>NC_142068.1:72372500-73572500 GCF_059756535.1 Pantherophis guttatus | reverse complement strand
AAAATAAATTATGAACAAAGTTTCATCTCACTAAAATTATGGGTTCTGTGTAAACGTTTCTATTTAAGAGAAGTATTTAAATGTTTTCTTTGCTGGCCTTCTCAATGACTTAATTTTCTATATATTGTGCCACTTTTCTAAATACATTTTAGCAGGATTAATCCATGTGATTTCTAAAACTAAAGAAAAAAATAATCTATGCAACAAGCACAAGGGTCACACCCTTCAAACTAATTTCATGTGAATTTTTGTTTAATTTTAAAGCGGCAAGTAAGAATTCAGTTTAAAGCCTTAAGTAAGAGTTCAGTTTATACCTCTGACAAAAATCAACTATTTCTAACTTTCTAATGTCTGACTTAATATCTAGGAGATGTAAATAATTCCATCCAAGTCAAGATAAGTGTTCCCAAATGATCTCAAGGGTGTTAAGCCCATAATCAGCAGGGACGTTACATAATTGGCACTTGTTTAAAAGAATGTTATTCTGACAGAAGTGTGAGAGAAAATTGGGGGAAAGAGTGGTAGAGCCTTCCAACCTGGGAACACATCATTCAGAGCAATTCATGGTTGTTTTCCCCATGAGTAGACAAGGCAAGGCAAGGCAAGGCAAGGTAAGGGGGTCATGATATCTACCACTCATTGACTTGAAAGGACCCCTCATTAACATTTTACAAGAATGAAATAGGCCCTATTTTATATCCTATAGGGATATAAAAAAGTAACCAGGGCGCAGTTTTGGGTGAAACTGTTGAGTTCTACAGACATAATAAATTTAAAATTTCAGTTCTAAAGACTGCACTCCTGAGAGTATGTCATGACCTTTCATGTCTCAAGGCTCCAATTTGAAATGAATCAGGACCGATTTTCGGGTAAGCAAGGAAGATTGCTAAGAGATTGTTCCTTGATTAACCAGGTCTGGTTAACCTTTTAATTTGTCCTGATTTCTAACTTGTTTCTTAGCCCTGCTTCCTAATTTATCTGTTGATGTGATTTGTTACTCAGTCTTAACAACTGATTGCAGAACTCTATTTGGGGCCCCTTCAGTTGTGAGTATAAGAGAAAGAGAGAAAAATAAGGCTGTAAAGCTTTGGGGAGAGGGAGAAACTTAACAGTTTTCTAAAAATGCTTTTGGTGCACAATTTCTTCCACCAAGGGAATTATACACAGTATAATGGATCTTCTGCACTCTAGGAATGCTTTAATTTATGCTTTGCTTGTATGTTTTTAAACAAAGTACGTCTTATAAAAGCATGTTAAATCTCCAGCCCTGTCTTATGTAAATCTCTCAAAAGTGTTGTACCTGCAACTTTCTACCATTCGGAAAATGGAGAAGGTGCTATAATCTATTGCTGTCAAGTTTTACAAAAATGCTGAGAAAAGGCAGTAGGCTAATGCTAATGCATTGCATACAGCTAATTTAAAAAACAGGTGGAAAGGGGAAACTATTCTTCCATCCCACCGTCTGCTAAAATTTAATCTTCTGAAAACCCCATAAACCAAAGCATTTGTATTCATGTGACCAACCTTGGAATTAGTTCAGCCGGTTTTTTTCTTTTTCTTTTCAAAAAGTCTTTGTTTGAAGATTATGACTAGAAAAATGAATGAAGGCAACTCCTTAGCTTACTTCAACCATTCCAAACTTCAGTAACTCAATTACCAATTCACACTTAATATATTAATCCTCAAACTAAGCAGTTTTCTGAACTCTCACAACATGCTAAGCTGCAAAAACCAAGATGTGACTTGGTGGATTCTCCCAATTTATTTAATTAAAACATGGCAAAGAAAAGTAAAAAAAAAAAGGCAATAAAGCAGCAGCAATAAAATATGTAGAAAGTTTTCTCATACGTGTATATTAACTTCATATAATTGCAAACTTTCAGTAAACAAGCATGTTTCATTGTACTCATGTATACATAATTGACCTATATAATAAAATTCCTTTTAAAACACAAGTAACACCAGGTCTTTAATCTACCAATTGGGACCATACATTTACTTTCTAAACAAAACAATTAACGCTAACCAAGTTTATTGCATTGTCTGGAATGCAACTGTTGGGTATTTAACTGACCTGCTATAAATACAAAGCTCGTGGTGTGAAAAATATCTCTGGAGACACTAAAAGACTTTTGTCCGCATCAAACTACAAGCCAGTAGGATTTATTTTCAACTTGGATTCTTTAGAATTCCAGACAAAATATGTTTTCAGTCTTATCTTGCTGGAAATATGTGTTGTGTTTAGTTGTTATTTCAAAGAACAGAACAGAACAGAACAGAACAGAATAGAATAACAGAGTTGGAAGGGACCTTGGAGGTCTTCTAATCCAACCCCCTGCTTAGGAAGGAAACCCTATACCAGTGATGGCTAACCTTTTTCTCTTCGGGTGCCAAAAGTGAACGTACATAAGTGTGACAGTGCGCATGCGTGCCAGCACCCATAATGCAATGCGTGCACCTCATGCATGCGCATGACCCCCCACTCCTCCCGCGCATGCACATGTGCCCCCTGCCCCGCCCCACATGTGCGTGAGGGGTGGGATTCAAAAATTTTAGCAACCTGGACCACAGGCCCATTTCCGGACTTCCGTAACTTCCGGGAGGCCCATTTTTCAGGCTCCCCAGGCTCCAGAGGCTTAACCCAAGCCTCCCGGAGGGCGAAAACAGCCTCCCCAGGCTCTGGAGGCCCCTCCAGAGGCTGGAAATGGGCTCGTTTCCACACTTCCTGAATTGCATGCCACAAGCCCCCATGCTTCCCCTACCCTCCGTGTAAGCACGCATGACCCTCCGTGCATTCATGTCCGTCTCCCACATGCACCCTGCCCCACGCGCATTCTGAAAATCAGCTGGCAGGCGGGAGGCACGCACACATACACAGTGGACATGAGCTGGGTGATGGCTCGTGTGCCCACAGAGAGGGCTCTGTATGCCAGCTGTGGCACACATGCCATAGGTCATCATCACGGCCCTACACCACTTCAGACAAATGGTTATCCAACATTTTCTTAAAAACTTCCAATGTTGGAGCATTCACAATTTCTGGAGGCAAGTTTTATTTATTTATTTATATTTATTTATTTATTTGTCAAACATGTATAAGGTAACAGATATAAGTATAAACGTGATTATGAATACAAGAAATGGATACGAATAAATGGGGACAGTAGGACAGAAACGGTAGGCACGTTGGTGCGCTTATGCACGCCCCTTACAGACCTCTTAGGAGTGGGGTGAGGTCAACAGTAGACAATCTAAAGTTAAAGTGATGAGGGTTTGGGGATGTAACCACAGAGTCTGGCATTCCAGGTCTTGACCACTCTGTTGCTGAAGTCCTATTTTCTGCAATCGAGTTTGGAGCGGTTTACCTTAAGCTTGTATCTTAATATTAAGTTGTTCCACTGATTAATTGTTCTAACTGTCAGGAAATTTCTCCTTAGTTCTAAGTTGCTTCTCTAAGACTTCAGAATGGATGAGAAAAATTAGCAATTTTAATTCTCGAATTAAGATTTGTCTCAGCTGCAAAATGTGCCTTCAGTACAATATTACTCATCTTTTGGGCTTTCTGAGTGACTCTGTATTTATATTCATCTTGTTGCTATTGATTTGTTTACCATGAAAAAGTAAGCATAACCATTCTAGTCATTTCCTATAGGCAAGGCTATTCTGTATCATCCTAATCAGGAAATGCTCTCTATCATTGCTCTTTTTGGCATTTTAATTTAAAACTCATTTTCAGAACATTAAGGATTTGCGGAACAAATGTTTAAGTATTTTGAATTTGTCATCTTTTCATTGAAAACGATTAAGACAAAAGAAAGAAACATTTGACAGTATTTTTTCTTCCAAAATATTTTCTCATATGTGTTAAATACATATAGAAAAACACAGTTACTCAAAATAACTTTTTGATCCTATTAGTGTCTCTAAAAATGAGCTCAAACGGTAGAATATGTGTTTTTATTTTATTCTTCACAAACTTCCTCTTAAAATAAGGTGGTCATTGGGCATCTTTATATTATTTTTTAAATTACTAGATTGTGCCTAGGAATAGAATTTTGTTTTATCCTAGCCCTGCTGTTTCCTACTTTATTATTTATTTATTGGAACTATTTGTCACCCATCTCATTTCAAAGTGACTCTGGGAGGCTTACATCTTTAAAAGCATTAAAATTATAAAAGATAAGTATTCCTAAAACAGTGGAAATGGAATTACAGTCAAAGATAACATTAGTTAAAAGATGAGGAGGAAGGGAACAGGATGTGCAGGGATTGGCTCTAAATTTATCAATCTCTTCCTGTATGAAGTTTCCCCATTTAAGCCCCAAGCCAATTGGCAAAGCCAAGTCTTTTGGCCATTATGAAAAATCAGAAGGGTGGGAGTAAGATGTTCCAAAGGGGAGAAGCTGCAGTCGAGAAAGCCCTTCTCTTGGTCCCCACTAGTGACTGACTGACTTTCCTGGCCAAACTGTGCTTAAATTTTGTATGCAGAGAGTGGAAATCTGATGTTTGGATTGAACAGGTAGATTCTGGAGAGTTTAATACAGGGGTATCAAACTCAAGGCCTGGGGGTTGGATCCAGCTCACGGAGTGCTTAGATCTGGCCTGTGGGGCACCCTAGAAACAGTGAAGGACCAACCCACAGTGCTTCTGCCAGCAAAAAAGGAGATTGGGATGGTTGCGCGTGGCCCTCTTGAGCTCCGTTTTCACTGGCAGAAGGTTGCAGGAGGCCATCACAGCTGAAAACAGAGCTCGTGAGAGCTGCGGGCAGCCCTCCTGAGCTCCATTTTCACTGGCAGAGGGTTGAAGGAGGACGTCACAGCTGAAGTGGTGCTCGGGAGCCTGTTTTCACTGGCAGAGCACTCGGGCCACCACAGGTGCCCCCAACGAGTGATGTTGAGCTGCCTACGCCCACCCCAGGCCCCCAAGTTCAAATACAATACAGATGTAGCTCTCAATAAAATTGATCTTGACCTTGGTCTAATAGATCCTTTTCCTCTGTTACCACTGTCCTGTTGACCCATCTGCATTTCTGAAGCAGCCTGCATCTTGGGCCATTAAAGTGGCTGAACAGCCACCATTCTAAACCTCTTATGCGCATTCTCTGCAGAGACTAGCAGCGCTCTGAATATTGAAAGACAATAATATTGCTAGCCATTGTTGCCACTTTAATATCATTTTTATTACCCCTTCTGCTTTCCTTTATCTTGACGGCTTCTTTTTTTTTTAATTCAGTCCTCTTTTCTCCCATGTGCCATGATATTCATCTATAGCTGAGCACTTTTAAAGGGTCAGCTTATCTGGTCATGAATGGGGAAACCTTGAAGGATAAATGCAAGAAGAAAAATAGAAACATTTCTACCGTCTGATGTCTCTCCACATAGGGGGAAAACATCTGGACTTTTTTTAGAAAAACAAACTGAAAATTTAAAACAAACGCAAAGAAAAAAAAACCCAAGTAATTTAAAAAGGCTCTGCTATGTGTTATGGATCATTCTGAACCTGAAGAGCTTGAGCAGAATGAGCATCGTCCTGGATTACAAGAATTAATTGAAAAGTCTATACCTGAGGAGACAGAGACCATGAGTTAAGTAAAGTCATGAGGCTAGCAACACACCATAAACTATGAAAGAAAGAAATGTGATTTGACAAATGTATCAGGCTGATAGGTAGGCTGTATAAAAGAAATGATGGTTTGATTGGCTTCTTATGGTAAAGTTCTGAGTCCCTAACTGTGACTAACAATATATTGTATTGGGTTACCTGGAACCTTTGATTGGAAATTGACTGTTCTTTCCAAATGCAGACTTTTTCTTTTTGCAAAACTAAATTCTTGTTCCTGGTTTCTATGCAAGATGCTTTAACATTGTAATGTGCATTGTGCTACTTCAGTAAATTATTTATGACTGCCATAAATTCCTTGTATTTGGGTGTACATATACATATACATATATGCCTGCATATTAGGCAATTGTATTAACCGCTGAGCCATAAATTCTCCTTCCTTTATTAGCTGAGCCAGGGGAGAGATTAAGTTTTTTTCTGTCAAAGCACCTGGTCTACCCCAATATGGGAGGGAGCTGCTTCCCTTTTGCCTTTCAGCTCCAATCCAGGAGCCCCCAAGTAGTCACTATCATGACAAACTATTTTGTACCAAATTTATATTTGTGAAAGGTATACTCCCTCCCATATTGGGGTAGACCAGGTGCTTCAACAAGGGCAGTCTGCTTTTCCTGTCTGCCTGTCAGTATATTTGTATGCTTTCACTTATACATATAAATTCAATTCACTTTGCATTTCTATGAAGACTGCCCACAGGTCTTACCGCATTCTCCATAGAATGTGGATAATTCCATAGAATTGGTGCGTGCATAGTGCAGTTTTCAGATGCTAATCAGAGTTCATTGAGAGTTATTCCTAGTAAAAAGGATAGTAGTACCACATCCCTGCCCACAATGAGAAACTGAAAGTTTGAAAGGGTCTACCACAATGATGTAAGCTTTCTGTGAATCACTTGAGTAATTAACTAGAAAACACTTAAGACTTATAGAGTTCAAATCTGCCTTGTAACATGAATCATAGTAGTCTTCTATCAGGGAAAATTACAGCTCCAGCTTCTAGAAAATCTGGAATATAAATTGTTTTCCACAGAGGAACAAAGAATGCTGCCATCTTCTCCACTCAGGAATACACAATAGTTACCCTTTGTAGTTACTGGCATGTTATCGTCATCAACAGCCATTCACTTGTGTTCAACCCTCACCCACTATGGATCAGCACTGCCCATGCCCCTCTGTCTCACACTGTCTCCTTCAGATCCACTATGATCATCCCAGTGCCATATTTCATCGTGTCCAGACAGCGGGTATCAGGGTGACCCTTCCTCCTTTTTCCGCTGATCATTCCCAGCATGATTTACTTTTTGAGTAAAGCCAGCCTCTGTTTGGCTGGCTTCAAGTGATACCTTTGGTGAAGTTTGGTCTAGGACTTTGTTTATTTTTGCAGTCCAAGGGGTGACTGGACAGCGCCACAGTTCAAAGGCATGATCTTGGACTAAATGCTAATGAGGGATCTTGGTCCCCCATTAGCTGAATTGGATAACACTAGCTACAGGGTAAAGTCTCTTGAAAGTGCTATAGATGCCTGTCTGTAGCCTTTAAAGGTAGACAATCTGTTTGATTTCCTTCTTCAATTTCTGACTCAGAAGCTTCAAGTGAAATTGAAACCAACTGCAGTCTTCTAATCTAAAGCAAAATTAAGTAACTCAGTAGCACTTATACTCATAATTTGTAATAGTTTATGATATTTTTTTTAAAGAAATCCTTTCCTTGGTCTCCTCAACCTCTGACCTTTGCCTTATAATGTATAAACAAAATATCCAGAGGGGGGGAAATTGTAATTAGCCTTATTATATTTAGCTGAGTTTTATCAAAGAAAGTTAAATGTATTCACAGATCTCTCTGCTTTGTCTCTACTCACTGCTCAAGTGAACAAATTCATGAAATCCTGGATGCAATGCTTAATCTTATACTACAGATGGAAGGCAATTAGCTAAGGTTATTAATTTACCATTATCGGGTTGCTTCTGCTCTTAATTAGCTGTAAAAAGATTGATAAAGGGGGCACTGAATGTCTGTACCCAAAGGAAGCCTATTAGAGAACAAGGGAAGAAAAGACAAAAACAAATGGAGTCAGTTGGGAAGCACAGGAAAGAGTTTTTATAAAGCATACTGACTTGGGCTATTTGGAGCCTAATATTTTTTCCTAGGCAAGGTTTTCCTGTGGGGTCTGGGAAATGTGTGAGTCTTATTAAGAAATATGTCAGAGAATACATATTAAGGCTGTATGCCCTTTTCTTTAATCACTTGTCCACCAAGGCACTACAGGTGTGTCTGTTTATTCATTCCATCCTGTTGTACAGAAGATCTTCCAAATAACAAACCAGAAGTAGAATTTCATGTCTTGGCCTGGCAAAAAAATTGAACATGTGCATTAAATAGCAGTGTGCTTCACCTTGCTGTAGCTTGTAGAATCCTCTCCATTTTTCATAGAACCAAAGTTCATAGACTTGAAAGTTACCTTCCACATTTCCCCGAAAAGAAGACCAGGGCTTATTTTTGGGGGGGTCTTATTTTTTTCCCATGTATGAGAGGCCCACTTCTTCTGCTTTCTCGTGGCAGGGTAGAGGCTGTACTGCATGCTAGCACCACTCCGCAAGGCGGTGGCGTGGAGCTGCCCCATGCAACCCGCACCAGCTTACCTCAGGGCCTCCGTAGCCAGGCCACCCATGCCCCAATACCTGTCTCACCGCATGGCCACGGCACCAGCAGCCCCATCTAGCAGGATCCTGCGTGGCCACCGGCCCACATTTTATGCTTGCTCATGACCGCAATGGAGCAAGATGCCAAGCAATGCAACGGTGCCATGACCATGAGGTGAGAGGGTGAAGCTGCCCCACATGCTGCACACTGTCTTACCTCAGGGTCCCCGCAGCCAGGCCATCCATGCCGTGACATTTGCCTTGCCTCGCGGCTGCGGCACCAACACTCCACTCAGCCTCCTGCTCTGTTGCGGCTATGAACAAGCAGAAGAAGTGGGCCGGCAACCACATGGGCTCCTGCTGCAGATGGCTGTTAGTTTTGCCACCACAAGGCAGGTGTCGGGGTGTGGATTTTTTTTTTTAATTTGATTTATATGCCGCCCTTCTCCAGAGACTCAGGGTGGCTTACAATGCGTTAAGCAATAGCCTTCATACTTTTGTATATTTATACAAAGTCAGCTTATTGCCCCCACAAACTGTGTCCTCAATTTACCTACCCTAGAAAGGATGGAAGGCTGAGTCAACCTTGAGCCTGGTAAGATTCGAACCTGCAGTAATTGCAGGCAGCTGTGTTAATAACAGGGTGCTTTAGACCACTATACTACCAAGGCTCTTTGGTCTGCGGAGGTCCCGAGGTAAGCCTTGTCTCATGGTTGCGGCACCATGAACAACCAGATGGAATGGGGGGGGGCAGCTGCTCAGGCTCATAAGTAGAACTTATTTTGAGGCTAGGGCTTAAATTAGGCGCATGAGTAAAAACATGCTAGGGCTTATTTTTGGAATAGGTCTTATTTTCAGGGAAACAGGGTATTTGCAGGATTACTTGCTTCTAGTTAATGCATGCCACCATATCTGACAAGATGGTCATACTCTGGGTCCCATCTATTGAGCAATGCCATCTGCTGGGACTCAGGAAATGTGCCTCGTCTATTACAAAATCGACCCTTTTGAACACCCTATCTTCTGAAATTTGTAGAGCCCTGCCTTTGTTAGTATTTTAGAAATCCTTGAAGACTTGGTTGTTCCCTTGATCATGGGATCTGTTTGGTGAGGTGAGCCTGTCACTGTTTCTCTTTTTTTATTATTAGAGTTGAGTTTATCTCGAGCAACCATTGCATTCATTAGTTTTACGGTTGGCTTTGGAGTTAACCTTATGTGCATGCCCTAAAGTTGCAATGGCTGATTATATAAATTAATGCAATCAAGTTCATCATGGTCATAGATAAATATCACTCATGTGGTTTGTGTAGTTAACTAAAGCTGTAATCCAGGATGCTGTTTGATGAATGGAAACATCTGCAAAAAATCGAAGCAGTCCTAGAAATCATATTTGTTTGATGTTTTTGATAGAAGAGACAAAATGTTTTTCTGGCAATTCTGCAGAGGTTAGTAGTAGTGGCCTGCAAATTTCCTCTTGAGCACCAGTCTGGAGCAACAAAGAGTTTCAAATTAAGAATCAGACAATATTGTCAAACAATATTGAGATGGAGTAGATCTCAAATGATCTAAGCGCCAGAGCTCACTGTAACAGCATTGCCAAAAAAGCATTAAGAGTTGTTAACCTAATCTTGTGAAGCTTCTTCTCAGGTAATATTGTACTGCAAACTAGGGCATACAAAACCTTTGCTAGACCAATTCTCGAATACAGCTCATCTGCCTGGAATCCTCACTGTATATTGGACATTAATACAATTGAGCGAGTCCAGAGGTATTTCACGGGAAGAGTCCTCCACTCCTCTGCTCACAACAGAATACCTTATCCCACCAGGCTTGAAATTTTTGGCTTGGACAATTTAGAACTACGCCACCTACGGTCTGACCTAAGCGTAGTACACAAAATTATCTGCTACAACGTCCTACCTGTCAATAACTATTTCAGCTTCAACCACAATAATACACGAGCACACAATAGATACAAACTCAAGGTAAACTGCTCTAAAGTTGATTGCAGAAAATACGACTTCAGCAACAGAGTGGTCAATGCCTGGAATGCACTACCTGACTCTGTGGTTTCATCCCCAAATCCCCATAACTTTAACCTTAGACTGTCTACTGTTGACCTCACCCCATTCCTAAGAGGTCTGTAAGGGGCGTGCATAAGAGCACCAACGTGCCTACTGTCCCTGTCCTACTGTCCCCATTTATTTGTATCCTTATCCTTACCCTGTATTCATATTCTGTTTATATTTATACCTGTTATCTCATACATGTTTGACAAATTAACTAAGTAAATAAACAATTATTGCTTCCAAACAGGCTGCTTGGGGTGGGGGTGGGGGGTAGGGAGGAACAAATGTCACCAAGATTTTTTTTTTAAAAAAAAAAGTTGCATGTTCATAACTTCATTCTAGATTTGAGAATCTTTTTTTTTAATGTTTTGCAGGATATGAACGATTATTCCCCAGTATTTAGCAAAACTCTGTACAGGGGCATGGTTGCTCCTGATGCGATCAAGGGCACCGTTATCACAATGGTAGAAGCAGAAGATCAGGACCCACCGGTAAGCAAAGAAAGGCTTTCTTAATATATTTTTTTATGCAAGAAGAATTTCTTTTAAAACCACATAAATGGATTTAATCCTCGGAACAATGGAAGTGATTACTGCATATGGATTTCACAGCAGTCGCTTTAATACTAGCCTATCCTGAAGCTGCACTTCAATTACTGTTTCCAAGATTGATAAACTACAATGCAAATCTTTTTCCCCCAAAACCAGAATTTTCCCCACTCTCTGGCCCAGGTTTCTTTTTGATGGAATAATTGCTGTTAGAAATCTTTAGTGGGTCTCAGCATGCAGATGGAACAGGGGATAAGCAGGAAATGCATTTCAAATAGCTAATCAGCTAGTTCAAATAACTCTGTAGTTCCAACAGGGAATAAATATTTTGAAGGGTTATTATGCCAGTGTTTTGTCATTTCTTCAAATCTTTCAGCAAGAAATGTACCTGTAGAAAAAGCCTAATTAAACTCTTTAAAAAAGGAGTGCAAGTTTTGACAACTGCATGCAATTAAGTATTTTCTTCCCAACAATGTTCACTTTTCAAATGCCGACACTGAATCGAAAGTGCTCTTAATGCTAAATTCTGACTTCCTTATCAAGGTACTGAAGATGGTAAGTAGTCAAAAATGTAATTTGAATTTTTAACAAGCAACGCTTATGTTAGATTGTCAAGAAGGTTAATATTAATACTTGTTACAGGGGATGTTTTCATAATTGATTGCTAATGGGAGAATGTCATATTGATGGCATATATTTATTGGAAGACTGATATCCTTCCTATAAGCTAAATGAAGGATCTAAGAAAGAGAGAGAGATTTCCTTATTTCTCCAATAGACAAACATTTCAATTTAATGACCCCCCCCCCAGTGTACAAAGTTACCATAATTTCATGATCACTGTAAATCTTTCTAAATATCTGGTGTAAGTTTCAGAAGTCAGAGGCAAGCAAATTCATAGATGGTGTCAAAGCCCTACTGTGAATTTATTACATTTCTGGTTGTTTGGGGTATATTTTTAAGATGGTAGTGTGAAACAGCCAGGATTCTCCAAGGTTTTCTGGAACAATGCGCACATTTGGAATTTTGAAAACATGTTTATTTATTTATTTATTTATTTATTTATTTATTTATTTTTATTAAACTTGTATGCCGCCCTCTCTCCCAAAGGACTCAGGGCTGCTCACAAGGATAAAAAACACACAAAATTCAATATTCAAATAAAAATATAAAAAAACCAATAAAATCCCCTTTAAAAAACCTCTTCAGTCCAATCCGGCCAGGCCAAATAGCCATGTTTTGAGGTCACGGCGGAAAAAGCAAAGGTCAGGGGCCATCCGGAGCTCCAGGGGGAGCTGATTCCACAGAGTAGGCGCACCCACAGAGGAGGCCCGCTCCCTGGGTGTTGCCAGCCGACAATGTCTGGCCGACGGGACCCCAAGGAGGCCCTCCCTGTGTGAACACACCGGCACTTTCACAAAATGGCTGCCAAGCTAGGTGTAATATTAACTACTGATGTTATTGTGGTCATTAACCAGCACAGCAACATTAATTGGAGAGCAAGCTTGATATAGTGCTGGCCTGGAAACCAGGAGACTGTGAGTTCTAGTCCTGTTTTAGGGATGAAAGCCAGCTGAGTGACTTTGGGCCATGCT
This sequence comes from Pantherophis guttatus, assembly GCF_059756535.1. Lineage (NCBI taxonomy): Eukaryota > Metazoa > Chordata > Lepidosauria > Squamata > Colubridae > Pantherophis > Pantherophis guttatus. The sequence goes on along the minus strand of NC_142068.1, from coordinate 73,560,031 downwards.
CACCACACAGGGTTGTTGTTGTGGGGGAAATAGAAGGAGGAAGGAGTATTAGGCACGTTTGCCACCTTGAGTTACATATAAAGTAAGTAGTAAAGGTGGGATTAAAATGGATTAGAAACAGCATTGATACGTAGTCATAATGTAGAAGGATACCAAAGAATTTTCCTTCTTAGTTTACTATATTTATATTAAATACGGGAAGCCAACAATTGTTAATTTTCCAATTTGGAAAACTTCGAGGTCGTCCTCGATTTACAGCTGTTCATTTAATGACCATTCAAAGTTACAACAGCACTGAAAAAAAAGTGATTTATGACCAGTTTTCACACTTATGACCATTGCAGCATTGCAGCAGCACAGTCACTTATGACCGTGATTGTGTGATCAAATATCATGCCCTTGGCAATTGACTCATATTTATGACAGTTGTAGTGTCCTGGGGTCACGTGATACCCTTTTGTGACTTACTGACAAGCAAAGTCAGTTTGTCTAATTGAACTACTATTGTGCTTCACTTAACAATTATGGTAAGAAAGGTTGTAAATTTGAGGCAAACTCACTTAACAAGTGTTTCATTTAGCAACAGAAATGTTGGGTTCAATTGTGATCGTAAGTCGAGAACTACCTCTGTACACGAATAGAATAGAATAGAATAGAATAGAATAGAATAGAATAGAATAGAACAGAACAGAACAGAACAGAACAGAACAGAACAGAACAGAATTTTTTATTGGCCAAGTGTGATTGGACACACAAGGTATTTGTCTTGGTGCATACCCTCTCGGAGTACATAAAAGAAAAGATACATTCATCAAGAATCATAAGGTACAACACTTAATGATAGTCATAGGGAAACAGTCAATATAAATCTTAAGGATACCAGCAACAAGGTTACAGTCATACAGTCATAAGTGGGAGGAGATGGGTGATAGGAACAATGAGAAGATTAATAGCAATGCAGACTTAGTGAATAGTTTGACAGTGTTGAGGGAATTATTTGTTTAGTAGAGTGATGGCGTTCGGGAACAAACTGTTCTTGTGTCTAGTTGTTCTGGTGTGTAGTGCTCTATAGCGTCATTTTGAGGATAGGAGTTGAAACAGTTTATGTCCAGGATGTGAGGGATCTGTAAATATTTTCCCAGCCCTCTTTTTGACTCGTGCAGTATACAGGTCCTCAATGGAAGGCAGGTTGGTAGCAATTGTTTTTTCTGCAGTTCACAACTTTGATTGCATGGACAGTATCAGATCTCTAATATCTCTGGAAACGTTTATTTAATTAGAAGGTTATGGAATGGAATGTCCAATGAAAGAAGATTTGAGCCCCTTTCCCATGCTAATTTAACTTCATAGGGAAACCCAACACTAACAATTGGGGGAAACTGGTGATACGGAAAAGAATTTTGACTTTGGACCATCTCAAAGATGATGAAGATGAATTTTTAACATCAGCTATGTTGAAAGATAAATGTCATTATGAGATGTAATCCAATGACAATATTTACACCTACAATATTGGTTAACTATATTGTTTGGACCAACAGCGTATCTGAGAGACTAGAACAATTTGTTAAATCCTTTAAAAACCCCTCCCAACCCCTCTAATATTAGCTTTTTTATGTGTTATCAGAAAATCAATTTGATATGTGGATATTAAGAAATGACTGGAATAAAGAATCAGAACGTTTTATATTTCCTAGACAATGACTTAACTTCTATACCAAGAATGTCAACGAATCTTAAATATTCTAACAAGTGGGCAACATAAATTCATAGAAGCAGAAAAAAATATGGGTATCAAGGAAAGCATTAGTTTTAAACGACGGATATTATGGTATTATGATTTGTCAAGATAGATTTCACTAGTTGAAACAACAGATAACATGCTTTCTCTCTCTCTCTCTCTAAAATATAGTTTTTGGTAGAATTGCCTTTAAACTATTTCCTGAACTGTAATCTATAGAATTATTCCACACAGTGGAATAATAAATCACACTTTGTGACTTATCTCAACTCCTTAGCTAGTTTTGGCAGAAGGCTCACAGACAGGCTAGATTCTTATCAAGAATCTTTACTAGAAAAAGAAGAAAACCCACACAAAAAGTTAACTGTCCACTTCCAATGAGTTCAAGTAGTTCAGATGACGTTTATATCTTTAGATTGCCAGCACTATGCTTAGTAGCCTTGAAGCCAGAGAAACACTAGATTCTACCTCAACCGTAACAATGGAAATATGTGTGTTGTTTTTCTGTAGACTGCAAAAGCGCAATGGCCACAAGCTGTGCTTATGTAGCAGAAAAAGCCACAAAACCTATAATAAAAAAAAAACTGATTCCATCACACACACCCTCCTTTTGCCATTAAATTCTAGTTTTTGGCAGAAATTTTTGGACACCTTTAACACTCCATTGATTATCAAATCATATGTCTTGATGTGTGGTTTTTTAGATGAGATCTAGAGATTGAGAGGCACCATAATTGTGCTACCTTCAAGTAATGTCTTCTTTTTTAAAAAAAATTTTATTTTCAAAAACACAAACAAAACAAAACATAAAAACATTATCATTCCATACAATTATAGACAGTGTATCAGTCGGTGGCATTTTTGTGCTTCTCTTCTCTTCAATTTATCACTAAACATGCTAGCTTATTTCCAAAAGTTTCAACATCCATTTATATCATAATTATTTCCAATTCTTATTCTCTATCCATTGGTAAAATAAGTCCCGTATCAAATAATATTGTCTATCTTCCTGCTCTCTTATTTCAAATGTCAGTTTACTCATTTCAGAACATTCCATCGTTTTCTTAATAATTTCTTCATCATTAGGCAACTAAAGTAATGTCTTCTTGATCCAATCAGTTTGAGATAAGCAGAGTGCCCCATTCTGTTTTCTTCTCCTGTCTCATCTCAGCTTCCTCCCCATTAGATTTCATTTTACCCTGATTGATATTGCTAAATGCCTATGGTGATTCTCAGTCATCCAGATCATGGTTGTCTCAAAGGTATTTTTTTTTCAAGAGGCAACTGGACTTTCTGGATTTTGTTTGAAGACGTTTCGCTTCTCATCCAAGAAGCTTCTTCAGCTCTTCTTCAGTTCAGAAAGTCCAGTTGCCTTTTGAAAAAAAGCACCTTTGGGACATATTGTTTATTGAAGCAGTACAATGTTACTGAAGGATACCATTTAACTCTACCTAATACTATCAAAAAGTTTAAACTTCAGAATAGTAATTTAATAGCACTCTATTAGCAGGTAGTGAAATTGAGCCATTAGGACAATCAACAAGAGCATGCATAATGTTCTTGCTTTATTTAAAATTAAATAAGCCTGGGGCTAAGAATGCTATTTTACTTGCGCATCTTTATTTCCACCCTAGTCACAATAGTATTTCTCCTGTTGGCTTTTTAATATTTATGCATCCTGTTTCCACCATAATTGCAGTAGTATTTTTCCTTTTGGCTTTTTAATATTTAGTGATTAGTGCAATTTCAGGGACTGACACCAAGTAAAAAAAGTGATGGTTAGCATAATCCTTGAATTATAGAACCTTTAACTCTTCACTTCCTTCCTTGCTCTCCACTCGAAACAATTGTTTAAAAACAGCTTTTTCAGAAATTTTATCTGCCCTCTGTATTTTAACTCTAGCTTTTTGGTCTCTGTTAAATGGTGTATTTTTTATTATGCCTGTATTCCTTTTTTTTCTTCTTTACTTTCTACTTAAATAAGAATTCCTTACAATCATTACGTAGCTTGGAACCCACTGAGAAAGGATTTGGAGCATTTAGAACAGTCTGGATTCTGAATTATAACTTTCAGTTCTTCTTGGGAATTTCAGGCAGTGTAGGTAGTAATAAGGTGATATTAGGTAGGTAAAACTTTTGGAACTCCATGGTAGCAGGGCAGGATTGAGGAATTAATGTAATAAATTGTCCCTGCTTAGCTCTCTACTTCCCAGTAGTAAAATTACCTCAGTCTGTGAGGTTCATTGCTTTAAAAAGATTTGTGAACCCTCCACCCCCAAGATGACAAATAAAAATTTCCAGAGTTTGTGTGTGTGTGTGCGCGTACACACATATATATCACAGCTTTGTTCACGTCACGGGTGCAACAGCTATTCTATCCCAAGCTCCACTAAAGTCTCAGTTGAGCAAAATTTGAAACCCAAGTGGGCAGGCTCCCCTCTTGGTCCACCCACATCTTGGTTATGCTACCAGATTTTCCCCCTCATTCATAATCAAATCATGGATGAAAGAAGATTTATGTTAGACCAATCTGACATTTACAACCAACAGCTAAAAGTCAGAGCTGCCAAATGGGGTCTACAACAACTCACCATGGCCAAATGGGGTCTACAACATCACCATGGGCAACTCGCCACCGCCAACTGCCACGGCCAGCTCGTCACGGGACAACTCGCCACCGCCAACTGCCACACCCAGCTCACCACAGGACAATTCGCCATGGCCAACTTGCCATAGGACAACTCACTGCAGGACAAAAGATGCATATTGAAGAAATAGTGGAATAGAACCATTAAAGAAAGGATACCAAAGGAAGAACAAAATGAAATGTGAATAACAAAAATTAAAACAATTGTTTCATTATTTTAAATAATTAAATTGAATTGTCTCTTAGCAAGTTGTCCCATGGTGAGTTGGCCTTAACGAGTTGGTGTGGTGAGTTGGCCGGAGTGAGTTGACCGTGGCGAGTTGGCTGCAGCAAATTGTCCCATCCCAAACTCAAGGTACCTGAGGGTTCCTTGTCCCTCTTTGTCACAATCTCAATATCCCTGTTCTACCTTCTCATCATCCAAAACCTCTCCCACATCTTGTTCCCCCACCCCAGGCTAAGGTATTCATGCCTTCATCCTCCTCATCCATATATCACACTTATCCCACACTGTTCTGCCCCGAGGATATTGACACACACCAACAGTCCTTATCAAATTTATTAAGTAGCAAGAATAAACCAAAGTCCGGCAAAGGTTGGCAACCAGCCCAGAAAACAAGATACGATAAGACTTTTCCAAAAATGCTCTGATGATAATTACAAGTTGTTTCCAGCAAGAAACTTACTAACGGTGTGTGACTTAAATAGGCTAAGGGAGTGGCCAATTATCCTCAAGCCTTACTCTTGAGTAGACTTCCTACTCCTGAATAACCACTCCTGCCTTTTGGCAGCCTTGCGTGCTCGAGCATTGAGGAGAGGCTCCTCCACTTCGCTCTCTCCACTTGAAGGAGCCTCTGGAGATTCTGAAGGCCCTGGCTGAGTCTCTGCCTCTGGCACCACATCCTCTTCAGCCTCCTCGCTGTCTGACGCAAGCGCTGGCTGCGCAGGTTGATGGCGCGACCCCACACCAGCCTCCTCGTCGGGATCAGCCACGATCCGCGCATGCCACTGGCGGGCCACAACACACACAACATGTCAACAGCCACCCCCTCTCTGACCACTCCTGCCTTCAGCAATAAATAGCTCAGAAACAAACCTTTGGATTGGAGATGGAAATGAATGGCGAATATATCAAAAGGCTGCAGCACAGAATATAATCAGTTGCCTCGAAGTAATAGTTTCGTACTTCCTGAACTTCTTTCAAATAGGCTCATTTTTAGCCCATCACAGTAGTCTAATGCTGGATAAAAGGCCTGGATAAATGTTGCCAAATTAGCTCCGTCAGGTGGGCTTGCAGTTGACAAACCAAGCTAGGCTAATACAAAAAGCACACCGTGCTTTTTATGTTACTAAAGAAACATGCTTTTTGCTGGATTAAAAATCTCACCAGTAATGAGTCTGTTCCTATATGGAAATTGCACCCCTGCTAGTGCAGAATGAATGCCTCTTCATCTTCTCTGAATCTGAATTTCAGTTTATTGGCCATCCGTTTATTATCACAGCCAGACACTAATTTTGTATTTCTAAGGCTTCACTTGAATGTTATGAAAATATTGATGGTCCTTTATCATCAGGTCTAGGTGGCATTAAAAGGGGATTTGATATGTAAGTAATGTGTTTCATTGGATAAAATTAGACTCCTTTTGGATGTACAGCATAAATTAGAAACATTTGAGAGAAGTTCTGCACAGTATGATCTCGAGCTTCTAAACAGAGGTTGACAGTAACCTTATTTCTTCTGTTTCCGCCAGTGCAAACTGATCTAGAAGGATACCATAATTTAGGGTTTCTCAACCTTGGAAACTTTATGATATATGGACTTCAACTCCCAGAACTCCCCAACCAGCATTACCAAGCTTCGAAAGTTGAGAAACTCTGCCACAATCAATGAAGAAAGAAGATAAGAGAACTGCATTTTTCCTGACATATTTTTCAGGTTATTTTTATCCCATTTTTACTATTTTTATAAACAACTCAAGGGAGTGAATGTTTCTGACATTTTTTCCTCCTCTTATTTTCCCAACAATCCTGTGAGTTGGGCTGAGAAAGTGTGACTGGCCCAAAGTCACACAGCCAGCTTTCATGCCTAAGGCAGAACTAGAACTCCCAGTTTCCTAGTTTTTAGCGTGGTTCCTTCACCACTAGATAAAACGGGCTCTCTGATTTCTTGATGTCGTTCCCCAAGTCAACCAATGTTTTTCTTACTGTGAAAAACCACACATGCCATGCCATGCCATGCCATGCCATACCACTGTTAACTGTCAATTGTCCAACTAGTGAACTCAAAATAAAGAAACATTCTTGGGAGCTTTGAGTTCCCAAAATAAAATTGAAAGCCTCCAGTGATGAAGCTTCCACAACTTCTGAAGGCAACTTCTGTTCCATTGGTTGATTGCTGTCACTGTCAGAAATTTTTTCCTTATTTCCAAGTTGAAATTGTCCTTGATCAGTTTCCACCCCTTATTCCTTGTCTGGCCTTCAGGTGCTCTGGGAAATAGCTTGACCCCTTCCTCTCTGTGGCAGTCCCTCAAATATTGGAACATTGCTATCCCCTGGTCCTTCTCTTCAGTAGATTAGCCATGCCTAGTACTTGGGACTCTTGGGAAAGTGTTGAGCAGGAGGGGGAGTCAAGCGACCTATACAAAAAGTATATTGGTAGAAATCACATATTCTCAAAAACTCATATATGGAAAGGAAAATGATTGCTGCTTGCTTTCCCAACATGGATCAGAGGAGTACAGAATCCTCCACCAATTATCAGCCATGGTAACCACCAGCCAGCCAGAGCACCTAGTCATCATGGATGCCTCAGCAGCAGAACGGTAGAAATCAATTTCTTAAGCTTGTTTAACTTGAGGCTGGTTTCAACATGGGAGATAAGTAGCATAAGGCTGCTTATCTGGAATCATTCTAATTCTGACAAAGTGAGAGGTTGAAGTTTTTTCTTCCCCCAAGCATCAAGAGTTGAATTTAAAAATATCAACAGGGAAGGAAAAGTGGAGGGAACAATCATGATTGAGTGTTACCCCTGTTGCATGTGTGTTGAGATGCCTGTTGCAGATTACAAAAGTGACAGAACTTGCGTTATGCCATTGTAACATTCTTATAATGTTCTTAAAATTGTCAGATTTTACAGATTTTGTTTGCTTTTACAGTGGTGAAATATGGAAAATGTATCCAGGTTCTTTACAGTGAACATACGTTTGTATTTGTGGAGCTCTAGAGATAAAGGACATTGCTCATATATTATTTAAATGCCAACTGTATTTGAAAGAGAGAGATTAGTATCTTGGACCACATATTAGATAAATGTTCCATTGGGATCCACACATTAAAATAAAATCTGGGAACTCAATTATTACACATAACACAGCTCTATTATCTGAAGAAAACAATACAATTAAAAAAAAAGCTCTGGTTAGGGTAAGTTGTAAGAAAGACCCAGAAATAAGATTCGTATTTCATTGTATTTCTATTTTTATGCTACTTTGTTACACATTACTTTGTTAATACACATGGCCTTAGAATGGCTCGTATTTTGTATTCTGATATGACCTAATGCTTAATGAAAGAAGTATTATTTTTTAATATTATAGTTGGCCGCACAATCAGACATTTAAACCAGATTTGGCATTTTTTGTCAACCTATTGGGTCCTTCCCAAGGACTTGGAATAGGCACATAATGTTGTTAAATAACATTAAAAGTATGATCACAGGATGTAACCTTTTTCAGGTAAAAGGTGCCTATTGCGATCAGTACTATCTTTGCATTCCTTCACCATAGTCATTCTATTTCTGTTTGCAGATCTTTTATATTTTGTGATTTTCACCAGTTCTTTCCCTTCTGTTGTCTCCAGGAAATGCAATGTCCACTTTCTAAACTTTCTTGCTTTTCTTATCAACAGTTATGAAGATTGGTGTGTGGTGTGGCAGATGCCTATCTTTTTAATTCTAAAGACTCAGAGCAAGTTAGCGTCTTCATCTATTACTTTATCTGATATGTGGTCCCATAACCTCTTGTTTGCAATGTTTAAAGTCTGTGTAATCTTCTTGCAGCAGTAACCAGGTTGTCCAACTTCTTTGCAGAGATGGCATTTGATGTCTGTTGCTATATTCTCAATTCTGACTTTATATGCATTTGATCTTAAAGTTTGGTCTTGTGCATCCAGAATTAGTCCCTCTGTCTCTTCTTTCAATTTTCCAGCTCTTAGTCATTACCAGGTTTTGTTAACTGATTTGCCTGCTAATTTTTTATGTATTGGACTTTGCCTTGCCATGTCTTTTTTCTATTCTTCATTTGATTGATGACATTTCTCTGCCACTCATCTCACTGTCAAGTGATTTTCGGTGGCCTGCTGTACCATAACAGCAAGAGTACAAAACATTAAAACAATAAAACATAAACTATTGAAATGAACAGAGATTAAATACATTAGAAAATAGAATGGGGTGGGATATTTTTCCTACAACACTAACTACTTCCAGCATGGGAAGTTCTGATCAGCATTGTTATTCAACTATCTGGTGTATTTTCAACATTCCACACCCACCAATGCTCCTTGGAAAATATTGTCTGTCAGTGTTGCTGTATCGATGAAGGGCATGATTCATTGTTAATATTTTTCTGGTCTTTCTATCCAGTGCTTTTAGTTCTGCTTGAGTCCAGTTCACTATTCTAACTGTGTAGCTAATGGTTGGAATTGTCCAGGTGTCGACTGCCTTGATGGTATTTCCATCCATTGAGTTTCAACTTTCAGATCTTCAGTCTCATGATGTATTCTAAGCTTCTTCTTAACTTCAGTATGCTTGATGTTAGCAGCTTGAAAAATGCCCAGGTACTTATAATTATCTTCTTCATTCAGTCTCTTGATATTATCTCCATACAATATGGAAATAGGATATTTCAATTCCTCCAGTTTCCTCTACTTTTCCTCTGTTGCATGACAAAGGTTATCAAACTTCATTGCAATATCTTGGCTGTATTTAAGGACAGAGTTGAGCAGTGATTCTTTTTCAGATGGTGTTTTTCTTTTCTTTTTTTTTTTTAAATATCTTTATTAAATATTTACAGTAAAATTAACACATAATAATAATTGGAAAACAATATAAGAAATGAAATGTAGGAACACATAAACACAAGACTAAAACGAAACAACCAACATGACTAATCGAGAGTTAATCTCACTCTCCAATTAATATTAACTAATATCATCCTAACCAAACATTTCAATACAATCAAGTTCTTTTAATTATCTACAAAACAATTGGCCTGTTTTTTTCAAAATTATAAAGAATTATATAGCCTAATAATAAGATCTAATAAAACGATCTTATCACCTATCTCCTAGGTTTAACCTTTTTTTAAGCCAGACAAAGCATCTGTCCCAACTTTTATTATATATTGAGTCTTTCTTATCTTTTAATATATATGTTAACCTGACCATCACAGCACATCGAAGAATCTTATTTATTATCAGATGATCAGGGGGTGTATCTGCATCTTTCCAAAGTTGGGCAAATGCCATTCTCGCTGCTGTTGAGACATGGATAAATATGTACCAATCCTTGTTGTCAATCTGGTCCGGTCTTATTCCTAGTAAGTAGAGGTCTGGGTGAAGGGGAAAGCTCACACCTGTTATTTCCAGCAGCCACTGCTGTATTTTCCCCCAATAACGTCTAGTCGATGGACAAATCCACCACTGATGGAAGAAAGTACCCTTGGCCGACCCACATTTCCAACATCTATCAGAGGATCCTGGGAACATCTTAGCGATTCTGGCGGGGGGGGGAGATACCAACAGATGGTGTTTTTCCATATATATTCAGATCATCCATGTAAAAGAAATGGGGAATGTTTTTGATGTTTGATAGCCTGACCTGTTCAGTATTGTTGACAGAGGAATCAGTACAATGACAAATACTAAAGGTGAGAGTGAGTCTTCTTTGAGGATTCCTCTCTTGATATTAACCTTTCCCAGTCTATCTCCATTAACCAGCAACTCTTTCTTCCATTGAGCCATTGATCTTTTCACAAGGCTTCTGACGTTTCTATGACATCTAGGCATTTGATTATCCAAATGTATGACAAAGTCAAATGTCATCTTATAATCAATCCGAGATACTTTCAAATTGGTCTTCCTTCACTTGCAGTTTTCCAAAATCATCAGTTAGGGGCTGATTTTTATTCCTCAGCTGTTTGGGCGGTTTCCTTTCTGATAGAAAAACCTTGTTTTCAACTAAATGCTTCTGAATTGCATCAGCTACCATACCAATCTTCAGTTTCATATCCTTGCAGTATGTTATTAAACTGCTTGGCAATGAGTGGGTCTGGATGAGCCAAATTTTTCAAACTAAAACATGCAATTCATTTTCAGCGTGATGAGTTCCTAGAAAAAAACAGATTATAAATCTAACAAATAACGCTTTAGAAAATATCATTTTCTGCATCAGATCCCATTCACATCGACATGGAAACATTGCAATAAATTAATAACATCAGTAAAATACTGTTACTTAAAAGTGCCAAAGGTCCCATTGTTTTATTATACTTATTTTTCATTGCAATTATTTCGGAATGAGTATGTAATCTGATGAGCCAATTTTTGCATATCCTAAGTGTTTCTTTGCCATAGGGATATCAGTCCACTTACTGAATTTATGTGCTAAATTGGTTGGTGTTTACAACAAAAACGATGATTTTTTTTAAAAAAAAATCACTAAAGGCAACATAAAGGAATAATGATGACAGTAAAAGCCAGTTTATTAGCAAAATTGCAGTGTTGCATTCTTTTATAAATTACATATTGAATATAATGTTATACATATCTTCTGCCCAGGAAATACAGTTGGTGATCAGATTAATAGATTAACAGAATTGTAAGGGACCTTGCAGGTCATCTAATCCAACCCCCTACCCAGCAGGAGAGCCTACACCATTTCTGACAAATGGCAGTCTAGTCTCTTCTTGAAAGTTTACAGTGAAGAAGCTCCCACAACTTCCAAAGGCAAGCTGTTCCATTGGTTGATTGTTCTCACTGTCAGAAAATTTCTCCTTATTTCTAGGTTGAATTTTTCCTTGATCAGTTTCCATCCTTTATTCCTTGTGTGGTCTTTGGGTGCTTTGGAAAATAACTTGACTCCCTCCTCTCTGTGAAAGCCCCTCAAATATTGGAACACTGCTACATACAAAGACTGCTATCATCAGTCCTTCTAAATGAGAAGGATTCCCTGATACCCGTAGCTGAAACAGATTTTTCTGGTTCCATTTCACCTAAGTTTATGCAACAAGAAATGAGGAAAGAATTTATCTGCCTTTTCTCTCTAAGTGAACCCAAGGTTGTATGCTGGGTACTTGATAAGACTACAGAAACATTCTAACCATGTCATATAATTATCACTGTACTGAAACCAAAGAATGTATTAAGATTTATAACTTAATAAAAATGAAAAAAATCTGCAAATCCCTCCCAAAATTAAAAATGTCACGGAAGAGTATTTATTACAAATGTCAGAATTTGCCAGATTCTAAATAACAAAAATATTGCCAGAAATTGCAGGTATTCTGTATACTCTCGTACTTTTGTATTCTGTGGGTATGTGCTGTGTGTATAAAGGTTGTATGTTTCTGCAGAATTTAGATAAAATGACAAAAAAATAAAACCAGTATTATGCAGCTGATATAGCATAAAACATGAATAGTGCTCATATATAATAAAACAAAAAAAATATTGGACCAATAGTTTCCATTTCATTTTAAAGACAGACATCTATATAATTCATTGCAATATATCTTTTCTATCATGCTGTTTAATATTTACCTGCTAGGACATGTGCACTGACTTCAACTCCCAGAATTCCCCAGCCAGAGTTGAAGTCAACACATCTTAACATCACCAAGTTTGAGAAATGCTGATCTAGGAATTTAGAGCCATATTAATCAATAACAGCCAAAAACAACAGTCTGGTAGCAGCTTTTCAGATTAGCAAAATTTTATTAAAAGGCACAAGCTTTGGTCAGATACAGATGGACCTACAGAGTGGTTAAAGTGATTTAAATTGGGTTGAGGTGCGCATGGAGTCAAGGAAAGAGAAGAGATCTGAGTACACAGTCCATGAAACCTGATATTTTAGTTCTGATATAAAAGATACCTAGTGAAGGCTCCTGGGATCTCTCCTTGTAGGTCTTTAGGAATTTCTTTCATCAGATTTTATAGTTCCTTCCAACTCTGGTATTCTATTCTATGTATACCATAACCCACTTTATTCGTAATGACAACTCCTTTCTCAGGTTGATTATAATGTTGACATTGATGTTGTGGTTGGCATCTCATTCACCTTTGATGAATTTATCACATATGGTGATATTTTTCCATTGATATTCATTGCTTGAGGTCCTGGGTCTAAGCTTTCAGTATAGAAATCCAATTCAGTTTTACATGCCTGTGAAGGCAATCAACTATGTGGTATTTTTTTAATGCACTTGGGATTTGGTGTGATCCATAGTTATTCCTCTCAGGAATCATGAGGACATAATGTACACCATTCCAGGAACAGCATCACTCTCTATTGATAATGATTGTCTCATCATTGCTGCTGTTCCAGTAAGCAACCAAGAACCTAATTCTTTTCAGGGATCCTTTGTGGTGTCTCTCCTGAGGAAGTGGCGCCAGTTGATTGTTGTACACTATGAGTATAGCAGAATGATGAACTATGAACATGGTTTTATTGAATTGCTATTAATGATTTAGCTATTTATTTATTTGATTTTCAATTGTTCTACTAGAGTGAAAGGTGTAAGCAATTTGGAGTCATTTTCTGGCTATAGTGGTCCTTAAACTTTGGGTGGGGGGAATAAAAGGTTGTTTAAATTGTGCTCAATTTCCATATTGCATCGATTTTTTATCTTCTATCTATAAACTTGTAACCCTTCTATGCCCCCACTCATTTTTAATACTCTCCTTCCTCTCTTATTACGTACTATCATGTATTGTTATTTTATTTGTTTATTTATTGTTATTGTTATTATTTATTGTTGTTGTTGTTATGATTTTCAAACCAGCAACCAGGAACTTTGCAGAGTATAGAAGTCACTTCTGGAGCTTTGCTTTTTCTTTTATTTATTTCTTTATTTTTCTATGTATTTCTTTTGGAGAGATTGCACTAATGGTATTGGGCTGGGTTATTTGAGGGACCAACTTGTCCCAGTTTGGTCTACCCATCCTATTGGGTTTGGCCGAAGAGGCAGGTCCAAAATCTTGGACATGTCATTTGGTGGGTTCCAGGAAGAGACACTATTCTGTCATGGGACTCGTCCTTTGGAATATCATCCCCTCAAGAATTTGATTGGCCCGGACTTCATGTCTGGCTTCTGGCGCCGTCAGACGGTCCTCCGCGACCGCCGCCCCGTTGCCTGTAAAAGAGCCGCCTTTACACCTGAAAGGCGGCTCGAAAAACTCCATTTCCCGACGGAAATGTGAGTCTGAGCGGGCGGGGGTAGGTAGAGCTCTCTGCGAAATCCCCAGAGCCTTTTTTAACTCTTGGGGACGAGCAGGTTGGAGCTCCCTATTTCCCCTCGCCGTCACTCCGGGCATCGGGTGCACTCTGCCTTTTTGCAGAGCCAGGCGCTGGAACCAGATCAATTAACGAAACTTAACAGATGGATTTATCAAAAAGAGACTTGGACTTGGGACCCTAAATCGCAAGTATCCTTAATGAACTTATAAGCATTTCAAAGTTAAAGGGAAAAAAAAAACTTTAAAATGGCGACCACTGAGGCTTGGGACGTAGAAGAAAGTTGAAAGTGAGAGTCCTTCCATAACAGATACAAAGTAGCGGAATATATAGTGCTGGCTACAATTTGGAAGAAAATTAGTTATTTTAAGTTCCTCTCTCCCTTCAGATTTGTACTTGATCTTGTTTGGGGGGGGGAAAGAAGAGCTTGCTGGAAGGATGGCGTTACTAATAAAGTCTGATAAACAAGAAGGGGGGGTGCTCCCCCACCCACAACTGTTTGAAGAAGCTCTGAGCCTACAGACTCTGCAGAATGGTTTTAATTTAAAAGAATTTATTCAGGAGGAAATGGCAAAATATTATGAGACTGTGAACCAGAAATTTGAAAAATTAAGACAGGAAATTAAAGAAATGATACAACTAAAGTATGATAATGTGCAACAAAAGATTGTAACAGTGACTAATGGTTTTTCAGAAGTTGTTATAAAGTTGGACACAAATATTAAATTGCTAGAGTTTAAAATGGAGAAAATTGATAATTTGGACAATAAAATATTAAGAATTGAAAAGGATTTAATAAATATTCGAGACAATGGTTTAGAAGTAAAGTCTAAAGAGGAAGCTAGTCACGAGACTTATAATGCAGAAGATATAAAGCAAGGAATTGAAAGAGAAGTTGTAATGTTGCAATACAGGATTACAGAATTTGCGATCAGAATCAGAGGCTTACAGGAAAATAACAGTGATGACTTAAGAAAAACATCTGCTCAAGTTCTGGCTGGGGTCTTAAAGGTTCGTCCGGAGGAGGTATTCAGTAAAATTGATAAGGCTTATAGAGTTAATTCCTGGATTGCAAAGCAAAGGCAATTGCCTAGAGATGTGGTGATTTACTTTACAGATAAAGATATAAGAAATGATATTGTGCAAAAATCTTTTAATTCTACTCTACAACTGTATGGGAGAAAAATTTGGATATATAAAGAATTGCCGCCTAAGATCTTAAGAGATAGAAAGAAATTTGGCTTTTTGGTGACTGAGTTAAGAAGACAAAATATTTTATTCAGGTGGGATGTTCCAGTGGGTATAATATTGAGATATCAAGGAGTAAGATATCAGTTAAATACTGTTGAAAAAGCGGAAGAATTCTACTATAAGGTATTTAAAAAGCAAAATCAACAAGAGACAGAAATTCAAGAAAAGCAGAAGGAGATGGAAATAATGAAGAAACAACAAGTTAAAGAGGCCTCCACAGATGAGTCGCTTTTGGATTCTTCTTCAGAGGTTTTAGCTGGATTATTTAGTATAAGAGAGGCGGTTCCGGATTCTAATGCAATGATTTATCAAGCCACAAACCAGCATGGAAGTCAATCAGATGATATACAATTTACAGAACCAGAAAGATTTCAGCCACAAAAGCAAACCCAACAGGATCAAGTTATAGATCAGCACGAAAACCAAATAGTCGATACACAATCTACAGAAAGGAATTTAGGATGGAGATCCAACCCACAAAAAGTCAAGAAAAGAAGAAGTAGGACTCACAAAAACAAAAACTTTTAAACTAAGCAACAGTGTAATGCCAGTTACCTATGAGAGGACTGAATATACGAAAAGATAATGGGCAAAGTATTGGTTTATTTTATCCTGAGGATAAAGCAGATCTCTGCAGTGCTGAATTTTTTGGGATGTGAAAAAGGCCCTAAATTGAATGGTTGGAAATATCTTGTTTGCTTTTTGGATTTCTTGATAAATATATTACGTGTACGCTGAGTTATATGGCAAGAGATCTACTGGATTGGGGCACGCAGAAGATCTGGTTGTTACCCTATTATGGTGGTTGGAATTAATAATCTGGATAAAAGACACCTCTATAAACATTATATGGAATATAAATATAAAGTCACTCGGGTGGTTGTCGGGGTTTTTTTTTTTTTCTTTTTCCAATATAAAGATATTTGTTACTGATGGGGGCAGATGGTACTTGAAGATACTGAAAATACTGTTGGAATTAGGATGCGATGTTACCCTAACGTGGGCGATGGAGTTTATCATCCAGTTGAAAGACATGACAGAAGATATTATGTGGATTACAAGCTTAAAGTTTTTTTTTCTTTTAGGATTTTATTTACACAAGGGAATATTTTTCTAGTAGAGTGGGTAGAATAAAGATATTAAGAATAATTATGGTAATTTTGTAGGAAAGTGGGTGGAGATAGGTTAGGTTATTGATTGTTTAGTTTAAAGAAAAGGGATATCATGTTTAGATGTGAATATATGTAAAAGATTTGAGTTAAGAGACATAATGATGGGGTGGAAGGAAATGGGTAGTTGAATAAATGTTAAATTAGGATTTATTGAATAGTCTTAGAGCGGAAGTATGTTTTGAAATGTTATTCCGTATGGGGGTAGTAAAAGGGTAGATTATGAGCAGAAATTGTTAAATTGGGAGATATAATAATATTATTATGTTAAATTAGGAGTTATTAGATAATGTCATAATAGAATGTCACTTTGAAATGTATATTATAGTATAGTATAAGGGGGATATGATAATTTTATTAGAAAGAAAGGGTCAGCATATGGAGATGGAGTAAGTGGATAGCAAAGTATGATATAATCTGTTATGTATTTAGGTTTTATTATGAAGAAGTCAAAGGGGAAGGGGGGTGAGGGGGGTTAGGGAGGAGGGGGAAAAAAAGGGGGGGAATTTGTATTTGAAAAACTTTTTCAATTAAAAAAAAAAAAGAATTTGCTTGGCCCCAACCTGGCTAAAAGATATGGTTCCATCTCTAAGCTTGGGGATCTTGATGTCTGGTAGAGTCGTTATGTTGATCGTTGTAAGTGGTTCCTTATACCTCAGCTGCTGGTTGTGTTGTATTGTTTTTCATGTAGATTTTAATATGGTTCATTCTTTTACAGTTTTGCAGTTGTTGTAAATCAACCCAAATTATATATTTCACAGGGGTACCCATATAAATTGAAATTATATCTAGGTGTATTTATAGTCATACATAACGTACATATATAGCATTTATGATGCAATTTCTAATTAATGAAAAAAAACAGCTTGTGTTCATACCTGCAGAATCGGACATTGGTCTTAAGAAAAGGTTTTGGTTAGAATTTGTGTGTGTGTGTATTATGAAAAGTATTTCTTTGTAATAAAAAAGTATATTATGCATCTTTACAATATTATAGAGTTACCTTGAGGTAAGATGGGCAGCCACTAAATTTTACAAATACATAAATCAATTTTAAATGTTTTTACAGAAGTGGATGCCTAGTATATTTAAAGCAGAATAATAATACCTTTTTTAAAAAAACAATGACCCAGAATGTAGTGTGAGATTATATTTGAGTTTTTTCATTCTTACTGCCTAAGCTATGCCATCTACAATTTAAAATATACATTTTTTATAGGGTACACCAGCAAGTCACGTACGATATAAAGTAGATGTTGTCCGGTTCCCATATAGTGCAAGTATCTTTGATGTTGAAGAAGAATCTGGACGCGTAGTAACCAGAGTGAATCTTAATGAAGAACCTAGTACATTGTTTAAGGTAACCGTAGGCCTATACATTTCAATATGTTTAAGATAGTGGTCCTGAAGTCATTCTGATATGTTTGGAATTACAACTTCGTTATTTCATAGCAGCACGAGCAATCTACCTACCGGATTGGTGAATGCCATTTTAATATGTTGCATCATAATACCACTACAATGATTCTATACAGAGTTTACTCTATACAATAGTATTCATATCCATTCTTTAATACATGTTGATATACAAACCAAGTGCAGGAACTTTACCAGAAATTAAATGTAACGTTTAAATAAGTATGCTTTGAGCTGAATACCATGTTTCACTGACGTTTTGTTCTATTTTATTCTTAATATGAACAATACTTATAAAATACAGGCAGTCCTCAAGTCTCAACAATAATTGGGAGTGGGTTTCCTGTCACTAAATACAGGTAGTCCTCAACATACGACTACAATTGAGCCCAAAATTTATGTCACACGCGCACACACACACAAAATTGTGTGTGTTTTATCTTTCTGTCTGTTCACCGCCCTGAGTCCTTCGGGAGTAGGACGGTATATAAATCTAATAAAATGAAATGAAATGAAATGTCGTTGAGATATCATCAATAAATAAAAGCCCTTTCCCTTTCTGTACTTTTTTGTTAGAACTCTAGTGTAACTGGGATTCCTTTCAAGGGATACTTCTGCCAGAAAATTGAAATTAGCCTTAAAAATGTGCATAATCAGGAGCTTTTTAATCAGAGAATTAATCTTCACCGAAATGTTTATATTGCAGGTAAAAACAAACGGTATGGAATAAGCCCTCTGGTATTATTAAGAAACGTGGTGGCATAGTGTTAGAGTGCAGTATTGCAGGGGAACTCTGCTCACTGGCTGGAGTTTGATTCCTTCAATCCTGACCAGCTGAAGGTTGACTCAGCCTTCCATCCTTCTGATGTCAATAAAATGAGGACTCAGATTGTTGGGGGCAATATGTTGACTCTGTAAACTTCTTAGAGATCTCTGTAAAAGCACTATAAGCGGTATATAAGTCTAAGCGCTATTGCTAATATAAATGCAGCAAAATGTTATTGAGGTTATGTTAAAATTGATTATATGTCATTAAGTTGTTTTCCAGTTCATACCAACTTCTTAGATAGATTTTCTCCATGACCATCTAATGCTTACCTGATCTTTCAGGTCTTCATATTATGCTGAAATGAAATATCTAAACAATTTTGAGAGAACAAAAAAAAAATTCAATGGGAGTAAGGAAACTTCTCAAGAGACACCTGCACATCTCTAAAAAATCTATAGATTTTTTTTCTATTTATTTATCCCTAAGAAAATGCAGTGTTAAAATGTGCTGGTTGAAAATATTTATAGAACTGAGTTTTATAGTTAGAATTGCATTTATGAGTAAAATAAAAAAAGCTCAGAGATTTTTTTTTTAATGCATTGGCTTTTGGGATGTATGCTGCACATTTTATTTATTTTTTATTTAGGTTTGTTGCTTTTTTTGGTATGATTAATAAAATAAACCCCCAATCTCTAAAATTATTGAATTGAGAAACATATGTTCAGGCATTGTGTTTGTGTGCTTAACAGCTGGTGGTCATTGCCTATGATGATGGGGATCCGGTGAAGTTTAATACAACCACAGTAGAAATTTCCGTATTGCAACCCTCAGTAATTCCACGTTTTACCCAGGATGAGTACAGGTATAATATCTTCTCTCGTTAATGTTATTTTTGAAAAAATTGGAGGGCAGACATTGGCTTTCTTAACTCTTATATTCAAGATGTTGACCTTCACTTTTAAAAGGCTAATTGGGCCAAGACCTTCAATACGCTTGTATCTAGGAGCGCTATAACAATATTGCAGGTGTACAAAAGAGCCTTTTTGGAAAGGGGGGTGGTCCACATTAGCCCTGACCTTCTCTACAGATGTTTAGGAAAGCAAATATATCATTTTTAAAAAAAATTGTGTTCAATTGAATGTATAAATGATTTATGCGTTTTGCATGATATGTTCTATTGCGTCTTCTAGTTTGCTGGTATCTAATCAGAACACTTCATTCTGAGAGCCATGATGTTTTAAAATAGCAGAGCAAGTCTTTTTTACTGTTGTTGTGTATATTTTGGGCTTAGGTTAAATAATTAGAACACACTGACACTTGTTAGAGTTTACCAGTCCTAGAGCGTTTGGCAGAAATATGTAGCATGCAGAAAGGTCTCTGGTTCCATTAAATACAGGAAATTGATCACAAGTGCTTATAAAACAGCACGGGATGTTTCTATTCTGGCTATCAGTGTCAGGAAAAAGGTGATGCGAAGTCAATTAAACAGTGCTTACAACATTTTAAATAGAATATTGCTATTTGTGTTTTCTAGTTGTGCAATTGTCCTCTCCCGGCAAGTGTCCAAATACAAAGGTTTGCAGTATACATGTGCTTTATGCATAGGGTGACCATGCTGTTAAGTTTTCAGGGTGCCCAATGCAAAAACTACATTTCTTCTTTTGTTGAGTTGAAACAAAAAGGGGGAAAAATTAAACTACTATGGATATGCATTAGGAAGAAGCCTCAAATCAACTGCCAGAGGAGAATATTTTTCCTGTTCTTTTGTTGTTCATGATATGGGTTGAATTGACTCCTTTGCTGTTCTATCATTGATAGCTGGTGTTTTAGACTCAAATCAAAGCAAGCATAAGTTCTGCTTGCTGGTCACAGTGACAAAAAATAATGTAAATGTGGGCTATTTTGTTCTATGCTTGGATCTCAAAACCATAACGGTCTCATGGCTTATGTCATGACATCATCATGCACCTTAGTCATTCCCTGCACTGGCACCTATGAAAACAGATCCCCCCCCCTTTCTAGCAATGGTGAAATTCAATTTTTTTTTACTACAAGTTCTGTGGATGTGGCATGGTGGGCATGGTGTGGCTTGGTGGCATGGAAGGGAAGGATACTGCAAAATCCCCATTCCCTCCCCACTCCTGGGGGAAGGATATTGCAAAATCTCCATTCCCACCCCATTCTGGGGCCAGCCAGAATGTGTTTGCCGGTTCTCCGAACTGCTCAAAATTTCTGCTACCAGTCCTCTGAACTGCTCAAAATTTCCTCTACCGGTTTTCCAGAACCTGTCAGAACCTGCTGGATTTCACCCCTGCTTTCTAGAATATGTAGCAAGTAATGATCCCTAATGTAATCTTGTATTAAACTAAGTTATCTTACTTTTCCATTAATGCAGCTTTATGTATTTGTATCAATCAATCTTTTTATTTTATTTTATTTTATATTGGATTTCTATACCGCCCTTCTCCCTAAGGACTCAGGGCGGTGTACAGCCAGATTAAAAAAACATGCAGAACAAATATTAAAAACAATTAAAAGATATATAAATTTGGCCCAATTAAAACTCATTTACCAATTAAAAACGTTTAAAACATTTAAAAACAGTTAAAAATTTCATCTTAAGCCAGCCCGGCTTGTTTAAATAAATGGGTTTTAAGGGCGCGACGGAAGGCACTGAGGTCTTGGATTCTCCTTATCTCTGGGGGGAGCTGATTCCAGAGGGTGGGTGCCCCCACAGAGAAGGCCCTCCCCCTGGGGGTCACCAGCCTGCATTGTTTGGCTGATGGCACCCCGAGGAGGCCCTCTCTGTGGGAGCGCACGGGTCGCTGGGAGGTCGTCGGTAGCAGCAGGCGGTCTCGCAGATAGCTAGGCCCTATGCCATGGAGCGCTTTAAAGGTGATAACCAACACCTTGAAGCGCACCCGGAAGACAACTGGGAGCCAGTGCAGCTCGCGCAGGAGCGGTGTTACATGGGAGCGCCATGCTGCTCCCGTCACTATCAATCAATCAATCTTTATTACGGTCACACACCAGCAAATAAAAGCATTAAAACAATAACACTAGTAGTACAACAATAATAACAATAAATGGTTTTAAATAAAAATTTAATATTTTAAAATTTAGAAAAAGTACTTCCTATATGTAAGAGATGTGGTGGCTCAGTGGCTAAGACACTGAGCTTGTCGATCGAAAGGTCGGCATTTCAGCGGTTCAAATCCCTAGTGCCGCGTAACAGGGTGAGCTCCCATTACTTGTCCCAGTTTCTGCCAATCTAGCAGTTCGAAAGCACGTAAAAAATGCAAGTAGAAAAAGAGGGACCACCTTTGGTGGGAAGGTAACAGTATTCTGGGCATATAGTCATGCCGTCCACATGACCACATAGACATCTTTGGACAGCGCTGGCTCTTCGGTGTTGAAACGGAGATAAGCACCGTCCCCTAGAGTTGGGAACGACTAGCACATATGTGTGGGGGAACCTTTACCTTTACCTTTACTTCCTATATATACTATTGTATAAAAGTAAAAAGTAAAAAGAATTTTAAAAAATAAAATAAAAAACAATAATGATAATAATAAAAAATAATAAAAGACAGAGAGAGTAATATATTGCCATTGGTGGTGGATTAACAGTGGGCAGTTAAAGTCATTTTATGTACAACACAGCAGAATTTGGTTACATCCAGTGGTGTGTTGCCCCCGGTTCGCACCGGTTCTATAGAACCGGTGGTAAAAACGGCGGGAGGCTCCGCCCACTGACCCTGACATTATCAAAATGCTTCTGTGCTTGCACAGAAGAGCGCGCACTAATGAAGCAAGCATGCGCACGCGACCCCATTGCGAACCAGTAGTAAAGGTAAGTAGAACCCACCCCTGGTTACATCCAGAGAAATGTTAAAGCAGCAAGATATTTATATCGAATAAGCATCCCAAATACCTAAAGGGCATTAACTTCAGCATATTACAATGCACTTCATACGTCAGTTTTGGAGGGCCGATACAAAAAAATACCATATGAACTGAGATTATGCTCCTGTGGATAAGGGGCCATTTAAACTGTGGCTCATTTCCTGCTGTACTGCATTTTCTATAAAGACTCACGGACTCCGTTTATAATACCTTACGTAATAAAACATGCAGGAAATACTGATCTTTTTTACGTGCAAGTACTGTTATCAGATCAGTATTTGTACTTGGAATAGATCACCAAGTATTTGTACTTGGAATAGATCACCCACATATAAATAAGAACAGAATGTACACAAGAATGAATAGATATATAAAGGTGTGATAAGCTGTGAATGTTTATGTTCTAGAGTTGTACAGAAGTGACTTACTAAAAAAAATTAAAATATTTCTGCAGAAAAATAATAGAAAGCCTCCTTTGTCACTTTGTCCTATTAAAAACATTGTGAGACCAGGTGGAAAATTAGACCTAAAGGACAAAATGTTTTCGTCGTTGTTGTTTTATTTTCAGAATAAATTCTCTTGCGATAAATTCTCTTTTTAATAACTTAAAAGTTCCAAGGTATGCTATTTTTTAATTAATTAATGCATAACTTCTCTTGTCCTCTTCGGCAGTTAGAAAGTCATAGTTAACAGCCTTGGATTACTATTCTAGGCAATAAATTGCTAACTAAATGTGCAATCAATAATAATATGCATTGCCTGTGGACACATTTAACAGGTGTTCAGACATTTTATTTTCAAGCACTAAATACAGTAACATATTTCAATTTTTTCCAAGGAGCGTAGTCGGTCCTAGGCTTCACTTGGAGAGAGAGGCCAATTCTTATGAAACTTTAAAAAAGTTTTTTTAAAAAAATAAGAAAGTTGATGATCTCAGCAACTGATCCTATAGTTTGTTTATTATTTTATTATTTAAATTTATATAGCTGCCCATCTCATATGTATTACTCTGGGCTGTTTACAAAACAATTAGAAGATATATATACAGATAGATAGATGGATGGATAGATAGATAGATAGATAGATAGATAGATAGATAGATAGATAGATAGATAGATAGATGCAGTATGCTCCTTCCCATATTTGGGTAGGTCAGGTTGCTTCAATAGAAAACCCATTTAATCTTCCCTGGTACAAGCTAACAAAGTGAGGAGAACCTGTGGTTTAGAGGTTAATACATCTGCCTAATATGCAAGCAAGCCCAGGTTCAAATCCCAGAAGGGTACAGCTAGCTGATGAGAGATAAATAGCTTGAAATAGATCTAAACTAGTATCCCTTTATTTCTTTATCAGCAATTCTATTGTTTGCTATTGTTAGAACAGCGAACTATTCTAAAAATATGAATTCCAGGTATATTTGTAAAGAAAGAAACAGACATTCTGCAAACTCCGGAACTAAAATAATTAAAATTTTATTCTACTAAGCTTTCGTCAGCCATCTGCTGACATCATCAGAGTATTAAACTACCATTACAGAGATCTCTGCCTTTATATGCCATCAATCTGGCCATTGCACGTGTAAAAGGTAAACGGCTGGAAGGGCCAATGGCCAAATTGAGTAATGTAATGTAATGTAATGTAAGTAATATAAAGGCAGAGATCTCTGTAATGGTAATTTAATACTCTGACGATGTCAGCAGATGGCTGATGAAAGCTTAGTAGAATAAAATTTTAATTATTTTATTTCTGGAGTTCGCAGAATGTCTGTTTCTTTCTTTACACACACACACACACACATACACACAATACTGCAACAATTCAATAACAATCTAATATAAAAACAAAAGAACCCATCATAATCCCATTCATCTAGACGAGGAGTGTCAAACTCATGTCGTCATGGTAGCGTCATATGATGTATCAGGACTTTTCCCCCCTTTGCTAAACCAGGTCTGGGCATGGCCAGCACGTGACACATCTGGCCCGTGGGCCGCGAGTTTGACAGCCCTGATCTAGACAGTCCGTACAGCCATCGTATTGGCTTTACTCTGCTTTTGTGTTCTCCTGGCAAAACTACCAGTATGTTTTCAGGGCTTTACAAAAAGCCGGCGGTGTTGTGGTCCACTCAGTCTATACAGCCAGATGACTCTCCTCACTGATGGGTCCTGCAGTACACCTCTCCTGCCAAATGGGATGGGATGGGTTAAATATAATTGGGGAGAGCCAGTTTGTTAAAGGGGAGAAATCAGCTTTTATGCAGGGAACAGAACAAATTGATTACATGCATTAAGTATATGATAGGTATATCAGAAAGCAACAAGTCATTAATATACAATACTTTGTTTGTTTTTATTAGACATTAGAAAAGACAGACGTCCTTAGCTTTAATACCTATAATTTCTGTTTCTTCAGATAGCTAATGGTCACAGAAACCCTTTTGCCTTATGTAAAATATATTGCATTTCCTCCCTCTCCCATCCAGGTTTGTTTCTTTCAGGCACTTCAGAATACAGTCCTATTGTTTGGTTGCCCTCACCATTGTTTCTGAAAAGGCTAGTTTTTGTACATTAGAGGAAGGCGACTTAGGTTCAAAGGAGAAAATGAAATTCCTGAAATTAAATCCCAAAATTTTACATAATGCCATGAGTCCAGAAGAATTTCCAGATTGCACAAAGGCTTTGGTAGAGGGCAAGATTTTTTTCTATAACTATGGGATTGTTATTATTATTATTAATAATAATAATTAATTATGATGATAATATATCACAATGTTATCTCTTAATAGAATTAAGGCTCTGCTGTTCTTTCATATCAAATGCTGGTATGAAAGTTCACAGATACTTATCAGAATTTGTCAGAGAACTACGGAATCAGATACAAATAATTGTTCAGGAGACATTTTGAGTAAAGACCTATAAACGTATTTCCATAGGAAATTAGAAAGGCTATTAATGCTCTTAAAGCCAATGTAAATTTATGTATTTTTTTAAAAAGAAAAATCTATGTGTGTGCACACATTTGCACATACATATGAATGAAAAATTTACACCTTTCTTACATGGATAGACTAAAGAAATTATCTATAGTCAATGTTAATTAGTTATTCCTTATCTATAAATTAATCTGACAATTGAAATTGAAAGAACAGTAATTTAACTTTTGTAAAAGAGATGATACTCATTGCACACATGCACACGTATGCGCACACACACACACACACACATGTGTGTGTGTATGTATGTCTATGTTTGTATTTAAATGTAAAATAGAACTATACAAACACATATAGACTTATAACCTTCAAATAAGAGATAGTGCTTAAGAGTTGCAAGCAATTGGTAAACCAGTATTCATTTTGTTGGTTTGTATGGTAATATAAATTTTGGAATCGACTTATACCATACTGAAAATTTGACTTACAACTGGCTTAAAATATAAGGAATATTGTCATTCTTTCATCAAATAATTTCAAATCCTTCCTTCTTTCCTTTCCCTCCCTCCCGTCCCCACCTCTTCCCCTTCCTTCCTTCTTTCTTTCTTTCTTTCTTTCTTTCTTTCTTTCTTTCTTTCTTTCTTTCTTTCCTTTCTTTCTTTCTTTCTTTCTTTCTTTTCTTTCTTTCTTTCTTTCTCAAAACATTTCTTTTTAATTACTGGAAACTTGTACAGCAGACAATCATCAATTGAGGATTTAGGGACATGATTCAAAGTCCTTGCCTCAAACAATGCAAATTATAAAGTTGTCTATAGTTTGCATTTCTAGAAATCGTCCATATTCAGCCCTGAACTAGTTGTAATAACTTTGGACTATAATAGTACTCTACATTATATCTTATTTATTCAAAATTTCCTCTGAAGACCAAAAATGGCTGAAGTCATATTTTTGTAAGCATTCTTGCTTTTTCCCCCCATCTATTTTCTGTTTATTTTGTATGCAGACTTTTACTAGGTCATTGTCCTAACATCCTTTGTTCTTAATAACAGTAACATTTTCACTGAAAAATATAGAGAAGCTTCCTCGTCTGAGATGTTCAGAAAGGGAGAACAAAATATTCTTCCTCAGAAGATTCTGTATGAGAGGATTTTTTTTCCTGTCTTCTTTCAAAGTCTAATAAATGAAGCTCAGAAAATATCCTTAAGGCAGTTTAATACAGAAGACATGAGACATATAATCAAAACAAGATTTTGCATCAGCAACCACAATAACCAAAGACTTTCTTCTGATGATTACTATGAAGCAAAAAATTTTAAAAAATAGCCGCTGCCTTTATCAAAATAAAACAATTGACAAATGGCAACATCACTTAGCAAAATTGTTTTAAACAAACCAAATAAATGTAGGAACTGAATTTGGTAATCCATTTTATTTATCTAGGGAAGTTTGCCCTTCATTCCAGCCTAGAGAATAACCTTCCCATAGTTTATTTACCTTTCAGTTATCTCACAATATTTAACCACTCAGGTTATTTAAAGAGGATGGTATGCTTTTCCATTTTTATGATTCTGCTGAATCTGTGATAAATATATTTAAACTTGTGGTTTTCACCAAATTATTGCAAAGATTACACAAAGTTGCACTGCACCTGATGTTATTAAGTCCCTCAGAATGATGTTTGACATTTAAAGATAATAGGCCATGTCAGTGGTTCATTGTAATAATATCCAAACTCCCTTGTCATCGCTTTTTAGAGGTAAATACCATTGGAAAGGTCAAAACTTTGTGAACTAATATGAGAAGTTTGAAGAAGGTGCATAGTGAAAAATTTCACAGCTCTGTGGAACATTCTTTGCAAATAATGTCACTCACACTGGGACAATATGGTTTATTGCAGTGGTATGCAGAGGCAAAAGTGTGCAAAAATGAAATAGTCTGTCTTGAAATATATAAAACTTTAAAATAAAATATATTTCTCCTTTGGTAAACATCGAAACTTTCTTTTAATTATGTGGTATCTTTCATAACATGGAATTGCCACCATTACAGGAAAGGATAACCCAGATCATTTTCAAGGTTGCTTCAATTTCCTAGCGTTACACTGATAAATGAAATGTATGTATATCCATAGCTGGTGTTTGCTGTCACACAGACAATTGAGTTTTAACAGTATGTTTTCACAAGCTGGGAGCTAAAAGGTTGCTCTGTAGTTGTGCTAGAAGTTGGATTTTGTTCATGACTGATAGGTTTCACTCACAATTGGGGGCACTCAATCCTAGGACAATTGATTTTCTTTTATCTTTATTTAAAGGAGAATGCTAAAATCATAACCAGTGAATTGCAGGCACTGGTGTTTCATAGACATAAGAGTAGCAATGTATGTACTATATATCGTTTTAGGTCTGTCTGACTCCTTCCTCTTTTGTGTAACAGTTTCGTGTGGGAGAGCTGATTTCCATAGTCTTTCTTTCCTTATTATTCAGATTAGTTATAGTACTGTTACACTGAGAATTGTTGCACTGAAGGTACAAAAAAGAGAAGCCTACAGCATTTTAAAGTTTTTCAGTATTTTTTCTTAGACTTGCATTATTTTATTTGTTTGTTTGTTTGTTTGTTTGTTTGTTTGTTTGTTTATTGGTTCGATTTATATGCCACCCTTTTCCGGAGACTCAGGGCGGTTTACAATGCGTTAAGCAATAGCCTTCATACTTTTGTATATACCTGCTTAGTAGGGCTTTTCGCCCCCCCCCCCAAGCGGTGTTCTTTTTTATACAAGTCAGTTTGTATATTTAGTTTGACACCCACCCTGTACCTGTTTTACAGTACAATATAATTAGCTTGGTTTTCAAAAGAAAAAAAATATTGCAAGGAAAGGAGATGGTATTCCTGCTTTATTTCAGAATCAATGATTGGAACACATTTACAAAAGCAAAGCTTATGCAATCCTGTTAAAAATAAATAAATCGACATAAATAAAAGCAAGTACTTAATTTCCCCCCCAAAAAAAGGGGCCTTCATTCTAGTTCTGCTTTATGTAAGAAGCCCCCTTGTAGAATCCAAAAGTTGTTAATGTTTTAAAAGGGTTTCTAAATCAATTTGGAATGCGACAGCTTCCTAATTAAAGATACCTACTTAAATTGCTTGAAATGTAAAACAAGAACGTACCGATTTCAAGACTCTAGTCCTGTGTTCAGATGCTAGTTTGTTTATTATTTAATAGTATCGTATATGGTTTGCTTACACCAAACTTTTGCTTACACACAAACAAAGCTATCAAAACTGGGAAAAACCATTTCTGAGTCAGTGACAAGGTCATTTTTTTAAAGCATAGAACAAGATGGTTAACCCATGCTGAACCTCATTCTCACTCGTTCAATGTAAGGCTTCGGTTTGTATGTGACCCTACATGTAGCAAAGCACACATCTGTATCCTGCTTCTATGCAGTTGTTGTGCCTCAATCCTCAGATATTAAAAGCTGGAACCAAAAATATCACTAAATCTATAGGACAATAGACTTCTGTTGCACCTTTATATGTGGGAAGCTGTTCTCCTAAATCAGGGGTGTCAGACTTAATCCCATTGTGAACCATATCAGGATTTTGTTTGTCCTTGGGGACCTGAGTGGGCGTGGCCTGGTCATCGTGGCCAACTGGGTGGGCATGGCCAGGGCAGCATGGGCCAGCTCCTCGCCATCTCCAAATCACAGGACAACTCTGAACCTATTCCAAGCGGGGTTCAGCCCCTGGGCCAAAAGTTTGACACGCCTGTCCTAAATAAATTGAAGATTCAAAGAAAGAAAAGCTGCTTGAGCTATAATCTGCAGTACAAATACATTTGCAAATCAACAGATTGATTATTTTTACCAATGTATTTATATATACATTATAAATTTATCCAAAATTTCAAGACTTCAGCAATAAGATTTAAGTGAACTTTGAACCTGCATTAGTTGGCATTGTATGAACTACCAGCTTCGGCTTGTGGTCACTCACTCAACACACTCACAGCCCTGGTCGACAGCCTCAAATCACTTTCTTTCTTCTTCTTTTTTTTTTTGTAAATATTTTTTATTTATTTTTTTCCAACTTTAAACATAAAACATAACTTTCAAGAGCAAAAATCTTGATCCGGTCATAGATGGTTACCACACTTACATTCCTTTCACAAGCTCAATTCACAATTTCCATTACATCTTTTATAAGTAAACAAAAAAGAAAAGAAAAGAAGATAAAAAAAGAAATTCAAAACTTAAACCAATTTTAACTCAAATTTAACATTTTCATCTATATAAATCCATTATATCTATCCAAAATTAATTTCAAATTCACTTTCACTCATTTTTACATCTGCATAACAATTCTAAACATATCTTTATTCTTCTTTATCTTATATCTTATACAAGTCATATAAAAATAATTTTTACAATATTCTAACCTCTTGTTAAGTGTTTACCTTACAATTTTATCACCATTTATTCTTAATTTCAATTCAATACCATTCCATTTTTATTATATTTTATAAAACAACATTTTGTCTAATTTTAATCCTTTGACCCTTATCCTAAGTTTACCTTAGTTTTTTTTTCTCCCAGTTTACATGTTACACAGATTTCTCACAAAGACATATTTTATTTACTCCAATTTCTAATATATTTTCCACTATATCTCCCTCTAATATTTAACTATCTTCCAGCTTATTCTATTTGATTAATTCTCAGCTTGATCCCCTCCAAAACACCAACTATTTAGTTAATTTCAGAATAGTTCCTCAATCTCCTCCAACTCTCCTCCTATTTGTTTGGCTGTTTCCAGCATTTTGTGGGCTGATTTCCAGCATAGTCTCCTCCAACTCTCCTCCTATTTGTTTGACTGTTTCCAGCATTTTATGGGTTGATTTCCAGCATTGTTTCCTCCTTAACTCCCTCCATTGTTTGGCTGATTTCCAGTATAGTCTCCTCCAACTCTCCTCCTATTTGTTTGGCTGTTTCCAGCATTTTATGGGCTGATTTCCAGCATAATCTCCTCCTTAACTCCCTCCATTGTTTGGCTGATTTCCAGCATAATCTCCTCTAATCTCCCTCCATTGTTTGGCTGGTGTCCAGCATAATTCCCTCCAGCACTCCTCCTATTTGTTTAACTGATTTCCAGCACTTCTAATTAATTTCCAACGTATTTCCACCGAGTCTCAAACTCTTATCTAGTTGCTATCCATCCCACACATTTTAACTGTAATATAATTATCTGTTTTATATCATTTTTCCATCCTACTCTTTCAATTTAAATCTCAGTATATTTCATAATAGTCATCATTTCCAACATGTAGTACCTTAATTCAAGACTAATCACTAGCATCTGTGTATCTTGTATTTTATTCAATCAATCCTTATTTATCAGTTTAACATTTGTTTGCAAATTAAAATTAAAACATATTACATCAAACAGTACATTTTCTTAAAATTTTCCTGCCTCAAAATATATTCTTCTTTATTATTTTTATCCCCTTGATATCATTCACTATTTTAATAGCCACCTCAGCGTCTTAGCTACTGAGCCACCGCATCCCTATAATTAAGCATATACGTCCACATCAAAAATAAGCGGAGGAGGGGTTCAACTAAATTCAATAGACCTTAATTGGCTATATTGTGTTAATTTCCCTGACCATGCTGATAGTTGTAGACTCAGATGGTTGGAGAATGCAATTATTGTTTCATGGGACACAAGTCATCATTTACATTGAAGATGCTAGCTT
Organism: Pantherophis guttatus; assembly: GCF_059756535.1. Taxonomy (NCBI): domain Eukaryota; kingdom Metazoa; phylum Chordata; class Lepidosauria; order Squamata; family Colubridae; genus Pantherophis; species Pantherophis guttatus. The sequence continues at coordinate 73,528,937 of NC_142068.1, read as the reverse complement.
CATTTAGAAGCCTAATGTCGTATCTCCATGCAGTATTGCGTTTACAGAAGCTGTCATCAAATATTCACATAGGAACAGTGTATTGAGGTGGTGACCAATTTACCTTTCCCCCAGCATGATCACACAATTACCAGGTGAAGTTTGATCTCATAGCATAAACGCCCTCTGCAAGAATGAGAGAGTTTCTAACATAATATAGCTCTGAGATTGAGTCTTAATAGCTAGCTAGCACAGCTGTTCAGGATGATTAAGAATTTATGATGATGATGTTGAAGCCTCAAGTATCCATTTCAGAAATATGAAAGGAACTTGCCAGTTCATCTTCATGTTGACTTTTGACACAAATGACACGGAGATGTTTGGAGCTTCATCTTGTACAATTTAATGAGATTCCTTTTTTGAGTCAGCAGCAGTTTTATTCCTGACCATCTCATCTTATTTGAGTTACCATATTTTTCAGAGTATAAGATGCACCGGAATATAAGCACCTTAGTTTTTGGGAAGGAAAATTTTTAAAAAGCTGATTGGCAAGGGGATCAGCCTCCCGGAATACCCCCAATCAGCTGTTCCCAGAGGTGAATTTTAGCAACAGGTTCCTTGGTTGTGAGCTCTGTGCCTTGCCTTTTTCTCTCTCTCTCTCTTTTTTTTTTTTGCTTTTTTTCTGCCTCTGAAACTTCTGAAATTCTGTTTCAGAAAGCCTCTGAAAGCCTCTGAAACAGAGCTTCAGAAAAAAAGCCTCTGAAGCTCTGTTTGGAGGCTTCTTTTCTGAAGCTCTGTTTGGGGGCTTCTTTTCTGAAGCTTTGTTTCTGATGCTTTTTTCAGCCTCTGAAACCTCTGTTTGAGAAGCTGGGCGGGGCTACATTCGGAGTAAAAGACACACCCATTTTCACCCTCTTTTTTTGGGAGGAAAAGGTGCGTCTTATACTCCGAAAAATACGGTAAGTGGTGTGGTGAGCATCTTTTTGCATAAATATGCTGTTGGGCTTAAAAGAAACATTAGTTCCCACCTTTTGAAATCTCCTATAGATCCTTTGAAGAACAACTATTTAAAGTCACAAAGGCAAGATTTTTGAGGAAATAAAATAATTTGCAACTATTGTCATTTCCTAACAATCTTACTAGCTAATTTGGGCTTAGTTTGGGGACAGAATCAGATTGAAGAAGGGTTTTGCTGTGGGGAAAAAAGGAAGTGTGGCTCAGAGGTGGTATTCGGCAGGTTCTGACCAGTTCTGGAAAACCGGTAGCGGAAAAATTGAGTAGTTCGGAGAACTGGTAAATACCATCTCTGACTGGCCCCACCCCCATCTATTCTCTGCTGATCGGGAAGAATTGGAGATTTTATAGTATCCTTCCCCTGGAGTGGGGTGGGAATGGAGATTTTACAGTATTCTTCCCCTGCCATGCCCACCAAGCCACGTCCACAGAACCGGTAGTAAAAAAATTGAATCCCATCACTGGTGTGGCTCTATTCATCCTGCCCGGTCTTTTAGCTGCTTTTGCTATATTGTCAAGCACAATGTACTTCTAAATTGTGAGCTGCAGGTTTCACTTCTGCTTACAGGGATAGACACATAGACACAGAAAATAGCAATTGTTCTTCATAGCCACAGTGGTGGCTATGCTATGAATTGTCTCAAAGCAATTGTTAGTCAACAACTACCTGAACCTCCTGGAGTTGATCATGAGCAGTTTTGTTGTCATCAATAAATTGATGCTTAGCTCTATTCCAGTAGAAAATAAAGCGGATGACTTTGATGGAGACAGGGAAGATCTGTTACCAAGGCAACAAATAGACAAGCATTGCAGAAGTCCTGATGAGGAAGGGATCAGATAGTCCCTGAATTCAAATTCAGCTGAAGCTATATAAGAAGAGCAGAAGCACATTGAGATATGCAACATCTTAATAAAAATAGTTTTAGATACACCTGGCATCTGTTTCTTGGTCTGGACTACTTCATATGCTTGACAATATCTAAACTCAGTGTAAGCAAGTCACCAAGTGCTATTAAAAAATCTGCATTGCTTCCCTCTTACAGAGCTGATTGGTCATCTTCCATTTATGGATGCAATTTCTCTGTGGCAGTTCCTTTGCATGGCAGTGCTCTCTCCCATGAAATTTGAGAGACCTTACCTTCTTTATGTGCCATGGAACTAGACTTTATTGCTATTATTAGATGTTTCCAGAATTAGAGGTATAATGACCTTAGGAAAATAGCAAGAACAATTCTGGAAGATTGTGTGCACCGTGTCTTCCATTTATTTATTTATTTATTTATTTATTTATTTATTTATTTATTTATTTATCGAGAACATATTAGATAATATATATAAGTATAAGCATGAATTGAATACATAAAATGAATACAATTAAAGGGAACATTAGGACAGGGATGGTAGGCACGCTGGTGCTCCTATGCACGCCCCTTACAGACCTCTTAGGAATGGGGTGAGGTCAACAGTAGACAGTTTTAGGTTAAAGTTTTGGGGGTTTTGGGATGAGACCACAGAGTCTGGTAGTGCGTTCCAGGCATTGACCACTCTGTTACTGAAGTCATATTTTCTGCAATCGAGTTTGGAGCGGTTAACTTTGTTTGTATCTATTGTGTGCTCATGGATTGTTGTGGTTGAAGCTGAGGTAGTCATTGACAGGTAGGACATTGTAGCAGATGAGTTTATAAGCTATGCTTAGGTCATACCGAAGGCAGCGTAGTTCTAAATTTTCTAAGCCCCAAATTTCAAGTCTGGTGGCATAAGGTATTTTATTGCGAGCGGAGGAGTGGACTTGTGTACTTTCAGAGTCAGAAGACTGGATGATGGGAAATAGTCTGTTAGATTAGATGGATTTTGACTGTTAAAGTTGAATAGGACTAAACTACTTATTAAACTACTGAAATTGCATTCCACTCATTTGACAGTGTTAATTTCTGCAAATGTTAATGCTTTATTCGCATTCCTTTAATTGGTTTACATGTAGCTTTCTGTTTTTACTTCAGTTTCATAGATACATTGAATATATCAGGAGAATATTCACAATGCGACCAAAATAAACAATAATCTATCTCAACTAATTCTGTAGGCCCCCACCTGTGCGTGAAGGTGCCCCCAAAGGAACCCAAGTGGTTGTGGTTACTGCTGCTGCCTTGAATCAAACAATTGTCTATTCCATTGTTTCAGGAAATGAAGACGGTAAGTTAATGTGGCCTTGCATATGGTCTCAGTAAAGTATATTTTTAAGGAAGAGTAGGAGGAGGAGGGAGGAAGTAAAACATCCCAAATGGAAAAAAATAAATTTAACATATTCCGTTTCAGATACATAGCACAATTTTAAAGAAGCCATTTTATCCATTCCTAAAATGTTTATAAAACCTTCTTTTTCTCCATTTCTCCAGGAGTGTTTGCCATTAACAATAGGACAGGAGTTATCTCCATTCAAAAATCTCTGGATTATGAAACTGCAAAAAAATATTTGCTTCGGGTACAAGCAGATTCCTTGATAGTAGTCCGTTCTAATTTGCCAGTGCCATCCAAAAGTAAGTTAATTTTTCCTTCCTTCCTTCCTTCCTTCCTTCCTTCCTTCCTTCCTTCCTTCCTTCCTTCCTTCTTTCCTACTTGCCTGCCTGCCTGCCTGCCTGCCTTTCTTCCTTCCTTCCTTCCCCAAAATTTGATGTTTTAGCTGTTATTCTTTTCCTGATCTCCCATTACTTTGAAAATTAACCTTTTATTTGATTATATCTTCTATGCTAAACATGGGGGAGGGGGGTATCAAGCCATGAATCAACAAGATAGGAATAAGGTCAACCCTCTTCAAATCACAGAATAGTAATAGCAATAGCATTTAGATTTATATACCGCTTCATAGTGCTTTTACAGTCCTCTCTAAGCGGTTTACAGAATCAACATATTGCCCCCAACAATCTGGATCCTCATTTTACCTACTTCGGAAGGATGGAAGGCTGAGTCAACCTTGAGCTGGTGATATTTGATCTGCTGAACTGCAGCTAGCAGTCAGCTGAAGTAGCCTGCAGTACTGCACTCTTAACCACTGCGCCACCTCGGCTCTCTATCTGTCCTCCTATAATTAATCTGGAATATAATGAGCAAAATTAATATATTCGTTTTATTTTATAGTTATTATGGGTTTTTTCATTAAAAATATGAGCAATCCAGAAAATGGAGATGTACGTTCAATGTTAAACCAGGAATGAATGTTAAAAGTTTCTTAGGATTATTTCCAGGGAAAAAAGTCATTATTTAAATGAAAAGCAAGAATTAAACCTTGCAGTTGTTAACAATGTCACAGAAAACTATGGAAAAACACCATAATTTCTGAAAACTGGTTGTTCCAGCAATTTCCATGGGGAAAAGTGCTTTTTTCCTGCTTCTTAGCAGTTTGGTGCTTATGTTTTTATTTATATTTTTTCTTTCCAAAACAATGAATGGGAGACAAGGTATCTATGTCAGCACCAAGCTTATATGGATTAGTTGTGAATTTCATCAAGTAATAAATAAAGCCAGAAGGACCTAGGACTGAATAGGTCTAAGGCTTAATAACATATACCAATAGAAATGTCTATTTCTATTTCTATCAACATTGAAAATGGAAGTTATACAGCCTTACATTTTTCAATGAACTCTTCAAGACTTATGAGGCATATCTTCCCAATTGTGGAGCTTTTGGTTTGTTTGTTTGTTTGTTTGTTTGTTTATTTGTTTGTTTGTTTTTTGAAGGGGTTAGTGTTTAATATCTACTTGGGAAAGTCAAAACAGGATAGCAGGTATATACAGCATTGCTATCAGAGCTCTGTCAATATTTCATACACATACAAAAGGTGTGAGGCTTGGATCATAATGTCATGTCCACTGTTGTATCTTTTTGCTTTACAATGACATGTGGCATGTTTTTAGAAAAGACATAAGGCAGTGGTTTTCAACCTGTAGTCTGCAGAACCCTAGGGGGCCCATGCTGGTGGGCCATGATGTCACAGGCGGTCCGTGAAGACTTGAAAAAATATTATGATTTAAATCTTGAGCTAAGTGTTGGGGGTCTGTGGCCATGGTCCGTTGTATTAGTTGTTGAAATTCACCAAAGTATTTAAAGGGGATCCTGGTGAAGAAAAGGTTGAAAACCACTGACATAAGGTATTTTGGAACTTTTTGGTAATCTTAAATAAACATTCTTAGAATTAAATAATAGCGCAATACATTCTGAATTATAACCTGAAATGATTAGAATGTGTGTGACATCCTGATTTATGAAGATCTACTTGCTTCAATCCAATTACCAAACTCAATGAGCTAAAGAAATAGAACAAGGGGTCTTTTATAGATTATTCTATTTTTGCACAAAGATAGAAAGACTGCATGTATTTTTTTTTTCTTTTTAATTTACCTTCCCTACAGAAAGAAACCATTTTTGGTTCTTTTCCTTTTGGCTATTTAACTTTTAGACCAAACTAATTTGCAAATTTCTATTTACCTTCCAGTGAAATGTAATAAAAGCTTGGGTTTGTTCTTATATATTCATTACAGAAGAATTGGATTGTCTCCATTATTGACTGTTGCCCATTATAAACACATTATGCAGTTAATGGGGAATACTTTTTAATGGCAAGGCCTTGATTTCAGTGTGACATTGTTTGTATGCCAGAGGTCTTAGGTCCAATATATGAAACCCTGGAGAATAGTAATTGTAAGTCCTATTGGCTTACTAGATAGATCATTCATGTAATTTTGTGTAAAGAAGCTTATACTGTTACACTTTTCTACTATAAAATATGCAATTAGGATAAAGAGTAAAATTCAAAGAAATAATGAGACAGAGGATGTATTGTAAACAATTATTTGCATTAATCCAGTGTTCCATTTGACTTAAATCATAATAATAATGAACCAAAAGATTGCACATACATCTTGCAGGAACATCAAACACTTGGCTAAATGCAATGAACTTCAGAGCAATTAAGATAATTTTTTTGAGAAGAACAACAAAAACATCTTGCATTTCATTTTATGCTTTTGTTTCCAGGATGTACCCTTGTATTTTTTTTTAGCTCCTAAATGATATGCTACAAATGATACCTAAGATAAAATGATTGAGTGAAATTCTTTAAAAAAATAATAATAACATTAACAAATAATACCTTCCATCCCTGTAGAATTGCTAGTTCTTCTAGAGGAAATAAATGTATTCAGCATTTGTATTCTACATTATTTCAGTGAGTATCTATTTATATGTTAAGTTTCTTGCCTTCTACTATAGAATATAAGAAATTTCACATAATTAATATAACAGGAGATAGGAGCATTTTAGAAAGTGGGAAACTTGAAAGAAATCTTTTATTTGCGAAAACAGCATTAAATAATATAAAACGGTATTTTGAAGCTTCTTTTTGTCTTTATTAGCCAATTTTATACATTCAGATTTTTTATATATATGCAATGCCCTTCTGTTACTCTTAGTCCTTGAACAATTGGCAGGGGAAATCTCTCAACATTACATTTCTTTCAGTTCTTTGATATAATTTCATATGTAAAATAAAAATAGCAGCCTTCTTGTTCATATGTTTATTTTGTCATATTCCTTCGTGTTTTCCATGGGTTTTTGAATTGTGAACAGCATCCATCAGTTATGCAAAAGTCTAGGACACTCTAACTCAATGAGTTTTATTTATATTAGAAACAATGGAGACACACATTTTCGTCCACCTTGACAAAACCTTCACAAGAATTGAAAGTGTACTTGAGATTTATACACATTCTAAATGTATTCAAACATCACCTCCCTTGTGCGTCCATATTCCTCAAGTTTTATTTCGATAGAACTCCATTTTTCTCTTTTACAACTTTCATGGTTTGTATTGATACAAAACTGCTGGCGTAGGTTGGTCTTGGCACTCTAAACAAAAATGAAATTTGTACAAGTTTGTAGTTTTGTGGGCCCAGAGTTAATTCTCAGTTTAATACAGAAGATAAAACTTTTTCACCTCTGTTAGTATAAACTATTGTACAATTCACAAGAAAAAAAAGCATATTTTACTGCAGGTACTTTCTGAATTGTCAGGAAATCTAAGATGTCATTCTTCAGCCAGTTAGTTCTCCTGCTTTCCTGGCATATTCCCAAATGTATGGAGATGGTAGGGAAAAATCAATACTGAAGCTGACTTGAAAAATTGTGAATCCTTCCTAGATTTCCAATTCTCTGCAAAGGAAGGTTATAAGCATGGTAGAATCTTCACTGTCAATAGGGACTCTGGGAAATATGGAGAAGCTATCAGTAGGCTGCACCATCCGAAATGCTCACCAAGGAAACTAAATGTGTTTATCCATACACCTTAATTGCACAGTAGAAAAAACCCATCCACAAATAAAAATATGCTTAATCTTTTTCCCCTTGAAGTACAGCATGCATGGCTTGTGTCAACTACTCTAGTGACCAGGTTAGAGTGAATTTTGAATGGAATTAATCATTTCCAAGGAATCAGCTCACTGACAGTTGAGATAGTTTTCAATTTATACCATTTAGTGATCTTTTGAAGTTACTATGGCACTGAAAAAAAGATGAGACTTATGATCATTTTTAACACATTCCCATGGTCACAAGATTCAGTCAGTTGGCAACTGACTCATGTTTACGATGGTTTCAGTGTCCCAGGATCATGTAATCACCTTTTGCTGCCTTCTGACAAAATAGAATAGAATAGAATTTTTATTGGCCGAGTGTGATTGGACACACAAGGAATTTGTCTTGGTGCATATGCTTTCAGTGTACATAAAATCAATGGGCAAAATCAAAATCAATGGGCAAGAGAGATTCACTCTACAACCATGTTACTAACTTAACACATGTAGTGATTCATTTCACAACTGTGGCAAGAAAGGCCATAAAACGGGGCAAATAACTCACTTAACAACTGTCTCACTTGACCACAGAAATGTTGGGCTCAATTGTGATAGTACGTCGAGGACTATCTGTAGAGGCTATGATAGAGGGAACCATCATTGTGGCCATGTTCCTTTCTTATCAGAGATATCAAAGCAACTTAGCTGATGAATATGATCTGACATTTTGAGAAGCTGTCATGGAATAGCTGAAATTTTATCCATAGCTAACCATGTAATAATAATTTATTGAAACATGAGATTGTTACTTCATGAACTTCTCAGGATATTCTCTAATTTACCTTTGATAGGAGGGGGGCAGAGGAGACAAACTGACATAGCCCACAACTATCTCTGTTTTTGTATGTATTTAGATAGATAAACAGAGTTGGAAGGGACCTTTTAGGTCATCTAGTCCAACCCCCTGCCCAAGCAGGAGACCCTACACCATCCCTGACAAATGACAGGCCAATCTCCCCTTGAAATCCTCCAGTGATGAAGCTCCCACAACTTCCGAAGGCAACTTCTGTTCCATTGGTTGGTTGTTCTCACTGTCAGAAAATTTCTCCTTATTTCCAGGTTGAATCTCTCCTTGATCAGTTTCCATCCATTATTCCTTGTCTGGCCTTCAGGTGCTTTGGAAAATAGGTTGACCCCCTTCTCTCTATGGCAGTTCCTCAAATATTGGAACACTGCTTTCCTGTCTCCCCTGGTCCTTCTCTTCACTAGACTAGCCATGCCCAATTTCTGTAACCGTTCTTCATGTATATCTATGTGAAGCCCAGATACATTCTTGGAAATAAGGAGCTTGATAGGAACCAAAGAAGGTGTCTTTGCACCATAATTGGGATGTGTTCTACATAAAACAATGTTCTTGTTAACCAGGTCTCAGGTGAAATACTGCTGATGTAATAATGATTAACGAAGAAAAGAAAATAACATAATATTTTACAGGTAATCCTTTTTTGTATGGCGCCAGAACTTTCATAAAAGAGCATTTTGTCAGGATTCTAAGGAACACCCCCAACAAAATAAAATGTCGAGTTCTGAGGTTCGTCAAAGTTCCAATTTTATTTATTTATTTTATTTATTTATTTTTATGTATTTATTTTATTTTGTTGAGTGCTTATTAGATAATATATGTAAGTATAACATGAATTGAATACATAAAATGAATACTATTAAAGGGAACATTAGGACAGGGATGGTAGACACCTTGGTGCTCTTATGCATGCCCCTTGCAGACCTCTTAGGAATGGGGTGAGGTCAACAGTAGACAGTTTTAGGTTAAAGTTTTGGGGGTTTGGGGATGAGACCACAGAGACTGGTAGTGCATTCCAGACATTAACAGCTCTGTTACTGAAGTCATATTTTCTGCAATCGAGTTTGGAGCTGTTCACTTTAAGTTTGTATCTATTGTGTGCTCATGTATTGTGGTTGAAGCTCAAGTAGTCATTGACAGGTAGGACATTATAGCTGATGATTTTATGAGCTATACTTAGGTCATACCAAAGGCGGTGTAGTTCTAAATTTTCTAAACCCAGAATTACAAGTCTGGTGGCATAGGGTATTTTGTTACAAGCAGAGAAGTGGAGGATTCTTCATGTGAAATATTTCTGGACTCTCTCAATTGTATTAATGTCCGATATGCAGTGTAGGTTCCAGACAGATGAGCTGTATTCAAGAATTGGTCTAGCAAATGTTTTTTATGCTCTGGTTAGTAGTGTAATATTACCGGAGAAGAAGCTACGCAAGATTAGGTTTACAACTCTTAATGCCTTTTTGGCGATGTTGTTACAGTGGGCTTTGGCACTTAGATCATTTTATATGAGTACTCCAAGGTCCTTGACTGAGTGACGGTCATCTACAAGGTCATGTCCACTTAGCTTGTATTTAGTGTTCTGATTCTTTTTGCCAATGTGTAAAACAGAGCATTTGTTGGTTGAGATTTGGAGTTGCCAATTTTTTGACCAAATCCGATGCAAAGTCAAGGTCTTTTTGAAGGGTAGCAGCATTGTTGGTAGTGATAAATAGTTTAACATCATCGGCGAAGAGAATGCAGTTACTTGTAATATGATTACAAAGGTCATTTATGTAGAGTTTGAAGAGTGTTGGTCCTAGAATGCTGCCTTGGGGGATACCGCTATTAATAGGTGCAGGATTTGATAGGGCGCTCCCTATTTTGACCATTTGTTGTCTGTTTGACAGAAACACAGTTATCCAATTATGGATGTCATGTTGGCACATCTGGGAAAACCCGAATCTGAAAGCTTCCAGGTTTTCCACACCCAGCTAACAGTTCACAGCCCTGCCCCACACCCACAAGTTCATCACATAGTCCAATCAACTTTTCACATTCAAGTGGATACAATCTCCAGGCAGTCTCCAGCAGGTGCAGTTAAAAGTGTCCTTGAATATGGAATGTTTTTATGACTAACTTTCTACCGCTCCAACAAGACCCCCCTCCCAATTTCCCAGGTTAAAATATGTGGCAGTTAGGAAGCAAACAGGAAAACTGTCTTCCAAAACTGACAATTTTCCTTTTGGCGTACAATGTTCATGCTGTACCTTTTTGCTTTGATTGCCTCTTTTTCTGATCTGTGAACAAAGTGAGATTTTGGGGATCAAAGCTCCTTTCCTGGGATTGCTAACAAGACATCTATGCAGAAATAGTTGTTTTTCTTCTTCCTGGCTTCGAAGCTTTTCAGCCAATTTGTAAAATATTCAAAACACACCTCTCCTGCCTTGAAGCTAAGTAAAGAAAGCATCATGTGAAATGGCTGGAAGATCAGAGGAGAGGCCAGATGTGGTTAGTGAACCAAGCCAATTGTTGGTGACATTTTGACTCCATGTTGTGGACTAATATACAGTGCTAAGTATACTTTGTTTTGTGGTGTCTAAAACGGGGTGCTATTGCTTTGAATTGATTGAACCTATTTCGTTCAGTAAAATGTAGTGACCCATTCTTTTAACAAATGCTTTAAATGTTGGGTGACAATTGCATTGGGTCTTTGATGAGCTGTCTCTCATTTTATTCTGTCTCACCTGTTCAACAAATTTGTATTGCAAGATGAACAATGTAGGCAGTTTATTGCGATGTGAGTCATGTCATTCATTCATTCTGCAAACTGTCAAAAGTGTGTGGCACAAGACAGTTTTTAAGAAATATAGCTTACGACCACAATTGAGCCCAAAATTTCTTTTGCAAAGTGAGACAGTTATTAAGTGAATTTTGCCCCATTTTATGACCTTTCTTGTCACAGTGGTTAACCGAATCACTGCATTTGTTAAAGTTAGTGACATGGTTGTTAGTCTTGTCCACTAAATTGTGGACAAGATCTTAAGACAAATCTAGACACAGTTATAATTTTGAGATGCTAACAGGAAGAAGTTTCTTTAAAACTCTGACTCTCTAAGGAGTTTGCACAAACTTTAAAAATATGAGATGAAATGACTTTCTTTTAAATCTGGTTTCTTAATTTTCAATGATTTAATGGAACATATACATTGTTTATGTATGTAAAGAACTGACACTTGTTCAGGGAAGAAATATTTTACACTCCACTTATGCAGGATGATTTACTTAAATGTGTGCATATAAAAGGCTCTGAAGTCTTTAAAACATGAAATTGATTGTTGATGATCCATAATAATGTTCTAATAATTAGCAGGATTCATTAAATAAGCAACTTCTTTATATACATAATAACACATGAGACATACAGTCAGGTCCAGAAATATTGGGACATCGACACAATTCTAACATCTTTGGCTCTATACACCACCACAATGGAGTTGGAATGAAACAAACACAATGTGTTTTAACTGCAGATTGTCAGCTTTAATTTGAGGGTATGTACATCCAACTCAGGTGAACGGTGTAGGACTTACAGCAATTTGTATATGTGCCTCCCACTTGTTAAGGGACCAAAAGTAATGGGACAATTGGCTTCTCAGCTGTTCCATGGCCAGGTGTGTGATATTCCCTCATTACCCCAATTACAATGTGCAGATAAAAGGCCCAGAGTTCATTTCAAGTGTGCTATTTGCATTTGGAATCTGTTGCTGTCAACTCTCAAGATGAGATCCAAAGAGCTGTCACTATCAATGAAGCAAGCCATCATTAGGCTGAAAAAACAAAACAAACCCATCAGAGAGATAGCAAGAACATTAGGCGTGGCCAAAACAACTGTTTGAAACATTCTCAAAAAGAAGGAATGCACCGGTGAGCTCAGCAACACCAAAAGACCCGGGAGACCACGGAAAACAAGTGTGGTGGATGACCGAAGAATTGGCCAACAGTTGGCCAGATCAAGAACACTCTCCAGGAGGTAGGTGTATGTGTGTCAAAGTCAACAATCAAGAGAAGACTTCACCAGAGTGAATACAGAGGGTTCACCACAAGATGTAAACCATTGGTGAGCTTCAAAAACAGGAAGGCCAGATTAGAGTTTGCCAAACAACATCTAACAAAGCCTTCACAGTTCTGGAACAAGATCCTATGGACAGATGAGACCAAGATCAACTTGTACCAGAGTGATGGGAAGAGAAGAGTATGGAGAAGGAAAGGAACTGCTCATGATCCTAAGCATACCACCTCATCAGTGAAGCATGGTGGTGGTAGTGTCATGGCGTGGGCATATATGGCTGTCAATGGAACTGGTTTTCTTGTATTTATTGATGATGTGACTGCTGACAAAAGCAGCAGGATGAATTCTGAAGTATTTCGGGCAATATTATCTGCTCACATTCAGCCAAATGCTGCAGAACTCATTGGACGGCGCTTCACAGTGCAGATGGACAATGACCCAAAGCATACTGCAAAAGCAACCAAAGAGTTTTTGAACGGACAGAAGTGGAATGTTATGCAATGGCCAAGTCAATCACCTGACCTGAATCCCATTGAGCATGCATTTCACTTGCTGAAGACAAAACTGAAGGGAAAATGCCCCAAGAACAAGCAGGAACTGAAGACAGTTGCAGTAGAGGCCTGGCAGAGCATCACCAGGGATGAAACCCAGCGTCTGGTGATGTCTATGCGTTCCAGACTTCAGGCTGTGATTGACTGCAAAGGATTTGCAACCAAGTATTAAGAAGGGAAAGTTTGATTTATGATTATTATTCTGTCCCATTACTTTTGGTCCCTTAACAGGTGGGAGGCACATATGCAAACTGCTGTAAGTCCTACACCGCTCACCTGAGTTGGATGTACATACCCTTAAATTAAAGCTGACAGTCTGCAGTTAGAGCACATTGTGTTTGTTTCATTCCAACTCCATTGTGGTGGTGTATAGAGCCAAAGATGTTAGAATTGTGTCGATGTCCCAATATTTCTGGACCTGACTGTATATACAATACCTAGAGCAGTTCTCAGAATCAGAAGCATAATCACAGAAGCACAGTTAACAGAAGGAAGGACAATAATAGGAGCACACAACTTATATTTATACGTATCAGTTAACCTAAGGCACGCCCAGGCTCCAATCTGTTTCAGCTCCCAAACAGCCCTCATTGACTGACTTAGTTGCTATGCCTATACATTGGCTGACATTGTTACCATGTCCTATTCCAGCCAGTCCCCAATGGCTGATCTGTTGCCATGTCTATCCCAGTCATGAACTCTCATACACACTGACAGTTATCTCTCTCTTTTTGATTTAATGCACTTGAAGCAGTTGGCATTCTGAACCAGTGCTTGAGCAGGGTAATGGACTAAATAAGAGCCAATAACCTGAGACGCATACCAGACCAGAAAAATTGCTTGTGGGTGGCGTATCTGTCCATTTGATGGTCCCTGCCAGTCCTAGAAGGGCATGTAATTCTCTCCAAAGAGTCCCAAAGGTTCTTTTTCAAAAGAACTGGATTTTTCAAACTGGATTTCCTTTGGGTTTTTTTTTTTCTCCTTGAAAACGTTTTGCTTGTCATCCAAGAAGCCTCCTCAGTTCTGACTGGATGCTGGAGAATGGAAGGATTTATATTCCTTGCAGTCATCTGGTTGTTAGCATTTTGAAAGTAATGAAGCTAATGCCTCACCTTCAGAGTGCAACCAGACGATTGCAAGGAATATAATTCCTTCCATTCCCCAGCATTCAGTCAGAACTGAGGAGGCTACTTGGATGAGAAGCAAAAAAAAAACAAAGTCCAGTTGCCTTTGAAAAAGTACCTTTGGGACAACCATGACCCGGATGACTGAGAATTTCCATAGACATTTTGCCGTAAAGAGCAAGTTCTATCACCAATGAGTTAGACCAGACCAGGACATCAACTCTACAGGAAGACCAGAAATGAATGTTCTTGAGATGGGTCCAATGCATTTTTATTATTCAGTAATCATTTCTCAATTTTGCAAATCTGCTTATTCTCTACCTGTCCTCCTCTTTCTATCCAAGTTAATCAGGAAGACCCTGCCTGAGGCTGTTTCAGTCTCCTTTGCCTAGAGAAGAACTTCTTGCATATTTCTGTTAAGGTCATCTTCTTTAATCTCAGGAAGTACCCAGTTTTGAGTGATCCTAGATCCCTCACAATGTCAACCCTTTGAGGTACACCAGAATAGGAAACTCAAGTTATGAATACTAATCCTGCTTTTGTTAAACGGTTACAGTAACTGAATCTTGCAAGCCTGAAAGCGCCTCACATTTCTGCTTTGGACATTGATTGATTTTTTCTTAATCTGACCATTGTCTTGTTTGGGGTTCTTCCTCCTGTTTCCTCAAGGTTATTTTCACAGTCCATTGCACAGTGTCACTAGAGACCTAGTTGGCCTTGCTGGTACTGAGTGTCTTTCATTAACTTCAGTTCATTTATCAACTGTACCCTTTCCTGGACAGAGACAGTCTCACAACCTGTTTTTCACACTCCAGTAAGTTCCCCGCTGGATTATTGCAATGGATTGCTTGTGTGGTTGCCTTGGAATAGTGGGATCTTCATTTGGTTCAAAATAAAGCTTCCTGGGATCAGCTCATATAATATTACAGCAATAGCAAAAGCACTTAGGCTTATATTATTACTATTATTATTATTATTATTATTATTATTATTATTATTATTGGTTAATCTTTAGTGAGATTCACAGCCTTTGAGGCTGGTTAATAGCTCAGCAGCTCGAGTCCTAACCAAGGACCTAGGAACTGTTAAGGTATCGTCGGAGGATGTAAGCTGTTCTGAGTAAGGTGGTTTTTTGTAGAGTCAAAATGTTCAAGTCCTTGAGATGGGTCCAATGCATTTTTATTATTCAGTAATCATTTCTCAATTTTGCAAATCTGCTTATTTGCAGCAAATTTAGAATTTCTAAATAGCGGGATAGCCCTTTGGGTATATTATTATTATTATTATTTATTGGTTAATCTTTAGTGAGATTCACAGCCTTTGAGGCTGGTTAATAGCTCAGCAGCTCGAGTCCTAACCAAGGACCTAGGAACTGTTAAGGTATCGTCGGAGGATGTAAGCTGTTCCGAGTAAGGTGGTTTTTTGTAGAGTCAAAATGTTCAAGTCCGGCAAATTTAGAATTTCTAAATAGCGGGGTAGCCCTTTGGGTATTGCTCCGAGGGCTCCAATTACAATCAGGACAACACACGATTTCTTTTTCCACAGTCGCTCAACTTCAATTTGTAAGTCCCGGTACTTTGTGATTTTTTCTTGCTGCTTATCTTCAATTCGTGCATCACCAGGTATTGCAATGTCAATGAACCATACTTTTTTCTTTTCAACTATTGTTATGTCAGGTGTGTTGTGGATCAAGTGCCTGTCAGTCTGAATCCTAAAGTCCCACAAGATCTTGAGTTTCTCATTCTCTAAAACTTTCTCAATCTGATGTTCCCAGTGGTTTTTGCTGTACTCAAATCCAAACTATTATTATTATTATTATTATTATTATTATTATTATTATTATTATTATTATTATTATATTGTCATTGTACGTATATACACAGTATACCCATACAACGAAATTCACATAAAGTTAGATCGGCGCAGGGAAAACAAGACGCGACCAGCTCTGGTCCAGTTCAGTACTTTATTCAAGCACAGGAAAAAGACAAGCGGCTGGGCTGCCGGAGCTCCTTTTATACGCTCCGGCAGACTCAGCCGCCCACTGACAGTTATTTGAATCTCCCGCCGGAGGATTAGCCAATCCCCGGCGGGCGCCCATATAACGACATAACACTCCTCCCCCCTTAGTCTGAAAAATGTCCATCACAGTTAATATACGTTACGAAGTCACGCAAGTAGGCGGGGCGCCTGCTTGCCCGAGATGACCTGCGCAGTTCAGTCTGAGCTTCGCCGCCGGCCTGTGCGGGCGAAGCTCCTGTCCTTCCCGGCTCCCCGGTGGGGGTGGCCGGGGCTCCGGCCGTCAAGTGTGCGGGATCCGTCCCAGCACCTCCGGCCGCAACATCTGGAAGTTCGCGCTGGAGTCGCTGGTCCTTCCCTCGCCTGGAGAATCTGGAACCTCACGGCGGGACAACGCTGCTGTCCGGTGGGTGCCGTCCGAAACCTGGTAAGTCCGTTGGTGTCTCGTTGGGCTTCCGTGGCTCCCGTCGCTGTCGCTGTCCCGTGTGGTCGACCTCGCCGGGGTGGTGTTCATCCCCGCGGCTGGGTTGGAGCTGGTTGGCTTCGCAGGGTTGGTGCTGGCCGACCTCGCTGGGGTGGTGTTGTTCGACCTGGTCTGGGTGGTGTGCGCCTTCCTTGCTGGAGTGGTGCTGGTCGACCTTGCAGGGTTGGTGTTGGTCGACCCGGTCTGGATGCTGGTTGGGGTCTCCCTTGCCGGTCAGTCGCTGGCCGGCTTGGGTTGCCTGTTGTGCACCTCCCCCGTGTGGTTGTCCCCGGTCTACTTGCCTGGAGCGTTGGTCTCCCTGGCAGGGCCGTTGTTGGTCCTCGTCGCTGGAGGGGTGCGATCCTCCCTCCCTGGGTGGGTCCCGGTCCACCCCTTGATTGTTGTGGCGGTCCCTCTCCATGGAGTGGCGGATGCCCACCTTGCCGGGTTGGGGATGCCATCCCTCTTGTGACAGGTCCCGGTCTACCGCTCTGGATCGCCGCTGGGTGATTGCATGGGAATGTGCTTGGCCGGCCTCGTCGGGGTGTCGGTGGCCTGCCTCGCCTGGGTGTTGTAGGCCTGCCTCGTCGGGGTGTTGTAGGCCTACCTCACCGGGGTGCTGTAGGTCTGCTCTGCCGGGGTGTTGCAGGCCTACCTCGCCGGGGTGTTGTAGGCCTACCTCGTCGGGGTGTGGTAGGCCTACCTCGTCGGGCTGGTTTCCTTCCGATCCCCTCCACCTTTTCCGAAGCTGGTCGATGTGCCGTCTACAGACCTGTCCATCTTCCAGCTCGACTCGGTAGGACTTCGGGCCGGTTGTGCTTTCTATTCTCCCCTTTAGCCACTTCGGAGAGCCGTTGAAGTTAAGTGCAAACACTGGGTCTCCTATGGTGAAGGCGCGGAGCGGCCGGCTGGCCGTTGCTGTCACTTCGGGGTTATACTGGGGGTGCAGCCGGTCCAGGGGTGACCTCAGGCGTCTGCCCATCAGTAGCTCAGCTGGGCTCTTCTTGGTGGTGGCATGCGGGGTGATGTGTTGTGTAAGGAGGAAGTTGTCAATCCTCTCTTGCCAGTCGCCCGGACCCATCTTGGTGAGCGTCTCCTTGGTGAGTCTCACCATGCGTTCCGCTTGACCGTTTCCGGCTGGCCTGTAAAATGCGGTGAGGGCGTGGCGGATGCCCTGTCCCGCCAGGAACTCTTCCATGGCCTTGGATGTTAACTGTGGTCCATTGTCAGAGACTAGGACATCCGGCAGCCCGTGTGTTGCGAATAGGCGCCTGAGTGCCCTGATGGTGGCTTCGGAAGTGGTAGATGCCATGGGGATGACCTCTAGCCACTTGGAGAAAGCGTCCACAACAATCAAGAGGTAGTGCCCCTGCATTGGACCCGCGAAGTCAATATGGATCCGTGCCCATGGGCTGCTGGGCATCTCCCACTCTGACACTGGGGCTTGGGCGGGGGCGGGACGTACCTCTTGGCACGGGTCACATCTGGCGACCCACTCTTCAATGTCCTTGTCCAGGGATGGCCACCAGACGTAACTCCGTGCCAGTCCTTTCATCCTTACGATGCCCGGGTGTCCGTTGTGGAGTGTCTCGAGCGTCTTCTTCTGTAAGGCGCTGGGAATCAGCACCCAGTCTCCCCATAGGATACAGCCTTTCATGGTGGACAGCTCCTGTTGCTTCCGTGCGAAAGGGCTGAATTTTTCTGCCGGTTTCTCTGCTGGCCAGCCTCGCAGGACCCAGGATCTCACTTGCCTGAGTGTGGGGTCCCTCTGGGTATGGGTGGCCACATCTGCTGACGTCACTGGGCAGTCTCTGTCGGCGTCGATGTGGAGGAGGCTTATGGTGGGTGCGGGGTCTTCTACTGGCTCTTTGGATGGGCACCTACTCAGGGCATCTGCATTCCCGATGGTTTTGCCGGGCTTGTGAATGAGTCTGTATGCATACCCGGCGAGGAAGATGGCCCAGCATGTCATCCTGGGCGACATGTAGCCGGGTGTGGGTTTGTCACCCGCTAATAGTCCCAAGAGTGGCTTATGGTCAGTGATGACCGTGAAGTTCCGGCCATATAGGTACTCATGGAAGCGCTTGACTCCAGCCACAATGGCCAAGGCTTCCTTGTCCAGCTGGCTGTAATTCCTCTCGGTGCTGGACATCGTTTTAGAGAAATAGGCGATGGGTGCCTCTGATCCGTTGGGGAGCTGGTGGCTGAGGACTGCGCCAATCCCATATGGAGAAGCGTCGCAGGTCAGTAGCAGCGGAAGCGTCTCGTGGTACTGGATCAGCACGCTGTCGGAGGATAGGAGCTTGAAGTCTTGAAGGCGTTTTCTTCCTCTGTCCCCCATCTCCACGGAACCGCTTTCCCCAGCAATCGATGGAGTGGCTCAGCGGCTGTTGCCTTCTGTTTAAGGAACACCGCATAAAAATTTAGCAATCCCAAAAATGCTTGAAGCTCGGCTTTGTTTTTGGGGGCTGGAGCTTCGTGGATTGCCCTGACTTTAGCTTTGGTGGGGTGGATGCCGGTGCCATCTATGAGATAGCCCAGGAACTTGACCTCCTGGACCCCAATGATGCATTTGTCCCTTCTCACTCTTAAGCCCTTCTCCTTGAAGCGCCGCAAAACTTGTTTAAGTCGCTCAAGCAGCTGGGTTTTAGAGTGTCCGGAGATCAACACATCATCAAAGTATGGCACCACCCCTGGAATGCCTTGGAGAAGGCGTTCCATCATTGATTGAAAAATGCCTGGGGCTGCGCTGACTCCAAATTAGAGGCGGTTGCACTTAAATGCGCCCCTATGGGTGACAATCGTTTGTGCCTCCGCAGTTTTTTCATCCACTGGCAATTGCTGGTAAGCCTGGGCCAGGTCCAGTTTTGCAAATATTGTCCCACTCCCAAGTGAATGCAGCAGATGTTGCACCACTGGAACTGGGTATGCGCTCTGCGAAAGGGCCTTATTGATCGAACATTTGTAGTCGGCGCAGATGCGCACAGATCCATCATGCTTCATGGGAGTCACAATGGGCGTCTCCCATGCTGCATGATCGATTGGTTTCAACACGCCCTGGGCTATCAGCTTATCTAGCTGAGCATCTACTTTGGGCCTCAGGGCAAACGGAACCCTGCGGGGCTTAAGCCTAATGGGGGTAATTGTCTTATCAAGATTAAAGGAAATGGGCTTCCCCACAAATTTCCCCAGCTTACCGTCGAAGACTTCCTTGAATTCTTCGAGGAGGGTGTCGAGTTCATCCTGATGAATTTGGTTAACCCCTACTATCCCGAGCCCTAGTGGCTTGAACCACTCCATGCCTAGCAGGGTTGGGCGGTCGTGCTCGACGATGGTGATGGGGAGGTTGCCTTGGAATTCTTGGTAAGACACATGGAGCAAGGCTCTTCCCAGGACTCCGATGTGGTTTCCTCCGAAATCCACCAGCCTGGAGCGCAGGGGTCTCAGGTCCCTCTTGCGGACGTCTGGCTTGATGCGTTTTAAGTTTTTCCAGTCCATGATTGAGTAGATGGAGCCAGAGTCTACTTCCATGGAGCATGGGGTCCCCTCAAGCAGCACGGTCGCGTGGCACTTAGTGGCGGTGTCGTCGTCATCGGAGAGGTGTATTGTGGTTTGGTGTACTGCTCTCCTCCGGTTCCCGTCACTCTCACCCCGTCTGGATTGGTAGGAGGACCGTTTGGATGCCCTCGCGTTGTCCTCCCGGTTTTCGCGAGGGCGGTGGCTGGAGGGCTCTGGGGCTGGTTCCTCAGCTCTGCATGCCTCTGCAATGTGCCCTCTCCTGTTGCAACGCCGGCAGGTTGCGTCTCTCCATTTGCAGCTGGCTCTGGCGTGGTCCCCTCTGCAGCTGGCGCAGTGCTCCCCCTTGTAACTTTTTTGGGCGGTTTCCCGCCTTGGGGGTCTGGATACCTTGTGTACGGTGGATTCCTCCTCCGACTCTGATCCAGCTGCGGAATCCTCAGTTGATGATTGTGTTGTGGAGCGAATCTTGTGGATTCCCTTTGCTCTGCTTACTGCGGCAGCCGCTTTCTCCGAGATTTCGGATGCGGTGGCTTCCTCCACCACGTCTTTGAGCACGAGTTTCTTCCTGCTCAGAAATTTCTTTTGCAGGCCTCTGTCCCTCATGCCGAAAACCACGCGGTCCGCGATGGCGTTATCCACGTGGTCGAACTCACAGCTGGCTGCGATTTGGCGCAGGGCGGCCACGAATTCTTTGATGGTCTCACCTTCCTTTTGATCCCTCTGATGGAAGGTGAAACGGTTCGCCACTGGAGTGCCAGTTGGGGCATAGTGTTCTTCCAGGATCTGCAGCAGGTCCGTCCATGGCACTTCTTCGATGTCTCGTGGTGCTACGAGATCAATTGCCATGTCGAGGACTTCGGATCCGCAGTTGGCCAAGAAGATGCCCTTTTTCCGGTCATCATCGGCATCCCTGATGTTGTTTCCTCTCAGGTACTGCCGAAATTTGACCACGTAGGATTTCCACTTGTCCTTCCCTGGGCGGAATGGAGCAAGGGCTGGCAAGGTGACTTCAGCTGATGCCATGCCTCTGGAAATCCCTACGAAGTGACTCGGTTCTCAGTGACTTAGCTCTATGAGGTTGGCTTGTGCCACGAGGTTCGTCGCTTGGTTCTGTTCCTTCGTCGCCAGTGTTAGATCGGCGCAGGGAAAACAAGACGCGACCAGCTCTGGTCCAGTTCAGTACTTTATTCAAGCACAGGAAAAAGACAAGCGGCTGGGCTGCCGGAGCTCCTTTTACACGCTCCGGCAGACTCAGCCGCCCACTGACAGTTATTTGAATGTCCCGCCGGAGGATTAGCCAATCCCCGGCGGGCGCCCATATAAGGACATAACACATAACACCCAAAGACCAGGCCCAACACACATAACAATCCCCAAACACACACCCCACCCACCACAAATTCCCCGCCCCTGAACCACCCAAACATCTACACAACAGATCAAGTAATGCTGTCCAAGAGCTCACTGATGGTGGCCCTTTAGTTCATTGTTGAGTGCAATTATAGCTCTGGGATAAAAACTATTCAGAAAACGTGTGGTCCGAGTTTTAATTGTTCTGTATCTTCTGCCAGAAGGCAACAATCCAAAAAGATTGTAAGCAGGATGGCAAGAGTCTCTGAGAATGTTATGCGACTTCGTCAAACAGCGAGATGTGAAGATGTCGTCCAGGGCTGGTAGCTGGAGCCCGATGATATATGCTGCCCTTTAGTGCTTCACAGCACTCTCTGAGTGGTTTACAATGTCTGCACATTGACTCCAACAATCTGGGTCCTCATTTTACTGACCTCAGAAGGATGGAAGGCTGACTCAAACTTGAAGCTGTGGGCAGAGTGTCAGCTTTGGAAGTCATATTAACCCCAAAAGCTTCCACGCTGCCACCTTCTTGCGCTTGGGAAAGTAGGAGGGGGGATTTGGTAGAGCAATATTAGTTAGACATAATAGCATTCTTCTTTTCAGTCAAGGTCATAGTGCTCCTACATTTGGAGGAGGAGTGGTTGCAGTGGTGCCTCAAATTGGGACGGATGGTGATTGGGCCATGTGATGGACTGATGGGTGCACGGGCTGGATATGGGGTTTTGATTTAGTGAGGGAAAACCCAGAACTCTCAGCTTCGGGTTTTCCCAGATGTGCCAGTATACCTATACCAATAAATGAAGATTTAGAGATGATGATGGTCTTGGAGTTTTTAATTGGAGTTGGGTTGTTCTGGAACGCTGTCACAGAGTTTGCTTGCAATACTGCATTCTAACCACTGCACCATCAGGGCTTCTTATATTATGCTGATAAATTGCCATCCAGTCTAGCTGCTGGTCTATTGGCTTCAGAGCAGATTACTTAAAGGAGGGTCTTCTCCTGTATGCACCTACCAGGACCTTAAGATCTTAAAATGAGGTCCTTCCCAAGGTCCTTCCACCAAAGTAAATGAAGTGGTTCTGACAAGAGAGGGAAAGATTTCCTGTAGTGACATCCTTTTTTTTCCAAAAACACTCCCTAATGAGGTCTGGTCTACTGGTCTACCCACTTATTGGCACTAGATGAAGAACTCCCAGGCTTTTAAATAGTATTTAAATGCATTCTAATCCTATATTAGCTCATATTGTTTTAGGTTTGGACAACAGCCTTGTTCCTGCCTAGTTTTCTATTTGATTTGATTTGATTACATATGTTTAACTTGAATTATATATCTTATTTAGAAAGTTTTGGTTACTGGACAAAAACTAATTTAAAAATAAATAAATAAATAGTCGCAAAGAAATATTGCAAGTCAAGGGGGAGGTCACAAAGCTGAGAGAAATAAAATATAATTTTTTTCAAAAGAGAAGGAGATTATGAGACGCCTACAAGGGGTCAATGTAATATCCAAAGCTATATTTGTTAGGCAATTTTTAAAGGCAACCAACATGTACCAAAGCAAGGTCAAACCAGATGTAGCATTGTGATTTTATTTATTTTTTTTAAGTTGGGAAATCCGCTCGCGTTTAAATTTCATAGCTTTAAAAAAATGTTCCTCAGTTTCACTGCAACATAATGTGGTAATTATAGTGTGCCTAGCTTGAGTTTTAGGAGGGGAGAATATATGCGTGTATAATGCATGTGCTAATAACATGATGTAAAGTGAAGATTATTATCATTAATAGTACATTGCTTGAATACAAAACACTTCAAAGTGAACCGTATATTTTTATGTGGGCGCTATAGGAAATCTCCTCTCAGACTGTAGAATCATAGAGTTGGAAGGGATCTAAGAGATCGTCAGTGCAACCTTCTACACACTGCATAATGATTCACTACATCATATCAAACAGATGATTCTCCAGCCTCTGTTTGAAAATATACAGTGAAGGGGAAGAAACCACTCAATATGTAAACTGTTTCACTGATTGACATGTTTTTCCTAATGACTGATCTGTATATTTGAAGTTTAAACCCATTAGTTCTAATTTCACTATCTGGAACAAAGGAGAATAAATCTGATGTGGCAGGGTTTTTTTTATTGGCAAATTGAAAACAGCTCTCATGTTGTCCCTTATCCTTCTCTACTGCATATTAAACCTACTTAAATTTAACGGTTTCTAGAACTTGGTTTCTAATCTTTTCATCATCTTGGTAACCTTTTTCTGGGTTTATCAATGTTTTGTTCTAAACTGGGGTGTGCAGAACTGAATGCAATACTCAAGCGAAGCCTGACCGTGACCGAGAAGAGCAGGATAATTACTTTCTGTGGTCCAGACTCTCTGCGTTTTTGATGCTTTTTATCCTCCTATTCAACTTGTCCTGTAGACCTATAATAAACTCACACAAGTGTGTCAATTTTATTTCTCTTTCCATTTGCTTCTGCCCAGACACTCAAGAGGACTACCGTGTTAAGAAATATAGATTTCCATGTTTTTCTCCTCTGCAGTGAAATACCCCTCCCTTTTCATTAAGCCTATTTTTAAAATATATAAATTGTAGCCTTCCAGAATTGTAACCGCACATCTGTATCATCCCACCATGTTCAGTAATATCTATGACAAGATATTTATGGGGGCAATATACTGACTCTGTAAATCACTTGGAGAAAGCTATAAAGCACTGAATAGAATAGAATAGAATTCTTTATTGGCCAAGTGTGATTGGACACACAAGGAATTTGTCTTGGGTGCATATGCTCTCAGTGTACATAAAAAGACAAGATACATTTGTCAAGAAAGCACTGTGAAAGTGTATATAAGACTAAGACTTACTGCTATTTTGTATTTTAACTTTGTTCTGAATAAAAAAAAAAAAATTTTTTTTTAAAAAGAAGAAGAAGAGATCAACCGATTCTCCAGAACACCTGAAGGCAGGAGAAGAAGCAATGAATGGAAACTAATCAAGGAGAGAAGCAACCTAGAACTAAGGAGAAATTTCCTGACAGTTAGAACACTTAATCAGTGGAACAACTTGCCTCCAAAAGTTGTGAATGGTCCAACACTGGAAGTTTTTAAGAAATTGGACAGCCATTTGACTGAAATGGAATAGGGTTTCTTGCAGGGGTGGGTTCTACTTACCTTTACTACCGGTTCGCAACAGGACCACACGCAGAAGCTTCCTGACGATGTCCAGGTCGGTGGGCGGAGTCTCCCACTGGTTTTACTACCAGTTCTTGCGAACCGGTCCAAACCAGGGCCAACCCACCACTGGTTTCCTGCCTTAGCAGGAGGTTGGAGTAGAAGACCTCCAAGGTCCCTTCCAATTCTGTCATTCTATTATCTTAGTCTGTAGTTGGCAGTCTTTAATGGACTGATTCTTGTAGTTTAGTTATTTTCTATCTGTATGATTGCCTACCTTCCCAGCAGTGTCCTCAACTCTGGTGTTTCAGAACCCTCCTTTCTTTGACCTGGAGTAGAAAACCTCCAAGGTCTCTTCCATTCCTATGATTCTATAAATCTCTAAGTATTTTAAGTATCTCCTGGTGAGCAATACAAAAGTCTGGTGGATTTTTTTTTTTTTTTTTTGTTCCTTTGTGGAATGAAGAACAAGCACGCTGTGGCATACAGAGACCAAAGTACCAATAAAACCTAATGGAATATGTTTTTGCAAGCAGATGTTCATTGGATTGGGACTTGTTTTTTTTTCATATCACGTTTTTCATTACGTCAAAACTAGCTTTTGATGAACAGGTCTTCCATTAACAGGAAGGCATCTCTAGATACTAATCAAAATTTTGAGACCTGAAAGCGCAATGTAGGAAATGTGCAGTTTTGATCAGAGTATTAATTTTTTTTTCATGATTTGTAGATATCATAAATTAAACACCCTTATACTAAAACCGAAGTCAGATATTTAAAACATCAAAGCTTTGTTAAATTACATTGTTTTGTATAATCTGATTAAGATTTTGTATTCATCTTGCTGCTATAGTCATATATTGCTCCTTTGTTTTCTATTAGAATTGGTGGCTGGGGCGGGTTTCAATACCCATCGCTGCCAGTTTGCTCACTGGCGCTCGGGCACTCATGATGCTTCTGTGCATGTGCAGAAGCATCTGGGCGGAGCCTCCCCCTGCCACCGCTACCCCTGACCCGGGGTGAACTGGTAGCAACCCACCACTGATTGGTGGAAGTTTTAATATATGTTTTTGGGGTTCTGCATGATGCTTTTATTACTATATTAATAGTATTAATATTCTCTCTTGAAAAATTCTCTTTTTCCCTATGTACCCTAAAGAACAAGATATTGGATTTTACCATGTACTGGAGAGCAAATCTATATTACTATATTGGCATGAAGATGTTTTATTATAGTCAGTTACTCTTTACAACCTTGTTAGAAGGCAGAATTAAGTACTGAATAACTCATGGATATAGGAAAAAAAACAGTGAAATATATGACATATATAAGAATGAAGTGATGAGGCAATATGAAGATTGTTAATTAAATGTCAGTGAAGTTTAACCTGATAGATATTTGAATGTATCCATATAATCCATATCCAAGAGGAAGAAACATTTTAAGTGTTTGATATCAGAAATCAGAGCAATTTTCATTACTGTGGTTTATATGATCCAATATTAAAAATTCTTGAACTGCTCTTCACAATATAGTGGCCAAGTAACAGCACCATATCACTTATTCCTTTGTTTGTAGCAGCTGTGGAAATAATACCCCATTGTGTTTGGTTATAACTATATTGATGTCAAACAAGACTGATGACAAGTCTGATAACAGGGGAAAAAATTACATTGAAGCGATCATTTTATATGGCACATTAGTATACACAAAAGCTCATCGCACATGTTACTGAATTGCGAAAATCTGGTTTTATGAAAGTTTACAGTAACACTGAAAATATTAATTATTTTTAGATGGCTTTGTTATAACATCTTTGACAATAGAACTCTAATATTTCAAGAAAAAATAGAATAATATTTGAAGAAAACATAGGACAATTAGATTGAGGCAGAAGAAAGGGGAAAGGATTCCAGTCATGGATTCAATGATTCAAAAGAGTAGAATAGTAATCTCCAGTTGGTAGTCTCAAAAGTGTTTTTTCAAAAAGCAACTGGACTTTGTTTTTCCTTGAAGAGGTTTCGCTTCTCATCCAAGAAGCTTTTTCAGTTCTGAGTCAGAACATCAGTCACAACTGAAGAAGCTTCTTGGATGAGAAGCAAAACATCTTCAAGGAAGAACAAAGTCCAGCTGCTTTTTGAAAAAGCACCTTTGGAACAACCATGACCTGGATGACTGAGAATCTCCAGATTTGGGGGGAGGGAGGTTTCCTGCCTATGAAATGGGATATAATCATATCTTCAGAAATATAGATGCAATTATTCTGTCAACTTTCTATTAATAGCTTAGTCAAACAATGTCGGTATTCACAGTGGTTATTTTGGAAACATGCCTAGGAATGCATTCAGTTCCCTGAAAAATTCCCTGATCTTGAAGTATTATTTAAGTATTAAAGAAATCTTAATTCAGAGTACATATAAGCTTGAGAAAATATTTAACTTAACCTTTCTGCTTCCATTAATTTGTCAATACTAACATTTTTTTGAGTTCTGCCATTTCAGAACTTCAGAACTAAGGTACAGGTGTGCAGAAATTTCTAGCTAAAATGTGGAAGGTATAATTAAAAATGTACATCTTATATAGATTTATTAAGTTTAAAAGAGACTTGTCTAAATGTCAGATTTTAAATATTTTCTTTGTATTGTCCCATCCACAGTAGGCATTTCTGTATGGTAAAATGGGATTGCACTAGCCTTTCCCCAAAGCTGGTCTTTATTCTACAGTTGATTTAATTGTAGAATAGCCTCTGATGTCAAATGCTGCAATTGTGTACTTGCAATATGATGTCTAGGGAAGTGTGTTAGTTCTAGCATTACACTCTTATTTCACATCTGCTATCATATGCCACCCAAACATCCACCCATAATTGTGGGTTGAATCTTCCAATTACTGATGAATGACATATATAAACTGCAACACAATAACTCATATAAAACCCAGCCATTGCTATTTCAGTATTGCAGTAAACCATCAATTATTGGTTATTACTTCATGGAAATGCAGTGCAACTTGCAATTTTTGTCATATGCAGGAACATCAATCCAAACAATACTCTCTCTTTTTTGTTTCTACAGCATAGGTGGCAGTAATTTCTATAAAGTCTTCCATACCTAATTTTTCATTGACTTTTAACAGTTGCAAGAATATTGGTCCATATTCTTCTTTCAACTTTGGGTGACCAAGAATTGCCTTTTGTAATTTTTTTTTTTAACAGTCAAAATTTGCATTGAGAGATGCAAAGCCCAAATGGTGGGCTTTGGAAAATAGAGGATTATGTTTAAAATATATAATAAAATAATAAAATGCACTCTTTCAGCAGTATCATGTGGACTTTCCCCAAAACATATAATGTTTTGATGTCATATTTCAGCAGGAAACCTATACTTTCTCAATATATTTTGAAAACATATTAGTGATTTCAGTGTCAATATCAAAAGTGGCATGTTTCAATTCTAGTTATAACTTTAGAATTGTTTTTTTCAGCACAGTGCTCAAAAAGAAAATAATCCAACATAATTAGGGTAGCAATTATGAACAAACCTATCCCATATATGGCTCTTTGAAATAGCCATAAAAAGGTGTCATGGGAAAGAATCAATTCTGCAAGGATATAATTTCTTGCTGGCAAATAGAATTTCTTCCAGAAAACTGACTTTGCACTGTTTTCCAAAATGTGCCTATTTATTTTATTAGGAAGTCTGAAAACAGATATGAGTGCTTTTGATTTTTTTTTAATTTGTTTATGCTTGGCTTTTTATTTCTAATATTTATATTTGGTACTCGTTCCAAACCAACAGATTGGAAGGAAATTGTGTAATGGGGCTCAGGATTCTGTCTGTTGCTCTCACCAGTCATCAACATAATAATTTAGGAATGGGATGAAATTTAATGTGGAGAAGCAGTCAAAAGATGACTGGTTTGGAAATGGTTGGATCTGGTCAAATGAAGAAAATGAAGCATGCATACAGGACAGAAAAGTTGGACAATGTCTTCAAATGTTGCTGACATCTCCATTTTAACTCCTCTTAATATTTCTTGGTCCAATAACCCAGGTGGAGTGTATGCAGCCTGTCCTGTGCTTCCCATTGTACTTATGTACACCTCGTACATGGATATAACGTTGTACTTATGTATATCATACATGGATGTAACACAGGGAAAAGTTAAGAAACTCACACCTACACAAAGGCACACCGTATTGTGTTCTCACGCAGAAGAGAATATAAATGCCTCCTGGTTATCAACCCTGGTAAAGGTGTTAGGAAAACAGTTCCAAAAGCCGTGATCTGCATGTTTTCATTAACTTGTTTGGGGATTGTCATTTACTTTCCATATTGTTACTAAAACTTGAATGCAGTTTTGTCCTCTGGTTAGTAGAAAAGAAGTGGTTTCAAACCTAACATGCCACAAGTTTTTTATGACTCCAGTTGTTCATACTGAGACCATTTCTGGGTTTCAGAATATGAAGCTGATTTTATTTTATGGCACTTTCATCCTATCTGATGGTAATGTCAAAGTTCAAGGATAAAGAGCACGGTCCTCCATGTTAGTGCCTTATCTAGTGGCCAAATATTCTTAATTCTAAGAGGCTTGTTGGATCTAGATATTCCAAAGATTCATGTAATGAATAGCCAGTTGCAGCTGTGAGCTATTTCACTAAAGCTGTCCATATTCATTTCTTCGGTTGATTTTATCAAAATGCAAGGATTCATGTTTCTTATTACTGTATGATTTCTTCAATTAGCCAATAGCTTTACGTTTATTTTCTTGCAATCTCCCTTGCTGCCCTGCATAGACGTGGGATGTGCATGTTTCAAAATGATTCATGGAAGTATAGAAATCTCTAAAAAGAAGGGCTGTTGCTTCCAGTGTTCCATTAACTTTAAGCAGTGGATTCCATCAAGCTGTTGCATGTTTCTTGTGGGATATTTAAAATATGGGATATTTTAAAGCATGCACCCCCCTTATGCATCTATCCATTTTTGAAGTAAATGTCACTGTATTTTGCAATTTAATTGCATGAAACTTTAACCTATCATTTTACTAATTGTATTTATTGAGTATTATTGTATTTATTGTATATTATTGGGTAGATAGATAGACAGACAGACAGACAGACAGATAGTATTCGTTATTGGCCAAGTGTGATTGGACACATAAGGAATTTGTCTCAGGTGCATAAACTCACAATGTAATATAAACAGCAAGTAATAGGTCATAAATCATAGTTACAATCATTAATTATAAGTTATAAGCAACAATTGATAAATTATAAGAAATCAATAGGAGAATATGTAGGAAAGGTGAGAAGATATAACTATAACTGTCTGGTGTGGTTCTTCAGAGGATAATTAGAACTGCAGAAAAAACAATTACTACCAACCTGCCTTCCATTGAGGACCTGTATACTGCACAAGTCAAAAAGAGGGCTGTGAAAATATCTACAGACCCCTCACATCCTGGACATAAATTGTTTCAACTCCTACCCTCAAAACAATGCTATAGAGCACTGCACAACAGAACAACTAAACACAAGAACATTTTTTTCCCGAATGCCATCACTCTGCTAAACAAATAATTACCTCAACACTGTCAAACTATTCACTAAGTCTGCATTGCTATTAATCTTCTCATAGTTCCTATCACCCATCTCCTCCCACTTATGACTGTATGACTGTAACTTTGTTGCTTGTATCCTTACTATTTATATTGCTGTTTCCTAATATGATTTGATTGTTTATTTGTACCCTATGACTATCATTAAGTGTTGTACCTTATGATTCTTGATGAATGTATCTTGTCTTTTTATGTACACTGAGAGCATATGCACCAAAGACAAATTTCTTGTGTGTCCAATCACAAGTTGTTCATATAACATGACTATGCTATGACTCTGTGCACAGTCAGTCAAACTGCATAATCCATAAAATGATGTGGTGGTCCTTTTTCCTGTGACCATTTTTATCTATAAGGCAGTGTGTCTAGACAATATATAACTTATACCTTACTTGTATGCCGTTCAAAACATATATAGCCAAGGTGGGTGCAGTGGTTAGAGTGCAGGACTGCAGGCTACTTCTGCTGCCTGCTGCCTGCCTGCAATTTGGCAGATTGAATCTCACTAGGTTCAAGGTTGACTCAGCCTTCCATCCTTCTGAGGCGGGTAAAATGAGGACCCAGATTGTTGGGGGCGATATGCTGACTCTGTAAACCACTTAGAGGGGGCTGTAAAAGCACTGTAAAGCAGTATATAAGTCTAAGTGCTATATAACCAATATCCAAGGGATAATGTAATAGAATTGGAAGTGACAAGCAAAGTGGATGAGAAATCTTGCACAAAATACCTATCAATAATGCACCCTAAAAGATGCTTAAAAATAGCATCTCCTTAAGCCTTTAGGATCAAAAATTTAATGCTATTAACTATTTGCTGGGACCTGTATTTGGAATTATCTGAAAAATGAAAAATAAAAATAACTGAAAACAAAGATAAACATTTTAAAACTTATTAGGAAGTCTTATTCCTTATAGGAAGAAAAATAAAACTCTTGACATATCCATATTCAATATTTCTATATTATAAAGGACAGTCAAGTTTGACTTTGTCCTTCATTGTAGAGTTTTCAAACTCTTTCTTATGTTGATTTTTTTGAAGAAAGCAATTCTGTTTAATTTCCACCGAGACAGAAAAATATAAACTTAGTTTCTTCAGAAACTTTAGAACAAAAGCACGAACTAATTATTTATGGTTCCTAAAAATGTAAATATGCAGCAATTTTCTTCACAGCTTTTTTAACAGAATCTAGAAGAGACATGCTTATGACTTAAGGCATTCAGTGTATTTTAATTTTGCTAACCCCCTTTTTTTATTTTTAGGCAATACTGCAAAGATATTCATTGAGGTTCAGGATGAAAACGATCATGCTCCTATCTTCACAAAAAAAATTTATATAGGAGGTGTCTCTGAAGACGCTAGAATGTTTTCTTCCGTGATCAAAGTGAAGGTAGGAATTATGCTGAACAACCAATTTTGCTTTCAATTTTTTTAGAAGGTACACTTTAAAGCCTGCAATCGATTCAAACATGTACCCTAGAGTCTTATCTGCGTGCAGGAAGACCACTTGGTATGCATTCAGATTTTCAGCTATCTGATGAGTGGAAGCTTTGCTTATTGAAAACTATTTAACAGAAATTTCCAAAACTGCGGAAGAAGAGTTGAAAGGAATTTGAAAATGAGAGCTGTGACAGTGCTGAAAATTGCTTCATTCCCTTAAATACTTAAGTAGCTTCTATAATAATTCTTTGAGTTTTGATCAATGAAGGTTTTTTTTTAATTACTGTTTTTTTATCCCAAAGTATCCTATTAATACTTCCAGTCAGATCCAATATTTTTAACTTATTGTACTTATTGATATAATAAATTATTTCTACTACATGCTGCCCACTCTTTAAAGTATAATTATTCATAGAATAACAAAGTTAGAAGGGACCTTGGAAGTCATCTAGTCCAACCACTTGCATGAGCAGGAGAAGCTATATCATTTCAAACAAATGGCTGTCCATTGAATGATAGGGCACCCACTTCTGAAGCAAGCCATTCTTCCAGTTAATTGTTCTCACCAATAGGAAATTTCTCCCTAGTGTTACGTTACTTCTCTCCTTGATTAGTTTCCATCCATTGTTTCTTGTCCTTCCTTCAGGTGCTTTGGAAAATAGTTTGATCCCCTATTCTTTGTGGCAGCTCCTCAGATATCAGAACACTGTCATCATGTTTCTCCTAGTCCTTCTTTTCACTAGACTTGACATACCCAATTCCTGCAACTGTTCTTCATATGTTTTCGTCTCACTTAAATACAGAGGCAGCTTCTGTTCTTTTGAGTTTTGATAAATGAAGGGTTTTTTTAAAAAAAATTACTGCTTTCTTTTTATTCCCAAAGTATGCTGTTAATACTTCCAGTCAGATCCAGTATTTTTAACTTGTTGTACTTACTGATATAATAAATAGTTTCTAATATATGCTGCCTATTCTTTAAGGTATAATTATTCTTGCTTAGCCATTATGAGTTCAAAATCTGAACTCCTGTATCTTTGCAATCTTCCCAGAAGATGCTATTTAATGTTGCTACCAGTTGGAAGGCTGGAAAAGGTAATTGATGAGAAGTGTGTTTATGTAGCTCAATGT
Source organism: Pantherophis guttatus (assembly GCF_059756535.1). Lineage (NCBI taxonomy): Eukaryota > Metazoa > Chordata > Lepidosauria > Squamata > Colubridae > Pantherophis > Pantherophis guttatus. The sequence goes on along the minus strand of NC_142068.1, from coordinate 73,496,298 downwards.
AGCTCTTAGCCTAGCTGCAATATCTCTGAATTACCATAATTAAGAACTGCCTGAAATAAAAAATGGAAGAAACACCTGCTGTTGTTGTTCCATTGGATTTTTTAGCCCTAAAAAAAGGGGGTAAAGGAAGACAGAATTCTTTAGAAAGTAGGTGTTTGGCAGTACTTTTCTATTTAAAAAAAGTTTATACACTTTTCCAGATCCATTATTGTACATAAAATACAAAATGAGGTAGATAACAAGCTAAATCTAAAAAAAATATAATGAATTATTTTGTGTATTGAAAACAGAATCACTTCTGAACAGGGTGGATAAAAATCAATGATGTTTTTAAAAAAATCAAAAAAATCAGATTTTTTTATTTAAATCGGATTTTATTTTATTTAAATTGGATTTTTTTGATTTTTATCGAATTTATTTTAATAAAAAACTTTTGGGGTAAAAATCTATCGTAAGATAGTTTTCTATTTAAGATACATAAATAATTTAGTTTATTCAGCATGAAATGGAGCTTAGTTATTATGTAGCATGAGGCTGTATATTCTGCAACACTGGGACTATCGGTGAGTCAACAGTGAGTCAAAGGAGTAGCAGAGATGACAGTTGCTCTTTAAAAATTATGATTTAAATCGAGCTGATTTAAATCAAGCCTTTTTACTAGTGATTTAAATCATGATTTAAATTGTGATTTAAATCAACTCGATTTAAATCAAATCCTCCCTGCTTCTGAATGTAGAGATAAGCTACATACAGAACATTGGGTACTGTCTGAAAAATAAATATTTTCTCATACTTTGTATCTTTCCATAGGACAATTTTATCATATTATATAACTATGACTATAAAGACATTTTATTTGTTGGACAAATAGTAGTGTGATTATAAGGTGCATATTCATTGTGATATCTAATTTCTTTATATTATGCTCATATATAAGTATACCATCTGTATACCTTTCCCATGCTGTATGTTAGGTTCCCTCTAAGATTTTAAGACGATGTATGTAATACTCCTTCTTCCAGGTTTTCCCACATTAATTACTGCAAAAAAATTAATTTGGTTGTTTCATAATTTAACGTAATTTGAGCTCCTAAATCAGTATGGAGCATAAGAAAGATGAACAAATCATATAAATTAAAAGAGCCCTCAAATTTCTTACACCTCCATCACAGAAAATCTAATATGCATTCTTTTTTAAACATTGTTTGGGATATACAGTAGACTGAAAACATTTTCAGGCAGATTAATGTTGTTTTAAATTATAAGAAATACTTCTTTAAACTTTTATTGATCTCCCGAAACTGGATATTTATTGTAAATGCCTTGTTATACAGATAATAAATAACTAGTAATATTAATGTTAGTCATATATTTAAATTTCTGATCAAAAATAAATTGTTGTTTTTACTTTAAATATAGTTCCTTTTAAACATCCAAGCATTTTAGGTGTTTCTGAAGCTGTCAAATCAATATGATCAACTAAAATGTTTTGATGATTTTTTTGATTCTATCATTTCTACATTTTATGTGAGGCCATTATAAAAACGGGAAAACAACCAATAAATAACAAAATACTATACAACTGAATATTTTTGGCTTTAAATCTATTTTAAAAATATGTATAGAATTTTTGAATTCCAAATTCACAGCAGCTCTTCTTACATTGGAGAAAGCCTGAGGTAATGAATAAAGCTAAGGATTAAAAAAAAAAAAGCCATTTTGATTTTGAAGTTCAAACCTTACACTAAAAACAAAATCAAAGGGATATTTCTGATTACTTAGCTCAGTTCTGCATTTTAATGGAAAGGGAAGTTCTATCGGTGCAAATTTAATAGGAAGAATCATTAAAATGCACACTTAAAATAAGATGTAAGAAAAGAAAGAGTTGATCTCTTGAGTAAAAAAAAAGGCTCCAAATTTTTGCTGAGGTAGAAATGTTCCGTTATTATTGCTATTCCTATGAGTTTCTCGGCAGGTCATTGACAATGATAAATGTATGTGAAAACTTGAAAACAGGAAATATCAGAAAATTTTGAAGTGAGATTTTTTAACTCTTCAGAAGCATTGTATGTTTTATATTCTGAGCCAGATTCTAGTACATTAGTTGATCATATTAGATAAACAGCCTTTTCCAAATAATGTGTCTTAATTGAATCCTAAAAGGAAGAGTTGTCATGGTGTGGTTGAGTTTTTATTTTGAATGAGAGTACATTGGACATTTGTGGCCTATAGTGCTGCCAAATTATCAGTGTAGAATCAGTTGAGAACCACAGCTAGATTTTTTTTGCTTTCCAGCCATATAAATTTGAGAAATGTAAGCTGCTATTTACATATGTTCAGATTAAAATGCAAACCAAGCTAATTACTCCCTACTGCTATTAAGACAGGTGTGAGTCTTTGCTCACCGCTATTTCTTCCCATTTGTGGCATGTTCTCAGTAAAAAACGAGCCAAATAGATGATTCTTCAGATGTGTTCTGTTTTTCCCAGACTGGGAGAAGGATGGGAAGCTGCCAGAGGCATCACTAGCAATGTTCTTCCTTGGGAGAAATTGAAACTTAAGGAGTAGAGTACAGTTTTAAAATATTATTTCCATATGCCAGAATCAAGCTATCATGTGGCTTTTAAAACCAGTTGCATTAAAAGTAAACACACATTTAGCATATCATACCATTTAACAAAAGAGAAACCAATACTCAGTTGTCCCAATAAACAAGAAAAAGAGTAATAAAGACCACTTTTGTCCATACTGAGCTGCCAAAGAGTATGGTTAATGTGTGATGGGAAGTCTCCTTTGTAATGTAAAAGAGAGTCCACAAAGAAGAAAAGATGTGTCAAAGTGAAACTAATTATGGATCTTATGAAGTTTTGAATCGTCATTATTTATGTATTTATAAATTTGGGATCATACAGAATAGAATAACAGAATAACAGCGGGACCTTGGAGGTCTTCTAATCTAACCCCTTGCTGAAGTAAGAATCCCTATACCATTTCAGACAAATGGTTGTCCAGTCTCTTCTTAAAAGTCTCTAGTGTTAGACAACACACAACTTTTAGAGGCAAGTCGTTCCACTGATTAATTGTTCTGTCAAGAAATTTCTCTTTATTTCTAGGTTGGATCTATCCTTGATTAGTTTCCATCCATTGCTTCTTGTCCTGCCTTCAGGTGCTTTAGAAAATAGATTGTCCCCCTCCTCTTTGTGGCAGCCCTTTAGATATTGGAACACTTCTATCATGTCACCCCTAGTCCTTTTTTTCATTAAACTAGACATACCCAATTCCAGCAACCATTCTTCGTATGTTTTAACCTCCAGTACCATAATCATCTTTGTTGCTCCTACCTTATTTTTGATAGAATAGAATAGAATAGAATAGAATAGAATAGAATAGAATAGAATAGAATAGAATAGAATAGAATAGAATAGAATAGAATAGAATAGAATAGAATAGAATAGAATAGAATTTTTTATTGGCCAAGTATGATTGGACACACAAGGAATTTGACTTGGTGGATATGCTCTCAGTGTACATAAAATAAAAGATACGATCATCAAGAATCATAAGGTACAACACTTAATGATAGTCATAGGGCACAAATAAGCAATCAGGAAACAGTATCAATATAAATCGTAAGGATACAAGCAACAAAGTTAGTCATACAGTCATAAGTGGAAGGAAATGGGTGGTGAGAACAATGAGAAGATTAATAGTAGTGCAGACTTAGTAAATAGTTTGACAGTGTTGAGGGAATTATTTGTTTATAAATAATATAGAAATAATCCTGTGAAGTAGGTTGAACTGGGAGTCACTCCACAGCATGTCCATGTGTTGAAGTGGATCAGGATTTAGGCATCCCTACTTCTAGTCCAACATCATAACTACTATACCACACTGGCTTTATTTATACAGCACGTTTCAAATTTGACACTAATATGGACAAAACTACAGGCCATAAGCATAACCATGTCTTGCTAAAAACATATATTAGTTAGAACATTTCTTTAAACACCATTCACATAAATGTTATTCTTTTAGTAAGCAGTATTATGATAAATGACTGCTGAGAGCTGCTCTGCTGAGTAAGAAAGGTATCATTTTTACATTTTCTGTTTTCCACTAGATTAAGATTTGTACTTTTGAGGAGGGGGGGAACTTAAGAAAATAAAACAAAATCTTGTAACTCATAATGTGAGAAAATAAAGATAGATGAGTAGAGTTTCAAAATATTTTCCAAAAAAATAAAGCCATTTGTAATGACTAAACAGAAAATGTTATCCACAGTGCTTTATTTATTTATTTATTTATTTATTTATTTAATTAATTAATTAATTAATTAATTAATTAATTAATTAATATCCCGCCCTTCTCCCCGAAGGGACTCAGGGCGGTGAACAGCCGAGAATTAAAATAACATACAATATAAAAGTTAAAATAATTAAAAATAAATTAAATTAAACGGCCACCCTAATTTAAAACCCCTAGCAATACAATTAAAAAACTAACCCATAAAACCTATTCAGGCCAGGCCGGCTTGCTGAAATAAAAATGTCTTCAGGGCCTTACGGAAACTGCGGGGATCCGGAATCAGCCATATTCCGGGAGGTAGCTCGTTTCAGAGGGTGGGTGCTCCCACAGAGAAGGCTCTCCCCCTGGGGGCCGCCAGCCGACATTGCTTGACCGAAGCACCCTGAGGAGGCCCTCTCTGTGAGAGCGTATTGGCCGGTGGGAGGTTATCGGTAGCAGCAGGCGGTCTCATAAATACCCTGGCCCTAAGCCATGGAGTGCTTTAAAGGTGAGCACCAACACCTTGAAGCGCACCCAGAAGACCACCGGGAGCCAGTGCAGCTCGCGCAGGAGAAGTGTTATATGGGAGCGCCATGTCGCTCCCGTGATCACCCGCGCGGCTGCATTCTGGACCAGTTGGAGCCTCCGGGTGCTCCTCAAGGGGAGCCCCATGTAGAGAGCATTAGCGTAGTCCAGGCGAGAAGTGACGAGCGCATGAGTGACTGTGCATAAGGAATCCCGACTCAGAAAGGGGTGCAACTGGCGTATCAGGCGAACCTGATAAAAAGCCCCCCTGGCCACGGCTGTCACATGCTCTTCTAAAGACAGCCGTGTGTCCAGGAGGACGCCCAAGTTGCAAGCCCCCTCTGTGGGGGTCAATGACTCGCCCCCAATAGCCAGCGATGGCGCCCGCTGGCTATATCTGGATGCCGGCATCTACAGCCACTCGGTCTTGGAAGGGTTGAGTCGAAGCCTGTTCCTCCCCATCCAGACCCGCACGGCCTCCAGTGGGACATCACTTCAAGGGCATCGTTGGGATGGTTTGGGGTGGAGATGTACAGATGAGTATCATCAGCGTACAGATGGCATCGCACCCCAAATCCATGGATGATCTCACCCAGCGGCTTCACATAAATGTTGAACAGGAGTGGCGAGAGGACCGACCCTTGTGGCACCCCACAAACAAGGCACTTCGAGGTCGACCTCTGCCCCCCTGCCAACACAGACTGCGACCGGTCGGAGAGATAGGAGGAGAACCACCGCAACACGGTGCCTCCCACCCCCAATCCCTCCAGCCGGTGCAGCATGATACCATGGTCGATGGTATCAAAAGCCGCTGAGAGATCTAATAGGACCAGAACAGAGGAGCAACCCCTGTTCCGAGCCCTCCAGAGATCATCAACCAATGCGACCAATGCCGTTTCCGTGCTGTACCCAGGCCTGGATACTGTCTATTCCCCTTAGCCAAAAGAATCAGAGTAGTCAGGGGCAGTTGCTGGAGAAGAATTGACTTATTAAGACCTGCGGGAGAAGCCGCTTGTAAGGACTAACAGATAAACCAGAAGTCTAGATTATTTAGCATCAAGATACTTGAAGGATTGTCAGCTTGTCCAAGGACTCCCTATAGAACATGATATTGGAAATGCCCCATTTTCATAAGGCAAGGAGGGGCTAAGGCAAGTAGCTTTTATATCTTAACTTTGGGACCTCTTCTTTGAAATAGCCTCCATCTAAAAGTTAAACTACACCTTTTCCGTAGGAGAGCAAAACTGAACTCTTCTGAAAGGAGTTTAAGATGTAATTCTTCAGCACCATTATGTTCTTATTCTACACGTTACTATTATTGCTATTTTTTTTTTATACTCTCTTGAAACCTCCTGAGAATCTGAATGGTTTGGTAGATCAAATCAGAAAACAGGATAGAGGTACAAAGCAGAAATCAACCAATACCCAAATACTCTGTGATTCAGGAACATATCAAAATTCTTTCTTGCTTAGAAATGCTCAAAGCTTCTTTTAACCTTTCCTGCCCAAGAAGAACCAGTAGGCAGATTGTATGGTACAGAACAGCTGGGTTCATGATTCATGACAAAACATAATTTGTTTTTAATGATTTTATAAACAAAGTTTCCAAGCATCATATTAAGTGAAAGGCAAACAGAGTAGTGTAATATTCCTTGACTTACAACAGTTCGTTTAGTGACTATTCAAAGTTACAACGGCAGTGAAAAAAGTGCCTTATGACCATTTCTCACACTTACGACTGTTACAGCATTCCCCATGATCATGTGATCAAAATTCAGACGCTTGGCAACTGTCTCATATTTATGAAGGTTGCAATGTTCTGGGGGGTCACATGATCCCCTTTTGCAATCTTGCAAAGTCAATGGGGGGAAGCCAGATCCACTTAACAACCTTGGTAGAGCCTTGGTAGTACAGTGGTTTAAAGCACCCTGTAATTAACACAGCTGCCTGCAATTACTGCAGGTTCGAATCTTACCAGGCTCAAGGTTGACTCAGCCTTCCATCCTTTCTAAGGTAGGTTAAATGAGGACCCAGTTTGTGGTGGCAATAAGCTGACTTTGTATAAATATACAAAAGTATGAAGGCTATTGCTTAACGCATTGTAAGCCGCCCTGAGTCTCCGGAGAAGGGCGGCATATAAATCAAATTAAAAAAGAAAAACAACCATTTTGCTAACTTAACAACTGCAGTGATTCACTTAACAACTGTGGCAAGAAGGTCGTATAGCGGGTCAAAATTCACTTAACCAATTTTCACTTAGCAGTAGAAATTTTGGCTCAGTTGTGGTTGTAAGTCAAGAAGGTCCTATATGTGAACCCCATCAACCAGTCTTTTATGAGAAGGTACTTTACTAAGAAAACTACTACATTCAGTTCAGTGATTCATTACTTGAGTCAACTGCAGAGATTTTGCTCCTGATAAGTTGTTCTTTCTTAAGAATGCCTCTGGGAACAGGTTGCCAAAGCCAGCTAGACTGTTTTCTTATTCAATTATCTGTGTCTTATACATCTCAAAATTAATGACTGCATTACTGTGGCTACATATCTAGAGTTCTGATTTAAGAACATGGATAAACAAGGTTTAGACATTCTGTCTAAAACAATTGATCATTTTTAATTGAAGAACAGTTTATCCAAATAAATTTCTTCAATCTCCATTCATTTTTAGTCATCTATCTATCATTGATATTCAACATGTCAAAATGTTTTAAAGTTGGATCTTCAAAAGCCATGATTTCTGGGAATTCTGAATGCCTTAGTTTCCACGTAACTGCAAACTGGAGAAGACAGTTCTACATTATATCATATATTTGGAGCTAAATAACAAGTTCTTCTCGCTTGTGTACTCTTGTAGTTACCATATACACCTCTCTCTATAGTTGTGTAATTTTAACTATCCCAGATGATTAGTTTTTATAACTATTAATTTTTACTATTGGAATTTATGTGCATTGGAATAAAATAAAGCAAAGCAGTTACATGCTTCTAAAGTGATCTCCGTTTATTTATCTGAAAGCCATGAAAAAAAGCTTCTGTCTGATGGATGCTTATGTAGTAATTTAAGTTGAAATTAATTCCTGATATTTTGACTATAAGACATTGCTGTAGCTCAAATATCCAAAGAGTAATGATATACTTCTATTTCCTGTGCTGAAATACAATATGAACCAGAAATATAGTCTCTTGTATAGCATTATTGGCAGTCTCCTATTAAATTTAATTAAATGTTTTGGACCAAATAAAAAGAAAGCCTTTCTGAAAGAGTAATGAATTTAAAATGAATAACAACAGAGAGGAAAGGAGTTATATCAGTTCACATATATTTCATGAAAAATTTAAAAAAATGTGCAATAAATGTATCTTTTAACTTTACAAATTTAATCCTATTGCATCAGAAAACTAATGAAACAAATTTAAATCTATCCTTATATTTATTGCAGGGTTCTTAATAAAATACCTATTTTGAGAAAGTATAAATGTAAAGCATTTCTCAAATATATACCATCAATACCTCTCTTTCCCTCACTCACTCACTCTCTCCCTCACTCCCCCCTCTCTCTCTATATATATATATGCATGCACTTTCAGTGGCATACATACAACATAAATTAAAGCAGCTTATTTTACTATCTAAACCAATTATTTTTAAAAAATAAAAATAAATTCAGAAAAAAGTATATTCTGTCACTTAACTATAATTTGAGCATTTTAATAATTAATAGATTAATAAATAGTTAATTAAGATTAATAGACATACACATGCAAATACTTACAAGGAGAGTTTTGCTACAATTCTATTCTTTCATTTTATTTTTTTCTCTTTTCAACCTTTTCTCCATTTTCCTCAGGAACATTTTTGCCATCACTGAAAAATGATCTGTCCCACATTCTAAAACTTCCATCAGCCTTGTTTTCTTTATTAATTCTACACAACTTTTCATCACAAACACAATCTAATCAACATGCTTTTCGAAGTGGATGCCTCCCTTGGCCACATGCACATTTAAATGGGATTAAGTTTAAATAACATAATCAAAATAGGCCTACACACAGATATTTATAATCCTCATTCTTATTTTTAAATTCTTTTAATCAGTCTGTGATTTCTTAACTTTCGGGCCAAAAATTATATATATATTTTAAATGTTTTTTTAATATTTTTTAATATTTGTATTCTATGCTTTTTATCTTGGCTGTACACCGCCCTGAGTCCTCAGGGAGAAGGGCGGTATATAAATTGGAAATTAAATTAAATTAAATTAAATTTATTTATTTACTTAAGCATTTCTGTAATTACCCAATGTCATGCTATGTGATTTTGAGCAGTATACAAAAAGAACCAAAAACTCCAATCAATCAATCTAAAAATAATTTATTTCATTAAAATCTACTAAAATAGTAAAATGGCAATCAAAACTGAATTCTTCATCAATTGTGGATACAATCCATAATGATATCAAGGCCCGGAGGGACAGAAGGCTCTCCCTATGATCTCATCAATTCACAACAACAAAAACAACGTTTTAGCATATTCATTCAGAATATTATACATTTTTTCTTAAAGTCATCACCAGGTCGTTCACTATCACCATTCACTGAAATATAACATGTAATTATTACTCATCTATGAATTCCTACTTTCATACGTGCACTAAATAGAATAGATGACATGAATTCATATTTCTGATGTGCATTTCGGCTTTTTTTAATTTAGAATTAAATGTATACTCTTGCCTCCATGTTTGCACTCTTTAAGTCCAAAGAATCAGACCACCATCAATCATCACGATCCCATCCTTGCTGCTAGCTTGAGAGTAAATATTATCTCATTACATACACATCCTTTTCATAATAAATAAGTATTTTAAAAAATAGTTGCATCTATTTGTCTATGGAATTTGCTGTGGTTCTTAGCATGAATTTGTTTAAATATTTTGCATTTCAGTTGTTTTGCAGACATTCTCCCCCTCTGCATTATCTAGTGTTATTTCTTTATTCAGTCTACAAGGTTCAATTAACACATTAGCCGGTAATTGATTAATTAAAAGACTGAGGTTCTCTGTTTAATAGTGTTGACATATTCCCTCAGTGTTTTACAGTTCATTAACATCTGGTTATAACATAGAATGCCTTAAGTTATGTTTGGTTTTTTTGCTCACCTTTTCTCTAGACTTTCTGACAAGGAGTAATGAGAGGTCAAACAATGTCCTTTGCATTATTCAGTTTTTAATTACCCTGTTTCCTTCAAAATAAGACATCCTCCGATAATAAGCCCAATCGGGCTTTTGAGCGCATGGCAATAAGGCCAAGCGCTTATTTCAGGGTTCAAAAAAATATTAGACAGGGTCTTATTTTCGGGGAAACACGGTAGTTAAGTAGTAATTTTGTCAAAATACTTTCTAAACTCTGAATTCTCCTAGGTTTAACTTAAGTAATGATATAATATTTCTCACAAACAATTAATGTTTCATGCCATTACTAATCATTTTCCCACCCCCTTCTCTGCCGCAGAGTCCTTGAATCGCAAATTCAGGTTATAGAAGGGAATGGTGGGCTATAGATCTCCATGCCTCCCAGAAACTGCACCAAAATCTTCAGTATTCAAGAGCTCTGTCAAGATAAATCAGATTTCCTGAGTACATAAATCTCTAAATAAATATATTTTAGGAAGGAAGCAAAGTCTGAAACAGACTGAGCTGTGGTGATGCAGTATTGCAGGCTAATTCATTGCTCACTGCCAGCAGTGGTATATAAGTCTAAGTGCTATGGAGGGTACCTCTTTCCTGTGTTGGACTGCAAACCAATCCTGTTGAACACAGCATTCACTTTTCTGCTCAAGATTTCCACTACTATGGTAACAGTCTGGCTTAGTAATCATTCTTTTAGCAAAAGAGTGTGTCAATTGCATTCCTAATAGAATGCTCATCATTTATCACCCTGTGTTTAAAACTTAATCTCCATTAATGTACCACCCTGGCTTCTACTCCACCGGTGTATTCCAAATGTATTATATGTATTATGTCTTCAGCTCTGACATACATTTTATTTTATTTATTTTATTTTATTTTTAATTTGATTTATATGCCGCCCTTCTCCGGAGACCCAGGGCGGCTTACAATGCGCTAAGCAATAGCCTTCATTCTTTTGTATATTTATACAAAGTCAGCTTATTGCCCCCACAACTGGGTCCTCAATTTATCTACCTTAGAAAGGATGGAAGGCTGAGTCAACCTTGAGCCTTGGCGAGATTCGAACCTGCAGTAATTGCAGGCATCTGGTCTTAATAACCAGCTTAATAACAGGGTGCCTTAGACCATTGTACTACCAAGGCTCTTTTCTGTGCGAATGCCAAGATCGGAGGTTATTGTTTCATTCCATCTCCCTGTTTAGGTGTTTCACAATCTTATTACTATCTTCTTTTTTTCTGAAAGCTTATTATCAAAACATTTACATAACTCAGGATGAAGGTCCATTGATAATTCCTACCTGAATCTTTCTGGACTATTTCCTCCAAAAGATGGGTAAGACAAGACCTCTATATTCTGTTGTTGTTAGTTGTGAAGCCATGTCCAACCCATCGTGACCCCATGGACAATGTTCCTCCAGGCCTTCCTGTCCTCTACCATCCTCTGGAGTCCATCCTCTGGAGTCCACGCCTACTGCTTCAGTGACTCCATCCAGCCACCTCATTCTCTGTCGTCCCGTTCTTCTTTTGCCCTCAATCTTTCCCAGCATTAGGCTCTTCTCCAGTGAGTCCTTCCTTCTCATTAGGTGGCCAAAGTATTTGTGTTTCCTCTTCAGGATCTGGCCTTCTAAAGAGCAGTCAGGGTTGATCTCTCTAGGACTGACCAATTTGATTGCCTTGCAGTCCAAGGGACTCTCAGGAGTCTTCTCCAGCACTATAGTTCAAAGGTCTCAATTCTTTGGCACTAAGTCTTTCTTATGGTCCAACTTTCACAGTCATACACTGCAACTGGGAACACCATAGCCTTGACTATACGCACTGTATTCTAGACCCCCTTCTTTCTAACTGGCTATTGTGGTCCACCAGCAGCCTGTGGAGCTGGCAGCAGAGTCAGACAGTGAGGAGGCTGGGGAGGGAACATGGGCCAGTCCTGGAGTCTGGGGAAGGCTCAGACGAAGGCTCTGTGTCAGAGGCAGAGATGGGGCTAGGGACATCTGGGAGTTATGTGTGGACTCCGGAACCTCCAGAGTCGGACATCAGCGAGGCAGAGGAACAGGGGGAGCCTGTTCCTAGTGCGCGCATGTGCAGAGCTGCCAGAAGGCAAGAACAGTTAAAACAAAAGGGATGATTTGGGAGTAAGGCTTGGAGATTGGTCCCTCCCATAAGACATAAAGGAAGAGCAAAGGCACGTGGGCTTTTGCAGGAAACAACATTGTGGATGGTGTTGGTTTGTATGTTGAAGCTCCATTTTTGACTCTGTGTTTCCATGTGGCCTTGCCAAGATAATTGCCAATTAGGTCTTTGGCAGCGTGTCAAAGAAGATAAAGGTGGGTGTTTACCAGCCTTATCTGAAGGACTGTGGCACACTTCTGCTGGACTATTTATAAACTCTTGGTGCTGTGAATGGAAGGAATTCACAGCCGTTAAAATAAAGAAAAGGGGTTTTGGGACTAATTGTGTGCTTTTTACTATATCAGGAAGCCTAGGTCAGAACACTGGCAACCAATACAACCGTTCAGACTCTCTCATCTTCTAATCGTTACTCTCCAATGTTAGCAGATGGTGCAATTTGAGCCTTGCTATGTGCAGGCAGTATAGTAATTTTGTCAGTCTCCCAGGTGGGAATGAGCAGGGCTTTGAAATGTTGGCTTCCTTTATCTAAAAGAACAACTTGTGGCAAAAAACTAAGGCACTAGTGTTTGCACAACACAACAAATGGAAAATTAATGGGACCCCGACAGAGGAGGTATATACTTATAAATATCTTGAGGTATAGTTCCAAGTTTTCTTATCTTGGAGCTCACATTCTCTTATCAGGAAAGTGTGGCCCAAGGTAGCTCCACAGCTGCCTTAAGTTTCTTCTATTCAAAGAGAGAACATTTTATTCCTGCAGCTTGCAAGGTTTTTCTTGCTAAAGTAATCTCTCTGCTTCTTTATGGCATTCCAATTTGTATTTTTACAAAGTTTAATATCTTGGGAGCCCTGCACTCCAAAATTATAAGAGCTGTACTTGCAGTTCCAAGATGCATCAAGAATGCTGTTTTATGGTTAAAGACAACTTTGGTTTTTGTGTGTGCCAAAACCTGATTCTCTCTCCTTAATTTGTAGTTGCATCACACACATGTTGGAGGCACAGAGGTGCTTCCAGGTAGAAAGGATTAGACGGTGGCATCACTGTTGCTCAGGGGATGCCCCGTTGGGACTCCTTTCATGTCCCCAGCAGGAGCTTGAGCAAAAGACAGGATTCTTACTTTAGAATATAACTTCAGAATAGTGTCACAGAGAAGGAGCTTGTCTTCTTTGCTTTCACAGTGAATCTCTCTCTCTCTCTCCCTCTCCCTCACTCCCCCCTCTCTCTCTATACACACACACTTTATGTATGTATGTATAAATAATAATAATAACAACAACAACAACAACTTTATTGTCATTGTTAAATGTATATACAGTATACCCATACAACAAAATTCACTTAACACCCAAAGACCAGGTCCAATACACATAACAATCCCCAAACACAGTCCCACCCACCACAATTCCCCACCCCTAAACCACCCAAACATCCACACAACAATCAAGTAATGCTGTCCAACAGCTCACTGATGGTGGCCCTTTAGTTCATTGTTGAGTGCAATTATAGCTCTGGGATAAAAACTATTCAGAAAATGTGTGGTGTGAGTTTTAATTGTTCTGTATCTCCTGCCAGAAGGCAACAGTCCAAAAAGATTGTAAGCAGGATGGGAAGAGTCTCTGAGAATGTTATGCAACTTCCTCAAACAGCAAGATTTGAAGATATTGTCCGGGGCTGGTAGCTGGAGCCCGATGATATTCTGGGCAGATTTAATGATTCTCTGTAGAGCTTTTTTGTCCACTACAGAGCTGCTCCCATACCATGCAAGAATGCCGTATGTCAGGACACTCTCAATGGTGCTGCGATAGTAGGACAGAAGGAGATGCTGAGATAGATTTATCTTCCTGAGCATTCTCAGGAAGTTCAGCCTCTTCTGTGCCTTCTTCACAAGCATGTATAGAGCTCCAAGGTTCGTTCCCACTCTATTATTCTATGCTCAATGTTCTATATTCAGAGATATCAATAAATGTCAGAAGACAGCTGTTTTCCTCTGGAGCTTTAGTCTTCATGGATACCACTGTGAAATCATCTCTAAAGAGCTCTGAATGACTCTTTCCTTTCACTGAAGAAAAGTGGGGGTGGGGGTTAGATTTCATTTGCCTTTAGACAGTACAAACACTAATATTTCCCTTTGAAACCTCTGCTTTTAAGCCTCTGATTAAATCCCCATTTTCACTTAGGTTGAGATATTGCATTTGAAACACCTTGACCTAATCCCTTGTGCTATACATTCTGGCATACTTTACATGCACATTGTTTCACATTTTTAGATGTTTTCCATTTACATACAGTAATCTCTTTCAAACGGACCACTCTCCTTGACAGTCTCTCTCATAAGCAATTCAAGTCCTTCCCTGACAAAACAGCATTTTTCTTTCAATTTATAATATGTATAAATTACAAAATCTGTAATGTTATCGTGGTTTCTTTCACTGGCATCTTTCACTGATATCAAATGAGTATCTAAACTGGAATAGGCAAAAGCATCAATACTCTGTGGTTGTTTTTTAAAAAATGTGGTTTTTCTTTTCTTTTTTTTTTCTTTTTGCTTAACAGTGCAGTCTTGCCTTCAGCAAAAGCTAATTTTCCATCTGATAGGTAAATGGGGAGCCTTGCAGTTAATGTCCAATTTAGTAAATCTCTACCTTTCTTTAATTAAATTACAGGTTATAATAGAGTCAACGCATGCATGTAAAAATGCTTTTTAGAGCTAGTTTAAGAGTCTTCTCTGTTTTGGGACCAGAGTTTCTTCCTGCCAGCTTTATCATTTTGCTTTGCTTTGTATTGTGCCTTGATGAGTCACCCGCTCTGAAGTAGGGCTTGACTTATTTCCCACCAGAACATAACTATTCTGGGGCATTTAATCTGTGTATGGGTATATTTCCTGCAGAAGTAGCATCTTCTATTTCTGGCCCTAATTTTAAATAGGGCTTTTCTCTTCTTTGCTAATTTCTTCTAGCACCTTTGTGTATATTTAAGTCAGAATACTATAAATTGAAAGCTTGAAGCTTCTTGATTATTAGACCACTCATAATAGTTTCAAAACATCCAGAGTCTGCTTAATATCCGATAAGTCAGCTAAAAGTTATTAAGAAAATTACACGCTTAGCTAAAAAGCCCGCACTGCTGATCTTACAGTTCTTATGGATGAGAATGAGGATTGAAGGAAGGATGGGAAAGGAGGGAGGGAGGGAGGGAGGGCAGAAGGAAGGAAGGGATCCATTCAGAGGAAAAAGAGTAAGAAGAAAAAAGGAGTCACTTTCTTGCTATTTCTACTTGTTGAAATCAATAGGAGAACAAGTACAAAGGATCAGCTTCGTTGCAAAACTATCCCTCCAACACTAAACTGCCTGTGGTGATACATTTGGTGGTATAAATTCAGATGCTTACTTTGATGATGTAAGTCAGTTTCAATGTAAAATGAGAATTATCACTATTTTACAGTGTTCGGCATTGAATCAATCACATTGATGGACTAAAAAATCTCAATTAAGTTACACACATATATCTGCCCATAGCAGCTATTACCTCCAGGAAATGGAAAAGTACAGACTGATAATTCTATGTTAAAACAAGGATATATATGCAGTGACATTCAATGTAGTAAAGGCATGAGCGGCCAAGAACTCCTAAAAATAAATTCAGATTTTTGTGTGCTCCATACATTAATCAAGTTGGAAGGGGCCATTACATTATGAAGTCTAATCCTGCTCAGTGCATGAAATTAAATAAAAGTATCTCTGACAGATGGCTCTTGGTTATTATTTTTGGGAGACTGAATTGAGCCTGAAGATTGGGAAAAAAGCTTCACCAAAATGTTTTAAAAGGAAAAGATGAAGGAGAACATAATAAAAATATCATATTTCAAGATGGATTACGGTGATTTTGCCAGAAATCTCTCTCTATGGACACAAAGGTACTTTTTAAAGAGAAAACTGGAGTTTCTTGTTTTTCTTTGAAGATGTTTCACTTCTCATCCACGAAGCTTCTTCAGCTGTGACTGGATGGTGAGGAATGGAAAGATTTATATTCCTTGCAATTAGCTGGTCATTTACATTCATTTAGAGAGGCCACTCAGCTTTATCTGTGTCCTCAGGATCACCTGAGTAGTGCAAATGAGTGTGGAGCCTTTTTGGAACTACTGAAAGGACTGTGTTGTAGACTGGAGATTGATGATGTCATATCCATCCCCCCAGTGGTGGGTTGCCCCCGGTTCACAATGGTTCTATAGAACCGGTAGTAAAACTGGCGGTAGGTTCCACCCACCGACCTTGATCTCATCAAAATGCTTCTGCGCATGCGCAGAAGAGTGCGCACACACATGAGTGAAGCGAGCTGTGCGCACGGCCCTGCTGCGAACTGGTAGTAAAGGTAAGTAGAACCCACCCCTGCATTCACCTCTGTTGAGAGAGGGCTGTTCAATTTTGACATAGATGGCCTCTTTGAGCCCTCTTTCAAACCAGCGTTCCTCTCTCTTCAAAATGTGGACAGCAGTTCCAGTTGTCTGAAAGGAATACAAATCCTTCTGTTCCCCAACATCCAGTCAGAGCTGAAGGAGCTTCTTGGATGAGAAACGAAATGTCTTCAAAGAAAAACAAGGAAGTCCAGTTGCCTCTTGAAAAAGCACCTTTGGGACAACCACGACCTGGATGACTGAGAACCCCCATAGACCAGGGGTGAAATCCAGCAGATTCTGACAAGTTCTGGAGAACCGACAGCGGAAATTTTGAGCAGTTCGGAGAACCAGTAGCGGAAATTTTGAGTAGTTCAGAGAACCGGTAAATACCACCTCTGGCTGGGGCCAGAGTGGGGTGGGAATGGAGATTTTGCAATATCCTTCCCCCAGGAATGGGAAGGGAATGGAGATTTTGCAGTATCCTTCCCCTGAAGTGGGGAGGGAATGGAGATTTTGCAGTATCGTTCCCTTAGAGTGGGGTGGGAATGGAGATTTTGTAGTATCCTTCCCCTGCCATGCCCACCAAGCCATCCCATAGAACCAACCGGTAGTAAAAAAAACCTGGATTTCACCACCACAATGCCATAGACATTATGAAATCTATGATATTTCAATAAAAAATTGCTGGAAAATGGCCATTTTATTGGCAATGAGAAACATCAGACTTAACTATTCTTTGTCCTTAAAAAAAAAGAAGCCTACATCAAATCAGCTGCTTAAATTTGTGGGGTGGGGGGGAGAAGATGCTACTATGAATACTTTTGGCCATTCTAATCTACTCTATCAGGTCATTCTTAATTTTGTTTAATCTGATATATTAAATGGGAATCATAAATCGAATGATCTTTTTCTGCTAAACTTTAGCAGCACTAAAGCAGATGGCAAATTCAGATGTTTCCAATCACAGTTCCCAGCAAAAATATGATAGCTTTTTAAAACACAAGCACTTTTCTCCCTGCAGGAATTGACAGCCTGATGTATATTTTTAGTCTCAAAAGCTACACCTGCTAACTCAGTGTGGCATCATGTCTTAAGTTCCTGAATTGTTCCTGCATTTCGGTATCCTTTCTTCCTTCAGACTTTTTAACACCACTAACAATGTCATTTTATTGTCACTATCTCCATAACTAGCCCTAGCTTGTATTGTTCTAATGAAAGCTATCTTGTACTATAAATGCCCAAGGACGTTTTTTGATTTGTTTTGAGTCATCTAATGCATAGCATATTTTTGCGCATACAGTAAATGTTCAGTCCTTTGGCATCCTCAGGCAGAAAAACAAGCAGATCATTCTAAATTGCCATTCTGATAAATGATTATGACATTTTTCTATAGACTTTTTTTTTTTTTACAAAAATAAAAGACATGACAGTGAGCAAGAAATTATCTGTGTTTTTCAGGCTTTGGAAGCCTTTTGAAAAAGGGGTTCCAAAAATCCTATTGCATACGTCAAGTTTACAGCTGAAGACTTTAACCTATTGCTTTTGTCTGCCATGCCTTTTTTAAAGAGTTACTTAAGTGTAAGGATGTTTATATAATCAAAATTTTGTACAGATTTTCCTCGACTGATGGCTGACCTATGGTTTTCATCATGTGTAAAATCCAGCAGGTTCTGACAGGTTCTGGAGAACCGGTAGTGGAAATTTTGAGCAGTTCAGAGAACTGGCAAATACCACCTCTGGCTGGCCCCAGGAGTGGGGAGGGAATGGGGATTTTGCAGTATCCTTCCCCCAGGAGTGGGGAGGGAATGGGGATTTTGCAGTAGCCTTCCTCTGGAGTGGGGTGGGAATGGAGATTTTGCAGTATCCTTCCCCTTCCATGCCCATCAAGCCACACCCACAAGCCACACCATGCCCACCAAGCCACGCCCACAGAACCGGTAATTGGATTTGGATTTCACTACTGGTTTTCATTCTCTGTGATTCAGTCTCAGCATAATCTGTGGGTAATTTTATTTGTCACATTTCTAATTGTGGGCTAATGAAGTTAGAAGCTACCCAATTGGTTTCTTGTGAGCCTGAAACATCCTCTTTCTCATTTATGGTCTACTTGAGGTGTAACGTGAATGTGTTGTGTAGATTACTTGTCTCTTCTTTCATAATTACACATAGAAGCTTGTTTTTTCCAATTTTAAACAAAACCAAATTATGCATTTGTTAATTCAAAACTTTTACAAGCCATTATCGTTCATGTACAACGGCTTTCTCTTGCTGCTGAATGTAAGAAACAGCTCCTCTTTTTATATATGAATAAAAAGCATATAATGAGGATTCTTGTGCCAAGAGACTTCAATCCGTGCTTAATTTGGAAAACAAAAATTTCAAACATACTTCAGTCTGAGCGTAAATGTGCAGCCAGTGACATACAGTTCCATCTAATTAATAGATTAAAATTGTCCTTGTTATAAAGCAGATCCATTCCTCCGCATCTGTTCATAGAGAGTTGTCAAAACATCTGCCTATTAATATACGCCACATAAATAAAGGAAAAGATATACTGTCATTAAGATTAACTGTAGTTCTTTCTCTTCTCTGACAGGCCTATCAGAAGCCT
The DNA here is from genome assembly GCF_059756535.1 of Pantherophis guttatus. Lineage (NCBI taxonomy): Eukaryota > Metazoa > Chordata > Lepidosauria > Squamata > Colubridae > Pantherophis > Pantherophis guttatus. Next base: position 73,477,167 of record NC_142068.1, on the reverse strand, counting down.
TGAGGCATCATATATCTCTTCTTAATGAAGTGACAAAAATATTTGCCTTTATAGGAAATTAAGGGGATTGCAGCCATCTTTCTTTTAGGGTAAAAAGGGCATACTCTGATACTGACAGCACACAAACTCTTTCTGATAGTTTTATATTGATTTATATTGATTGTTTCCCTATGACTATCATTAAGTGTTGTACCTTATGATTCTTGACAAATGTATCTTTTCTTTTATGAACTCCGAGATCGTATGCACCGAGACAAATTCCTTGTGCATCCAATCACACTTGGCCAATAAAGAATTCTATTCTATTCTATTTTTTAAAAAAATCTTCAGTTCAGTTCAAAGATCTTTGAATAACTAACAAAGACATATGAATTCAGTTGATAAAAAGAAGCAGTGCTACCTACACTGCTACACTGAAGTTGAAATCTTGATACTTTAATCAAGTCCTAATTAGAGACGGTTCTATCGGTCTATTTCTGATCTATGTCACCTTTATATGCATTTATGTGCATTCATTAAGCTGTCCTCGTTTCTACTTGATTTCTAAATTTTTAGAAATTATGCATCAAATACACAGCCAAATATATGCTCTGGTTTAATGTGGGTTTAAGCCAGAATCTCTTTCCCCACTACACAAATACGCACGCACACACACACACACACACATACACAAACCCACACTGATTTATTTTGTATTTTGTTGTTAAATATACAGTTGATGGAGTGTTTTCATATGTTTTTAAACTGAAAACTTTAATATCTGGGGGAAAGGGGGGAATGCAAAAAGTAATTTAATTCCATTCTACGCAACGGTTTCAAGGTCAATCTTTATTTTTAGAAAAGATTCATTCTTTAAATATTCTTAGTTTCTAACTTGTGTTTTACAATTGCCTTCTAACTGAGTGGGCAATACAGAACTAGTCCATGTTCAAATCCTGATTAAAGTCTCCATGTCAGACATCCAGCATAGTAATGGTTATACAGCTTACAATAATAACCAAGCCTGTTTCTCTTGTAAAGTATCACTCTTTCTGAAAAGGTAAGCAATCATCCAGGCTTGGCAAAATCATGATCTATGTCTTAAATAAACTATTAAATATTGCTTAACCTTTTCATTTCATCAGTGGCACTCTAAAATTTAATTTTGGATGAACTTTCCCATGGATGTCTATCAATATGGAAGAAGTGTTCTTCACTGATAACATATGTGCTTTAGTAATATTTTAGACAATTCTGTGAGCGCCTATCGTTCTGTAAATTCTCCCTTTCAAATTCCCCATTTTGGATGATCTCCTTTTGTAAATCTTGATAATACTAAAAAATGTTTGGCACGAAAAATGTTTGTATTTCAGAATTTGTGCTGTCATTAATACACAATACCTTTTAGTTTAGTTTATTTAATATGGATCAGTGGTGGGTTTCAAATTTTTTTACTAATGGTTCTGGATATGGCTTGGTGTAGCATGGCTTGCTGGGCATGGCTTGGTGGGCGTGGCAGGGGAAGGATACTGTAAAATCTCCATTCCCTCCCCAATCCAGGTGAAGGATACTGCAAAATCCCCATTTCCTCCTGATCAGCTGGGATTTGGGACGCAGAAAATAGATGGGGCGGGGCCAGTCAGAATTTTTACTACTGGTTCTCTGAACTACTCAAAATTTCCGCTACCAGTTCTCCAGAACTGGTCAGAACCTGTTGAAACCCACCTCTGATATGAATACATTATATTTATGAATTAAAATGAATATATTACTGGATCTAAACAGAGAGCAAACCCCAGTTTCTTCTAGTACTGAAGATATTACCTAGTTGGGTAATGAAATGTCTGCAAGGGGGAAAAAAACAACCAAATTCAGAGAGCACCAAGGACCCCACATAGATTATTTTTCTCATGTTACCTCTCATTTTTACCCATCAGGCTCATGATAAAGACACCGGCAACTATAGTGCCATGCAGTATAGACTCATCATCCCTCCAATCAAAGATGGCAAGGAAGGCTTTGTGATTGAACCGTATACAGGACTGATCAAAACAGCAATGCTGTTCAAAAACATGCGACGATCTTATTTCAAGTTTCAGGCCATCGCAACAGACAATTATGGAAAAGGGTTGAGCAACAAATCAGATGTACTTGTAAGTATGATTGAATAGATCCTTTCCGGATCTATGTACATTTTATTTACAATGATTCCCGTTTTTGCAGACATTTGTCCTGATAATTTCTTGATCTGATTGCATTATATTGAGCTTCTGTTGTAGTTAGTGGCGGTATTTATTTATTGATTTAGAAAATTGATATAGCCGCTTGCTCGCTCAATAGGCAGCTTACAAACAATATACCGGTAGATAAAAATAAAAAAAGAATCTCCCCCAGTGATAACATACAGTCAAGTGAGCATTTGATGGGCTCCATCCCATTCTGGATTACTGAGGCTCGCTAGCAAAACCAGATCTTCAGGTACTTAGGAAAGAGTATCAAAGTTGAGGCCATTCTAATTTCTGAGGGGATAATATTCCAAAGGGAGGGAGCCACCGCGGAGAAGTCCCTTCTTCTGGATCCTGCCAGATATACCTCCTTAGAGGACGGGGTCCACAGCATTTCTTGCCCTCCCCCCTGCTCTAATGGGTCATGTGAATGTGACTGGCAAGAGACAATCCCTCAGATAACCTGGTCCCAAATCAGGAAAGGCTTTAAAGCAGCACCTTGACAACCAGGTAGCTGCAAATCTTTTGTTCCTGATGTGTGGCATGGCAAAAACAAATCTTATCTACCACTTAAAGATGTTGATATTTATTTGGCTTATAATAAATATGTTTATTTACAGTCTCCTAATATTTTATTTTATCTGGAATTGTGTCTGTGTGTCTGGTTTTTGTTTTAATTTCCTTTCTTTTGTTTTTCTGTATATTTCTTTCTCCAGTAATTTGGTTTTTTTACATCTAGAGACTTGGCTTCATTTATTAAATAAAATAATTTATTGTTAAAAATCCATTACATTTCCTTTGAAATCATGCATATGTGTAGTTGTCCCCATTGTGCTTTCATTGGGCAAAGTTAACATTTGGCATGATGATCTAATGCATCTTTTTAATTTTTACTAGGATTGGTTGGAGAGAGAAATTATGGGAATTTTACACCTTTCTCTGAAAGGATGGATGCACTGTGTATTGTGGTGTGGGTGTGCATGAATGTGCATGCACATTTGTACTTGCAGGTTATGTCTAACCTTATTTACAGTTAGACAAAAATGTTAAAATCTTAAAATATAGTATATTTTGTATCATATTTGGCATCTGTTCTGAGCAGAGACATCAGTATGATGGTAATGCAGCTAGGAGCAGGGCAAGCCAGATATCCCTTGTGATACTTCTCCCACTACAAGGCAATGAAATGGTTTTAACTCCACGGTGACATTAACTCCCTTTACAGCAAAACTGGAATTAGCTCTGCTTAGTGCCATGATTGCAAGTCCTTGATAGTTGATGAAGGGGCAATTTCACTTTAAAAAAAAAAAACTTTATGTTGTGACTTAGGCTTCCTGAGTCATTAAAACCCACGAGTAGTCCCAAATACCTCTTTTATTGCAACAGCTGTGAATTACGTTCATTCACAGCCGAGTCCCAATTAGTTGCAAAAAGTCCTTCGAGATAAGTCCTTCGGGACAATCACCAACCTTTATTTCCCTTGACACTCTGCCAAAGACCTACTTGGCAAAGCCACATGGATTCCAGAATCAAACAGAGATGCCGTCTGGGAACAGAATTAACAACATTGCTTTCCTGCAAAGTGCCCACATGCCTTTGCTCCTCTTTTAAGCCTTATGGGAGGGGCCAATTATCTCCAGGCCTTACTCCTGAGTTGTCCCTTTTGTTTTAACTCTTTGTGCCTTCTGGAAGCTCTGTGCATGCACGCACTAGGAACAGGCTCCTTCTGTTCCTCTGCTTCTCTGCTGTCCAACTCTGGAGGCTCCAGAGCCCGTGCATCACTCCCAGATGGCCCTGGCCCCATCTCTGCCTCGACGCAGAGCCCTTGTCTGGGCCTTCCCCAGACTCCAGGACTGGCCCATGTTCCTCACCCAGCCTCCTCACTGTCAGTCTCTGCTGCCATCTCCACAGGCTGCTGGCAGACCACAACACTTTATTGGTAAAATTATGAAATACAAAGAAAGTAGGGTAAAAAATTCCCAAAATGATAGTTACCCCCCCCCCCAACACACACACACAAATTTCTGCCACTTTTGAATTTTTTAAGTCATTTACTGGAGCCGCGTCTCTGCTTGGAAAAGTCCCAGGATTTTCCCCTCAAGCTTTTGTGTGAATGTGTTTATTTATCTAAAAGACTTCTATCATGAAATGCTGATACTTTTCATAGCCTAGCAGAATATCAAATTATGCTCCCAACATCCCGATGATTAAATAGTTTTAAAAGCCATTAAGTAAGCAAGCTACTTATGCAATTCAAGTACTCGGAAAGTCAAATGAAATTTGACCTTCTTAAGAGATTTAGTTTTGTCAAGTGTACATACATCAGGAAACATGTTTTATAATTTGCATGCATATCAACCGTTTGCTTTAATCGTACACTGATGTGTGGTTGGTACGATTATAGAATTTGTATGCTGGCTTGCCAATGGTTTAGCTTAAGTTACTTGACTAATGTGTGGGCTGTAGAGGTCATTGTATCAATTTCATTCTTTCTCAGCAATCCAATTGCTTCTGTTTCCTACCTAGATAAGTTGAAAAAAAGCATGGTCTTACATAGTCAAGGAAATTATGATTTTTTTTTCTGCTTGCAGCCTTGATTGCATATAGATTATGCTATTCTTTCAATAATTTCCTAACGACACTCCATTCTTGCAACCAAGATTATACTGCCTTTGAGGTGAAGGGCAAGTAGAAAGAGAAAGAGCTTGATCAGCTCTTCCAATGTTCAAGTGGATAAATTCTCCTTGTGCTTGCCCTCCTTGTGTACTCTATATAGAGGTAGTCCTTGACCTACGACACAATTGAGCCCAAAATTTCTGTTCTAAGCAAGATAGTTATTAAGTGAATTTTCCTCCATTTTATGACCATTCCTGTCACAGTTCTTAAGTGCATCACTGCAATTAGTAACAAAACACAACTATTTAAAATCACAATTGCCAAAACATCTCAGGGAGACATTTACCAGAGCAAGATTCGAACAGCTTGATACAAATGGTTAGATTTGGGAGATTCCATTCAATGAACATACATGTATCTGTGGAGCTGAAGAGGTAGAAGATCTGACTCATATATTATTTGATTGCTGTTTATATAAGGGTGTGGGAAATAAGTACCTTTATCCACATATTAAACATATGGCCCATCTTAAATCAACATACCTCATGTGTGGCCAGAATCTGAAAATGACATTTAATACAGCACAATTTCTGACTAAAATTGTCTGACTGAGATCGGTATATGTGGGCCTGATTGGGGTAGATTGCACGGGTGATAAAGAAATATAATTTTATCCCATTTTATTCTATTTTATATGTTTAGGTATTAAATTATTATATTTCATCCTATAAGTATTATATTTTACCCTACTCCCATTTTAAATTGTTTAGAATTTTATCGGAGATATAGATATAGATATAGATTAGATATAGATATAGATATAGATATAGATATAGATATAGATATAGATATAGATATAGATATAATAACACAGTTGTTAAGTGAATCTGGCTCCCCCATTGATTTTGCTTCTCAGAAAGTCTCTAAAGATGATCACATGACTCTGGGACACTGCAATGGTCATAAGTATGAGTCAGTTGCCAAGTATCTGAATTTTAATCACGTGACCATGGGGATGCTGCCAAGGTTGTAAGTCTGAAAAATGGTCATAAGGCACTTTACTCAGTAAACGAAATTACGTTGTAACTTTGAATGGTCACTAAACAAATAGTTGTAAGTCCAGGACTACCTGTACAGAAGTCAATATGACTTGAGATTTTCCATATGTTTCTCAGGTTGTTATAGATAGATTGATAGAGACCAATAGGAAATGGTCTGTTTTAAATATAGATGTCACTGAGGATCAATTTGGTGTCATAAATCCTATACCCAGTTAGACTCAATTAATACAGTTTGGAATATGAATCTCCAGATAAAAAGATACAAAACTGCAGATAGATTTTGTTTTGTTAAAATACAAAAGGCAATACACAAATCATGGTCTTTTGTATATTATTTAATAATAAAAGGTGGCTTGTTTAAATGAAAGCATATCTTTTCTTAAAAAAAAAAAGTTGGCATTGCAGCCATATTTGTGCTTTTTAAATCCCACCAAGTTTAAGGAGAGGAAATTGTGATGTTATTTTATTATAATAAGTTTCTCCAGTCAAGCTCCAAACTGCTGGTAATCAAAGGAAATTCTTAAATGAGATACACTTTCTATTTGGGGTATATTACATGTTTTGCAGACTCCATTATATTTTTGTTTTTCTGTTTCAGGTCTCAGTAGTCAACCAGCTGGATATGCAAGTCATTGTGTCAAATGTTCCTCCTACTCTTGTAGAACAAAGCAAAGATCAGCTTATAGGGTAATGAATATCTTCATTCCGTAACCACGAAAAAGTCATTTATGATTAAAAATGTACTGATCCAAAAACATACCAAACCCCTGGCAACTTTTATGATTTACTTGATTTATTTAAAAGTTTTGTATGGCTTCCTAATTTAAAAACATAACCTTGAGCGGGTCCTAACAATAACAGAACTCATAAATATAAAAATCATAACGCATGAAACAAAAACAGAATATGGTGCCTTAATCAACCCCACAACAACTTCAGACATCTTCATTCTACCCCAGTTAAAAAGCCATGTCTTGATAGTTTTCTGAAACGTTAAAAAGGTGGCAACCTGCCAAGAAATCTGTGGAGCGTGTTCTATAACAGGGGTCCCTAACCTCTGGACCACAGCCCACCAGTGGGCCGTGAGTTGTTTGCAACCAGGCCGTGGAAATGGCAGGCAAGTGCACATGCAAGCACATGCATCCCCACGAGCAGCAGGCGAGCATGTGCACACTAGTGGTGGGTTTCAAATTTTTTTACTATCGGTTCTGTGGGTGTGGCATGGTGGGCGTGGCATGGCTTGGTGGGCGTGGCTTGGTGGGCATGGCAGGTGAAGGATACTGTAAAATCTCCATTCCCTCCCCAATCCAGGGGAAGGTTACTGCAAAATCCCCATTTCCTCCCGATCAACTGAGACTTGGAAGGCAGAGAATAGATGGGGGTAGGGCCAGTCAGAATTTTTACTACTGGTTCTCCGAACTACTCAAAATTTCCGCTACCGGTTCTCCAGAACTGATCAGAACCTGCTGAAACCCATCTATGGTGCATGCATACTCCCCACCCCCACCCCCTCAAAGCCGGAAAGGTTGGGGAACTCTATTCTATAGGATAGCCACAGAAAAGGTATACTTTCAAGATTCCACTAGATGGCAAGATTTCAGTTGCCTACACTATCCAATCTGGTAGGATGTGCAGATACTCTATGGTAGTGGTGCCATATGTAACTCGGTCCTATGTCAATAGGGTTCTAAATGTGATAATAATACCTTGAATTGCACCACGAAGGAAACCGATAGCTAGTACAGCTTGACATCCTTTCAAACTACCAATACTGTATGTACCACTGTGTTTTGGATCTATGAATTTGTAGTTCCCGACTGGTCTTCAAGAGCACCCCATGTAAAGCACATTGCAGATATCCAAAGGGGAAGTGACATCAATGGTAAATCATAGAACCATATTTAAAGGAAAAAACCCTAGAGATTAGTCAAACTAAGCAAGTCCCTAAACAACTCTACTAAACATGGTTCAGGCAATCCTACTAAGCTTTGGTTCAAGGAATCTGTGCAGTCCCTGATTGTTTAACTTGGCTCAAGAAACACTATGATTTGATGAGCCAAAACGTAGATCCTTTTCATGTGAATCAATCTCCAAACCCATGTGATTAGAATCATCTGTGCTGCATGCCATGTGTCTACGGGCTGATCAACCCAGCTTAGAGTTTATATAAAAGTATAAATTAACCGAAGTGTTTGCTGAAGGGGCTTCTCTAAGCTTAATTAGCTTTGCATAGCTTTCTTTTGAATTAGTATGCAGAGCTTCGAAGGAATCAAAGAATGTAGCAACTGCAGCAGGGAAATTCAGGCTGGCCATTGCAAGATAAATCCCATTTCCCTGTTTTCAAAATATTTAAATAAATATTTTTAAAAAGTCTACTATAGTTGCTTTCTTAATAAAACAAAACAAAAACCTGACCCTATTAAAAATTATGTTTTCTCCTTATTTCTTATTTTAAAAAAGACATGGGGACCTCCATCAGTACAATTAAATTAATAAAATGTATTAATCATTTGTAACATTAATGAAAGCTTGCCGTCCTGTGCATGGTACTAACTTTTAAGGTAAAAATACTTGGCTTTCAGAAGAGTAATAATATTTACTTAAGTTATCAAAAAAAAAAAAAAAGTTTGTGAAATTGAGGATTTTGTTAGATTTCCTTTTTTAAAGGACGATTATAATACAATATGCAATATATATTGTCCTGCCTTAACCATGAAAGATAACTGGGTGACCTTGGGCCAGTTACACAATCTCACAGAACTGTGGGGAAAATAGGAGGAGGAAGATGTGTTGGATATGTTTGCTGCCTTGAGTTATTTGTAAAAATAGTAAGTAAATTAAATAAGTAGGCAAGCAAGTAAGTAAATGAATAAATAAATGTGAAAAATTATTCATTTATTAAATTTATATGTTGCCCAACTCACTGTCTGATAAAATAAAAATGTTCATATTCAGAACTGAGCAAAGCTACATGGACCATAGCCTACATCATGGGTGTCAAACTCGCGGCGTCATGTTGCCGTCACATGACATTTCACAATGTTTTTTCCCATTCGCTGAGCTAGGGTGGGCGTGGCCTGCACGTGATGCATCCAGCCCGTGGGCTGCCAGTTTGACACCTCTGGCATACATCATAACTCTTAAATGAAGAACTCAGAAAATAGTTTGGGGCTGCTGTTTCTGATACTAAGTGGGCATGCACTGAATTGGTCCTATGGAAGATGAGTAAATCACTGGGACTCCATTTAAAACAGGGTTCCACAGTGTCAATCTAAACCTCCAAGGGTCGATGAGATTATCCAAGACATCAATGTTGTTGTTGCTCATAGTACTGTTAGCAAAAGTACTAAAGATAATCCTTGACAATTGGGGCCAGAAATACCAATGCTAAACCAGGTGGTTGTTAAGGAAGTCACACCCCATAATCTAGTGATATTTATTTAAATCGCTATTGCTGTGCCACATAGACTACTTTTAAAGAGTCAAATGCATGAGACAATATTTATGGAAGTCTAGAAGTCTGGCTGGATCTTCAATAATTGTCAGCTGTGTTTTCTAGGTTGCTACATACTGCAGCTCTGCACTGGCATTGTTTAAACAATCTGTTAACAACTTTTTCCATTTCTGAAAATACCTGTGGCTTAACTGCCAGTCTTACTTATTCCATTCTGGTATGCCTGACAATCTGGCAATCCAATTTCTCTCAGAGGCATAAATCTTATGTGTGTGAGATGTATGGCCACTTCTGTGTTATATACTTAATGCATTTCACTGTGAGCGTAGTTTGTGGAATTTAATAGCTTCTGTAAAAAAGATAAAACCTATTCCTTTATCATGCCTACCAGTTCCCTCTGTAAAATAACTTTGCAATTTCCTTTCAAACCATTTAAAATTCAAGTCCTAATATAATACTAAGAGATAGAATTAATTACCCCCACGCTTAAAACTAGTTTTTCTGGATTCCTTTTCTTCCTTCCTTCTTTCCTTCCTTCCTTCCTTCCTTCCTTCCTTCCTTCCTTCCTTCCTTCCATCCATCCATCCATCCATCCATCTATTCATCTTTCCTGCCTTCCTGCCATGCTATTAATCAATTTTCTTTACAATATAAGATTTTAACATTTTTGTCTAATTAAATAAGTCAAAGAATAGAGCTAATAAATTACCAAGAGTTTTCCATTGTCAGGATTTTGGAACGCTATGTTCAAGACCAGATTCCTGGTGCAAAAGTGGTGGTGGAATCCATTGGTGCTCGCAGATATGGTGATGGATATTCAGAAGAAGATTATTCCAAATCTGACCTCATGATCTATGCAATCGATCCTCAGACAAACCGTGCTATAATGAGGAATGAACTTTTCAAGTAAGTAGTTAAGTGCATTGCAGCAGTGAATATCAGTTGAGGAAATCAACCTTTGTGTCAAGGCACTGACTGAATTTGACTTCAAAATTAGCAACTTTTTGTTCTTTTACATGTCTGATGTTTAAAGATGTAGGTAATATCATACAGGGGCCATATGTAAAGGTTGAGTGGCACACAACTGCAACAATTTAAGAGATTACCTTTGGACCTGGAAATAGCATTATTATGATTTAGTGTTTTGTGTTCTGATGAAAACAGAAACTCCCATAGGGTTAATCCTATGTAGTCTCAGTGTTATCTTTCTGCCTTTAAGCAAACATGCAATCACATATGCTCAATTTAACACAAAAAATATTGTGAAAAGCAGCAGTAGAACACACACACACCCCATTTTATGACACACTTGCGGTAATGTTTTTGTGTTGTGTTATTCATAAGATTCTTCTTCTTCACTGTAGCTTCTGTGATTCAAAGGTATGGGGTTTTATACCTGCACAGTTCAAAGGTTTCAGAAGTTCAGGGCTTTTTGAGTAAAGTCCTGGTTTACTATGAATCACATATAAGACTGTAACTCAAGAGTTCAGTGGTCCCAAATTTTCTACCCAGAAATTTAACCAATGATGTCTCTTTCAACAGTTGTTATTTCCATCATTAGCATCTTAATAGGAGAGTCTAAGACTCTCCTTGGAAGAAGAGGTGCTAACACTGTTGTGGATTAACGTTCCTCAGCTAGAATTCAAAGGTAGAATTGATGGCACAACCCTTTTTTTCCTCTCCCTGGATTTGATAATTGCTTATTTTTATAGTGCATTCTGGAACCTGGAAATTAGGACCAACCTGATCCCTCAAGATCAAAAGTTTATTATTATATAAGCTCAAAGACTTAATGGTACCAGTGGTCCTTTTGGGTCCAAGACTACCAAAAGTACAGGAAGTTTATCTCAGTAGGAGGCAGGGGGAAAGTGTAGAGGAAGGGTGTCAAACTCGTGGCCCACAGACTGATATGTCACGCACTGGCCACGCCCACGCCCGGTTTAGCAAAGAGGAAAAAGTCATGATACGTCACATGACACCGCAGTGATGCTGTGAGTTTGACACCCCTGGTGTAGAGTTACTGGATTTGTCTGGGATTGGCATCTCAGAAGCCTCCACAGATGTTGAGGTAGTCTCTAGTCTTGAGGCACTTCGTTTATATTTTATCTTCCCTGCACAGGAGAATAGTGCCAGAATGCCTAGTGAGCAAGTGTGATAGTTTGCTAGCCATATGCTTATGAAACAAATGTTTCTGAGCTAACAAATGAACTGTGATTTATTGGCAGTATTTTGTTTATTTAGAGTTTCATACCTTATGTGGTTAAATTAATAGTGACATACAAAAATATGTTGATGTTGAGAAGAAAATTGGCATATTTTCAGCTGATGGATGAAGAGAGAGATTACAAATATCTATTGTATTAACCATAAAAAAAAAAAAGAATAGTCTGTAAAATCTACAAACAGCAAATATATAAACTGGCATTGACAAATGCTTGAATATAGAACTGAAAAAAGAAAACATTTGTGGGTTTTTTGTTGGTGATAAATATTTGCAACATTTGTTTATTCTTTTTCCATGCACAATTTTGAAATAAATGTATGGTGGACTGCATTTAACTACATTTTAAAAATGTAATATAAACTGTCATGTATGTCATTCAGCACAACTATTACTTAAGTTAGGAATAATTTTATATTCTGCATTATACCTGTGCAATATTTTTATGCATGATGTTTACGTTCATAAAAATTGCCCAAAGGTATACACTTTTCAGCCAATAATTGCTCTCATTTTTTCCAATCAGCTCCCCAAAGAAAAGAGCAAATTTATAGCTCACAGTTGAACTGTGGGGACTTTAGTGCTCTCTGATCTTGGTTGTTTTCTTGCAGACATTTCATTACCAAACAAGATAACATCATCAGTACTAGTAGGGAGTGGGGTTTGGGCTCCGTTTATATACTAGTGGCTTGCCCTAATATTTGGTTTCACTTAACATACATAAAACAAGAAATAAAATAAAGGATGAAGGCAGTCTAGTCTTTCATTTTGAATGTTGAAGAGGATATTAGAATTTCTAGCATTCTAAGCCATTTTCTGCTGAAATAACACAAGTAGAAATATGGCATATTTATGCACAGAAACATTTAAAAATTGTTTCCTCATTCCAAAGATCTTGCCTACACTATTCCCTAGAAAGCAAGTGGGACAATATTATAGTAATATAATATTAAGTAAAATGAGTAAAATGTGGAAGTTCAAACTTGTGTGCATTTTATTATGAATTTTAGAATGGAGGACCTCCAACATCTGGAAAGAAATAATCAAATCTGATTCTAAGAAGTGAAGGAAAAAATAGATAAATAGATTGATATGATTTTTCTCTGTGTGTGGGTGTGGAATACTTTTGTTACTATGGTATACTTCAAACCATGATATTACTTAAATAAATAAGAATTCATGGATCTGACAGCCAAAGAGCAAAAATAAACTATGTATTTCTTTGTTGTGGTAACAATCTTTTTCTCCAGTGTAATAATAATATGAGACAATATCTGGTTTTAGTGTCATTGTCCCCAAAAAGAATGATGCAAATAAATAAATAAAAGGCTGAGTAGAAAAAGGAGAATTAAAGTAACGAGGAACTAATTCTTATAACAATGAACCATTATGGCCTTCATTCATTTAACACTGCTTTAATGGATATTTTTGAGATATGGTATGTTAGAAAATAGGCTGAATTTTCTCCTCTATACTGGACTAAAATATAGAAAATGAGAAGAGAGTAATGTAGGGTAGGGTAGGGTAGAGTAGAGTAGAGTAGAGTAGAGTAGAGTAGAGTAGAGTAGAGTAGAGTAGAGTAGAATATTCAAATATTCAATATTTAAATTGATATTTGAATATACAAATATCAATTTAAATATTTAAATATAAATTTTAATATTCAAATATCATTTTGAATTACTGAATCTTTATCTAATCTACATTCTTGGTACTAAAGAAGATGAAAATGTGAAAAACTAAGAAAAGTCTTTTTTTAAAAAAAAATGTTTGCCTACTAATTAACGCAGGCTTAGAGACAACCTAATTACATATTTCTTTAACTTGCACAACCAGCTTTATTTTTCCTCTTCCAACATTTTCAAAAATGTATAACATCAAAAGGCTAGGGAATACTTTCTTGGCCTTGGGGCAGAGATGAAGAAGTGTCAGTTTAGCAAAACTAAGAAAAGAATTGAAGAGAAAGTTTTAGTCTGAAATATTAGCATATTTTAGGCTTGGCAGGGAATCTCCAGCGGTTTGGTTCCTATAAACTCAGATGTATTTCCAGATTTCAAACATTAACTCCAACTGGAATTTTCCTTTATTTAATCCTGCAATGAGATGCCTTGAAAGGGTCTCAGTCAGCCTTTTGCCCCATTGTACAGTTACAGGATAATTTCCAAAGAATAGCATGATACTCTGGAAAAACAAAGCGATTTCTCAGCTGCTTTTTAGACTTATGTCCCTCAGGAAGTTCTGCCTCCTAAACTTGTTTTCAAGGAATGGTGTCTTGACAGAAAGGAGAATATGGGAATAATAAAATGCCTCTCGTGATACGACTATTCCTAGATTTTAAATAAATATGAAAATCTTTCTTCAAAATAAGACAAAGCCTATAGTGTAAGATATATTTTCTCAGTGTCTGTGGAGATTCTCAGTCATTCAGGTCATGGTTGTCCCAAAGGTGATTTTTCAAAAGGTACCGTAACTGGACTTTATTTTTCCTTGAAGATGTTTCAGTTCTTATCCAAGAAGCTTCTTGAGTTCTCAATATTTTCTCTGTTTTTTTTTTTTTAAACTTCCTCGCACAGTAATTATTAATATCAAAGCCATTTGACAGTGAAGTTCATTTCCACTAATAACACATCATATGTTTTTAAGGGGAAAAAAATCATTATAAAGTTTCTCAAGATTATATACTGTAGGTAGTCCTTGACTTATGACTAACCTCTTTAAGACCACTTGAAGCTACAATGGAAAACCCCCCCTCCAAAAAAAAGGATTTATGAGCCACTTTCAAACTTTTGATATCAGCCTCCCCCCACACCCGGTCACATGACTGTATTTTGGGCATTCAGCAACTAGCCCAATTTTATAGGCCTTTGCGGTACCCCATGGTCATATGACAATTTACAATGGTTTTGCCAGGAAGTGGTATTTATTTCCAGTTTCCCACAAAAAAATGCCATAATGAACAATGGGGTCACAACTGCTGCTATTTTTATTTAACTACCACCACAAAAAAGTTGGTAGAAATGGTTTTGGTCAAATGATGGCCTGTTTTGTGACCATTACTGCTTACTTCTATAATTGTCAGACTCAATTACAGTTGTAAATCAAGGACTACCTGTACTGTACTATATCTTACTTTTCAGTTACAAAACATCTCAGTGAAAACTCAGTGATTACACCACAGTGTCTTTGTGGCCTCCTAAGGAGATATGAGATTGTCCGTGAAGGGGCTTCAACTGCATGACTGTAGAAGATTTTGTATGTGTTATGGCTGCCATCTTGAGGAGAATTTTCTATCCCCTGTGTCTCTACAGATCACCTTTACTCAGAAAATAGCCTTAGTTGAAATCAGTAAAACCTATTCAATGAACACATGTTTAATTTTTCCAACAAAAATTTCTGGTTCAGTAAAAATAAGACTAAAAATAATGCCTTGTACTGCATCTTGGTGCCACCATAATACTGAAAAAGATGTCAGTGAATGTCCATATTTTCATTTCGTTCACATCTTCTGTTTTTTTCCTATGTTTTCTGATTTTAAGCAAGCCATTCTTTACCCAAACTATAATTGCTTGCAAATCAAGAGAGTGGAAATCACATTTAAAAAAAAAAATCCTTTAAACCTTTTGCCAAAGTTTTCCAAAATATGTTGTGTGTGAGTGAGGAGAAGCATATGAATTAAAATGAAAGACACAGAAATCAAGATGGCAGCACAATGTGATCTAAGCACAATTTCAATTGTGCCACTGCTGCCACAATCTTGATCCTTGCTACCAAGACCAGCGGGACTCGGATTATTCCCCTCCCCATGTGACACAACAGGATGTTGATGGTAAGGTGAGGGGAAATATTTTAAGGAAATGCCCATGGAAAAGGAATCTCTCCAACCAGTTCCATTGAATAGGAGTGTTTAGACTAGACTAGACTAGACTAGACTAGACTAGACTAGACTAGAATAGAATAGAATAGAATAGAATAGAATAGAATAGAATAGAATAGAATAGAATAGAATAGAATAGAATAGAATAGAATAGAATAACAGAGTTGGAAGGGATCTTGGAGGTCTTCTAGTCCAACCCCCTGCCCAGGCAGGAAACCCTACCCCACTTCAGACAAATGGTTATCCAACATCTTTTTAAAAATTTCCACTGTTGGAGCATTCACAACTTCTGCAGACAAGTAGTTCCACTGATTAATTGTTCTAACTGTCAGGAAATTTCTCCTTAGTTCTAAGTTGCTTCTCTCCTTGATTAGTTTCCACCCATTGCTTCTTGTTCTACCCTCAGGTGCTTTGAAGAATAGTTTGACTCCCTCTTCTTTGTGGCAACCCCTGAAATATTGGAACACTGCTATCATATCTCCCCTAGTCCTTCTTTTCATCAAACTAGACATACCCAGTTCCTGCAACCATTCTTCATATGTTTTAGCCTCCAGTCCCCTAATCATCTTTGTTGCTCTTCTCTGCACTCTTTCTAGAGTCTCAACATCTTTTTTACATCGTGTTGATTTAAGCTACTGATTGAAAACAATGTTATAATTGTTAGATAGAAACTGAGTAGTTTTATATAATTCTTTAGTTCCATGCTATTTTAGTTCATATTTAGCTGCTTTTTTCTACAGATTAAACTTGGAAAAGAAGCCTGGTATTCATTGCACCTTCTCACCTATCTAGCAACTCTAATTCATAAAGATGATACCAACCACCTTGGTATCTCAAGAACCTATAGCTGTCTTAAACTAAAGGTATCCATTATGGATCATGATAAGGGCAGCAAGTTAGGGGAAAAGTCATGCCATATTTGGTGATGGTTGCTTAACCCACTAATAAAAAAAGGTTCATCCAGGATGAAACCTTTATTATTTTGTCTAATGTTTTTGGCCAGGTCTTCAGGTATCCTTCCTGAAGAAGGGATTCCACTGATTTCTGTGTGTTTGTATATGTGTGTCTGTCTGTCTGTCTGTCTGTCTCTCTCTCTCTCTCTCTCTCTCTCTCTCTGTGTGTGTGTGTGTGTGTGTGTGTGTATACACACACACACATACATACATTGTGTGTATGCATGCATATATGCAGATTTTCAGAATATCTGTGTGTTGAGTGAAATTTATTTGCCAATGGCATGGTGTGTGTTTTTTCATTCTCAGTACTAGGACAAAGGTACTATCAGAATTTTTTTTAAAAAAATACTTACATTATCCATTATCCTTCATGAGTACAAAAAAGAGGGATAGCTTCTGAGACATTGTGACTTCCTAAAATAAATTTAAAAGGCCCTCATCTCATTTTGTACTTTATGCCATGTTTCATCTGAATTACAATAAGCACAGATAGGCTATAAAAACTGTAGAAACTGAGATTTGTAGATAAATTGCTTATAAAATTTTAAAGAGAGGGTATTACAACTCCCTGAAGGACATTTCACTTTCTTAATTAGTATAAATGGCATTCAGTACATGCAAGCATTATGTAAGAGAAGGTTTTCCACTTTTCATTACACCTGAATTGTTCAGTTTAATCGACATTACTTACTTTGACTCATGTAACACAGAGCCTAATTGCAATGGTACACCAGTTTAGCTCTTTTTATTGTATTCATGGTTGGTAACCTCATCTTTGAACAGTTGGAGCAATTTTGCTCTAAAGCAATATAATCGCTTTTCACATTTTCAACATCATGATTCCAATAGATCTGTTCCAGAACTATTTTATACTCTTTTGTTCTATTGTTCCTGGTTTTTAAAAATTATCCATCGTCTCCACTGCTGTTTGAGATGATCAGCGTGCTTTTATTATGAAGCTGTGTCTATCATCACAGATGGCACACTGTAAACAACTCTACTGCCGTTGGTCAATTAGAATGAAAATCAGATCAAAGAAACCACAGAGAGGGCAGGTAGGGGATGAAATGTTCAAAAGGAACCACAGTGGGGAAATAAAAAGCTGGAGGGGAGGGGAAAAGACTATTATTACCTTTTAATATCGATTCCACCTTTAAAAAAAAAGAATAGAGATTAACTTGATCTTGCTTTCTTCTCTTGCTTTGTTCTCTTGACACTGAAGATTTCTGGATGGCAAGCTTCTGGATATCAATAAAGAATTTCAACCATACCTTGGGCAAGGAGGACGTATTTTGGAAATACGAACACCAGATGTGGTGGCCAATGTCAAAAAGCAGGCACAAGCTGTGGGCTACACCGAAGGAGCTTTGTTGGCCCTGGCTGTCATCATTATCCTTTGCTGCATGCCTGCTATTTTAATAGTTATGGTCAGCTACAGACAGTAAGTATACAGGAGCCCTTTACTCTGGTTTGCTTAGCACTTGTTATGTAGCAAAGATGGAAGTAGAAGGATTCAACAGAAGGTACTCATTGCTGAAACCCACAAACCTTATAGAGTTGTTTTAAAAGAATGACTGAGATGTTGGTTATCCTTGCACAGAATCACTTATGACTCTAGTATTATCATGTGAGATCTCTTACAGCAACTTTCATGAGATCTTGAGGGATTTGATGTAATTAAAAAAGTAATTGCCAACCCAAGTCATGTATGAGATAGAACTCTTGTTTTCAGCCGTGGCTCTTTTCAGTGAGCATCAATTATTCACATTCAATATAAACAGATCTTATTAGGGGTTTTTTCCCATTCCTTATACAGGTTGTTCTCCGTTTATGATGGCAATTGGGACTGGAATTGCTGTCACTAAATGATGGGGTGCAACATCATGTGAATTTGCTGCTTTGCAGTGGCAGTTCTCAGCAATCCCAGTTGCTATCATTAAGTGAGAACTTCCAACTTCCTGCCAGTTTCCCTGTTGACTTTGCTTGTGGGAAGCCAGCAAGAAACATCAAAAATCATGTAACTGCAGCTAAGTGTTGAGTGTCCAAATCACAATCGTATAACTGCAGGCACTCCGCAATGTTGAGAACTTAGAGGTTTCCTTGTGCAGCATTGTCACAAGTTTGAATAGTCGCTGAACAAACGGATATTAGCTGAGGACAAGGGCTCTTGAGTTATTTTGTTCAGTATGATATGCAATCATGATTGTGATTACTGAACTTCACTTATTTCAATGGATTATGTTTATTTGGTTGATTCAAGCCATATTCAAGGCAAATTTCCTTCCAGTTTCTCTTCTTCCTTATTATGCCTCTTTGCATATGTTTACTTCAAAGGCATAAATATGATTGCTCTGTTAATGTAAAGACAGTATCTTAACTTAACTTTTGGGAATTATCTAGTCATAAGAACAGAATACAGAGAAATTAAACATGCAAGTGTTTCTAGTGAACGGTTGTTTATTAGAAGTAAGAAAAGGAGAACAATTCCATGTGACAAGCACTGCAAAGGATTGAGCAAGATTTGAAATATGGCAGGATATACACTGAACTATCTCTCCCACCTGGCATAGGCAGGCCTTACCACAAATGGGACCAAAATTTAAGTCATTGGGTGAAGAAATCATCACATGTTCACTTCATTCAATTACCGCAATCCCAGCACTCCCAGTTCCCATTGTTAAGCTATCTCACAGGTCATTGAGTAGACAGTATGATAGTAAGTACACAGGGTGATTCAGTTTGGGGCAGGCTGACCACAAACTTGGGAGGGGCATGCTGTGGGCAAGTCTCAAACCCATTCAGGGTTTGAAAATCCTTTGCTTTGATTTGAAAATGCTTTGATGTCTCTGGGAGGATTTTCAGCTATAGAGTAGAGAGAAGTGTCTACAGCATCCCCAACTCTCACAGCTTGTGTTGATTCTCCCAGGGCCTCCTCCATCCTATGAGGTGCTTCTCTGAAGCACCTAACACCCTTAACGTACTGCACTGTTTCTCCGCTCTGATGGGATTTCAGCAGGGAGGATTTCAGCTCCAGAGTTCTCCACAGCACCCAACCCCAACTCATGCTGCCCTCCCAGAGCCTCCCACGTTTCCTGAGACACATTGCACTCTTACCATACTGCGTCTCTGCTCTGCTTGGATTTTGGCAGGGAGGATTTTCAGGCCCTCTATGCTCCAGAGCTGAAAATTGTCTCTGCTGAAATCCAACCAGGAAGGTGAGGCAGCACGGTGCCTCAGCAGGATAGGAGAGGTCCTGGGAGGCCTGGTGCATGTGTTTATTTGTTTATTACATATGATTTGGGGGGAAGATCTGTGGACAAGCCTCTCCACTTCATGACTCATCAGTGACCTTTTTCAGCCAGCCCTCAGAAATTAAAGAGCATCCTTTTGGCAGGTGGCAACAGTTTGTGATTTTTACTGGTTTCCCCGTTGATTTTCTGGTGAAGCCAGCAGGGAAGTTTGCAAATGCCAATCACATGATTGTAGGGCAATTGGCAATCAGTCATAAGTGCAAATGGATTGCCAAGTACCCAGATTGCTATCATATGACTGCGAAGATGCTGCAAGGGCTGTGACTTCAGGCACAAGTTCTAAGTCCCCTTTTTCAGTTCCATTGTAATTTTCAGCATTCACTAAATTAATGAACATTAGTCAAGGACTATATAGAGCGGGGTGTCAAACTGGCAGCCTGCAGACCGAATGCAGACCCCGCAAGTTTGAAACCCATGATGTAGAGACTGTTGTTTATCTCTTATGACTGATGTTCTGGTGTAACAATAAAGATTCAGTTCCTAGCCAAGTTCATCTATGCGTCTATGGAACTGTTGCTTAGTAGATATTTGTATTAGAAAGCCTAACAATAAAGAGGCCCACTAGAACATAAAGCTAGCTTTGACTACACATAGCTTACTCGCTAGCTATAGTTGCAAACCAGCAGGGGTGAGATTCTACTGGTTCGAACCGGTTCGGATGAACAGGTTCGCTCTAACGATAAGGTGGGCCGCCCCCCCCGCCGCCCCTGCACTTTACTTACCTTTATTGTCTCAGCTGATTGGCACGGCAGAGCGGATTGGCACACCTCAGCTGTGTTACTCCCAAGTGGTAACACAGAAGGTTAGTATTTGTAAAACTGCACGTACACGCAAAGTGCACGATCACCGAACCGGTTGTTATCCCACCACTGCAAACCAGCATGTAATCAGTTTAGCTATAGAGAACTGTTTTCATCCCATGCTGACTTTCTTATATGGGAGAAAGGTTTTGACAAGCCCTGTTCTGACTCAGCTCATTATGTTATTTTTGAAGCATTGCCATTATAACTAGTAGTACTTCTGCAAGATTTTTCTTTAATTCAAATATCTAAAGTAATTCATAATGACTACCTGAAGGGGAAAAAAAACGAAGTGAAGGAAGATTTTTTTTCAAAGGAATGTCAAAATCCTGAAAATACTACTATTCTTCTATGGCCTGACCTAAATAATTTAGGAGATATGTTTATTTTTATTTTTCTATAGCTTTTCTTATGCCTTAATTGGCAGCTATAAATGCTAGCAAAATAACAGATGAAGTCTGTTACGTAGTGGAAAAATTATACTTGAATGAACATACCTATCATTATTGGTGCCCATAAAATGGAAGCACAATTTGTTTTAACACTCAATGAACTTTTCCAGATTATTAAAAAAAAAGCTTTAAAGTTAAATGAATTTTCAATTACTTATTTGCTCATGGGAATTATTATTGTAGCATTGTAGGAAAATAATAAAAAGAAAACATATTGTTATTTCCTATGTAGCAGTACCTTTGAAGTTTCAAGTCTACACACAAAGAAAATAATAATTATGAGCCAAAGATAAATGAATTTATAATGGGCAAGTGATATATTTACTACTTAATGTTTTTCAATGTTTTATTTGTCCACTGCCCAGAATCCCTCGAGGAGGGAAATGGATGGTTTTAAAATGTAATAAATGAATAATTCATAATAGACATATAGAATAAAAACTCAGAGATATCCCATTATTCTAAAATTGTCTAAAATTGTCTGATTTAAAATCTGAAAGAAAAATGCAAGTACAGATTTGTGTACAATTTGTATCTACTAAAATATATGTACATGGAGATATAAATGTAAGTGAATGAATGACTGAATGACTATTATGGCCAACCGCCAGAAACACAAAGTATAATTGAAAAGAATTTAAAAATTAAAATTAATTATATAAGAAATACAAGTAATTGTAATAGTTGATATATGAAGTATGTTGTAACTGTGGGAGTCTTTCCACTATTCAGTGTTCAATTTTTTACTCCTGCTGCATAATATTACAATTTGAAAAAAAACTTAAATGTATATTTAGGTGTGAACATTTTAATAAAACTATGGTAGATTACTGCCAAGAATATAGGTTCAGGTGGATTCTGCTCACTCTGCAATTCATGGTCAACCTCCAGGCCTTGTCCACAGAGAATAACTTCCATATGCAGGATTTTCAGATAAAGAATTGAAGTGACTAGCTACAGTATTATCAAGCAAGGTAAAATACTACACTGGCAGACAGACAGAAGAAGCACATGCCTATTCTATTTGTCCCTGAGGCCAGACTATTTGGTTTATTTATTTATTTATTTATTTATTAAAATTTTATTAAAATTTCACAAAAAATTATCCTGGCTGGCACATAAGCAAAAGAGGGGAAAAAAGTATAAAAGCAAACACAGTCACAAATGGACATACACAAGATCTGATCAGCAACACAGCCACCTCCCCTGAGACACCCCTCCCCCCCAGGCCTGAGGAGGGACTTCCAGAAAATAAAGCCCACCTCCACCTTCCGAGACCTCTAGCATGCCTCTCTTGCCAGATTTGATTGGATGAGCAGATGTAATGAGGGAAAGAAGGTCCTTCAAATAACCCAGCCCCATGCCATGGAGGGTTTGAAAAATCAAAAACAGTACTGGGAAAGAAAGGAAAGGAGTCGCTATGGATTGTACTCTGCTAGTCATTTTTTTATTATTATTTATTTGATTTATATGCCGCCCTTCTCTGGAGACTCAGGGCGGCTTACAATGCATTAAGCAATAGCCTTCATACTTTTGTATATTTATACAAAGTCAGTTTATTGCCCCCACAAACTGGGTCCTCATTTTATCTACCTTAGAAAGGATGGAAGGCTGAGTCAACCTTGAGCCTGGTGAGATTCGAACTTACAGTAATTGCAGACAGCTGGTGTTAATCACAATGTTTTTAGTCTGCTGAGCCACCAGGCCCACTAGTCATTGCTGACTATAGGGGCAGCACTCCCTATAGAGTGCCATCTGAAGACATTTCAGTGGTCATGTGGCCAGCATGATGTCACAGAGTGCCTTTTCCTCCCCACCAAAGTGGTACCTATTTATCTACTTGCATTCGCATGTTTTCGAACATGTGGGCAGGAGCTAAGCAAAGACGGGCACTTACCCCATTGTGTGATGCTTGGGTCTCAAACCCAGGTTGTTGGTTTTTCAGCCGACAAGCTCAGGATCTTTAATTAATCACACCAACCTGGCAATAATGTTAATACGATCAGTGTAATTTATTCTTTCAGATGGAAGAGGTTTTCTTTTTTACTCCTTTATTAAGAGTTAGCTGGTGTTAGTTTTAATCTACTAAACGTGCATAAATCCATATTATAAATTTCTGCATTGTTTTTAGCTTGCCCATAGAAGATATATTATTCTATGGTTCTTCCAAAGGAAGGAAGTTTTTTGTAAGATGGTAGTTGGATAGCAGTTATCACAAACTTAATTGCAACTAAGTAGCTATTTTTTATTAAAGGTCGCCTAATTAAAGAGATCCTATTAATTTATTAAAATATCTCTAATGGGTAAGTCAAAACAGTTAAAGATTGAGGAGGCAGCCCTAAAAATATGTAGCCTATAAATTTATAAGAATTTTCTGAATTATTTTTTATGTGAATCTCACTGTTTATTCTCTTATTTCTGTTTTACCATTCTGCATTACAAAACAGATTTAAAGAGTAAGTATTTTATTTTTAAACTTTATTTGCCTTGTGTATGAATATGCAATGGTTTAGCTTTTGTTTGGGTACAATGATTTCAGAAAGAAGGATATATGTGTATCAGTAGGACAGTACATAATGATTGAAAACTGTCAAGCTTTCCCCAAATAAGGTTATAAGATTAGAAGTGTACTAAACATCTTAGGTTATTTTGCCACCTCATCTAAGTGATGTGTCCCCTTTACAGGTTTTAATATCTAAGGTGATTTAATTCTACAGAAAAAAGCTACCTAAATTGTAAAATTAAGATTGATCAGATTATATTCACAGTGTAAAATGTGTAAATAAATTTCATTTAAATAAACACTTCATTGAAAATGCACTTGAAACACAAGTGTTTGTGCTAATAATAAAAAAAGTCATTTTATGTGAAAGGTAGAATCATAAACCTGACTAGGGAGACAAGTGGAAAACAAGGTCTAATTGTATATTGATTTAAAATTCCAGAATATAGGTAAATTTGTTATTTCAGTAGTAAACCTTGAGATATTTATCTATTCTATAATCCCAGCCCTTTTTCTTTCTTTGGCATTGATTAAGAAAATGGGAGGTAAATTTATAGTTTTAAATATACCAGTTATTAATTTTAGAGAACTGGAGTTCATTTCCAGAACTTTCTACTCAATCATGAACAAAAACACTGCTACAATATTCCATTGTAAGAGAAACTGAGTATATCTGCATCAAGAAGCCAAATTTTATTCTGTTTGCGGTATTTTCAAATGCTTAGTGTTAGCATCAATTACCAGGTGAAAAGCTCTAATGAATTCTCCACATGACTATTTCTACCAATGTGGGCTTGTTAGAAACATTCTTTGATTCCCTTCAAATCTCATCACTTCTTCCCCATATGATTTCACCAAAGGAGACAAGCTGAATGTGCAAAGACAGCACGCATCCAGATGGCCTTACCAGCTGGCAAATCAGCAAGCATCCCTGCCAATAATCTCTACGAAGAACTGGGTGACAGCACCATGTAAGTTTTCAATGAAATTTAAAATGCTAATAACGCAGGGCATAATTTTGAGACTTTAGAAATTACAGTCATCATGGCTAAGCAAATTAATATATAATCTCCTAAATATCAACTGCATGTTGGTGAACATCACGGGGGAATAGTGCATTTATTGAAAGAGGATAAAGAAATTGTAATTGTGTAAGCAGAAGCATATAGGTAAATTTTGGAACACATAAGAGAATTGAGACAAGCATTACTGTCAATGTGGTATACCAAGTGGAAAATCATCTATCTACGTACTAAATATATTTCAGAAACTTTTTATAGATTTTTTAAAAACATATTTTAAAGTATGCAAATTTATTTTTTGATATCACAGAATTAGGTAATTGGTCGGGTCCAGCGTGTATCTCCCTGTACAAGTGGATTCTGTTTAAAGCATTGGGAAGCATATGTGCCTAAGTGTGCAAAATGTTAAAAGGCTGACAGAATCAATGTATTTCTACTAATTTCTCCCAAAATTGAAATGGGTGGGAGAGAAAAGTGAATAGGTTATACTGATGTTAACATTTCTTCCTAGGCACTCCAGAGGAGACCAGATTTCATCAATCTAAGAAAATAGTATACAGTAGGCCTCATTAAGATTGGGCTTTGAATGGTGTATATCTAGACCACGCGTGTCAAACTCGTGGCATCACATTGACATTACATGATGTTTCACAACATTTTTTCCCTTCCTGGAACTGGATTGGGTGTGGCCTGCATGTGACACATCCGGCCCGCGGGCCGCGAGTTTGACAACCCTGACCTAGATGATTAAGATGATTAGACATTTGTTTGATTAATCATCACCATCATATAGCCAAGACTTTGAGACTTTGCCCAAAGCTAGTGTTATTCAAATTCTGATAAAATGTCTTGAATACAAAGTTATTCTGGTAGTTGGAAAATTATGTCAAGATGTTGAAATACCACATATAAATAGGAAGGAGTACATAAAGCAAAATTCAAACTTTTGCATGCAACGTGAGCCAAAAAAAGCCAAATATTCCATGGGTGGAAACTTGAATAGTATTTTCAATATTTACTAAAACTTTATACTCAAAGCATAGATTCCAGCTGAGCATTAATCAAGCTCTATTGGTTGATAGAGCTCTATCAGGCTGCCTCAGGAAATGGATAGAGCTGCCTTTAGTAATTGGACTTTTTAATAAATCCATTGAAGGGATGGATACAGAAAATATACAGAAACTCTTTTGATTAAAATATGTTTGCTTAAATGCACCATAGCAAAACAATCTTTAACAATCCTTTTGCAAAATCACATATCATTTTAGTATGGATTTCACCATGCATTTGAACTGTTTAATGCCAATACTTAATAATTCCTGAAAATTTAAGCAATAAGTACTCTGAAGACAATATCTCTTTTCTTTTACTTTTCTAATTTCTTTGGGGATCTCATTCGGTTTTCAGTTAAAATCTGTGTTGTGAATTACACAAAGCTTCTACAGATAGCATTTTGAAATTAAATTCATTTTTCATTTTCTTTTCTTATTTGTCTTTGGACGTGTAGGCATCAGTAAGTAAACTTTCATAGTAGTGGCAAATATAGTAGCAAATTGAAACAGTTGTGTGGTTTTTTTAAAAAAAAAATACAATTATTTTATTTTTCCAGTATGCAGTATCTAGATTTTATGCACTACTCTCCAAAGGAAACTAGATATAAAAGATTAAAAGCAGTGTCACCAATAACTTCAGCAAATTCAGATTCAAGGCCCTTCAGATTATTGGGGTTAATGACATTTCTCCACAGTCAAAAACAAGTCACAATCCTAATGCCTTTCATTTATCAGAGGTCTCATTAACATCTGTAAAAATAATCTCAGTTAAACAACTTAAGTTTTGCAATTTTAGCTTAATTTTGTTCCTCATACCTGCAATTAAGCTATGCTAAATTGAGACTGACCAGAACAAGTAGAGGAGACGGAGACAAAAAAGAGAGACATAGTGGACCAACCACTGTTCCTAAAAGTATTTTCTTGGAAAACCGCTTAATGGACTAACTATGGTTTCCATTTTAAAAATTCTTTATGTCAGTGGCGGAATTCAAAATTTTTTACTACTGGTTCTGTGGGCGTGGCTTGGTCGGCGTGTGTAGCTTGGTGGGTATGGCAGGGGAAGGATACTGCAAAATCTCCATTCCCACCCCACTCCAGGGAAAGGATACTGCAAAATCCCCATTCCTTCCCCACTTCTAGGGGAAGGATATTGCAAAATCTCCATTCCCACCCCACTCTGGGGCCAACCAGAGGTGGTATTTGCCAGTTCTCCGAACTGCTCAAAATTTCTGCAACTGGTTCTCCAGAACCTGTCAGAACCTGCTGGATTTCACCCTGCTTTACGTCCTCACAGATGATCCAAAACTCGAAAGAACAATTAAAAAATAAGACATTTTTTGAAAAGGTTTAGACAGTCTTGAAGAATGGAATTAAACAAACAGAATAAAATTTATAGAGTTACAACAGGTGATAAAAAAAATGAAAAGCACATGTATAGGATTGGGGACCACTAACCTGGCAGGCAGTCGTAGATTTGAAAAGGATTGGAGTATTCTAATGGATCACAAGTTGAAAACACGAGTTGACAGGATGATGCAACTGCTAAAATGGCAAATGCCTGTTAGACAATACAGATAGTCCTCGAGTTACAACAGTTCATTTAGTGACCGTTCAACGTTACAGCGGCACTGAAAAAAGTGACTTATGAACATTTTTCACACTTGTGACCATTTCAGCATCCCCGTGGTCACATGATTAAATGTTTGGATGCTTGGCAACTGACTCACACTTATGACGGTTGCAGTGTCCCGGAGTCACGCGATCCCCTTTTGTGACCTTCTGACAAGCAAAGTCAATGGGGAAACCAGATTCACTTAACAACCATGTTGCTAATTTAAGAACTGCAGTGATTCACTTAACAAACGTGGCAAGAAAAGTCATAAAACGGAACAAACGCATTTAACAAATTTCTCACTTAACAAAATAGAATTTGGGCTCAATTGTGGTTGTAAGTTGAGGCCTACCTGTATTAACAAGAACAAGGGATCCATATCGTTAGAAGTCTCACTCTTGATTGGTCCTCATTTGGATATACTGACTCTAATTTGAAGTACTGCACACAGTGGTGAGATTCGACTGATTCAGGTTGTTAAATTACCCACTTCCTGCTATCAAAGTGGATCCTGGGCATTGTGCTGTGCTGCAATGGAGAAATGGGCAACAGAGTGGCCAGCATGAGAGAAGGAGAAGGACGTTTTCCCTCTTTCTTCTGTCTGCTCCTCCTCCTTCCCTCATGCCGGCCACTCCAGCACGAAGGAAGACGATGAGGGGACTAGAAACGAAATCATATAAGGAACAGTTAAAATGATTATATATATATTTAACCACCAGAACAGAAACTTGAGGGGAGGGTTTTTTTCCCCCCAGTCTTCACATGTCTAATAGTTGTTATATTTCCCTTCACTGGAGGTCATCAAAGAGATGGTTAGCCATCTGTCTGAAATGTGTTAGCATATCTTGGCACTTACCACGGGGATGGATCAGGTGACCAGAGGTCTCTTCCATCTCTATAATTCTATGAAAAACACAAGTTCAATTGGAATATGACCAAAAATATGCTTTCTGTAATGTTTTGTCCTTCCAGCAATATTAGCTATAAATAAATTGTTAGACAGAGAAATCTGATCCCATTTCAAATGTGGATTGCAGACTTACATCCTATAATATTTCAATTTGATTATTATACCCTCTCCCCCCAGTGAAGTAGTAAAATAACTTTCTGTGATTTAGTAGGTTAATTACATGTAGATTAATTGCCCTAGATCTAGATTCTTAGGTAACCTAGAAGGACATAAGACTTTTTATTCATTTTCTGTTTCATATTCACTGCATTCATATTGTTTTTCTCATGCATGCTTTCTCATTTGTGGTTTTCTTTTCTTTCAAGTCTTTTTCTTCTCTACCGTTTTCAACAAAGCAGGAGAACAAATATATTATTAGATGGAGGAGACCGTCAGAGAATTATTAGCAACTTTGCTTCTCGTGCAATTGAGGCCCACAAGCGGTCTAATATCAAAGGAACATTGAAAAATAATTTCCCCAAATCTGCAAGCAATGTTACATTATTATCTGATGAGACTCCCTTAACTATCCAAAACCCTCTGTACGCTGAGAGTGCACTGCATAGTTCCACTTCTGAGTTGTTACCCGAAAGCAAATATGCGGTGCCCCATTTCTTTCGTACAAAGTCAGCTTTGAAAAACGTTCTGCTGAGCGGCACTTTGAAAGACATTGAGCGGGCGTGGACTTTACCAAGCCAGCTTACCAAGAAAAATATTTTGCTCATTATGGACCCAATTCAGTGGGACCAGGAGAAAAACAGAGTAAAGAATGAAAGGGTTAGAATCCATCAAAGGAGATCTGACAGTCTAGTCTTGAAGACCAGCAATGTCACAAGGACATCAGTTAGAGAGAAAGCGAGGCAGTTTGAGCAACAGGCTCTGCAAGAAATGCAACAAATGAAATGCCAAGACAAGAAGAGTGGGCTTTCCCTCGCAAGTAGCATCTGTGCTCAAGAGGAAGAGAGAACAGTAGAACCAACTTCTGAGTGTCTTCTTCCCTCTTCAGGGTCTCCTGCACTTCCTTTTTCTTCTTTCCAAGCACGTTCTGAGGCGACTGAACTCAGAACCTCAACAGCACCATCCATTGCCATCACTGACCATGACAATCCTGAACAGTTATCCCTTCTACCAAGCTGTACATCAACGCCTTCCCCTTTTAAGATCAAAATGTCTGACGATGAAACCAAAAGCATTCAAGACCTACCAGAACCTCCACTCCCACTTCCACCTCCTTCTCCATCCCCTCCGCTGCTGCCTCCTCCCTCATTATCACTCCCCTTCCCTCCCTTTCCAAGGCTTTCCTCACCCATTCAAAGCGCCCAACTTTTACATGTTACAAAATGTACCAAGTCGAGCTCCAAGCAAGCCACGGTGTCGTCGCAGGCTCGCGGGTCAGAGCCTTGCGATTCTTCCGGCAAGCAACTGAAGGGGATTCTTAAAAATATCCATAACTTAGCAGACATTGAAAAATCAGTGGCCAATATGTACGGTCAGATAAATAAAAATTACATTCTGCCTAAAGACATAGACAAGCCAAAGCCAATAACAGATACTGAAATTGTAGCTGAAATCGAGGAGTATAACCAACAGAATGGTAATTTAAGCAGTTTAGCGGAGGAACATGAAAAGCAATTCTCACCTCAGGCAACTTCACCATGAGAGTCCTGAGTGGTTTTATGCATGATGTATGTCGAGTGTATCATCCAACCCATACATCATACACCCGATCAGAATAATTTCTTTTTCTCTCTCCTTTCACTTCACAGTCTGCTAATCTCTAATGCTACTATTCTTGAGCTGATCCACGATCTCATCTTGGAATGGTTAATTAATTGTTCATTTCTTAGTTTGCCCAGGTCTATGTCAAAGGGGAAAACGCGACATTACAATTCTAAGAGCCATGAGTGCATTTTAGCACAGTTAGGATAGCTAAATAGCAAAGGGGATATTTTATTTGGTCAAAACCAGTGGTGAAATCCATTTTCTTTTTACTACCGGTTCTGTGGGCGTGGCTTGGTGGGCGTGGCAGGGGAAGGATACTGCAAAATCTCTATTCCCATCCCACTCTGGGGCCAGCCAGAGGTGGTATTTGCCGGTTCTCCAAACTGCTCAAAATTTCCGCTACCAGTTCTCCAGAATCTGCTGGATTTCACCCCTGGTTAAAACGGATTGTCTCTGGAGAACAACTATCCATGAATAAAGGAGAATATTTGTAGCTCAGGGTTGAAAGGAGGGATCCTAGTTGCTCTCTGAGCCTGGTTGTTTTCTTGGCAGATGTTTCATTCTGCAAACGAAGTAACATCATTAATGCTACTAGCACTGACAATGTTACCTAGTTTGAGTAATGAAACGTCTCCAAGAAAACAGCCAAGTTCAGAGAGCAACTCTTATGGTCTGTAGGAAGGGAATATATGGTTAAGTTCTCTAGTTAACCTTAACTTTTCACTGAAAAGCATGGTTGGATGTCATCAGAAAACAAACGATAACCACAACAAATGGATTTGGCAAAAAGAAAAAAAAATGCAATTATTGCAATAATATAATCATTTTTTCCCCTGTAAACTGGAGTGCTTTGTGCCATGGCAACAGGTTTGTAGTTTTGATGATTTTTCTATTTATAATTCTCCCTGTTATCCCAGCATGCCTTTTATTACTTCTTTATATACTGATACTGCATATTCTAAGTCTTAACTTTTGTAATATATTTTCTGTAAAAATCCTTTTTTAAAAAAAAAAAATGCTATTAAAAATACTTTTCTCTCTACTGCATATGCTACCTGGCTAAGCATATTTCTTTTATCATTTTTTTTCAGCTTGTCAAAACTAATAAACGATCTGAATAATTACTTACAAAAAAGAAGAAATTATAAGCGCACGAATTTCCCAAAAGCCCACACTTAGCAAGATTGTGGATCTTAAGCCCTCTAAACAAAAACTATTCGCAGGATTAACATTCTATTTTTATTAAATTAACTGCTGGTTCTAGTGGAAGTAGGTTTGTTCACAGTGGAAGTGGGTTGGGGGGGGTGTAGGAAGTATTTGAAGCCAAGGGCTAAAGAGGGGGGGTAGGAAGTATTTGAAGCCAAGCTAAAGTAATATACAGGTAATCCTAAATTTACAACCACAATTGAGCCCAAAATTTCTGTCGCTAAGAAAATCAGTTGTTAAATGAGTTTTGCCCCGTTATACCACCTTTCTTGTCACAATTGTTAAGTTGAATCACTGCAGTTGTTAAGTTAGTAACACAATTGCTAAGTGAATCTGGATTTCCCATTGACTTTGCTTGTCAGAAGGTCGCAAAAGGTGATCACATGACCCCGGGACATAGCAATGGTCATAAATATGAACCAGTTGCCAAGGGTCTGAATTTTGGTCACGTGACCATGGGAATGCTGCAACGGTTGTAAGTATGAAAAATGGTCATAAGCAGTGGTGGGATTAAGCCAGTTCACACCACTTCGGGACAACCGGTTGTTAATTTTTGGAGCAGTTTGGCAAACTGGTTGCTGGAAGAAATCATTAGGGCAGAGAACCGGTTGTTAAATTACTTAAATCCCACCACTGGTCATAAATCACTTTTTTCAGTGCCTTTGTAACTTTGAATGGTTACTAAACAAATTGTTGTAAATTGAGGGCTACCTGTACTGCAGAAGATCCAGCTTCAAATCTTTTGTCATTTTTGTTAGGTTCAAAACAATCTTGAAGGGAAGGTGCTATCATTATTTTTGAGAAGTAGATTTGTGGAAAAAAGAGATAAATAATTGTTTTGTTTCCTTCCCCACATACACAGTCATGAGTAAATAAAATGTCAAAGATATATATATATATAAGCTTATATTGACCACAAATAAAAAAAGGAGGACACTTGGAATGGAAGTTGGAGCTTGATGGCAGCAGTAGCTCAAAATAACTGGAGACATTGTATTTATTTTTTCCTCTATGGCTTAGCAAATGGGTTGATTCCATGAAGAAAACTGATGTACAAAAAAGGTTAAGCATTTTTCCCAGTTCTCCAATAGAACCCTTTGAGAGCACTATGGTCCCAATATAATAAAAAAAAATATATCTATTTCGTGACATCAACTTTGTGTCCTTAGCTCACTATTTTTTTTTCCCCATCCCCTCCGATTCTTAATTTAGAAACATCCTAGGCCTATTTCAGAAATATTAATAATTAATGTTTGCAAACCCAGGCATTTGAGGTTGACATTAAAAGCTTAGAATCCATTTTCTCAGCTAACATTATCCATCACCAACAGGTAAGAAATCATAAACATCCTGTCTCAAAATAGCTGGTTTCTCTTTGCAGTTGGCTTTTTCTTTAGTGACATAAGAATGGATAACATGCTCGAAAGTTAGTTCTCCAAAACCCACGTACTGTGAACTTCATCACCTGAGTTCTGCTGTTACACTAGAAATCATCTGTGCCTAAGAAAATTCATCTTCATTCCTGTATAGGTTTGCCTGTTCCACATATAACCACTGATAGTTGTTTGGCTTTCTTCTGTATAGTTACATATGTAGATATTCATTCATTCATTCATGCATGCATGCATTCATTCATTCACTCACTCACTCACTCATTCAACATACCAATGTATATGGCTGCCATTATAAGTAACTCAGGGAGGACGACTAACGAGTATAAAAACAGAAATTTTTTAAAAATATTTTTTAAAAACAATAAGGTAAAGGTAAAAGTTCCCCTTGCACATATGTGCTAGTCGTTCCCGACTCTAGGGAGTGGTGCTCATCTCATTTCAAAGCCAAAGAGCCAGCGCTGTCCAAAGACGTCTCCGTGGTCATGTGGCCGGCATGACTAAACATCAAAGGCGCACGGAACGCTGTTACCTTCCCACCAAAGGTGGTCCCTATTTTTCTACTTGCATTTTTTATGTGCTTTCGAACTGCTAGGTTGGCAGAAGCTGGGACAAATAACAGGAGCTCACCCAATTATGCGGCACTAGGGATTCGAACCGCTGAACTGCCGACCTTTCAATCTACAAGCTCAGTGTCTTAGCCACTTTTACCTTTACGTATTTGCTGCATATCTCGCTGTAGTGCTATGCAAGAGGGCTCCCAATAATAAAAAGGAAGAAAATGAGTGTAAAATAATAGAACAACAAAATAAATAATCAAAAAGAACACAACAAGAATACAACAATAGGATGACGAGACGGATGGGTGAAGAGCAGAAAGCAAGCAGGGGAGGTGGAGTCTGCCATCAATCCAGCAACATGGAATTCACCCATTTGGTTCCCAGGCCAACCAGCAGAGCCACATCTTCAGGCTCCTACAGAAAGATAGGAGAATAGGAGTGGATCTTATCTTACAGGGTAGCATGTTCCAAAGAGCAGGGGCTGCAGCAGAGAAGACTCTTCTGGATCCTGATAGTCAGAGCTCTTTGATCGACAGGATCCAAAGTAGGTGTTCTCTGCTGGCACGAGTAGGATAGGTTCATCAGGTCTTCAAGGTCTTTAAAGGTCATAAACAACACCTTGAACTGTACTAAAAAAGATTGGCTGGGTTTTTTTTAGTTCAGCTCAGAATTAGCTCCTGAGGTAATTCAGATAGACAGATTAGATGGATAGATCAATAGATAGATGATAGATAGATAGATAGATAGATAGATAGATAGATAGATAGATAGATACCGTGTTTCCCCGAAAATAAGACCCTGTCTTATATTTTTTAAAAAATAAGTGCTTGGCCTTATTGCCATGCGCTCAAAAGCCCGATTGGGCTTATTATCAGGGGATGTCTTATTTTGGGGAAAACAGGATAGATGATAGATAGATAGATAGATAGATAGATAGATAGATAGATAGATAGATAGACAGACAGAATGAATGAATGAATGAATGAATGAATGAATGAATGAATGAATGAATGAATGAATTCTTTATTTGCCAAATGTGATTGGACACACAAGGAATTTGTCTTGGCGCATATGCTCTCAGTGTACATAAAAAGAAAAGATACATTCATCAAGAATCATAAAGTACAACACTTAATGATAGTCATAGGGTACAAATAAACAATCAAATCATAGTAGGAAACAATCAATATAAATCATAAGGATACATTGATTACTCTGAAAAAATGATGATTTATTATTAAACTTGTATGCCACTCAACTCTCAAATGATTCCGGGCAGCTCACAACAAAGAAGTTACAATCAAATCTATAAAACATTAGAAATAAAGATAAAAGATGGCAACCACAATGAAGCAAGGAGCCTTCTTCTTCCTCTCAAACAGCCCGGTCTTCATGGATTTTCTAAACAACAGCAGAGCAAGAAACGTAAAAGTGCAGCTTTAATTTCCTCCTTTATTTGGTTTATAATTTGACTTTCTCTGTTTGTAAATATTGAGGGCAGCTTATTATAACAATATCTGTCCTAAGTGAGCCATTCTCCTTTTTCCTCTTTCAACTTAAGACATTTCCCCATGAGAGGGTTTAAAAAAAATGTGTATAATTTAATTTCAGCATTTAATTTCAACAAAATCATTTTTCACATACCAGTACACCCTAATCACACTTTCTGTTGCTTTTGGTTTTGCATTTTTATAATATTTTAAATTACTGGGTTTGGATATATACATAGACACTGCTTTTTGTTTAGTCAAAGATGCTTTCCCTATCTTACATGGAGAGATCTAAATGTTGAATCTTATACAATGAAAATGTAACATTTGAATGTCACTTCCTATGTTAGTGTATCTAAAGGGGGAAATATACTGTGCAAAGGGGGAAAGTATTAGTACAGCTTTATAAAACCCTAGTAAGACCATACCTGGAATATTGCAACCAATTTTGGTCACCATTTTGGAAAAAGCTTAGAGAAGAGCAACAAAGATGATCAAAGGCCTGGAGACTAAAATGTATGAAGAACAGCTGCAGGATTTGGGTTTCGCTAGTCTAAAGAAAAAAAGAATTAGGGGTGACATGATAGCAGTATTCCAGTATTTGAGGGGCTGCCACAAAGAAGAGGGGATCAAATTATTCTTCAAAGCACCAGAGGGTAGGACAGGAAACAATGGTTGGAATCTAATCAAAAAGAGAAGCAACCTGGAATTAACAAGAAACTTCCTAACAGTGAGGCCAATTCACCAGTGGAACAGTTTGCCTCCAGAAATTGTGGGTGCTCCATAACTGAATGTTTTTAAGAAGATTCTAGGCTAGTGATGGCTAACCT
The DNA here is from genome assembly GCF_059756535.1 of Pantherophis guttatus. Taxonomy (NCBI): domain Eukaryota; kingdom Metazoa; phylum Chordata; class Lepidosauria; order Squamata; family Colubridae; genus Pantherophis; species Pantherophis guttatus. The sequence goes on along the minus strand of NC_142068.1, from coordinate 73,441,881 downwards.
TTTCGGCACTGAGTGCTGAAACTGGAACGTGTGCATGTGCCGGAGTGCCGCAACCCAAAAGAGAGCAGCTGGCCTGTGCACATGTGTGTGATGACCCGCTGCTCTTCTGAGTGTGCACCGGACAGCTGGTCATGCGCGCATGCGCACCAGCCAGCTGGTCCCTTCTGGGTTCCGGTGTGTGCATGCTCGCCAACCAGCTGGTCTTCACACGAGGGGGTTGGACTACAAAATCTCTAAGGTCCCTCCCAGCTCATTCATTTTAAATCTAAAATTTAAAATGTGTTGAATGTTCGCCTTGAGACTTTGCACACAGCATAAGATTGACTAAGAATTCATCTCTTTCTACATGCTTCTATAATATACAATATGAATTTAGCCAATCTTATGCCTTCTGAAGCCATGGAGAAAACAGGTCCAATGCATAGCTTTTTTTAAGTCGGTTGTTATTAACCTTGAAGACCAATTCATGCACAGTCAGAGGTATAGTTGCTATTAACCTCAAGGACCCTTTCATGCATACACTCAGAGACGTGGAAGCATTGAAAAATATAGTCCTGTTAAGGCAGCTCACGGTACAAGGATTTCTGCAGCTTTGCTTAATCAGAGGCCCAGGAGGGAAATATCTCTACCGCATTGTACTGAGAGCCTCTGAAAAATATTATTCCACACCTAGAAGGCTTGAAAGAATCTGATTTGAAAGAAAAATGATCCTTCTACAGGATACTGGGAAACAAGGCTTATGTATCAAAAATTGAGATAGATAGTGTCTTTCAAGTTTCCACATTTTAAATAATCCAATCTTTATGTCCAAGCTAGAAGATAAACATAGTTCTAACTCTTCATTCTCTTCCTTGCTTTGAGTTTGATCTATGTTTTTGTTCTGTTGTAAGATATTTTCAATGAGGTTTGTCTGAGAAACAGGAAATCCTTTAAGTCAATGTAAGCAAAACAGCACAGACATGGAGAATTGAGCAACTGGCTTTATATATGCCTTCAAGAAGTACAAATATTTTCCCATCTGCTAGAAATCCAGGACATAATTGTGACATACATACATAGATACATATATAGATGCTTACAAAGATACATGAATAGAATAGAATAGAATAGAATAGAATAGAATAGAATAGAATAGAATAGAATAGAATAGAATAGAATAGAATAGAATAGAATAGAATTTTTTTATTGGCCAAGTGTGATTGGACACACAAGGAATTTGTCTTGGTGCATACGCTCTCAGTGTACATAAAAGAAAAAATTGTTCATCAAGAATCATAAGGTACAACACTTAATGATAGTCATAGGGTACAAATAAGCAATAAGAAAACAATATCAGTATAAATTGTAAGGATACAAGCAACAAAGTTATAAGTGGAAGGAGATGGTTGGTGGGAACAATGAGAAAATTAATAGTAGTGCAGACTTAGTCACTAGTTTGACAGTGTTGAGGGAATTATTTGTTTAGCAGACTGATGGCGTTTGAGAAAAAATTGTTCTTGTGTCTAGTTGTTCTGGTGTGCAGTGCTCTATAGCGTCATTTTGAGGGTAGGAGTTGAAACAGTTTATGTCCAGGATGTGAGGAATCTATAAATACATACATACATACATATATACATACATACATCTGGTTTCTCCCCAGTCACTAGAAAAGAGACTTACAAATCATAATGTCTTTGATTTTTCTTTCCTTCAATCCTCTAGATCAACTTTGGCCTAAGCAAAAAGTATGTCCCCAAACATGTACAAGGAACTAGAGTAATATAAGATTCATAAAAGCAACAAAGCCCCAAATCTCTCCAAGTCTGAATATTCTAGTTTCTTCCACTCCACTACTCCACCGTCCACTGTGGTTTTTGCACCTTTCAAAAAGTTACACATTGCAACTGCGCATTTGACAGAAAACATCCATTCACATTTCCATCAGAGTAATCAACATGGTTATTTTTTGTTTAAAGGCAGTTGTTCAAAAGTTTTTTTTTTATTTTTCAAATTTATAGCAATAGCACTTAGATGTATACACCGATTGTGGTGCTGCAATTGTTAGAATGCAGTATTGCATTAGTATTGAAAGCTAACTGCTCACTGCCAGGAGTTTGATCGTCACCAGCTCAAAGCTGACTCAGCCTTCTATCCTTCTGAAGTCAGTAAAATGAGGATCCAAATTATTGGGGGAAATATGTTGACTCTGTGAACTGCTTAGAGAGGGCTGTAAAAGCACTATGAAGCAGTATATAAATCTAAGTACTAGTGCTAGTGCTAGAATTTTGCAGCACTCTCTAAGCAATTTACAAAGTCAGAATATTGCCCCCAACAATCTGGGTCCTCATTTTACTGACTTCACAAGGATGGAAGTCTGAGTCAACCTTGAGCCTGGCAGTGGGCAGAGTCAGCCTGCAATATTGCATTATAACCACTGCATCGCCATGGCAAATTTATATAGCCACCCATCTCATATATATGACTGGGGCATCTTACAAAACAAATATAAAAACAACAAAAAAGAACAATACAAAAATCATATAGGGTCATATTTTTAAAATCATTAAACACACAATCCTATTCATCTTGAGTCTCCATGCCTGTTAGGTAAAGTAGGCCTCCAGTCCAGAGCCTAGAAAATCCAGAACATTTGGAACTAATCTGATTTCTGGGGGATGATGCTCAGATGCAGATGTCACAGCAGCAAATATTCTCCTCTAGGATCCTTGATGACACCCCTTAGTTGATGGGAAGCTTTCTTCTAGCTTTCTCCCACAACACTCCCTGGATTATATAACCTGCAATACTCCACCATTCCCAGACCAGATGGGTTGAATAGGTATAGTTGCATCTCCTCAGGTAACCCAGTTCCATGCCATGTAAGGCTTTATAGATCATGACCCAAGTAGATCATGACCCAAGCTTCAACTGAGCTGGAAGCAAACTGACAGCCAATGAATAGAATAGAATAGAATAGAATAGAATAGAATAGAATAGAATAGAATAGAATAGAATAGAATAGAATAGAATAGAATAGAATAGAATTTTTTATTGGCCAAGTGTGATTGGACACACAAGGAATTTGTCTTGGTGCATATGCTCTCAGTGTACATAAAAGAAAATGCAGCTTGCAGAGGAGATATACTATAACGTGCAGAACCTGGAACATGCATAAATGTCTACACTTTGGACAAGTTGTACATTCCGAAACTCTCCAAGAGCAGCTCCATGTAGAACACATTGCAGTAATCCATACAAGAGGTGTGACTAAAGCATGAGTGGCCATGTGTAAGATCTGGTGCAGAAATGGGTGCAACTGATACACAACTTGTTGTCTATGGACCCTCCTGGCCATGGCTGCCAGCCAAGAATTCAGTTCTGCATGAATCAATGTTTCACTGTATATACATTGTCCAAATTACAACAGTGACATTAAGAGATTCTGATTATTATTATTATGAAGATTGTTTACCCCTTTGTCTAAGAAATACTACATATTTGGAAGATGCAGGTCAACACTGAAGCAGTTATTTCTAAAACTAGTCTGTTTGATTGCATATGATTTTCACTTGATTATTTCATTAAAAAATAAAGCCATGTCCATCTGTTAAAAGAGCAGATTTACTTATTTTCATTTAAGCTAAAACTGAGAATAACCTTTAAATTCTATATTCCCAAGGGTAGCTCTTTCCAAAACCCCTGAACCCTCCTAATGCAACACCTAGAAAAGTGCAATTAGAAAGAAATCACCAGCAATTTCTAACTGAAAATGAACACAGTTTGAGAATACTCTTTTTACTTAGACCCAGCCCAGATGTGGAAATTATATGGAGTGGCCTATTCTGATACCATTTCTTTTCTTGAACTCTCAATTATCCTAGCTCTGCAAATTTTGGAAGAGGTATTGTTATAAAGTAATAGGATGCAGGAGCAGTAAGCTTAACTCTTACTAAAATTACCGTAAACTATAATATTCCTTTTTCCCACCAATTCTTCTGACATTTGAAATTTGAGGCTCATGCTTGTATCAAGGGTGGGGGGAGGCATATAAATAGACTGTATGCATGAAAGAAGAGATTGCTGAACTGAAATAGACTTTAAACTCCTTTCCTCTTCTTTTCCCAGTGAATTGTCTGTTTTTATTCCAATCAATGAGGCACGATGGCTCAGTGGTTAAAGACACTGAGCTTGTCAGCTGGAAAGCTGACAGCCCAGGTTCAAGAACTGTGTGCCATGCCACAGAGTGAGTGTTCCCATTATTTCCGCCACGATCATGCCTACCTAGCAGTTTGAAAGCATGCAAATGCAAGTAGGTAAATAGGTACCACTTTGACGGGAAGGTTCCGTGTGCCTCAGTAGTGGGTTTCAATTTCGGTCACTACCGGTTTGCTCGCAGGCGGGTGCGCACTCACACACGCGCACAACGCTTCTGTGCATGTGCAGAGGCATCCGGGCGGGTGGGCGGAGCCTCCTGCCACCGCCACTACCGGTTCACCCAATCCGGGGCGAATCGGTAGCAACCCACCATTGGCCTCAGTGTATAGTCATGCTGGCCACATGACCACAGAAACCTCTTCAGACCACACAGGCTCTCAGGTAATAAGCGGAGATGAGCACATCCCCCCCCCAGAGGGGAACAGGGGAAACTTTTACCTTTCCCTTATTCCAATCAAGCTATCAGATTCAAGTAGGAGAAAAACCGCTTTGGTGGGCAATGAACACAGAAGAGTTAAGCTAACTTTGCTCAACTTGTCTCATTCTGCAGATTGCCTTCTCCCATTGCAACTTTCTTAAAGAGGGGTAGGACTTAAGTTTTCAAAAAAGATGGGGGCATTGGAAGATGTCACCCGGGGGGGGGGGAAGCTGTGAGTTTCAGTATGGCTGCGGTAGACTTTGAAATGTCATTGATCATCTTCATTTTAAACGTTCATTATTTATCTATCAAATGGCCTACAGCAAAAATTCACCTCTAATAATCCTCTACATAGGAGGAATGCTAATTGAAAAGCTTTACAGATGGTAATATTAAAAATTAAATGTGCTCCTCCAGATTGCTCTTTATTTTTCTCTCAGGTATGATTAAATGGTTTCTCCCATCTGCTGCCTCTCCCCTAGCTTGAACTTAGCACGGTTTTAAGTGTTTATTCTTCTCAAACAAATCTAATGTGTAGCTCAATAAAGCAAAAGATCCAAATTAAATAGAAAAGGCCCTGTCTGGAGGAGGAGGTTCAAATCTCATCAAAATCAGTAGTCTGTAAATGCATAATGAGAAGCCTAAACTGGCAATCCTGTACATACTAAACAGGAGGCAGATTGCATGCATGATTCCGCTGATTTTAGTAGCATTTGGAATCAACTTTGAGACTTCAGCTCGATAAACTCCCAAGAGACATTGATTTTCCTTTTCTTTACAACAATCAATTTGGCTCGAGAAGTATTTATAGTGTACATGGATCCTACACTATCCTGCAAACCTACAAGTCTAATTTAAGGGACTAAGAAGGACTAGGGGTGACGTGATAGCAGTGTTCCAATATCTAAAGGGATGGTACGAAGTACAGGGCCTCAACCTATTCTCCAAAGCACCTGAGGGGCAGTATAAGAAGCAGTCAATGAGAGACCCAATCTAGAATTAAGGAGAAATTTCCTGAACAGTTAGAACGATTAGTGGAATGGCTTTCCTTCCAGAAGTTTTGAGTGCTCCATCACTGGAGGTTTTTAAGAAGAGATTGGACAGCCGTTTGTCTGAAATGGTACAAGGTCTTCTGCTTGAGCAAGGGTTGGAGTAGAAGACCTCCAAGCTCCCTTCCAACTCTGTTATTCTGTTTAATACAGTACTCATAATTGAAATGTTATGTCCTTCAACACACTTAAATATAAGTGTTTATCGTTATCATTGCTCAATTGCAAATTAAATGTGCACCCGAGAGCTTTCAGATATACAGTATATACTGAACTGGTCACAATTGTACCGGGGACATGGTGTCTCAGTGGCTAAGATGCTGAGCTTGTCAATAGAAAGTTCAGCAGTTTGAATCCCTAGTGCCGCATAATGGGGTGAGCTCCCATTACTTGTCTCAGCTTATGCCAACCTAGCAGTTCGAAAGCACGTAAAAATGCAAGTAGAAAAATAGGGACAACCTTTGGTGGGAAGGTAACAGCGTTCCATGCACCTGTGGCGTTTAGTCATGCCGGCAACATGACCATGGAGACGTCTTTGGACAGTGCTGGCTCTTCAGCTTTGAAACGGAGATTAGCACCGCCCCCTAGAGTTGGGTACAACTAGCACATATATGCGTGGGGAACCTTTACCTTTACCTTTATCAATCCTTTTCCAGATATGAGGCAAGTCCTTCTGTAACAGAAGTTGCCCAGTTTTCTGAAATGATTTCTGGATAGCAGAAGCAAGGAGATGAGAATGACATATAAATTATGGAGAGAAGATCCAAGACACAAATAGAAACTCCATTTTTCCTGTAGTGGATTTTTCCATTTTTCCTTCCTTCTTTTCCAGAAGGAAGGATGAAGGAGAGATGAAGAAAAGAATTTCTTTCAAGACACCAAAGATTAAGATATAGCCAATATCAGATGAAATGTGTAATCTTTAGCAATTCGAATTCAAGTTCCTAGTACTCCTATGCTGGATATATTTATGATCTGTGCATTTATTGTTGCCATAACAACCAATTCCCTTCTTTCTCATTATTTCCAATGAATTTACCCACAAGGTTCCCACGTATTACTTTTAACCATTTTTTGAACATATATTTACATTCACAAATGTAATACAAGTAATTGAATTAATGTCATGTTTTTCTTTTCTTTTTAAATTTTTAATTCAGACGTGGATATGCACAGCAAGAGGTAAGATGTACATCCCCTACATTTATTTTAGTAAAAAGTTATAATTTATAGCTGTTTCCTTCAGCATAGTCTGAAGAATTTAATCCACTGAATTAAATGTTATCAGTGAGAATTATGGATGTGTATAAGTCTTCCTGAACTTTTAGATATAACACCTATAGCTCTTTTTTTCTTTTCTGTTTGCTGCCTACATTCCAAACTTTTAAAGTGATTAAAAGACATTATTTGCTATAATAAATGAATAATTATGAGTTAAATGCTTTCAGAAAGGCTGCCCCAGAAAAAAAAACATTTTTTTTTGCTACCCACAAATAAACAGAGATATTATTTCTAAAAATGTGCCTTTTCTGGATTCCTGATGCCCTCTGCCTATTCTTATATCATAAGTTGTATAATTTATTGGCCACCCTTGACAGCCAAGCTATGTTATTTCATAATTGCAATTTTGTACTTAGACCCATAAACAACGTACACAGAGTTTGCTTCCCTTATTAATTGAAGCCTGCACCTGCATTTTGAAATCAAAAGTCCAATTAACAAGACTGCTCTGTAAAATTGTAAGATGTATGTTTTATAAATAGGAATCAATTTCAGGATGAATACAGAACTTGACATTACGAACAGAGGGGGGAAATAGGGAAGAAAATGATGCAAGATGCCTTGAAACACCAACAAAATTATCACAGAATATTTTCTGCACTGAATATAAAATATAGCTGAATACTGAAAACTGTGAAAATAGATGCAAATGGAGTAATGACCTTATTAATAGGTGACCTTCTAAAATAGTTGTTGGGTGACAGAACTGAGACAGTTTATACTGGCAAACTGTTTGCAGTTTACAGGAGCCTTGCTAATGGAATTTACAACAGGGCCCCAAAAGGAAGTTTAACACTCAAGCATCTTCGTTTTCTGAATCTGAGGTGTTTTAGCCCTTTAGCCTTGAAAGAAAATCATTTTGGTCCTGAAACCAAACAGTAGCTCTGTTGTAACCCTATAAAAGTATACTATGGTTCTAATGATATAAAAATTACTCTGCAACTATTTATTTGCCTTTTTCCATTAAATCAAATTTATATATATATATATTTTTCCTTGTCAGCAACAGCAATTGCTGAGACCTTCTCTTCTCAGACCTGAGGTACCGTTTTCTTCCTTATTCTAGAATTCTCCAAGCACTTGTCTTAAATTCTAGATTCTGACCAACATTGTGGAACATGTTGGTTTTTTTTTTTTTTGTCAGAGAAGGAAAAGGAAACAAATGTATGATATAATTGTTAAGATGCACTGATATCTGATGCCTTGCAGTTCCGCCAGTTTATTTCAGATTTTTAAAGTTGATACATTTTTGTAACCTCTGTGGAAGAGGCTTGGTCCTTAGTTCACTGTAAGTCCAACCCAAGTTTCAAACAAATTACATCTTTGCAGAAGAGATAATTATAAGCCTATGACATACTTCACCGATCATATTTGATATTTCGATTCCAGCAGGAGGGAAAGGAAAATGACATACTGAAACCTAAGCCAATGTATCAAAGCCAATATTTGCCACCAGGCAGGTTCAAAGGGTAGGGTTTTTTTTAAAAAAAAAATCAAATTGTGGTCATGATTAGAGCTCCAAGTGCAACATCACAGCTTCTATCTTGATTTTTTTTGACCATAAACATTTTGAGCCACTTATTTTAGAATCCTATATTTAGGTGCAGCCTTAAAGTCTTGAGTTATAATCACTGTTCAGTGCAGGTCGGAGATAAGGAAGATAATCTTGACCATTAAATGTAAACACCATTATGTAGGCAAAACTGGCAGAAACTTTTTTAAAAAAAAATTAAAAAAATCAAAATATTTAAAATCCATCGCTGATTTACTCTAGCAGGAGAGGATACAGTATATAAGCTGTCCCCAACCTTGGCCCAGCCCGGGTGTGGGGGGGGGAGAGGGGAACAGGTGCATGCATGCTAACCCGCCACTCACACAAGTTGAGCTGCGCAGATGTGTGTGCACACCAGTCAGTCTCTTGCGCGGCCTGGTTCCAAACAGGCCACAGCTCAGTAGTGGGCCGTGGGCTGGTTATTGGGGACTCCTGCAGTATAGCACAATCTTAGTCGCAAGATTCTGTGATTATAGTCAATTTCAATCAAAGTAATTCCAACCTTCCCTTGGAATTGATTTGCTTATCGGATCTACTGAGAGGGGCTGACAGCAGATCAATTAGAGTTTCCCTGACATAGGACAATCCAGTCTTTTTGTTTGTTTATTTTCAAGAGCTGCAGGAAAGAATTTATAACTTCATGTAGACAATCTGTTCCTCTGGCTGACAGCTCATATAGTCAGGCAGTTGCCCTAAACAGACCTGAGAATGGACTTCATTGACAAGTGTTCCTTTAGATCAGAAGAGGGAAGCTGGTATATCAGATTTGCAAGGGGGGTGGGGAGAAGGGAGGATATTATTGGGAGAAATAAAAGCCCTTTGTTCTCTTCAGCAAACGAATTTATGACATTTTCCTGAAGAGATTGTGAAAATGCTTACAGATAAACACAGAAAGATTTAAATTGCAGATACTCAATATTATAAAAACCTTCAAATCCAAGAACCCCTTATTATCCAGTCTCCCTATCCCCAGTTTATTATATGCACTGATATATATATATATATATATATATATATATATATATATATCAGTGCATATAATATATCAACTCCTGGAAGCATGAAGCCGAGAACACCAGCCTGAAGATGACGAATGAGACTTCGTCGAAACGTCACCAAGATATATATATTAGATCTGGGTATCCGTGGTAACAAATTTCATGTATCCATGATATTTGGTACGTTTTTTGTGTATTTCATGCGTTCACATGGATTGTTTCACATGTGTGAAGTACGTTTTTAGTGCGTCATTATATGCAGTCTCATTATCTGCTGTTGTTAAGCCAGAACAAACATTTCACAGCAATGAGAGCACTCTTACAGAATTGTCAATTGGTTAGAAGGGAATAGATCCAGGGGTGGGATTCAAATAATTTAACAACCGGTTCTCTGCTCTAATGACCAGCTGGGTAGGCGTGGCTTGGTGGTCATGTCATCATGTGGGCATGGCCAATTCAACGTCACTCACGTCGATGGGCGCTTCGCCTTAGCTGTTACAATATAATAAGGGTTAACCAGAGAGGCAGTTTCGGTAAGTAGGGCAATAAAGATTAGGCTAGAAACAACACCAGAATGTTTCCTTCCTGCCTTCCTTACAGGATTAGCCCTGTAAAGTGGAAAAAAACAAAATAAGATTTCTTCCAACAACTGGTTCCCTGAATTGCTTAGAAAGTTAACAACCGGTTCTCCCAAATAGGTGCAAACTGGCTGAATCCCACCACTGAATAGATCATATAATGAACCTATAGTTGAAATTATAAAAATTCTACTATCATTATTTAATGTTTCTTACAACTAGTTTGTTCAATGGCTGTCACATCCTGTGAATAAGTTGAATTCTTATTGAATTTTGAATATTTTTAAAGAAATATTTTAACTAAATATATAGCAATAAAATAAAAACATATTGTGCTCAAGGTTGTTTACGTTTAGTAACATATGGATCTGTGTATTCCTCTGTATTGCAGGAACTTTCAATGGAATCAGGTATCGATCCCGGACAAGAGTATTACGGGCAAGATTACTACAGTTATGAACATGGGTATGATTCATTTTTTATTATTTTTAGTATGACTTCATAGATTTTAAATCTCTACTGTTACTATTTATTGAAAGCATGTGATAGCTGGAATCTGAAGACTGTGCTCAACGTATTAAGCATTAGTTAATTTAAACAACAAGCCTCTTTAGTAGGGTTTTTCAACCATGAGATGTAATTGAAATGTCATCCCTATAATACATGGTGTATCTGGAAGACCTCAGGTTGGGAAAGATTTACCTATTATTAATATCAATTGCTTGTCAAAATCCATTATGTTAAAAAGCACTTGACTTTGATTATATTCACTTTTCAACAATGTTCAAGAATGAACCCAGCTAGATAGGTCATTAAAGTTTCTTACAATAATTGGCTAGCATCAATGAGTAGGTAGGCAACGAGATTGGAAAGTTTGCAGATAATTGTTACTTTTTGGATTTAATTGCATAAGAGGTCTTCAGCTTGTAAATCAAATAAGCAATAAAGGAATTCTTTATTAGATGCAGTATGACATAATGCACATACATTTTATCTTAGGAAAGCAATAGCGTTTATATACAACTCTGCAGCGTATTACAGCACTCTTTGAGTGGTTTACAGTATCAGCATATTGCCCCCAACCATCTGGGTCCTCATTTTACTGACCTCAGAAGGATGGAAGGCTGAGTCAACCTTGAGCAGGTCAGGATTGAACTCCAGACTTTGGTCAGAGTTAGCCTGCAATACTAGATTCTAACCACTGCTCCACCACTGCTTCTAAGGATGGTAGTGGGACTATTTTTATCTCTACATCATAGGACCTAAAGCAAAGTATGGTCACCTGAAAAATAACTTAAAATTCTAAAGAATCTGTTCCAACCGGAATATATAGTTTTTGTGTGTCGATATGTTATCTAGGAACTATTCCCATCCCATTGCAGTAGAAGTAATGTTATAGACACAAATCTGACCATCTTTTATTTTAATAAAATTGGAATATCTAGTGAATTTTGGTCAAACTAGAATTAATGATATTCTGTTTCTCAGGAAACGGGATGTTATAGTATTTCTTACTAACCACTCCTTTTGCACTTGCAATTATTACTGTTCCTCAGGAAACGGAGTGTTACAGTATTTCTTACTAATCACGCCTCTTTTTGCACTTACGATTATTACTTTTTATTACTTTTGAGGGGTTTTGTTTGTATCTGTGAAGGTAAAATGTGGACACATCTTTCAAGGGTAAGTCTAGAAGCAATTGGTGGCACAGCGGACTAAAGTGCTGTTAAGTAGCACTTAGCTGCCAGCTGCCTGCAATTACTGCGAGTTCAGATCTCACCAGGCTCAAGGTTGACTCAGCCTTCCATCCTTCCAAGGTAGGTAAAATGAGGACCTGGATTGTGGAGGCAATAAACTGACTTTGTATAAAAAATAACACCGCTGGGGGGGGGGGGGGGCAAAAGCCCTACTAAGCAGGTATATACAAAAGTATGAAGGCTATTGCTTAACACATTGTAAGCCACCCTGAGTCTCCGGAGAAGGGTGGCATATAAATCGAACCAATAAATAAATAAATAAATAAGTTTAAGTTTAATGTGATTTATATGCTGCCCTATCTCCAATGGACTCAGGGTGGCTCACAACAATAAAATGCACAATTGCACATTAAAACAATATGAAATTAAAAGTCCAAATTAAAACAGTTTAAAATCCATTTTAAACTATTAAGAACCCCCCCCATCAGTCCAAGCTACGAAACAACCAGGTCTTCAAATCACGGCGGAACCAGCAAAGGTCAAATAAATGATTGGGTTTTTCATTGGGCAAGGGATGGAGAAACTGAAAGTGATGGAATAAGTAAAATATACATATAGTATATGTACTATACAGTAATCGAATGGTATAAAAACATGGAAGTTGTCTGTACCTGGTTTTTCCACCAGGTACGAATTGCCTCAATACGGAAGTCGGCGGCGCCTGTTGTCTCCTTCTGGAATGTATGATGAATATGGAGAAGTGGTTGTGGAGAGTGACGGTGGATATTATTATAGTCCACAGGGGACCTCTACAGAAGCAGAGGTAGGCTTTGATGCTATTCCAAAATTCACTTGAATTCATTGTTCTGGCATTCAGAAGCTCTAATATTCTCTGTGTGCAATAAGTTATCTGGTTTTGTATTCAAACACCTTCTAAAAGAATTCTAAAAGAAGCCAATGGCAAGAAATTCAGAGAAGAGAAGTTCAGCGTTTCTTGCTTGCATATCTCCAGAAAGAGACCATAATGCTGATAGAGCTGTCTAAAACCAGACAGATTTAATTTAATTTAATTTTGATTTTGCTTGATTTTGGCTTTTCCATAGCAGCTTGCCAGCTACCCTTCCATACTGACCTCATCCCATCTTCATAAATAAAGTTCTTGTCTTCTTCTTCGTTGTCCAGAAAATCTTTTCTGGGACAAGACAAAGTCATGCACGGAAATGCACAATTGAAAAATGCAAAAGTACAACTGAAGCAGGGGTGAAATGCTCCCGGATCGTACCAGATTGCCCGGTCCGGTAGCGATCTTGGCTGTTGGTTCAGTGATCCGGTAGCGATGGCAGAGCAAAGCTCCGCCCACCCACCCGGGTGTCATTACTTCCTGGTTTTAACCAGGAAGTAATGTGTTTTTTACCTTCTGCACATGCACAGCCTTCTCCAAAAAAAACCTTCTCCTTCCATTCATTTATCTTTGGACCCATATCACCAAACCAGTGTTTGGATCTTTGCTAATTAAAAAAAAGTTGGAAAAATATTAGAAATTCACAGTCAATATATATTTATAAATAAGGGCCGCAAACCAGTGGTGGGTTTCTCCCGGTTTAGTCCGGTTCGGCCGAGCCGGTAGCGGTGATGATATGACATCACTGAACCAGTTCTCCCCCCCACCCTCCCACCCCACCCACCCATGTTATTCTTACCTTTTATTTGGCCCCACCCCCAATCTATTGCTGCCTCCTGAGTCCCAGCTGATGACTAGAGGGAAAAAAAACTGTTTAAACTCTTGCCACAGGGCTTCAAAAGGCCGTCCTACAGCTGATCAGTGTTAAAAGCAAACAAATGAGTCGGGTCGTAAGTGCGAGGACTGGTCGTAAGTGCGAGGACCTTCCAGAAATGACTCTGACCAGCTAGCCACGCCCACCTAGTCACATGACCTCCAAGCCACACCCACAAAATAAGCCACGCCCACAGAACCGGTAGTAAAAAAATTTAGAACCCACCCCTGCCGCAAACTACCACATTCCTGAAGTCAGAATTAAAGTGCAGCATAAATATTCGATAAGTTCAAATATATACAGGTGGATTATTTAGGGTTTAAAAGACTATAAAGTGACTACAGGAATTTTAATCAACAAATCCTTGAAACCATCAGTTAATTTGTTATTTCTGAAGTGGATAATCTATCATTATTTCTGTCTTTGAAATAATAACCAACTGACATTATCTTTAAACTAAGAATTAAATTTATTATTTCTGTAGTAATATTCATAGAACATAGAATAGCAGAGTTACCTTGGAGGTCATCTAGATTCTTCCCCTCGGAGCATTGGGAAGACCTAGTTGCAGATACAGTATGACTGAAGTGCACTTTAATAAATATGATGGCTACTTGTAAATAAATAAATACATTTTCTCTGTCCCTGAGCTTCATGTCGTATCAGCAACTCTTCCTTCCTTACAGTCTTCAAGATGTTTAGTATTAGTACGGTTAATATACAACAGCCAATAACTCATGAAAAGTAGCATATATTACATTTTTGTTCTGGTAAACAGCCACACCACATTCATAGTTATATATAGGCCTAAAACCAGACTTTATTTATTTTTTAAAAAAATATGGTTTTGACATCTCCTATTCTTGTTCAGATCTATAGTCCCCTCTAGTGGTCTAAGTTAATAATTAAAAAAAATGTTTATAATAAAAAAAACCACACAATTCAATTTTTCCAGCTAACGAATGGATATCTAAAATCTTTCGCAAAATATCAGGTTGATATATGAGATTATAAAATTAAAAGGGAGTGATCTCTGCTAATCCCCAACATTTTGTGTAACATGTAAAATTTAATACAAAATGCCCCAAAGCTAGAGTTTCTTTTAGGAAAATAATTATTGCCAATATTCCTTGAATACACAAATATTCAGGATTTTTTAAAAGAAAAATCATCATATTTATTGAGACAAGTTTTAATTATCACTCAGGATTTTAAAAAGTGCTACACAGGCATTCAACTTTCCTAGGATGCTACAAAAATTAGGATCCACCTGTTTGTTTTGATTCTAGATAAGTTCTAGATATTAGTTACTCTGAGTTTTTTCCCCATCTGTGTATTTTATGGTACCAAGTTTCATTCCAGAAAGTTTTCCAAAATTGTGCTGAAGTGATATATAAATTTCATTTATGTAATTAACAGGGAACAAGTCAAGTTGGAAGAGCTGTAATCCAGAAACCAGGTTCTCGATTAGCTATTAGTAGTACAGGTAAAGAGAAGACTGTAAGAGAAAGTCCAATCCAGAAAAAAAGGAAACTAAGAGCAGTGATGCAGCTGGGCCGAATAGCAGTCAGCGCTCACAGGCCAGTAATAACTGAAGCAGCACCATCCCCATGGAAAAAAGCCAAGATCTTTCCAATGATGCTACAAAAAGGAGGCGGTAAAGATTCAGATTATGTCAAGCTGATGGCAGCACAGCAAGCGGATGGAGAAGACAGTAAGGTTATTGAGGGAAGCTATTTCCAGAAATCAGCAGGTGAAGGACCATCTTCAAAGGAGCTTGGTAAATTTAAACATGCTAGTATTTTGAAGAAAGGTCGGGAACATGGTACCTCTGAGGAAGTAAGTGAATCTGAATCTAAGTCGGGAATTTCAATTAGTGTCACAGCAGAAAGTGAATCTGAAGTTAGTGATTATGGAAAAAGGAAAGAAATAACATCATCTTCTAAGACATCGTCTTCTAAAACAACATCTTCTAAGACAACATCGTCCTCTAAAACAACATCTTCTTCTAAGACAACATCGTCTTCTAAGACAACATCATCTTCTCTGACAACATCATCTACTAAGTCAACTTCCTCCTCCGCATCCTCCTCCTCAACATCATCAGAAAGTAGTTCTTCAATATGTCAATCAGATAAAGATTATTTGAAAGTTACATTAGACCAAGATGAAGCTACTGAAAGCACAGTGGACTCTGATGAAGAACATTCAGATTCACCTGGCTCCACCTCAAGCAGCGACTCAGAAGATGGAACAATCAATTCTCAGAGCAAAGTTTCTGACATTGTAGAAGACGATACAGAATCAAACATCTCATCATTGATGCAAAGTTCCATCAGCAGTGAAGTTACTCCAAGGTCAAGGAAGGACAAGACTTCTGGGTCCAGTTTCAAAAAACATTCTACAGCTGGAAGTGAATTAGATGATGCGATAGTTGAAATATCTGAAGAGACAGAAGAATCAGCTTCCATTGTAGAAGAGGAGCAAGAAAAAGCAGAAGAGGAGGAAGAAGAAGGAGAAGAAGAGGAAGAAGGAGAAGGAGAAGAGGAAGAAGGAGGAGAGGGAGAAGAAGAGGAGGAAGAAGAGGAGGAAGAAAGGGAAGAGGAAGAGGGAGAAGGAGCAGAGGAAGAAGGAGGAGAGGAGGAGGAAGAGGGAGAGGGAAAAGGAGAAGAGGAGGAAGAAGAGGACGAGGAGGAGGAATCAAGTGACCATGAAGCCACGTCCAATAGTGAAAACATTACCTCCAGCCAACAAACAGGGAGCAGTGAAGAACAGACTGATGGAGATACTACTGAAAAGGAGAAAAGCACTATGAAGAAACCAACATCTGCAAGAGTTTCCAAAGAAGGCATGAAAAGTGAAAATATAAAGAAAAAGGGCCCTGAAGAGTATTTAGGCGAGTCAGAGAATGACACCAAAGATGTCCCTGATACTACAGAATCAGACATGCCTAGCGATTCGACATCCTTTTAAAAGAAAAGTGAGACTATAGTTAGAAAGTTTGCAGTGAAGTGGGTTTGTCTGTCATTCGTTTGCTGTGCACTCTGTATTCCTCTTTGCCAATGAGAAAGCGTTATTATGAAAATCCCATAGAACAAACCAGGTAGACAAAATATGGAAGATAGTCATACTTTTGCAGAAGTACTACTTGTTCTAATCGGAAAAGGTCAAGAGGCCTAAAGAACTAAATATTAAATCTCTCAGTGCTATGACAAAGCATTCTAGAATAAGGATATTAAAAGCAGTTTCATGCAGTATAAATCACCATGTAACGCTTTCTGGTTCACTGGTTTATTCAGGCGTAGAGATGCTTGAAGATGTGAACTGCTCTGACCCTTCTTTCTAGTGATGGTTAATTCACACAAGGAAGTTTTCCCTTGACACTGCAATTGTCAAGAAAACCCATGTGAATTAGTTATGCACCGAAACATATGTACATTACTATAATGCATGGTTTGTATTTTCTTAAAAGTGCCTGCATATCTTTAAAAAGCAATTCTATTTATACATATTTTTTTCTCACTTTAACTTAGTTTGCAAATAATCTCTCTCTTTAGTCCTTAAACTGATAGTTAGTTTTGTTCTTTTGCATGGAAATTCATCTTGAAGTCGATTGATGCTTTTGCTTCCTTGGCTGGTGCCAATTATAAGGATACTATAGACTCTCATTGCACTTTTTAGTTGCTTGTTTATGAATTTCATATTTAGATAAAATAATTTAAATGATGAGATACGTGTTCATATTAGATCCTTGGTGAACGTTTTTTTTTTTTTTCTATTCATGTCCATACCTTCCACTTCCTTGAAGAATAAAAATGATTCTTTCATTTGATACAATGAGCCATGATAAGAAGAAATACCAAGCACTCTTCATAGTCCTTGTTAAATGTATTTTGAATGACTTTTGAATGGAAGAAAGCGATTATGTTTAAAATACTAACCTTATTATTAACATGAGTACCACCTGTGTTGCTAAGTCCTATACATTTCTCAGTTTTTAATTTTATGTTGATAGTTTAATTATTTCATAATAAGGCTTTCATATATGAACTTTGAATAATTCCTTGTTATCTCTTCATGGAGGGATGTGCATCAAATTATGGTTATGCCTATCCAGGGCTGGGCTTCAAAAATTTTAGCAAGGGGTTCTCTGCCCAATTGCTGGGTGGGCATAGTCGGTGTGGCCTAGCTGGCCTCCTGCACCATGGCGGGGGGGGGCGTTTTTGTCCTTTCCAGACTCCGGAGGCTTTCCTCGAACCTCTGGGAGGGCAAAAACAGCCTCCCCAGGCTTCAGAGGCCCTCTGGAGACTGGAAACGGGCCTGTTTCTGGCCTTCTCAAACTTCTGGTAGGCCCATTTTTCACCCTACCCGAGCCTCCATGGGGACTCCTGGGAGGGGCGGGTGGGATGGGCGGAGCCAGCCAGGAGTGAGATTTGGGGGTTCTCCAAACTGCACAGAATCTTAGCTAGAGGTTCTCCCGAACCCCTGCGAACCCCAGCAGCCCACTCTTGTGCCTATCCCAGTATCACTATAGATCTTTACATTTTTTAGCTATTGGTTCACTTGAACAAATTTCAGGAACTGAATTGATGCTTTCTGAGAAATTCCTCCATAGGATAATAATGTGCAGAATTACCTACAGCTGTTTTACCTTGTGCAGGAGATGTCTGGAGATACAAATAAAGCTCACCTGTTCCCCAAGCATGTTTCATATGATTGAAACAGAGATGTAGGCACAGACAGAAATATGCTTCTGAACCTTTTGAATGTTCAAATATCCATAAATATGACCTCAAACATGATTTGTTCTCCACACAAGTCCTAAGAGTAGACTCACTTAAACAATTGAGCCAAAAACCTACTGAAATATTGCAGAATTATTGAAAATTCAAAGAGGTTTGCAAACTTTTAAGCATTGCTTTGTATATATAGATTCATATCACTCTTCTATCCATAGTGTCAGTGTCCCAGCACTGACATATAAATAAAGGGAGGAGAAGCCTGAACTTTTGCCTGCTAAATCCCTTTGAAGATTCTGTCTCTTCGGAGATGGGGAGGGGGGAAACATTCCTCTGATCTGATGAAGAAGGAATCAGGAAAGTGACTTGGAAGATAGCCAATGAGAAGCAGAGAATTGGGGATCGGAAAGGGAGGGATTGGGGGGCAAAGGTCAGTACTGACCGCGAAAAGAGTCAGGCTCAGATTGCTGTGCTTGAATAAAGAGAAAATTTCCTTAAAGATTGGCAGTTTGGAAATTCATTTATTTTGAGATAGCATCGAAACTTGACACATAGGTGGTACCAATGATATTTCTTCCAAAGTTAGAATATTTTAGCCAATATAGATTCAAGACTAACCTTAAATGTATTAATTTAAGATCATTTTCAGTATGTTACTTAAATGTCATGATTGGGTGAATATTTTTATTCTCCTCCTTCCAAATTGCACAACAGATTTTCACTATGTCCTACTTTCCACATAATTGAAAAATAAACTTCCTGCATGCTACAAACCAGAGAGGAGAAGATGGGCAAAAGGGATGATTGCTTCATACACATTGTCTCAATATTGTTACAAGTTATTGTTTTAAATGCGCTTACCTTCCATTTCAAAGAGCATGGTGTGAGAAACTAGTGTCAACCGATGCATTAATCAGGGGGGCTATTGTAAATCTTATTTCTATGCTTAGGTTTTTTTTGTTTTGTTTTTTTTAAAATAGAGACAGAAAAGCAGGCATGTTTATTATTATTATTTATTAGTTTGTCAAACATGTACAAGATAGCAAGTATAAATATGAACATGGACATGAACAAAGGAAATGAATACAAATAAACGGGAACAGTAAGACAGGGACGGTAGGCACGCTGGTGCCCTTATGCACGCCCCCTTTACGGACCTTTTAGGATTGAGGTGAGGTCCACGGTAGACAGTTTAAGGTTGAAGCTGTTAAGGGTTAATGTTCTGTATTAAAAATAAACTAGGAGATACTTAAATATTTTCCTCTCTTTTTGTTGTCCTCCAGTGGGCCAAAAAGAAAAGGATCAAGTTGGTTCTTGATCCTGAATACGAGAGCAGCTCCACTGGAGAGGACAGTGCTCCAGAAAGCCAGAGGAACCGTCTCAGCCACCCCAATATTCCAGCCAACGGGAACAGCAATATCTACATAGCCCAAAATGGGTCAGTGATCAGAACCCGTCGAAGTTGCCTTTCGAACAATTTGAAGGTCACCTCTCCTGCCAGACTGGGAAAACAATTCAAGAAGCTCGATAAGTTAGGAGTAACGCACGAGGAAAACATCCCACTGAAGACATTTCCCACAGGGGCAACATCTAACGATAAACTGAACCCCAGACCGTGTAGTGTTTCCTTTGCTGCCTCTGCTTTAGACACTGACAACATAGCAACCAAAGCAGCAGGGAGCAGATTGAAAAGCACAGACCAGCAAGAGTCCATCGTTGAGAATGAAGGTATCAAAGAGACTTCGGACTTGCCGAGTGACCACGCACAGTCAGAAGATGAGGAACTCTGGATGGGCCCTTGGAACAACCTTCACATACCAATGACAAAACTGTGACCTCTCTTTTTCGTTTTAATTTTTATCTCCCATTTATAATAATAATTATAATGATAACAATAAAACCACTTTTTATCGTCACCAAGGAGAACCGTACAAACTTTGTATTGCGCATATGAGTTGTATACTTCAAACAAAATGCTTTAAAGTAAAAGGAAAACAAAAGACAAAAACAAAACAAAAAAATCCAGAAAATTTGCACTCACCTTTGTACTAATTATTTTTTCTTCCCACAAGTCTTTTTTTTTTTTTTTTGGATGGGCTCCAAATTCACTGAACAAATTTTCATTAAAATGGACTCGTTTGTTGGCTTCAGAGTTATTGCCTAATAATAACAGTCATAAAACTATTATTGGAATGTTCAAACAGTGATTGTTCAGTGTTTTTAACCGAAAAGGCAACCATGACATATTTGAATGATTTGTCTGTAAAACCCAGAAGAAGTTTGATTTCACAACATATAAACATGCATCAAGTAGATCTAGTAATAGTCACATATTGTCTATATTCTAAGTTTTTTTTCCAGATAGTTCCATGATTCTTTCTTTGACTATATCTTGTACCAGCTAGACTCACATTGATCATTCCAAGGTCAGTTTTGGTCTTGTAGGGGTTTATTCCTTCTTTGAATGATTCTTTATAACAAATTACAACTGCCTTTGAAATTCATTATAGTCCTTTCAATGTGCCTTATACCTAATCAGAATGTATTCAAGAATGTAGCCATCTCAGCTAATGCTATACCTTTTTCCTGAGCCATTTATTCTACAAGCAATATTCCAGACCCTCCAGGTGATTTTTGTCCAAATTCAAGTTGAATCGAGTTTCTTCACATGTGACAGAGAGTTCTGATAGTTCAACTCAAGATCCTTTCCAGTTTAGAACATTTAAAAAAAAAAAAACCTCTGCAAAGGGAAATCAGATGGTATATGCATGTACCATTCAGTAGTTCCATTCAGCTGGGCGATTTTTTTTTTTAATTCTGTCCATTGTTAGAGTTAATACTTTGCACAAAAAGTTTCCATTGTTGCTATCGGTATCATTTTAGGACCACTTTCCAAGGAGGAAAAAAAATCAATATGATGAGAATAGATGGATTCTTGTAAAGTTAAGCATATACTGATGCAGCTGTGAGAATTTGCTTCCTCATGCTTTGAACACATAGCCTCTCAGCCTGTAAATCCATTTTAGATTTAAAGGATGTCTAAAATTAGCAGGACCCAATGATAGCAAGCTAACAAGCCATTAAGAAATTTGAAAAGCCATGAATAGCTATGAAACTCCATGCTATTGAATAGACTGTCTTGACTTGTAAGCCAAACCATTGTATGCTGATATCAGTGCATTAAAAAAAATCTGCACCATTTGACCCACTGTACATTCTCAACAGGGTTTTCCTGTGTCATGACCTGTTAGAAGTTTCCACTTCCTGCAGTACAACTTCCTTATTCTATAGGAGTACCATAATTGTTCTTAAGGGTCTAGCCTTGCAAAAAGATTTTATTTTATTTTTTTTGTCCTTTAAAGACCCCGTAATCCAGGGGTGAAATACAGCAGGTTCTGACAGGTTCTGGAGAACTGGTAGCGGAACTTTTGGGTAGTTCAGAGAACTGGCAAATACCACCTCTGGCTGGCCCCAGAGTGGGGTGGGAATGGAGATTTTGAAATATCCTTCCCCTGCCACGCCCACCAAGCCACACCTACCAAGCCACACCATGCCCACCAAGCCACGTCCACAGAACTGGTAGTAAAAAAATTTGGATTTCACCACTGAAGTAATCCCTTGCATTGGGGTGAAGTCGGAGCAACTGAATGGAGTTGAATGTTTACTGGCCGGATGCCCTTCCTGTTGCCAATGCGGAGTTCGCAGCATGTATTATCTCTTTGTGCCCAGAGAGAGAAATATCTGCCGCTATCTAGGATTGAACTCACAGACCTTCTGATTGTGAGGTGAGAGCTCCACCTCTGGGCCACCACACTACTCAGCATCCAGCCTTGCAAATGAGCGCATGGAAATACTGCAGAGTAAATTCAGCCTATCATATTGATCATTCTAACTGCACTTATGATTATTTAACTGTGTGAGACTCCGTACATTTGCGCCCTAATCTGCTGCTCAATCCATTTAGTGTACATGTTTAAAACCACACATTTATAAAGGGCTGTTTAATAAACAAAGGGAGCAATCCAGACCTCTCTGCATTATAAATTATGAATATTTTTCTTGGATCGGATACTCCACGGAGGTAAATCAGCGTTACTTTACTGACGCCGATGGAGTTTTGTAAATTTACAGCTGCTGAGAAGATTCATAATGGAATTCTGAAGCTATAAAGCTGCTGTAAGTAAAAACAGGAAGCAGGCCCTTTATATCAGCAAAAAGCTCATTATATAACACAATAACCTCGATGTAGATCCATTGAGCAGGAGATTAAAGATGATGCTAAATCATTTATAGCAGGGATTTTGTGATAATTAATCTTTTTTTTTATTTTTATCATCTTCACTGGTAAAGCTCTCCCCACCCGCATTTGCATAAGTTTGTTTGTTTTAGTGGCATTGTCTGGAGCTTGTACAATTAATCTTTAAAACACACACACATAATGGCAAAAGCACGCAGAATTAAAATGGGAATATTTCAGATATATGAATTATATCAAAGAGGCACGAATGATAACTGCGCAATAAGATCTATATAACTCGGCTACCGCTGGAATTTTTAAAATGCAAAATAAAAGCCTGGGGGAAAGACAGAGCTACCAAGCTGCAACGAATGAAGATCTCTGAAACAATTAATGGGATTAATTGGTTTGAAAGAGGACAGGAATAACAAAGTCCTACTGGTAGACCTTGACTTACAACAGTGCATTAAGTGACCGTTCATATAAAATGAAATCGGAATCAAATACAATAATGTAATATATAGATAAATAAAATATGACAAGAATTATATTTCCGTGTCACCCCGCTACAATCTACCTGTTCTGACCCAGCTCCCCAAACATGACAAACCCTCTGAAGTTAACTCAAAGATTCCATTATTAGTGCCAGCAGCCCCAGCAAAAAGTTTCTCTCACACATCAGGCTAACAAGTCTGTCCGGCAGGGAGATGAGTAGTTGTCTGCCACATCTATTTATCTCCGCCCCCTGTCTTTTATCCCCAGAGCTAGGGTGGGGCTTCACTAGCAGCGGTGGCTCTTCCATCCCAAGGATCAGCCCATAGATTTCCATTGCTCTCCTCTCCTCTGCTTTCTGTGCATCTGAGTGTCAGGGACTGGACCCAGCTGTTCCTCCTCTTCCTCATCAGCCACCTCCAGATCTGGGGGCTGTTGACTCTTCGAGGGCTGACGGATAGCCCAGGCTCTGCCTCTGCCTCTGTCTCTCTCTCTCTCTCTGACAGCTCCATTCCCTTTTCCTCCTCGGAGCTCTCAGGTTGCCATGATGCTGACCCTGGCTCCCACGTCTCCTCCTCATCTGATTTGGCTGCTGGAGGGCCACAACACTACCCTAATCAGTCCCACGTATGCAGATCTCAACCGAACCATTTTGCTCAAGTCCTGTGCTGTGTTAAATGTTATTTTCAGATTCTGGCCACACATAAGGTAAGTTGTTTTGATATGGGGATCCCAATGGGTCATTTTTTTAAAAAATTTGATTTATATGCCGCCCTTCTCCGGAGACTCAGGGCGGCTTACAATGTGTTAAGCAATAGCCTTCATACTTTTGTATATTTATACAAAGTCAGCTTTATTGCCCCCACAAACTGGGTCCTCATTTAACCTACCTTAGAAAGGATGGAAGGCTGAGTCATCCTTGAGCCTGGTAAGATTCGAACCTGCAGAAATTGCAGGCAGCTGTGTTAATAACAGGGTGCATTAAACCACTGTGCTACCAAGGCTGTTTGTTTAGTATATAGACCAAGGTACATATCTCTCACCCTCTTATACAGGCAACAACAACCATTCAAAACAGCGGTGGGCTTCAAAAATTTTTACTACCGGTTCTGTGGGTGTGGCTTGGTGGGTGTGGCATGACTTGGTGGGCATGGCTTGGTGGACGTGGCAGGGGAACAATACTGTAAAATCTCCATTCCCTCCCCACACCCAGGGGAACTTTACTGCAAAATCCCCATTTCCTCCCAATCAGCTAGGAATTAAGTGACAGAGAATAGATGGGAGTGGGACCAGTCAGAATTTTTACTACCGGCTCTCCGAACTACTCAAAATTTCCGCTACCAGTTCTCTAGAACTGGTAGCAGGTCAGAACCTGCTGAAACCCACCTGTGATTCAAAAGTTATAACGACTGAAAAAGTGAACAACTGCAGTGATTTAACAACTGTGGCAAGAAAAATCATAAAATGGGGTGAAACTGGCTTAAAAAATGTTTCACTTAGCAACAGAAATTTTGGGCTCGATTGTGGTTGTAAATCAAGGATTACCTGTATTAGATTGGCTATCACATATATATTATAGTAAAACCTCTGGGTTTTAATGGGCTATTGCTTAGAAAAAAAGTTTATTAATTTAGGTCCTGTATAGAACTTTACATCATTTGTATAGTAATGGATATAAATAGCATTATTTGCACTAAAAATATCAACAAGTGGCAGAATCACTTTTTTTCATAATCAAGCTGCTTGATTTAATGGACAAAACCTGATTTAACACATTAGTCCATTGTATCTGAAGTCCTTTAAGCTAAGGTCCACAGAGCACCAAGTACCCTGCATCTCAACCCTGACCTACAAATTTTCTCTTCCATCAGCAAAGTTCATTAAAATAAGGAATTACTGCATAACCAAATAAAATCATGTGACATTATGACATTTCTCTTGAAATTGAACTCTGTTTGATTAGAAACTAGCTTAACGGTACAGAATCTTTTATTCATCCACAATTAATGCCATAGTTTACAATTCAAACAGACTGGGTCTTGCTATAATAAAGTGGTAGAATAGATTAACATGCTCATTTGCCATTGCACAAAGCATTCTATCTAATCCTTACTGAGGCCACTCTTCCAACCAGCCTGTCATAACTCAGCAATAAAAAGTTCTGTCAATGAATTGCAATGCCCTTTTCAAATTAGCCTCTCCGGGTTTAATTCAATCTGTATCTAATGTCAAAGAAAAAACTCTTAGCTGATCAATCCTGTGTCCATTTAAGCTTATTTGAAGTCTAAGAAATTATTTAAGCCTTAGACCGCCCCACAATTCAACTTTAGAATCTAAGAAGTTAAAAATAAAAATGAAGAGTCTTTTAATATTTAGAACTTTTCTTTCATGTGCCACTGCATAACTAAGGATTGAAAGCAGAAGATTCACAATATGGAGAATGGCTTATTTATGTACTGGCTGCCAATCTGCATTTTCGCACAACCCCCTTCCCCCAAAAAATGAAAATAAATCACTTGTCCTTTTAAATCAATGCCTCTTAAATTCCTCTTCAGTTAAAGGAGGACTTAACAATTTGTGTCGCTACATGTTGAGTGCAATTCTCCCTCAGGCTGAGAACTCTGTCAGGCAGAGGTGGGTTTCAGCAGGTTCTGACCAGTTCTGAAGAACCGGTAGCGGAAATTTTGAGTAGTTCGGAGAACCGGTAAATACCACCTCTGACTGGCCCTGCCCCCATCTATTCTCTGTCTCCCAAGTCCCAGCTGATCAGGAGTAAATGGGGATTTTGCAGTAACCTTCCTCTGGAGTAGGAAGGGAATGGAGATTTTACAGTATCCTTCCCCTGCCATGCCCACCAAGCCATGCCACACCCACCAAGCCATGCCCAAAGAACCGGTAGTAAAAATGTTTGAATCCCACCACTGCTGTCAAGGATATGTCCTCTACCTCTTCTGATACCACCAGTCACCGTATAGTGTCGATGTCTATTATATCTCTTAATGGGACATCAGAAAAAAGACTCAGTCACAATTGTGACCAAATTGTGACAGAAAATGCCTATAAACATACAAGTGACCAGGAACATTTCACTTCTTCAGCTTCACATGAGGCAAGTACAATTTACTGCTGTATCTAATCAATCTACACAATCCTCTTCCCCTTCTGATCAGACAGATTTTTTTTTAAAAAAATATAAATATTTTTCTGAATTTCGGTTTTCAGCTCAAATCAACTTGACTTGGGTCAGAAGTCAAATTATTATAAAACCTTATTTTCTGAAATTAATAAAGAATTTGCAAGCATTGGAAGTAAATTTTCCTCTATTTCTATCCTCTGACAACTAAAATCTTTGATTGTGTGTTCCATCGTTGTCAACCCTTCTGCTGATCCCTTGTCATAACAAGGTAAGTGGTGATTCTTCTTCATTTTTTTCAACCCTCTTCCCTCAGGTCATGCCTTCAGATGGACTTTGGACTCATAAACTATCAAGTCTTTAGAAGTAGGCCCCTGCCTAATTCATTTTAGGATCGTTATCCATCCTTTCTTTGGTTTGAATCCAGCACTATCTTCAATTAAAGGTAAAGATAAAGGTTCCCCTTGCACATATGTGCTAGTCGTTCCCAACTCTAGGGGGCAGTGCTCATCTCCATTTCAAACCCGAAGAGCCAGCGCCGTCCGAAGACGTCTCCATGGTCATGTGGCCGGTGGCTAAACGCCAAAGGTGCATGAAACACTGTTACCTTCCCACCAAAGGTGGTCCCTAGTTTTCTACTTGCATTTTTAACGTGTTTTCGAACTGCTAGGTTGGCAGAAGCTGGGGCAAGTAACAGGAGCTCACCCTGTTACGCAGCTCTAGGGATTCGAACCGCTGAACTGCTGACCTTTCGATCAACAAGCCCAGCATCTTAGCCACTGAGCCACCATGACTAAATCCATGACTAAATGACTAAATTCATGACTACTTGCTAGATGTCATCTCCATATCTTCTTATTTTTCCCATAGACCTCCTAGAAGTTTTAAAGCTTCCCTATTGTTGTTTCATATGTGCCATGCTATCTTCTCCTTTGAAAATTGGTACTAATTTCCATTTTCAACAGCTCATCGCCCAAGCAATTCCAAACTAATGTGCTTGGAGTTTTGTACCATTGCATGGATAAATGAATAACGAGCAAGAAGCTAAGGCTGACAGCAGATCCATCCCATAATCACTATAGCTTTTCTGTGATACTTGGATTATATGAGAGGTCCTGCTGAGATAGCTCTCCATATCCATATTACTCATCTCAGGAACAGGGCTGCAAATTGCATAAGATTGAGTTGAAGGGAGAGTTTATTTAACACTGTCCCTGAATTTCTCTTAAAAAAGGTATACTGGTGCGTAGCAAGTCACACTGTAGTGCATCTCATTCCATTAGCAAAAATAGCATAGAAGATAGAGGCTTATTCATGACCATTTCAACTTTTACCATATAAAATATATTTGGAAATCAGAGGTGGTATTCAGCAGGTTCTGACCAGTTCTGGAGAACCGGTAGCGGAAATTTCGAGTAGTTCGGGGAACCGGTCAATACCACCTCTGACTAGCCCTGCCCCCATCTATTCTCTGCCTCTTGAGTCCCAGCTGATTGGGAGGAAATGGGGATTTTGCAGTAACCTTCCCCTGGAGCTGGGAGGGAATGGAGATTTTACAGTATCCTTCCTCTGCCACGCCCACCAAGCCACATCCACCAAGCCATACCATGCCACGCTCACCAAGCCATGCCCACAGAACCGGTAGTAGAAAAAATTGAATGCCACCACTGCTGGAAATGACAAAAGAGATTTTCATTGCCATTTTTCCCAGTTGCTCCCACCCATCACTCACAAATGAAGTTTTGCTGCCAAAGCCAGATAAGGTGAGACATCTAGCCATGTGCCTGTATGTGATACCTCCATGACAGCTGGACTTTTACCTACCTAATTGTGTTGCGTTGTGTTGAGATGTGGTTGATCCCTTGAGGCTTATTGCACAGGAGCAGGTAATGCATTGGCACAGCTCTTTGGCAGAGGGAGGCTGAGTTTGTAAATAAATTGGGGGTTTTGTCATGGAGACGTGCCATGGTTTACCGGGTCTCTTTCTCACTGTTTCTCACCGTATGGCACATTTCTTTTGTATCACAGATATTCTCTAATTTATGAGATTCTTATTGGTCTTATGTGTGGTGAGCCAGGTGAGCCAGCCCCCAGGCCCATCCTAATCCAGGCATGGAAACACAGCATCCTCCCAGCCCAAGACAAAAATGTGCATCACTTAGTCTAAATCTGCACCAGTTCAGCCAAGCCGGTAGCGGTGACAATATGATGTCACCGAATCAGTTCTCTTTGTTTGGGAGCTGGGCCCTCCCGCCCCCCCTGCCCCCTGCATTATTCTTACCTTTTATTTGGCCACGCCCCCAATTTATTTGCTGCCTCCCAAGTCCCAGCTGATTGGCTAGAAGGAAAAAAACTGTTTAAACTTTTGCTTCAAGGGCTGCCCTACAGCTGATCAGTGTTAAAAGGCAGTGTGGTGGTAGACCAATGCCTCCAAAAACAAATGGGTAGACCGGTGCTTCCAAAAACAAATAAGTAGACCGGTGCCTCCAAAAACAAATGGGTAGACCAGTACAGCTCTGCAAGTAGTTAAAAGCCTGGTAGACCAGTACCTCTGCTAAATCCTAAAGAATTGTCACATGACCATCAAACCACTCCCACAAAATAAGCCATGCCCACGGAACCGGTAGTAAAAAAATTTAGAACCCATCCCTGATCTGCACAACACTATTCTACAGTCAACAGTTTTGCTACCAATCATAGTGAGGCACAAAAGCCAGCCCCCTTTCACTGCTCTGCCACACATATTCCTAAAAGCTGTTATGGGCCCTGGGAAAGAGTCCCAGCATTGCAAATCCTAAAATGAATGTTGTTCTTTGGAGAATTCTATTTGTAACACGTTGCCAGGCATTAGGCATGCCATGCATGTTATGTCCACCAGAGGGCAGCATCAGACTGAAAAAAACCCCAACTTCCTACTGCAGGAGTTGTTGGCTCTTGTCAAGGACAATGCTTCATCTGTTTCCAATTCAATATTCCGTGTTCACACACCCACCCACACCCAGATCCATTGTGCCTGCAGTCTGAAATGTTATGATAATAGTTGAGAATGGCAGCTGCCGGGTCTGATTTCTTAGGGGGTTTTATAATGATGAACGGGCCTCTGAAACAGATTTCATAACTGATCAATCAAACACACACACACACACACACACACACACACACACACACACACCAACAACCAAGAAGCACTTGATAGTCATGAGAAAAATATCCCTTTGGGCCATATAAGGTCTCGCCAGCTGGTGGGCTTTATTTAAAAAAGTATCCTAATCTTTTTGGGTTTTGCAAGAAATAAGTCCCTCCCCTTTTAGAACATCCTCTTCCCCAGATTACTTTTAACCTATTATTCACATGTAGGAAATGGTTAGTAGTTGGGTTCATATTTACACACGACATTCTGATTTTGAAACTTATCCTCCCAGGATATGAACTGTTGATTCATTTCTCATTGGTTGATCCGGTGGAAATCTTTGGAGAGATAAAGCAGGAAGGAAAAAGGGAACAGAAGAAAATACAAATATTAAATTTACAACAGCTTTCCCGTGCACACACACAAATACTAGTAGACTTTTATTTTCCTTTTATGTTTTATTTTCCTTTATTTTCATTATGCTTTGACACTGATCTCTATTTCCTAAAAATAATCTCCCATGTAGAACTTTAGTTCTTCGTCCTCCATTTGTAAATATGCAAGCAATTACAAATAGCAAGTAAGAAGAGACAGGCAGTCATTTGTCTGAAATGGTGTAGGTTTTCCTGCTTGAACAGGGAGTTGGACTAGAAGACTTTCAATGTCCTTTCCAGCTCTATTTTCTATTCTGTTCTGTTCTGTTCTGTTCTGTTTTGTTCTATTCTGTTCTACTCTACTCTACTCTACTCTACTCTACTCTACTCTACTCTACTCTACTCTACTCTACTCTACTCTAGGGAGTTGGACTAGAACATCTCCAGGTCCCATCCAACTCTGACTGTGTTCTATGTTCTAAAGCAGTGATGAGGCAAAACAATATTTATGTCCCAAGTCTGCCCCCATTTTCCCTTCAAACAATGAGATTTGCTGCTAAAATTGTGGTGTGTATATTTGAACACTTTATTCTGTGTTGCTTAAGAAGCTTAAGAAGATTTAGACAGTTGCACAATTGTTGTATAAGTGCCTAACTCTAGTCTGATTTAATGAGCAGATACTAGTATGAATTCTTTATGATTCAGCCAAGGCTTTACTTAAGGGGAAAAGAACAGGACTCTTCAGAATATATTAAATGTGACTGGATTATAATAGCCAAAGTATGTATCTAGTATCTTGTACAATGATAACATTAGAATTTACCCACTTATTACTAGCCATTTTTTCTAGTTATAAGTTAGATATACAAAACTACCACCACTTAATGCAGAATCTAAGGTGGCACATAGCCACCAATACTTCATCAGGACAATCATTTTAATTCATACATGCAATTATTCATTTGTTACCCTCATAGTAGCAATAAATATAAACATAATACAGGTAGTCTTCAACTTATGACTTCAATTGAGGCCAACATTTCTGTTGCTAAGTGAGACATTTCTTAAGTGAGTTTCGCCCCGTTTTACAACTTTTCTTGCCACAGCGGTTAAGTGAATCCTTTGATAAATTGATAAGTTAGTAACCCTGTTGTTAAGTGAATCGGGTTTCCCCATTGACTTTGCTTGTCAGAAGGTTGCAAAAGGGACACTGGGACACTGTGCAACGGTCATAAATATGAGTCAGTTGACAAGCATCTGAATTCTGATCACATCATCATGGGGATGCTGCAAAGATCATAACTGTGAACAATGCCCATAAGTCACTTTTTTCAGTTGTAACTTTGAACAGTCACTAAACAAAGTGTTGTAAGTCAAGCACTACTTGTAATACTAAAGTTCACTTGTTGCTTATCAGCCAGGAGGCCCAAAGGATATTTGCAAGACAAGAGACAACCTATACATCAACGTATCCCAACATGGAGCACTTCTAAATATATAGACTTCAACTACAGAATTTTCAGTAACTGCCATTCTCTCTGGGGAATCTGGGTAACCGAAGTTTAACCATAGTCAAGGGTTGGAACACTTGGTACATCACACATCTCTATAGCTAGAGGAGGTTTCCCTTTCAATCCAAAATAGCCAGAAGACACTGGAGTTGAGTTTTAATTCTCTAGCTCAAATCTACCTCTGTGATCATTGGGGATGAAATATTTGATCACCATACTACAAAAAAAGATGTCGAAACCTTGGAAAAACTTTAGAGAAGAGCAACTAAGATGATCAAAAGCCTGGAGACTAAAACATGTGAAGAACAAGCTGCAGGATTTGGATTGGGGTTTGCTAGTCTCAAGAAAGAAGAATTAGGGGTGACGTGATAGTAGTATTCCAGTATTGAATAGCTTGCCTTCAGAAATCATGGGCGCTCCATCACTGGAAGTTTTTAAGAAGAAACTGGACAGCTACTTATCTGAAATAGTATAGGTTCTCCTGCTTGAGTAGGGGCTGGATTAAAAGACTTCCAATGTCCCTTCCAGCTCTGTTCTGTTCTGTTCTGTTCTGTTCTGTTCTATTCTATTCAACTCAACTCAACTCAACTCAACTCAACTCTCTACTCTACTCTACTCAACTCTACTCTATTCTACTCTACTCTACTCTTCTGCTCTGCTCTGCTCTGCTCTGTTCATCAGCATGTTATAGGTAAGCCCTGTCTTCATTAGAAAACCAGCTGTTGCAACTCTTTGTCCTTTTAGGATAATATTTATTATTTATTTTATCGAATGTAAGGAGCTGATAAAGTCAGGTCATTCAATTTACCATAAAGTGAGCCAGCATAATTTTTAAGCCAAGACAGCTCTAAGAGATATTTCAATAAAAATATAATAGAATTAATGAACTAGAAGGGACTTTGGCTCCCAACTCAAGCAGAAGAACCTATACTATTTCAGATAAGTGACTGTTTAGACCAGGGGTGTCAAACTGGCAGTCTGAGGGCCAGATGTGTCAACTGCAGGCCACGCCCACCCCAGCTCTATGAATGGGGAAAATGGGAAATGTCACATGACAGCAACGTGACATTGTGAGTTTGATACCTGTGGTCTAGATTCTTCTTAAAAACATCAAGTGATGGAGCAACCACCATTTCTGGAGACAAGCTCTTCCACTGGTTAATTGTCCTCACTGTTAGGAACTTTCTCTGTAATTCCAGTTTGCTTCTCTCTTTGATTAGTTTCCAACCATTGTTTCTTGTCCTGCCCTCTGGTCCTTTGGAGAATAATTAGACCCCCTCTTCTTTGTGGCAGCCCCTCAAGTACCGGAATACTGCTATCATGTCACCCCTAATTCTTCTTTTCTTTAGACTAGCCAAGCCCAAATCCTGCAGCCGTTCTTCATATGTTTTAGTCTCCAGGCCTTTGATCATCTTAGTTTGCTCAGTTAAAAGATCACAGTGTCAATCTCTCTGTATTTTAAAAGCAATTTTTTTTCTCCACTTTTATAGAAAGTCAGTTACAGAAAGTCTGATAGTCTTACTGTCTGATCTCATTTCAGCCTTGAACTGTTTTTCTTTCTTGAAATTGACAGTTCATAACTCCTTTTATTTTGAAATGGGAAGGAACGCTTAAAAATTGCATTGGTATTGATTGATTCTGAAGACTGCTTGAAAGCACTTCATGTACTGTGAAAATGTTTGAAATGGGCCTATCTATCACAGCTGAGAGCTTCCAAGCGATCTATCCTCCACCCCCAGTACAGTTAGTTCCTTCCAACTCCAAGTAACTGTCTTTTAGGATCAATACTCATAAGATTTTCCTGGCTTCAAAAATCTTGCAATTACAGCATAATTCAAAGAACAGGCTCTACACGAGAAATGAAGCTATTCCTTCACTCTGACATGAACGTTATCAGGATTTTACTTCAGCATAAATTAACTAAAAAAAAAAAAAGAACAAGGAAAGAGAAGATCTGGAAACACAAAATGAGCCTCATCTGAGCTCATCACAAATCAGAAACATTATTCGCATGAAATGTATGTATGTGTCCTGCTGGAGAGAATTCAACCTCAGCTCTTACGTGGCATCCCAGCTTTAGGAATAAGTTCCAACAGCCCTTCAAACCAGTGGTGAAATCCAAATTTTTTTACTACCGGTTCTGTGGGCGTGACTTGGTGGTCGTGGCAGGGGAAGGATACTGCAAAATCTCCATTCCCACCCCACTCTGGGGCCAGCCAGAGGTGGTATTTGCCAGTTCTCCCAACTTTTTCAAAATTTCCATTACCAGTTCTCCAAAACCTGTCAGAACCTGCTGGATTTCACCCCTGCTTCAAACTATCCTGTGAAGGTTCTTCAACTGATCAATCAGAATAGAGCTGGCAGGGATCTTGGAGGTCTTCTAGTCCAACCCTCAGCTCAAGCTGGAGACCCTATACCATTTCAGGCAGGTGGCTCTTCAAACTCTTCTTGAAAACCTCCAGTGTTGGAGCAGCCACAACTTCTGAAGGCAAGCTGTTCTGCTGGTTAATTGTTCTCACTGTCAAGAAATTTCTCCTTAGTTCCAGGTTGCTTCTCTCCTTGATTAGTTTCCAACCATTGTTTCTTGTCTTGCCTTCTGGTGCTTTGGAAAATAAGTTGACCCCCCTCTTCTTTGTGGCACAAATACTCGAATACTGCTAGCCATACCCAATTCCTGCAACCTCAGCTGGCTTGAATCTGGTGAATAAATGGATAAAGAGTCACCGTTTTGTTTAATGAGAAAGCAAATAATATGCAATGGATCCAATTGCATATGGAACCTTTGCCTTAAATGCAATCTTCTTAGTTAATTTTTTTTTTAAATTTGATTTATATGCCGCCCTTCTCCGGAGACTCAGGGCGGCTTACAATGTGTTAAGCAATAGCCTTCATACTTTTTGTATATTTATACAAAGTCATCTTATTGCCCCCACAAACTGGGTCCTCATTTAACCTACCTTAGAAAGGATGGAAGGCTGAGTCAACCTTGAGCCTGATAAGATTCGAACCTGCAGAAATTGCAGGCAGCTGTGTTAATAACAGGGTGCGTTAAAGCACTGTACTACCAATTGAACTTCATCAGCTGAGCTTTCTTTGGTTCTGGTTTTATTTGCATTTCGTTCAGGGTTTTTTGAAGGAAGGAAGGAGGGAGGGAGGGAGGTCAAAGTTATTGCCAGTGAGGTCACTATCGAACCCTCAGCTATCAAAAAAACCCATTAGCCAAAAAAAGAATACTGTGCCGCTATCATGTATTCATAAGATAACACGAATGCTCCCTGGCTGGCTGGCCCAGCCATGTGTCTGTGAATAGCTGCAAGATCCATTTCAAAACACAGCAGCTCTAATGTGAATTAGTATACTTTGAAAGGAAACATGCTTAACTTTCGTCAGTAGAGGGCAGCACCTTCCTTTCCAATAGAATTTCTCCTAATTATTCTTTCAACAGAGAACAAGCCCTGTCATAAATTTGACAGTGGGAGAGTTTTATTTATTTTTTTAATGTTCTGTTTAAT
This sequence comes from Pantherophis guttatus, assembly GCF_059756535.1. NCBI lineage: Eukaryota > Metazoa > Chordata > Lepidosauria > Squamata > Colubridae > Pantherophis > Pantherophis guttatus. The sequence continues at coordinate 73,407,211 of NC_142068.1, read as the reverse complement.
CACTCGTGTCCTTCGTCAACCTGACTTTGTCGAATGCAAATCTAATAACGCATTTCGCGATTTCTCCAACAATTTAGTTGAAATTGAAAAGGTAAGTGTCAAAAGCTATGAAAGAGAAGGCGGGGGGGGGGAACCTTCTTAAGAAAATCACAGCTGTTCTTTTATTCTATTTTACACAAGCTGGAATGAAACGACCCACTCAGAGTGATTCTGCTGGACCTTTAGAAACATTTAAAAAGCCAATATGTACGGAATCGTCAAGACTTGGACAGCTACTGTGTAGTTGTGGTTTTATTGCACCAACAAAAGAGCCTGCGGTGTGAAATTCACCAGCTAGTCTCATCTCCCTAGTTAAGGATAGGCTGTGCTATGTTGTAGCTCAGGGCAGACACCCAAAATGTGTGGTTTGACAAAAGACAGCTGGGACTATCAATATACAAGCCTTGTGTGCAGGGGTGGGCTACAAAAATTTTAGAAAGGGATTCTCTGCCCAGTTGCTGGGTGGGCATGGCCATGGCAGGCGTGGTCTAGTCAGCCTCCTGCACCACGGTGTGGGGGGAGGGCATTTTTGCCCTCCCCGGGCTTCGGAGGCTTTCTTTGTGCCTCCGGGAGGGCAAAAATGGCCTACCCAGGCTCCGGAGGCCCTCTGGAGGCCGGAAACGAGCTCCATTTCTGGCCTTCCCAAACTTCCGGTAGGCCCGTTTTTCTCCATCCCCAAGCCTGCACAAGCATCCTGCAATTGCCTGCATCCAAACAGGGCCGTGTGGGGACTCCTGGGAGGGGTGGGGTGGGCAGGGACAGCCAGGAGTGGGATTGGGGCAGGGGTGAAATCTAATAGGTTCTGGAGAACTGGTAGCAGAAATTTTGAGCAGTTCGGAAAACCGGCAAATACCACCTCTGGCTGGCTCTCGGGTGGGGTGGGAATGGAGATTTTGCAATATCCTTCCCCCAGGAGTGGGGAGGGAATGGCGATTTTTGCAGTATCCTTTCCCTGCAATGCCCACCAAGCCACACCACATCCATCAAGACACGCCCACAGAACCGGTAGTAAAAAAAATTGGATTTCACCACTGATTTGGGGGGGGGGTTCTCCAAACTGCATCAAATCTTAGCTAGAGGTTCTCCCACACCCCTGCAAACCCCCAGGAGCCCACCCCTGCTTGTGTGCTATCTCTAGAGGGACCATCCATAAGTAATCTGGATTTGCATGCGGAGCCGACCTACAATATTAGTACAGCTTCTCTAAAACTAGGGATAGATTTAAAATACTTGTCCATCAAATACAATACAATGTACAATGTCCATGTCAATACAATGCATGGTGTTCCAATCCATGATTAATGTTGATGAAAAAAGAGAGCCAGAATTGGTCTAGTGGTTAAGGCACCAGTAGGAGATTCTGGGTTGTAATCCTGCCTTAGTAGGATGGAAGCCAACTGAGTAACCTTGGGCCAGTCACTCTCAGTCCAACCCAACCAATCTCACAGGATTGTTGTTGTCGTGGGAGGGAGGGGAATAAGAAGAGGAAGGTGTGCCTGGTGGCTCAGCAGACTGATAGCATTGTGATTAACACCAGCTGTCTGCAATTACTGTAAGTTCGAACCTCACCAGGCTCAAGGTTGACTCAGCCTTCCATCCTTTCTAAGGTAGGTAAAATGAGGACCCAGATTGTGGGGGTAATAAGCTGACTTTGTATAAATATACAAAAGTATGAAGGCTATTGCTTAACGCATTGTAAGCCGCCCTGAGTCTCCGGAGAAGGGCGGCATATAAATCAAATTAAATATATATATATATATATTATATATATTATATATATTATATATATATATATATATATATATATATATATATATATATATATATATATATGTGTGTGTGTGTGTGTGTGTGTGTGTGTGTGTGTGTGTGTGTGTGTGTGTATACATGTAGGTCTTTGGTTATTCGGGTCTTCTCCCACGTAAAATTGGAAGTTCCAATTTTACGTGGGAGAAGACCCGAATAACCAAAGACCTACATACAAACACCCGCGAAAACCTGAGAAAACATATATATATATATAATTTAAAAAAATAATCAAGACAGGATACAAATAAATAAAATAATAAAATGCAATAACAAAACAAAATATAAAATTGAATTAAAATAAAAATAATAAAATAAAAATGGATTAAAAACTTACAAGATTAAAGCTTAAAAGATTAAGCCCATCAAAGTTGTGTTTCTTATTAATCCCATTAAAGAGTTTGAGCATAGGGAGGTATACGGTTTCAAGCCTTTGTCCCTTTATTATGGTCTTGAATTTAGGTCTGACTACGGCATACCTTCCCTTTGTACTTCCATGACCTAATCTAGGAGGAAGGGACTGCAAGGGGAAAAAAGGGGGTAGGATACTGGTCTGTATTCTAGGAATAAGCATTAGCGTCTGGAACATAAGAGATAGTGTGTGATTCTGAGAACACACCTCAACGATGAGACAAGGTTATAGAAGTCTCTGTATAAAAACTGCTTCCTGTTAAACATCTTACTTTAGCAGGAATTTGATTGTGGGTAAGTTAAGGGAACTACAAAAGCATTTACAGAATTGAATTATGTTGATCTTGATTCTTCTTGAGTGTGATGAAACAACATCTATCTGAGGACTTGTAGGCGTTTTCTAGCCGTCACCTCACATTTTATGAATCCTTAAGCTTGTTTGCCACAAATGACAAAACTGAAACAAGCGACTAAATAACCTCTTGTTTGCAAGCCTTTTTCTTGGAGTTGATTCTTTTAATGATTTCCAGCAAATGTTTTATGACTCCTTCCATCCCCATCTAAAACCGCATTCCCCGATAAGGTTGCTTTACAAAGAGCTGAATTTCCAGGCCTTCGTTGCAATTAATCAACAAGTTCTGGAAAACACCACCCCGTAAAATACCGTGCAAATTAGTTGTCTCTTTTTTTTCCTTACAATCTCAAGGTGGTGTATATGAGGGCCTTGAAAGTTGAGGTGTTAACCTAATGATGAAATCCAATTTTTTAAAACTACCAGTTCTGTGGGCGTGGCTTGGTGGGTGTTGTGTGGCGTGGTGGGTGTGGCACGGGAAGAATACTGCAAAATCCCCATTCCCACCCCACTCAGGGAACAGCCAGAGGTGATATTTTTCTCCGAACTATTCAAAATTCTCCAGAACCTGTCAGAACCTGCTGGATTTCACCCCTGCTTCAAACTATCCTGTGAAGGTTCTTCAACTGATCAATCAGAATAGAGCTGGCAGGGATCTTGGAGGTCTTCTAGTCCAACCCTCAGCTCAAGCTGGAGACCCTATACCATTTCAGGCAGGTGGCTCTTCAAACTCTTCTTGAAAACCTCCAGTGTTGGAGCAGCCACAACTTCTGAAGGCAAGCTGTTCCGCTGGTTAATTGTTCTCACTGTCAAGAAATTTCTCCTTAGTTCCAGATTGCGCCTCTCTTTGATTAGTTTCCAACCATTTTTTCTTGTCTTGCCTTCTGGTGCTTTGGAAAATAAGTTGACCCCCCTCTTTTTTGTGGCAGCCCCTCAAATACTGGACTACTGCTATCATGTCACCCCTAGTCCTTCTTTTCTCTAGACTGGCCATACCCAAGCCCTGCAACCTCAGCTGGCTTGAATCTGGTGAATAAATGGATAAAGAGTCACCGTTTTGTTTAATGAGACGGTAAATAATATGCAATGGATCTAATTGCATATGGAACCTTTGCCTTAAATGCAATTCTTCTTAGTTAATATTACAATTGAACTTCATCAACTGAGCTTTTTTGGTTCTGGTTTTATTTGCTTTTCGTTCAGGGTTTTTTGAAGGAAGGAAGGAAGGAGGGAGGGAGGGAGGTCAAAGGTATTGCCAGTGAGGTCACCATCCTCAAAATTTCCGCTACCGGTTCTCTAAAACCGGGCCAAACCTGCTGGATTTCACCCCTGTGTTAAGCCCAGGTAACATCCTAATTCCACTGTAATGTTTCCCTGAAGACTTTAGAGAAAGTTGTTAAATGTTCAGGGGGAAAATTTAAACCCTTGCCTCAAGCTAAATAAAGTTGCCTATCTCTGCTTAGATTTCCTTCTGCAACACAAAACAGGGCAGAAATAAACATGGCCATGGGGACAATTCTCCAGCCTTCCCACAAACATTGGTTCTTCCAAGTGCCCAGATGCAACTACACTTTTTAGTTAAAATGATTCTTTTCAGCCATCAAATTACAATCCAAACATTATTTTAGTTTAGGAAAAGCCAAATGCATAGGTACAAAATAGGTGATGCTACTTGTCTCGACAGTTGTAACTGTGAGAAGGGCCTACGTGCCCTAGAGAACCACCACTTAAGTATGAGCCAGCAGTGAGCTCCAGCTGCCAAAAAAGCCAATGTAGTCTTTGAGTTTCATCAACAGAAAGATTGCATCAAGATTACAAGATCACTTTATACCACACTAGTGAGGCCACACCGGGAATACTGCATACCATTTTAGTTACCATGGTACAGTAAAGATGCTGAGACCCTAGAAAGTGTGTAGAGAAGAGCAACGAAGATGATAAAGGGTCTGGAGGCTATATGATGAACAGTTACGGGAGCTAGGCAGGGGTGGGTTCTACTTATCTTTACTACCAGTTCACAATGGGACCGTGTGCATGCGCGAAGTGAGTGTGCATGCACGCACTTCTGCACATGTGCAGAAGCATGACGTCGGGGTCAGTGGGAGGAGCCTCCTGACGGTTTTACTACCAGTTCTATAGAACCGGTCCGAACCGGGGGCAACCCACCACTGGAGCTAGGTATTTTTAGCCAATCCAAGAAAAGGATTAAGGGAGGCATGATAACTGTCTTCCAGGGGCTGTCACAGAGAACAAGGGATTGACTTATTCTCCAAAGCACCAGAAGTAACGAATGGAAGCCGGCTAAAGAGAGATCCAACCTAGAAGTAAGGAGAAATTTTCTGACCGTGAGAATAATTAAACAGTGGAGTAGCTTGACTCTAAGATGGATGCTCCATCACTGGAGGTTTTCAAAAAATAGACTGGACAACCATTTGACTTGGATGGGTATAAGTTGTCCTGCTTTAAGCAGGGGATTGGACTAGAAGGCCTCCAAAAGTCCCTTTCAGCCCCATGATTCTATGTTCTATATTATGGACTTTCAAAGTCTTCTTGTGCCATTGTTTTCCTCCCTACAGAAAGGCAGGGAAAACCTGCATTGGACAGGGAGTGGTGAAAGGAAGTAGGTTCATTAGGTGTCATCAGTTTAAAGCTAACTCTTGGTGACTGCATGGATCAATGTTCCCATCCCAGCAACTTCTGGTTCTAAGCCACTTGGGAGTCTTCCAAGGACTTAGATCTGAGATGCAGAAGGGAAGGGTGTGCAGACATTATGGATGACACTGCCACGGATTTTTGCACGAATGGTCAGCACAGTTGCATAAACATTTCAATGCAAGTTTAAATTTTATTGCATAAAATTTAAGGGAACAATGCCCAGACATGAGTAAAAATGCAATCGATCTCAAGGATGCAAAATGTAACTTAAAGGACGAGAATAAAAAGAGGGAAGAACAGAAGAAGTGTTACTTAACGCCAAGTAGATTTAGGAATATATGACGATGCTGTTTCTTAGGCAGCTTTCTTCAAAAGGTTTAAACGTACAAAAGTGAATACATGTAGTAACTAAACTGATTGATTAAGAGATGAAAAGGGTTGCTTTAACAGAATCCCAAAAGAAAACAGCTTGTAATACCTTTGGAGTCTATGCATTACTGAGATTCTCTGAAAGCTTCTCTTATCATCATCGTCTTAGTCCATGACTCACAAGGAAAGGCATCTGTTTTGTTTAAAAATATGGCTTCTTGATAAGTGTTTTGTTGGTTTTCTTTTTCCCCTTTGGTGTCTTGAACTAAGGCCTGCGTGGATAACTCCCTGCAGTTTTTTGTAATTCCCTGCAGATAAAGGTTACCCTAATTCTTGCATTCTTCTTAGGGCTAAGAAAGAGGAGTGACTTGTCCAGGGTTCACCTACTTTCATGCTTTAGGTAGGACTATAATTCACAACCTCCTGATTTCTGGTCTGAAATCTTAAGTCACAGTGTCAAATTGGGTCTCTGATTAAAATAACCTGTACTTAAACTACAGTTTAAAAACAAGTGAATGGCAATACAGGAGAAGTTCTACTTATGAATGGACTGTATTTAGTTTGGTGAGCCACATATTTGCAGGGTTGAATGGAGATTGTAGATAGCACTGTAGCACTAACCCTTTGACTTACTGTATATATTGCTTCACAGTGCTTTACAGCCCTCTCTAAGTGGTTAACAGAGTCAGCGTATTGCCCCCAACAATCTGGGTCCTCATTTTACTGACCTCGGAAGGATGGAAGGCTGAGTCAACCTCAACCTAGATATTGGAGTTTGAATATTCTTTGGATAATATAATACGTATAATATTAATTAATCAGATTAAGATAGAGTTATCACATCCAACATTTTTATTCCTATATGGAAGAATGTACTTCTTCCATGTAAAAACATGTTTATACCGCATGATGATGTTGTATTGCCAGTGCAAGTGACCTGTGCATGGACAAAAATGTGATTTTCCATAAGATTAAACCCAACCGCTTAAGGACGACATCACAGTGGGTCTTTGATTGAAATAGTCTGCGTTAAAACTACAGTTTTCAGAGATCACTCCTTGATTGAAACGGGCACTGTGAATTGAGTAATACAATTTGTCATACTAAAAATATAACAGCCAGGGTGGTTGTACTGTATGATTTGGACTGAAAGAAGGGAGACCTATGGTTCAGTCTCACCCTCAAGCCAGGGAAATTCTGACATCAAAGAGGGAGCGCTTGCACACACATACAGCACCAAAGAGCCTTGGTAGTACAGGGGTTTAAGGCACCCTGTTATTAAGCTGGTTATTAAGACCAGCTGCCTGCAATTACTGCAGGGTTCAAATCTCGCCAAGGCTCAAGGTTGACTCAGCCTTCCATCCTTTCTAAGGTAGGTAAATTGAGGACCCAGTTTGTGGGGGCAATAAGCTGACTTTGTATAAATATACAAAAGGATGAGGGCTATTGCTGAGCACATTGTAAGCCGCCCTGAGTCTTCGGAGAAGGGCGGCATATAAATCAAATTTTAAAAAAAAAGTGCTGAAAAGGGAGCACTTCGCGCTCAGGGCCGCAACGAGGAAGAGGAGCTACCCAGGGGGATAAGGTACTTCCGGTTTCTTCTGGATAAGGTACTTCTAGCATGTGCGCGCTGGTCAGCAAGTCTTCCGGTTACTGCCGCGGATGCGCACATGATAATCAGCTGGCCAGCGGGCATGATCATGCCGGAAAATGGAAGATCAGCTGTTCCGGTTTCTGGCACTGCCACATGCACAAAGGCCAGCTGATTGTCGTGTGTGCATGCACACCAGAAACCCGGAAGAGGAACGGGCGACGCCACGCATGCCAGGCGACATGGCTCCACGTGCCACTTCAGGCACTCATGCCATACGTTCACCATCACAGGGTTAGAAGATCAAATGTAACCGCAGCTTCCTCATATATGTGAGGAATGGGTTAGAGGCAGATAATTAGTTTGATTTCAAAAGTGTGGAAAATAGCAAGCCCAATTTGCACCTTGACCAATAATCCTTAGTTATCTACAATGGAGATGGGACAAAATTATCTAGAGTGGAGATGGTCAAATTTCGAGGATTGGGATAGAAAATTATGGCCACATCCAATATATAAACAGGGTAGGATTTGGTGTAAAAACTAGATTTTTTTTTCCTGTATGTATGTATGTTTGCAGTGATATGCCTGTTTTGGGTGCCGCATGACAGTTGCTGTCTTTCTGTCTCTTAAGATGACAGAAAATGGTTCCTTTCCATTGTACTTATTATTGTAACAAATATAGGTAGTTCTCGATTTACAACCATTCATTTAGTGACCGTTCAAAGTTACAACAGCACTGAAAAAAATTATTTATGACTGTTTTTCACACTTATGGCTGTTGCAGCATCCCCATGGTCATATGATTTACATTCAGGCACTTGGCAACTGACTCACATTTATGACGGTTGTAGTATCCCGGCATCATAGGTTCCTCTTTTGCGACCCTAACCCTAACCCCTTTTGTGTCCTTCTGACAAGCAAAGTCAAGGGGGGAGCCAGATTTACTCTACAATCGGGTTACCAATTTAGCCTGAGTGGCGTAAGAGGCTAATGCCTCCTACTAAGGCAGCATTTAATATCCAGCTGCCTGCAATTACTGCGAGTTCAATTCTCACCAGGCTCAAGGTTGACTCAGCCTTCCATCCTTTCTAAGGTAGGTAAATTGAGGATCCAGTTTGTGGGGGCAATAAGCTGACTTTGTATAAAATATACAAAAGTATGAAGACTATTGCTTAACGCATTGTAAGCCGCCCTGAGTCTCCGGAGAAGGGCGGCATATAAATCAAATTTTTTTTAAAAAAATGATTGCAGTGATTCACTTAACAAATGTGGCAAGAAAAGTCGTAAAATGGGGCGAAACTCATGTAACAAATGTCTCACTTAGCAACATAGATTTTGGGCTCAACTGTGGTCGTAAGGTGAGGACTCCCTGTAACTTTGAGGGTTGCAGAAAAGAACTAGGGTGACAGAAATTCCATGGGTATTTTTTTACAGAAATCTCTCCAGGACTGTTTGGGAAAGATATCACAACAGTGCCTCTCGCAATTATCTTTTCTCCCATATCCAGTGGTGGGATTCAAGTAATTTAACAACCGGTTCTCTGCCCTAATGATTTCTTCCAACAACCAGTTTGCCAAACTGCTCAGAAAGTTAACAACCGGTTCTCCCGAAGTGGTACGAACTGGCTGAATCCCACCACTGCCCATATCCCAAGTTCACAGAGAGTCTGCAGCAAACTATAACACTGAAAGTTAAATACACAGCTCATTCTTCATTTGTGCTCACAAGTTGCTCCTTGATTGTCAATTTTGTTTAGGAATGTTGCACATATTAATTGGAAGTTATCTAATTACAGATGATCGTCTGGTGTGCTTAATGAGGAAAAGACAGTTTGCGGCAAAATTCAGAAATCAGGAATAAAAAAGCCGTGTTGGAAAAACAATAGACTTGGGTAAGAATAGAGAGAACGTGCTATTGATATAAAAGGGAATTTCAGTTTAGGAATGCAGAAGTTCAACTAAAATTTCCATGACGAAAATTACAAAGAGGAACTTTAAAGGACCAAGACAATTAAAGTAGGATTTGCTAGGGAATTTGCTAGTATTGCAGAAGACTTTTCACAGGAAATACTCTTGCCAGTAGGCCTTCAAAAGAAAAGCAGGATGCATAAAATAGATCTAAATCTGTGTGAGTCACTCAACATGGCTACGGTACTTCACGTCCATAAATACATAGAAACATAAGAATTGACTTGATATCAGAACAGACGACCGACTTCAAAGCATGTCAGGCTTTAGAAAAATACTGTATCCTTTAGCTGTATTGGTGGAATGAATAGATTCATTAATGTCATTTTTTGGTGGAGTTGAGCCTTTCAATTCTTGTAACTACATGACTAATTTCCTGCACTTTTCTTCTTAATGGTTTCCCTTTGCCTTTTTTCTAGGGCTGAGGGAGAGTGATGGGCCCAAACTCACCCAGTTGATTTTTAGGCTTTTCAGACAGGACTTGAACTTATGGTTTTCTGATTTGTAACCTGGTGCTTTGGACCACTATACCAAACTGGCTCTCTCTAAGAAGCCTAGTACTTTTAATTAAGGAGAACTTGCTTTAAACTTATTGAAAACAAAGATTTCTGTTCATGCGCTGATCGCTCACCTATATAAGTGCGTAATCAAAACACTATTATAAACATGCTTTTACATGGAGGTCCTCCATATGAGAATAAAAATTCTCGTTGGACAACTGAGGAAAATTTTCTGACTGTAAGAGAAGGCTGGTGTGTTTCCTTTTTGACAGGAACAATCTTCATAAGGTATCAAACCTACTTTTTTTCACACTGCAGATACTGAATTATAATTATCCCATTTGTAGTTCAACAATCAGGTAGCATAACAACAAAACAAAAAAAACCCCACCAACTACAGCTTTATAAAACCTTAGTAAAACCACCCCTGGAATACTGCACCAGTTTTGGTCACCACAGTACAAAAAAGATGTTGAGACTTTAGAAAAAGTGTAGAAAAGAGCATCTAAGATAATTAAAGGGCTGGATACTAAATCATATCAAGAACGGTTGCATGGCTATTCTATAGAATTTGGCATGGCTATTCTAGAGAAAAGAAGGACTGGGGCGACATGATAGCAGTATTCCCGTACTTAAGGGGCTGCCACAAAGAAGAGGCAGTCAACTTATTTTCCGAAGCCCCAGAGGGCAGGCCAAGAAACAATGGATGGAAACTAATCTAGGAGAGAAGCAACCTGACATTAAGGAGAAACTTCCTAACAGTGAGAACAATTAGTCAGCGGAACAGCTTGCCTTCAGAAGTTTTGGGTGGTCCATCACTGGAGGTTTTAAAGAAGAGACTGGACAGCCATTTGTCTGAAATGGTATTGTTGTGGCTCCATTAGCTGAGCCTGTGTCATCGGCAGGAGAGGACTCCGAGAGTGAAGGAGAGGAGTTGGCAAGGCCTCCCTCTCCAGGACCCTCCTCTCTGGCAATGCCTTCGGTGTCCTCCAAAAGTCAAGACATAGGCCTGGGGCCAAGCAAGTCCACACAGCCACAGGTGGACAGTAATGAGGAAGATGAGTCTTGGCTGGACCCTCGGCAGGGTCGCAGAGATAAGCACGTGCAGCAGAAGAAGAGACGTGCCAGGGATTAGGCTGAGTCACTGGACCACACCCCACAGGGCATAAAAGAGGGTGTAGTGGCCGGTTCAGCTCTGTGACAAGCAAAAAATGGATATCGGATGACCTTCTTTGTATTTTCTGGACTTCGTTGATTATTGTGTATTGGCTTTGTTCCCAGACGAAGGGAGAAACTCCCCCCTCATGAGTAAAGAATACCTGGCAGCCACTGGGTTGCTGCAAATTCTGATACTGGATAAATTGTTGTTGGCTGAGTTCTTTAACTGTTGTCTGTCTGTGGGGTTGCGTGTGTGAGACGGGGACAGAACAGATATAGGGTATTTGAGCAGGGGGTTGGACTAGAAAACCTCCAAAGTCCCTTCCAGTTCTATTCTGAACTGACATTGAAATCATCTGTGGCTCAACAATCTTATCTAGGCAGTATCTGAGAGCAAATCTCCTTGGTTCAGTAAGAAAATGATAATAAAGTCGACAAATGCAGTAGGAAAGACATATTGCAATTTAAAACTAAAATCTTGAATTACTTCACTTTATGTCCTTGCTCATTCAATGCCTCCAAATTGCAAATTATCCCACTACATTTCCTATCATGCTGAAGAGCATGGATTTCTTGAAGATGGCCTCATATTTTTTTTTCCTAATCCTAGTGCTAGAATAAAGATACAGAGCAGCATAACTGTGTGAGGTTTGAGGAGTTTATATCTAAGAAGTGATGGCGAACCTATGGCATACGTGCCAGAAGTGGCACACAGAGCCATCTCTCTGGGAACGGCAGCTATCGCCTGTTTCTCTTCCGGGTTACAGCGCACACATGTGCACCTGATCTTTGCGCGCACAGGAGTGCTGGAGTGCTGGAAACCGGAAGAGCAGCTCCCTGGCATGCATGCATGCCCTGGGAAGCTGAGCTTCTGGTTTACGGCACACACATGCATGCCTGTTCTGTCCCCGTACCACACACGCACCCCCACAGACGGCCCGGAGTTAATAAGCCACACGACAAAATTCTTTGAAGATAAAACTGGCAGCAACCCAGTGGCTAGCTGCCAGTTCAGACTTTATTCACACAAAACAAAGATTAGACTGCAAGCATTCCGATAAAACAGGCAGAGTTTCAACAATACAAGGATTAATCCAAATGCAGTCCGATAAAGCAGGCAAAGTCCAGTAACACAGAGATCATGGATTATTTCTAGTTTTTGCTCGTCACAAACTGAACCGGCCACCACACCCACATTTATACCCTGTGGGGTGTGGTCCAGTGATTCAGGTAATCTCTGGCATGCCTTCCCCTCTGCTGCGCACGCTTCTCCCTGCGCCTCTGCCGAGGGTCCAGCCAGCACTTATCTTCTTCGTCGCTGTCCACCTGGGGCTGCGGGGACGTGCTTGGCTCTGAGCCTATCTTTTGGCGTTCGGTGTCCTCCAGAGGCATTGCCAGAGAGGAGGGTCCTGGAGAGGGAGGCCTTGCCAACTCTTCTTCCTCACTCTCAGAGTCTGCATCTGTCGATAGCCCAGGCTCAGGCAATGGAGCCACAACAATGCCAGCCAGCTAATCTTTGCGTGCCAGAAACTGGAAGACCAGTTGACCAGCGCACATGCGCACGCCGGAAACCAGAAGCTCAGCTTTCCAGCATGCAGATGCACGTCAGGGAACTGCTCTTCCAGTTTCCAGTACTCCCCCGTGCGCCTGTGCACAGTCCTGTTTCGGCACTCAGTGCCAAAAAGCTTCGCCAACCAGGGGTGGGTTCTATTTACCTTTACTACCGGTTCACAACAGGGCCTTGCGCGTGCGCTTGCTTCATGCGTGCACATGCACACTCTTCTGTGCATGCGCAGAAGCATTTTGATGATGTTGGGGTTGGTGGGCGGAGCCTCCCGCCAGTTTTACTACCGGGGGCAACCCACCACTGTCACCAACACTGGTATAGCACGTTACTATCTGGCTCTTATTATTGGGATTGTTGAAAGAATATCAAATGACTGTTTCATTTTGGCATACTTTCCCCCCCCCCTTTCTTCCTGTCAATATCTTCTCTGGAATCCCTCCAAAAGACGCTCTATGATGGACAACTGTAATATCACTAAGGATGGTTAAATGTTATTCATCAGAAAAGGTGATGACAGAATAGGTCTCTTTTTTTATTATTATTATTACGTGGAGGAGGGTTTGCTAAGGCTTGTAACATCTAGACTGGAGCCCAAACTTGGTAACCCTGTAGAAAGCATTTGTGTGCGCTTCTATAGACATTCACTTTCTAAGTCTATGTAAAAGATTCAACGCTGATATTCACGCTGCTTTCAGCTCATCTCTCTGTCCAAGACATGGTTTAGATCTTTGAACCATAAATGTTGCCTTTGTGCTCAGAAGGAAGGGAGACAGAGAAGTGATGCTTCCTTCAAACATTATTAAGCCAAGAATAAAGACATGAAGCTTGTGGTGATAGATGTGGTTTATGACATAAGCAGGCTGTTGTCTCCATGGGTATTAGAATAGACAAACAGCCTGGAGCAGAGACATGCTAGCCTTGTGTGGCTAGATGTTGACAAGGAAGCAGAGAGTGCAACCGTCTGTGTGTGTTTTTCATTAATATGAAAGATGTTGGGTGACAATTTCACTGTAGATAAGAGACTGGTGGCCATCTATCACCTTAGAAACTGTCACTCTTACTCTAATTTATATGGTAGTGAAAGGACTGATTCTCGTGCAGTGATCTAGAACAGTGGTGGGATTCAAATTTTTTTACTACCAGTTCTGTGGGCGTGGCAATGTGGGCGTGGCATGGCTTGGTGGGCATGGCTTGGTGAGCATGGCAGGGGAAGGATACTGTAAAATCTCCATTCCCTCCCCGCTCCAGGAGAAGGTTACTGCAAAATCCCCATTTCTTCCCGATCAGCTGGGACTCGCGAGGCAGAGAATAGATGCGGGCAGGGCTAGTCAGAGGTAGTATTTACCGGTTCTCCGAACTACTCAAAATTTCTGCTACCAGTTCTCCAGAACTAGTCAGAACTTGCTGAATACCACCTCTGATTTAGAACAGGGGTCTTCAACCTTGGCAACTTTAAGCTTGGTGGACTTCAACTCCCAGAATTCCCCAGCCAGCAAAGCAGCAAAGCTGGCTGGGGAATTATGGGAGTTGAAGTCCGCCAGGCTTAAAGTTGCCGAGGTTGGAGACCCCTGATCTAGAATACAAGTGAATATAACCAGATCTTTTTCTACCAATGATTATGTTTGTACGTATGCATGTGTGTTTAATTTCTGTGTTAAACATATATCAATTTCCCCCTGCTGTTGGTCTCCAGATTTGCCTGACTTCACTTTTCTAATTCTGAGTTGGTAGAGTCAACTAGATTGAGGAAACCTGGAATAAAACACTTGGTCCAACATTGAAGATAGACAAAGTTTTCATAACACTGGGAGGTATGTCATAAAATCAGATCCAGTGGCCTTACACAAGAAAGTGTTGGTTGTGATTTCGGCAAACCAAAACCTTAAAGAAATTGTGACGATTTTGAATAATTCCCTTTTTAGCTAAGGAAATTAATTCGAGAATTAAGTTTAGAGATTAGCTATGGCAATGCATTGTTGAACATGGACGGAGCCAGAGACAGTTTGGTGTAGTGGTTAAAAGGACTAGGCTAGGAACTGGGAGACTGTGAGTTCAAGTCCCATTTTGGGCACAAAACCAGGTGGGTGATCTTGGCCAGTCGCTTTCTCTTCAGTTCTAGGAAACAAGCAATGACAAATCACTTCTCAAACCTTGCCTAGAAAATTGTAGAGATTTATCCAGACAGGTTCCAGGAAACGATTCAAAGGTACACCTATACTAAAAAAACAGGGGGGGGGCTGCTGGGGGTTCGCAGGGGTTTGGGAGAACCTCTAGCTAAGATTCTGTGCAGTTCAGAGAGCCCCCAAATCCCACTCCTGGCTGGCCCAACCCACCCCACCATGACCCTCCCAGGAGTCCCCACAAAGACCATTTTGGATGCAGGTAAGTGCAGGGCATGCATGGAGGCTTGGGGAGGGTGAAAAATGGGCTTACTGGAAAGTTGGGAAGGCTGGAAACAGGGGCCTCTGGACCCCGGAGGCTCAAGGAAAGCCTCCAGAGCTCGGGGAGGGCAAAAACGCCCCCCCCCCCGTGGTGTAGGAGGCTGACTAGGCCATACCCACCATGGCCACGCCCACCCAGCAACCAGGCCGAGAACCCCTTGCTAAAATTTTTGAAGCCCACCCCTGCTAAAAAATAATATGGATGGATAGCTCTGCAATAGATGCACCGGAGTGTGTGTGTGTGTGTGTGAGAGAGAGAGAGAGAGAGAGAGAGAGAGAGAGAGAGAGGGAGGGAGGGAGGGAGGGAGGGAGGGAGGGAGGGGGGATGTCTCTCTCTGATGCTGCCATAAAAAGGAGGAGACGAGGCTTGACTTTTCATCTATTTATTTTCGCTGTAGATAATATCCCCTAGGAGATGGGATGGGAGGGGGGACATTCCTGTGGGTTGAGGTCAGAAGCTGGGGAGACTGACTTGGAAGATGGCCAATGAGAAGATGAGAATTGGGAAACAGAAAGGGAAGGGTTTGGGGGTCAGAGGGTTAATATCAGCTACGACGAAGTCGGGGCCAGATCTGTCGTACTCAATAAATGGAATATTTCAGCAAAGATTAATTGTTTGGGAGTGCAATTTATTTGAGATGACATCGAAACCTGACAGAGAGAGAGAGAGAGAGATGAATAGGAATCTGGTGGAGGTTTTAAAAAATTAAATCAATTTTAAGGCATATACTGCCATTTTTCTGCTTCTCCTTCCAGAAACACTGAAATAGTGTCTGCTGCTAATTGGGAAGATTGTGTTTAGAGGTGTTCTGGGGACCAGCAACAAAGCCATAGACACCTTGAGATCTTAGAGATGATTCTTTTATTAAGGCATATTTAGCTTTTTCTACATCAAGAATCATTCAATCATCAACCACTCTTCCTCTTATGGTTAATATTTTGAAGATTCGCACTGGGTACAGTTTAGAATATTTCAAGCGTCCTACCTAGTGCATTATGGGTGTCACTAGCTGGGAACCACCGATTTTGGAAAGAAATTATATGTATTATAAAATAAAATAAAAGAATAAAATGCTGGCAGCCAGCAGTATCCTCTAAGATATCATGTTCTGCTGACCTTCCCATTTAGAATCTGGCCACCAGTGAGTCCAGGTTAAAGGAACCCCTTATGCTCATTTCTGCCTCCCAGTGAAATGTATTAATCTTTGCGGTCGCCACTGCGGATACTGATGTTAATGCTTGTGCAAAGTAGTTAGAAATCCCTGGCTTTTCGACTGTCAATCTTGTACCGTTCGGAAGGACTACTCTAATTAAAATGAAAATCTTCCCTTTTGAACGTAAGTGCCCTCTCCAAGCCTTTCACAGACAAATCACCCCTAATGCAGGGTCAGCTACAAAGGAAACCAAACAATCTTTATTTGAACTCCCCCCCCCAGCTGAAAGAAAACGAAGGATTTTGTTGTTGTTTTGCTGTGTTTCCTAACTTTGCCTCCGCTAATTAAGGAGCCGTTTAGCCCTTTTACACTTTGAAGTTTCTATTCAGGACCTCTCCTGACGTTAAGTCAACAAAAGGCAAGCATTTAGGCAGCCAGTGGCTCTCTGGTCCCTTTCTGGCGGCCTAATTAAAGTAATTACTTTATTTTATACCAGGCTTCATCCTTGCAACGTTGCCTTGTAATAATTGAAATGGTGTGCATGCTTTAGGAGGACTGTTTGACGCCAATGAGGAGACAGTCCTAGCATCTCCTAGCATCAAAGTCAAAAGTGGTGGATGTCGTAACCCCCTATCTGGTTATTAACCGCACCGCAGCAGAGGTGTTGTCTCTGCTTAAATGGGCAGGATATATCCCTACCCAGCCAGTATTGCTAAAGGATTGGGGGTGGGGTTGGAGTGGGTGGGATAGGATGGGGAGGTTTAAAACTTTGTTGCTTTGACTCACTACTTTTTTGCGAGTTTGAAAACAGTCCTTTGAAGCAATCCAAGTTTTGTTTGTTGGCGTGTTCTCAATGGACTGACGTCTTAATGCTGTAGAATTAGCCGTTCCCGGATGCAATGGCATTTTGGAAATCTGGAATAATTGGGGGAAGGGAGGCACATTTCTTCCCATTGTCATTCCTGAGGCCCCTTTAATGTCTCAAGATTTTTTATTCATTTTTTTTAAAATCCCAATGGCATCTTCACAAGGTAGCTCATTTCAAAGGAAACAGCTCTAGTTTAAATGGGATCAAAATCCTACCCCCGTTTTAACATTTAAATGACAATTAGTTTTAGTCAGCTATTATAATTTTAGAAAGTTCCCTTGCCTTTCATTGGCATATCAAAAGTACAGCATTTGGGGAAAAATCAGAATCAAAAGAAATGTTCTTAATTATCATTAAGGGTTCGGGAAAACGGTGCTTCCCACGACTTTGAAGTCCTGAGAGCCTGGCAAGTCATATTAAAGCAAAGAAAGGATGCTGATATTAGGGAAATGGTAAATTACAAGTCCTATTAAAAAGAAGAGTTTAACCACTTCTGGAAAAACTCTCTGTCCGTGATTCGGACTTTAGTGATTAATCATACAGTAAATCTGGGCTTCACTAGCACTAATAATAGAGGGGGGCCTTGATATTTAATCTCTGTTGGCTAGTGAAAATAAATAATATCTGTTCAAAGTGCTGATCCTCCACTATTGTTAATGGTGCCAGCAGGTCTACAGAGCTCAGAATTAAAGCTAATACACCCTACATTCTCTCAAACTTCTCTCCAGTGTGAAACCCAAAAGGAAACAGGGAAAAACCAGTATATCTTGACCAGAGATATGATAGGATGTTATACATTGCAAAGAGTAAATGATAGTGAGAAAATCTTATTTTTTTTAACTCTGCATTTTTTAAAAAAATGGTCATATGGGTATAGGAACAATCTAGAAAACAAGTATGTTTGATAGAAAATGCTCTTCCTGAATTAAAACATGAAAATCACCTTCCAGGGAACAAAACAAAATGCATTCTAGCAATTATATAGTAGAAGTTGTACATTTAATTCTACAGAGAAAGATATTTTATCTTGTCCAAAGTGATGTCTTTCACAGTTAATAACTCCTAATTATGATAGGTAAAAAAAATATTATCCTCACGAAAATGTAGGAAAGAAAATATCTGAAATATAAGAAAACCATATTTTATTTTATTTTATTTTTTAATTTGATTTATATGCTGCCCTTCTCCAGAGACTCAGGGCGGCTTACAATGCGCTAAGCAATAGCCTTCATTCTTTTGTATATTTATATACAAAGTCAGCTTATTGCCCCCACAACTGGGTCCTCAATTTACCTACCTTAGAAAGGATGGAAGGCTGAGTCAACTTTGAGCCTGGCGAGATTCGAACCTGCAGTAATTGCAGGCACCTGGTCTTAATAACAGGGTGCTTTAGATCAGTGTACTACCAAGGCTCTTTTATATTATGGAAAAGTGGAAATAATTATTAAGAAAATGAGTCCCATTTCCATGTGGCCATTGTTTGCATATATTTTGGTATATGAATTTCAAATACTGTGCCAGCAGACTTCTATAAAGAAATGGGAATATTAAATGGATGGTACATGATCATTTTAACATGTGCCCATTGTCACAATTTGGTTGTATTGAAAGGAAATTCTGTCCAATACATTTGACAGCAAGCTGCAGAAGATTCAGTTCCTTTATACAATTCTAAATTCAACAATACAATAAAAGTATATAAAACACTGTATAAAAGCTAACTTTTCAGCACATACTTTATAATTTGGGTATTTTGATCAAACCTTTGCTAATGTAAAATGCTAGATGGATCTAAATACAAACTAATCAGATAGTCAATTGTCATTTATTTGAATGTCATCTTATGAAAAGATGATATTAGATTTTCATTAGAAAGATTTTTATAAAATAGCAGAGAAACAACACTACTGATGCTGTTTCATGAAATGCATACATGATGTATTTACAGATTAACAGATTTGGAAGGGACCTTGTAGATCATCTAGTTCAACCCCCCCTCCCACCCAAGCTGGAGACCCTACACCATTTCTGTCAGATGGCAGTCCAGTCTCTTCTTGAAAGCTTCCAGTGATGAAGCTCCCACAATTTCTGAAGGCAAGCTGTTTCATTGATTGCTTGTTCTCATTGTCAGAAAATTTCTCCTTATTTCTAGGTTGAATTGCTCCTTGATCAGCTTCCATCCATTATTCCTTGTCTGGCCAGACAAGGAATAATGGATGGAAGCTGATCAAGGAGCATTTAAACCTAGAAATAAGGAGTGCCTTGGAAAATAGCTTGACACCCTCCTCTCTGTGACAGCTCCTCAAATACTGGAACACTGCTATCCTGTCTCCTCTGGTCCTTCTCTTCACTAGATTAGCCATGCCCAGTTCCTGCAACCTTTCATTGTATGTTTTAGCCTCCAGTCCATAATAATAATCTTGGTTGCTCTTCTCTGCACTCTTTCTAGAGTCTCAACATCTTTTTTATAGTGTGGTGACCAAAACTGGATGCAGTATTCTAGGTGTGGTCTTACTAAGGCTTTATAGAGTGGTGGGCTTTGATCATGTGGTTGGTGCTGCCATTTTTTAAAAAAAATTCCCATTCACAGATGCTCCAGAGATCCATTGTCCTATGCCTACCAACCATCAATTGATGAAACTATAGGAAGGAATTGCACTTTTTGTTGTCTTTTCAAAGATACATGAATTACTCTTCAACCAGGTATCTATAATACATTACCAAAAACAAAAATATTAAGATAAAAATAATTCCGAACAAACTGCATTATTTAATACCATTAAATAATGGTATTTAAAAGATGTTTCCTATTTCTAACACTCATGCGGAGCCTCTACGGATTGTGATTTAATTCTGTTTTAGAATTCAATCTATTCTGAAGTAATGATCTGCTCATTAAAACAATGCCTGATAATAATTTGTATGAACGATAGAAATAAAAGCAACAAATGAAAGAAAGGAAGAAGACTGGTAGACTGAGGTCAAGACATAGATTTATGGATTTTCCCCTTAAGCTGCCTTTAAGTGGAAGCTTTGATAAGGAACATCTGATTTCAATTATCATTAGCTCTGTGTGGTTTCCACTCTGGAACTGATGAGATTTTTTGAAAGCAGAGATGTCACTCTGTTAAGGCCTTTTATGTCTGCCATTAAGAATTTTGCAGGGGGAAAAAAGCAGTAAATAAATATAATCCAAATATGCATAGTAAAAAAATATAAGCATATGCAAATGCAACATAAATTAATATCTGATTAAGATATAGAGCACCTTCCCTCAATTTTCAGTTATCACCTGCCTTTCCAAACAGATAAACAAAACAAAAAGTCAACTATTTTAATCCACCTGGTGTCATGGTTCCAAGCAATGAACCCAACTGAATTCGGACTCAGAAGCTCCATTCAGGATTGAAATACCTTTTATTGAGTACATTGTATCGGCCCTTAGAAAGGTGAAGCTAGCTCTATTTCCCGCGCTACAGACTAATAAAAAAAATAGAAATTTCCCACCCCCCTCAGGTGAGGGAGGGGTCACATTAACCCAAGGGTGTCAAACTCAAGACCTGGGGGGCGGATCTGGCCAACAGGGTGCTTAGATCTGGCCTGAAGGGCCATCATGGAAACAGTGAAGGACCAGCCTGCAGTGCCTCTGCCTGGGAAAGTGGAGCTCAGGAGCACTGTGTGCGGCCCTCTTGAGCTCCGTTTTCACTGGCAGAGGGTTGCAGGAGGCCGTCACAGCCGAAAATGGAGCTCGGGAGCCCATTTTTGCTGGCAGTGCGCTTGTGCCACCACAGGTGCCCCTGACATGAGTGACATCAAGCTGGCCATGCCCACCCTGGTCATCTTGACCCCCCAAGGTCAAACCCTGATGTGGCCCTCAATGAAATCGAGTTTGACATCCTTGCATTAACCAATCAGTCGCCCCCACCCCCCGAGTCTCAGCAAAAGTTCATTGCCATGACGTTGGTTCACACGCTGCGTCTAATCGATGTTTTGTCTAGTGGACTCAGGCTCTGCATTCCAGTCCTTTGTAACTCCACCCCCTTCCCCCAAGAGTGGCAACTAAGAAACGAAGCGGAAGGAAATATGGCTTCGGCCGAAAGTCATTTCGAAGTTGACACCTGGGTTCCAAAGATTAGGCTTTAATGAGATAGTGCAGAACAGGAGTTTTTAGGCTCAGCCTACTCCAAACCAGGTATTTGGAAATTTAAGAAAGAAAAATATTCCAGTGCATGTACATAATTCTGATTGTTTGTTTGTCAGAAGCATCACAATTAAAATAAGGCAAACTATACAATATAAAATATAAAGTATGAGATTAAAATAGGCACAGATTTATTTATTTATTTATTTATTTATTTATTTATTTATTTATTTATTTATTTATTTATCAAATTTCTATATCGCCCTACTCCCGGAGGACTCAGGGCAGTGAACAGCCAAGATAAAATACAGATAATACAAACATTAAAAATCCATTAAAATTATTAAATATTTTGGCCAAAAACCACCCAATTTGTAAAACAGATTAAACGATTTAAAAATTTAAAAGGGAGAGTTAGATCAGGCCAGCCTGCTGAAATAAAAATGTTTAAACAGATCTTACCCAGAAACTAACAACATTAATTGTGTTCGGTTGCATTGCCATGAGGTCTTTGAATGGGCACTGATCAGGACACAAAGGGCAAGTATACATATGTATTGTTATCTTCAAATCACCATAATCACAAAGGGCAGAAGACACCAGATAGTTCCAATTGTTCAGAATATCCCTGGATCTTGTTGCACAATCTATTCAATGATTTCCATACTTCCCAGCTTTCACCAGACTCAGGTGCCAGCCCCTCTCTTGGCTCCATCAAGTCTTGGTTCTTTGTAGCTTTCCATAGATCCCCTTTGTAGCTTTCCATAAATCCCCTATTTTAAATTCTTCGAAGTCTTCCACCAACCTAAGGATTTTAATCTCTGATGAACTGGTTGTAGGCCATAGAGATGGCGTTGTCCAGTTCAGGGGTCCCCAACCTCTGGTCCATGAACCACCGCATGCCAGAAACCAAGCCATGCAAACAAGCGAAGCCCCATCCACGGGATGCAGGCAGAACACCAAACCACGCCCCCTCCGGTCCACGGAAAAACCTCTCTCCACGGAACCTGTCTGGAGAACCAGTAGCAGAAATTTTGAGTAGTTCGGAGAACTGGTAAATACTATCTCTGACTGGTCCTGCCCCCATCTATTTTCTGCCTCCCGAGTCCCAGCTGATCGGGAAGAAATGGGGATTTTGCAGTAACCTTCTCCTGGAGTGGGGAGGGAATGAGGATTTTACAGTATCCTTTCCCTGCCACGCCCACCAAACCATGCCCACAGAAGAGGTAGTAAAAAAAATTTGAATCCCACCACTGGGACCGCTGTTATTCATGATTTAATTGTTCAAATCAAATTAAATAATTGTTCACCACCATAAGCAGAAATCTATCCTCCCATCTTTAGGCATTACTAGTCCCCTTTTTATTTGATCTGTGTAGGATTTTAGGCGTTGATTCCTAAATTAAGTTCTTGGAAGCTCCTGTGGATGCCTCTGTTCAATGCTAAAAACATTGGTTTTCAATTTCTTATGAGGAACTGTGACCAAATTTGTTTAATACTTCTATCAATATTATGACAGCATCTTACATAAATGATTATATCATTTCTCTGCTATTCTACTGCCCCAGAGGCAAACAAGGCACCTAGGTGGATATGTCCACCACATATGGTAATATCAGCCTGGCAACCTCCCTCTTATTTCTGTTCTACCTTCCCTGCTATTATCTTAATATGTATATTAAGAAATATTGGGAAAAACTAATTTCATAAACTTCAATTTCACATCTCTCTCTCTCCCCTGCCTCCCTCCCTCCCTCCCTCTCTCTGTCTCTGTCTGTCTGTCTCTTTCTCTCTCTCTTTCTCTTTGTGTGTCTCTCTCTGTGTGTCTCTCTCTCTGTCCCTGCCTCCCTCCCTCTCTCTGTATCTGTCTGTCTGTCTGTCTGTCTCTTTCTCTCTCTCTTTCTCTCTATGTCTCTGTCTCTGTCTCTCCCTGCCTCCCTCCCTCCCTCTCTCTGTCTTTGTCTCTGTCTCTCTGTCTCTGTTTCTCTCCGTCTCTCTCTCTCTCTCTCTCTCTCTCTCTCTCTCTCTCTCTCTCTCACACACACACACACACACACACACACACACACAGAGGCTTCTTTATAAATTCTGCCAAGGGAAAAAGGCATTTGCGGCATTTGTGGAAAGGTTGTCATGAATAATGCAAATAGAGAATTTAACTTCACAAGGTTCATGTTACCTATCAGTCAATCAGGCAAGAGGGAAAATGGTCTAGCTTCAAAGTACTGAACTTCATGGCTTGTAGATGAATCCTTTCATTTAAATATAACAATCAGCAATCAGCAGCTGCAAGAACAACTTTTTAAAGACTGAACAATTTTTTTAAAAAAATAAAAACAATGGTGTGCCCTTAAATGCCCTCAGCATTTGGAAACATTTTGTTCTGCTAGAGAATAAGGAATGGTGTAAGTATCAAGCAGACCCTTTCAAATATAGTTTTTCTTTATTGTTACGTATTAGGTTTGGGAAGTGAATATCTTTTAATAGCTTCTGCAGTTGTGAGCCGTCTGAGGTAGTTCAGACACGCATAAACCGTGAATACAAGTAGTCCTTGATTTACGACCACAGTTGAGCCCAAAATTTCTGTTGCTAAGTGAAACATTTGTTAAATAAGGTTTGTCCCATTTTAAAAATCAAGTAAAAATCAGCTAAATCAGGACTCCTCTTGATTGACAAGGGGCCTTTTTCCCAGGCTTCAATCACCTCCCTGGCTGTTTTTGTGCTTTTATTCCAATTTATATCTAATAATTTGCTTCATGTTTTATTTTTAAAATCATAGCTTCATTAACTCCAAATGAAAATAAAACTGGTTTTTAGGAATTCTATTAAAATTATTTCCATTCCATTACACAATTATGTGCCTACACACACAATACAGAATGTAGTGTATCTGTGGTAGGTATCAAGGTATCCCAGATTATGGCATGAGAAATATTAACTTAATTTGAGGAGCAATATCTCCTAATATTGAAAGTTTATTTGATACGGGGCTAAAGACACTAGGCTAGAAACCGAGAGTTCAAATCCTGCTTTAGCAATGGCAATAGCACTTAGACTTATATACCGCTTCACAGTGCTTTACAGTCCTCTCTAAGCGGTTTACAGAGTCAGCATGTTGCCCCCCAACAATCTGGGTCCTCATTTTACCCACCTCGGAAGGATGGAAGGCTGAGTCAACCTTGAACCTGGTGAGATTTGAACTGCCAATTTGCAGTCAGCCAGCAGTCAGCAGAAGTAGCCTGCAGTACTGCACTCTAACCACTGCGCCACCACAGCTTTAGGAAAAAAGTTAGCTGCACAGTTCTGAGCCTGCCATTCTTGTTAGGAATGACAAGCTCAAAACTGTGTTCTAGGAAGGAGGCATTGACAAACCAGTTCTAAAATCTTGCCAAGAAAACTTCAGGGTCTAGTCCAGGTGGTTACAGAAGTGAAGACTAAGTACCGTATTTTTCAGAGTATAAGATGCACCTTTTTCCCCCAAAAAAGAGGGTGAAAATCTGGATGCGTCTTATACTCCGAATGTAGCCCTGCCCATCCTCTCAAACGGAGATTTCAGAGGCTGAAAAAAGACTCAGAAACGAAGCTCCAGAAAAAATGAAGCATCAGGAAAAAAGCCTCCAAACAGAGCTTCAAAAAAAAAGCCTCTGAAACAAAGTTCTGAAGCTGTTTCGGAGGCTTTCAGACGCAGAAAAAAAAGTTTTTTTCTGAAACAGAGTTTCAGAAGTTTCAGAGGCTGAAAAAAAAAGCAAGGCACAGAGCTCACAACCAACGAATCTGTTGCTAAAATTCAACTCTGGGAACAGCTGATTGGGGGTATTCTGGGAGGCTTATCCACCCGCCAATCAGCTTTTTTCTTATTTTCCTCCCCAAAAACTAAGGTGCATCTTATACTCCGGTGCGTCTTATACGCCGAAAAATACGGTAAATGACTACCAAAAAAACAAAACAAAACCCCACCCTAATATATTTTTCATAAGAAAAAAAGATTGTATTTTATATGTATAAATATATAAAAAAATAAAACAAATGTCCGAAAGGCATTGATTTTCATTATAAAATATGCATTTTTAAGACGTTTATATGTAGGGTAGCATGTACTATTCATAGCTGTGTTATATCCAATGTCCTAAACAAACCTATTATATTCTCTTGAGGAATAATGATGAAGAACAGGGTAATAACTTGCATATTTTTTAAAAAAAGAAAGTGGAAGAAAATGTATGTAAAAAACAAAATAATATCATTTATATTCTTTATTACAGATTATACATTAATTATGTCCATGCCTGTCCTGAAGTGGCATGCTATAGATGTCTTATTCGACATACCAGAATTAACTGTAAGTCTTATCCACAAATCTGGTATTTCCTAAAATCAAAATGTGCTTTTTAAGATTTCCTTACAAAACATAGAAATTCAGCCCATCAAAATGCTGGGGAAGAGCAGTAAACATGTTGTCACACATGAAAGAATTTAATCTTTATTATATTTTATCCTCGTAGAACAATTTTCCAGTAATTTGGCCTCGCAAGAGCTGGAAATGCATTCTCCAAACAGAAACACTTTGATGTTGCGCAAACAATGAAGTCTAACGTGTCATTTTAAAGTTGTATATGATAAATAATAAAATGTTTCTTCCAGCACTCGTGGTACTTACTGATCTGACAGCTTCTATCTTTGGCAGCTCTTGCTGACACACAATTTCTAAGATGAGAGCTATTGGGGTGGACAGTCAGTTATGTTGTGCTGGGAAAAATCTTGTCAAATTGGCTCCAGCTAGATTAAATAGATAAGGAGAAAGAGACAGGATTCAAGACAAAGACAAAGGGGAAGAAAAGGGCAGAGTCAAAGAGAACAAGAAGCTTGGAGAAAGTAGTAGACAGAGAATGGGCAATGACACTGTCACGTCAGTGGAACTGGTCTTCTAAAAGCTTGAGCAGGAAAGGGGAACCCAGAGTCACCTTGTGGGGGAGATGGGTGGCATAAAAATTTAATAATAATTTAATATCAGTTGGAAGGAGGGAAGCAATCCCTTACCAAGGAAGAGTGTAAAGTGGAATCTAAGTAGGTTTCCATTTCAGGTTTGCATAGGATCATTCATAAAATAGCTTTATTTTAAAATTAAAAGTTAAAAATAAGTATTGTTATTGATCTAATACACATACTGTAACTCCAAAAGATTATCTAGATGCATTTCAATTGGTTTTCAAGCTGGAATTCAACATGGAGACAATCTTGCTTGTACTTGTGGAGGACTTGTGGCAGAGCTGGCATAGAACTGGTCTATACGTCAGTCCATCCATCCATCCATCCATCCATCCATCCATCCTTGTGCTCCTTGATTTCTCAGTGTCTTTGGATGCCATCAACTACATTATCTTTCTAGGTTGGCTGAGAGATTGGAAATAGGAGGAACTGTTTTATAATGGTTCTCTTCCTTCTTTCTTGGCCAGTTCTTGTAGGTCTCCAGGGATAAACTAGATAGAAATAACAAGCAGAGGACCTAATTCTATTTAATTGTAAAGTTACATTGACAGATTTTTGCAAATCTGAAAGTATAAATCTTCTTTCTCCTTTACAGGCTGAGAAACTAGGAGTTCTTTCTGAGCCTCTTCTCCTAACCCAAGGGTCTGCAACCTTAAACACTTAAAGAGCCATTTGGACCCATTTCCCACAGAAAACAAAACACCGGGAGCCACAAAACCTTTCCCCCTGACTATTTCTTGAGCGGTCACAAAACTAGCATATGTAGTTCAATTCAACTTTCTGTTTTCTTCTGAAACTTTTCTTTTCTTGGTTGGCCTACTGGGGGTTGAAAAACTCAATAAATCACGTGCTTGCAGATGTTGCACATTGGCTGTTGTGACGCATATTTTGAGTGACAGGGAGCCGCAACAGAGGGGTGAAAGAGCCACTAACCACTAGCCAGTTGCAGACTATGCTATCTCTTATCTGACTATCCCCTTGGCAGCATCTCTTTGCTCAGTCTCCCAAGGTCTTTTAAACATACCATTACAGTTCTAGTCAGTGTTGGCAGGGAGGGAGTGTCTTTGTTCCTAGAAGGCTCCTTTCGTGAGGAGGGACAGGATTCAATATTCTCTTCTTTCTTGTTTAACATCTGCATGAAACCTCTAGGTGAAGTCATCTGTTAGTTTGAGATATGGTATTATCAATACACTGATGATTCCCAACTATAGCTTTCAACTCCAGGCTGGCCAAGAGAAGTTATGAAGATCCTGTCCCAGTGCCTATAGGCTATGTGATGGGAAGCAATCAACTCCAATTCAATCGTAGCAAGATTGAGTAGCTGGAGTTATTAGCCAGCAATTTTCCATTTTAATCTTACATGGAGCCCACTTGGCTGGTGCACACTTTGGAAGAACAGGTGCAGGCTGCAACTAAGAAGGCCTTTGCATACCTCCATCTTATCCACCAGTTGTATCCTTACTTGAATTGGGGAATGGCTCTTTGTACAGTAACTCATGCTTTAACCACCTCACATCTCAACTATTGCAATGCATTCTATATGGGGCTGTTCCTGAAGACCATTGTCATATAATATCCACAAATGGGAAAACATTCCTCCAGGGCAGAATTTTCATAAGAACATATAGATATGTCATAGACAATAGTTAAATGAAGCATATGCAAAAGGAAGATCAAATATGAGCTATGTGAACTAAAGTAAAGTTGAAATAACCAAAACAAAAAGGATGGGTATTTTAAAATGAGCATTTTTAAGAACAACTGGATTTAGGTGGACCAGAATGAACCAGTTTTAATTCAGATGACTACCTAGTATAATCTTCACAGCATGAGTTCAGACAAAAGAACGAAATGGAAACGTTACCAAAAAAAGATACGTGTCAGCTCATGCTCAATCTAATTCATGATTAGATTGTATCTACCATATTACTATTAGTGAATATATGTCAGGTTTGTTGTTACACAAACATATACCTGTCATAGAACAAAGAAGGATGGAGGTCAACATTGACTGAATAATTCATTGACTGAACAATAAACAACAACAAGGAAGGCAGAATATTATTCTAGTCAAAACGTAAGTTTAAATAAAAAATGAGAGACCTGTGTGAGGTTGACATTTTTGTGAGAATGCATTTTTTACTATTTTATTTTTACCAGTTCTAAGAAAGGTCTGCCTTGATTCAATCAAGAATGGATAAGATATCAGAGGATAACCTTTATTTTGATCCAAACATGAATGGAAAGGTGTTAATGGGAAAAAAGTTTCTTATTAGGACAATCTTTGCCAGTCCAGTAGCTGATAGTAAAGGAATGAAGTCTGGGAAGCAAGGATTTGTGATTGTGCAACTTTTGAATATGCAAGGAGGTGAAGAAGTTCTTTATTATGTTTTACATAGCTAATCTACTGCAGAAAACATTAAGGGATTCAAAGCGATCAAACTGGTCAGTCCTAGAGGAGATCAACCCTGACTGCTCTTTAGAAGGTCAGATCCTGAAGATGAAACTCAAATACTTTGGCCACTTAATGAAAGGAAGGATTCTCTGGAGAAGAGCCTAATGCTGGGAACGATTGAGGGCAAAAGAAGAAAGGGACAACAGAGAATGAGGTGGCTGGATGGAGTCACTGAAGCAGTAGGTGTGAGCTTAAATGGACTCCAAAGGATGATAGAGGACAGGAAGGCCTGGAGGAACATTGTCCATGGGTTCGCGATGGGTCGGACACGACTTCACAACTAACAACCAACAAAAATGATGGATGGTAAGAGCCATTGGATGCAGTTTCTAGAGTTATTACTAATGGGTAACTGAAATGCAGGGACAGGTTAATATTGCCTAGAGAATTACTTATGTTGCTGCTTCAACATGAGACTGTACCTATGAAGATTGCCAGAAGAACAGTGGAATCCAACAGAAAATATAATAGAATAGAGAAGATGTAGTGCCAGATTCATGAGACACCATGAATGATTGGTATCAGATGTATGGGTTCAACTTGGAAAATTATAGAGAATAAATGTGCCAGTAAAATATGACCTGAAAATATATATAGTCATATACTCTACAACTTAAGGGACAAATTCAGCATTCTTTAATTTGTACCAAAGAACCACAAAAAGAGATACTAGAGGCTGTGAAAATCAAGTAAGAAAAAAAAATCTCAAAATCTCCAAGAAAAAAAGAGTAAATTTCAGACCGTTATTAAGGATAGCTAGGAAAAGATAAAGAACAAAACACAGAACACCGAATTATCGTTCCTGACACCTTAATCAAGAAGTACGTATCTAGATGTTTTTTTTTTAAAGTGCCCTTTTAAAGTTTTTTTTAAAAAAAAAATCACAGGGAATTGTACAGCTAAAATAGGAATGGGCAATCCTAATCACAGAGGAGATAAGATAGAAGCAAATGGGATTAAAGCAGGATGAAAGACTGGGGTGAAACCCCAAACAAATGGGATTATAGAAAAAGATTTATATAGAGAGAGAATATGTTCAGAAACTGATTGAATAGACAATTGTGAAATAGCACTGGGCACAGCAAACAATTTAAAGCTGCACAGAAGAAACAATTATAATAATACATTTATTTCAGCAGAATGGAATAAGACTATACAGTTTAGAAACCAGACAAGATCAGTGTACCTGCCTACACCGAAAAAATGAGATGCAGGAGAATGTGCAAATTACAGGATCACTCCACTAATTCCTCCTGCAAGGAAAGATTTGTTTAAGATCTTTAAAAAGAGAAAGAGAGCCATGAATAAAGAAAGACAAATTTCAGAAAAGACAGAAGGCCATAGGATCAGATAGTTAATGTAAGATGGATGATGGAGAGAACAATACAAGAAAATGTACCTTCTTTTCACAGACTAGAGTTCCAGTGTGGAGTTTATTAAGGATAATGGACATCTTGGATCATTCTTCTGAAGTTGCTGTAAGAACTAAATTATAGCAACAATGGTACAGAGAAAGAAGGCAGGGAGATACAGGAAGTTCTCAATTTACAACACTTCATTTAATGACTGTTCGAATTTACAACGGCACTGAAAAAAGTGACTTATGATCATTTTCCATACTTACAACCTGTGTAGCATCCCCAGGATCATGTGATCAAAATTCAGATGCTTGGCAACTAGATCATACTTGTGATCGTTGCTGTTTCCCAAGGTCATGTGATCACCTTTTGCAACCTTTCGACAAGTAAAAACAATGGAGAAGCCACTTGACAGTCGTGTTACCAATTTATGAACTGCAGTGATTCACTGTTGCAAGGAAGTTCGTAAAATGGGGAAAAACTCACTGAACAAAATTCTTATTTAACAACAGAAATGTTGGGCTCATAAGTCAAAGATTACCTAAAAAGCATGATGAGTAGTGTCCTCAGTTCTCTTTAAGATAGACAACATATTCTAAACTCAGGATTAAAAGGGATGAATTAAAATAGAAGGTCAAAACACAAATACTTTGAGATATGCAAGTAACATCCTTTATTGATATAGGCCAGCTCATTATGAGAGTTAAGAAACCTTAAATTTAAAATCTGGATTAATTTTGTAAAGATAACAAAAGTAATATCAGTATACATGCTTATTGAATTTACAGTTGTTTCTTTGGGGTTCAAGGCAATAAAGGGAAGTCTTGCCTGGGCAGGAAGGCAATAACAAGTAACATTCGTGAAAGATAAGAACATTTCAATAACATCAAAGTTCAGAGTAATTAACGCAATGGCCTTCCTGATATAATGTACAACATGAAAGCTAGACATCAAAAAAAGGGTGGGAGAAGACATTCTGAATTATGGACCTGGATCTGGATAGTAAAAGTGTCATGGACTGTAAGAAGAACTAATTAATCATCCTTGGACCAAATATAAATGGCTGCTCCTTTCGAAAGATAATCAGGAAGCAGAAACTCATATGCTTTGAAAATCTGAAGCTAAAAAGTGATGAATTATATATTGCAAAATGGAGAGAAGACCACAAATAAGGTGAAGGGAAGGGATCAAAGAGGTTGATGGAATGTCCTTGGAGAAACTGTGATTTATCCCTAAGTAGAGTATTTGAGCATAATTATGAACAGTCAATAGCAATTCAATGGTTCTTGATGAACTATGATCATAAAGTTTCATAGGATGCACACAAATACAAATAACAGAGAATCTACTCAAAAACTCTACCTAAATATTTAGCCCCAGGCTACAAATTAACTAAATAAAACCAGGAACTGATTTCGATAACAGTAGTTATTTCCAATCTCTAAGAATAGCGTACCCTTCAGATTCTACCACAAATCAGTTTTCAAAAGACAGATTTATTTTTGAAATTGATTACGTCCTCTTCTTCTTCCTTCATCTCTAGCGTTCAAAAGTTCTAAATTGGCAAATGTAAATGACTTCAGATTGGGTTTTAATAAGCATTCCTGTCGAGAGACAACATTTAAGTTCATTTGTAAATTCCTCTGGGTAATTGCAGTCACACATTAAAAGTTATTTCATTAAGATCCTTAATTCAACTTTAAAACAGCAATGAACTCTTTAGCAATAAGCTTTCCTTAAACATGAATCAATTTAATATACTGTGGACATTTCATGGACCGAAGAGTCTATTTCTCAATGGATGAAGGATCTTTGTCAGCTAGCAGTTGCATGTTCATACATAACTATAGGTTAAGTACTGGTAGTCCTCAATTTAGGACCACAATTGAGCCCAAAACTTCTATTGTTAAGTGAGACATTTGTTAAGTGAATTTTGCCCCATTTTACGACCTTTCTTGCCTCAATTATTAATTGAATCACTGCCGTTATTAAGTTAGTAACTGTTTTTTAATAAATAAATCTGGTTTCTCCATTAACTCTGCTTGTCAGAAGGTCACAAAAGGTGATGACATAATCCCAGGACACTGCAATTGTCATAAATATGAACAGGTTCCCAAGCATCTGAATTTTGATCACCCCTTGATCCTGGGGATGCTGCAACAGTCGTAAGTGTGAAAAATGATCACAAATCACTTTTTTCAGTGGAGTTGTAACTTTGAATGGTTACTGTTCAAAGTTAGAAAAATTTGAGGACTACCTGTGTAACTTTTATTAATGATACAGATACTTTTGCTTTTATTAGATAGTATAATATGATATGGTAGGGTAGAGTACGGTAGAGTAGACTAGCATATAATATAGTATAATAGTAGCACCAGGGACCAGTTCTGCGTAGAGAGGTTTTTCCATGGACCAGAGAGGGCGTGATTTCATGTGCTTCCTACATCACATGGATGGGACTTCGGTTGTTCATGTGGCCCAGTTTCGGGCATGCTGGACCGGAGGGGATGCCTGTTTTAAAGGCCAGAAAAGAACAGATCAAGCACATCTCTAAGATCACTTCACCTCACTTCAGTAAGGGCATAATATAAAGCAGGTCTTCTTTAGCTGCCCTGGCAGAGCCTGGAGGAAAGAAAAATCCTGGCTTTGTGCCATTAGAGTTTTAGAGATGATAACCTGATGATAACAAAACTGGTGCTATTCTGTAGTGGTGGAACCCACATTCTGGCTGCTGCATTCTATATCAACTCCAGCTCCCAAATCATTGTTAAAGGCAGACCCATATGAAACACATTGCATAGTTCTTTTGTATGATGATAAAGGAAGGAATCAGTACTACCAGTGGTTCTAGAAATGGAACTGAATATAATGCTATGCTATGCTATGCTACGCTACGCTACGCTATGCTACTCTATGCTTATGCCGTGCTACTCCACGCTATGCTGCACTCATTACAGAAGTGTTTCTTAACCTCAGCAACTTCATGGTCTCCTGCCTTGGGCAGGGGGTTAACCCAATGATACTATGCTATGCTATGCTGCGCTATGCTACACTACGCTATACTCAGTGGTGGGTTCCTCCTGGTTCGGTCCGGTTCGGCCGAGCCAGTAGCAGTGACAATATGACGTCACCGAACCGGTTCTCCCCCCCACCCCCCACCCCCCACCCCCCCACATTATTCTTACCTTTTATTTGGTCCCACCCCCAATCTATTGCTGCCTCCTGAATCCCAGCTGATGACTAGAGGGAAAAAAACTGTTTAAACTCTTGCTGCGGGGCTTCAAAGGGCCGTCCTACAGCTGATCAGTGTTAAAAGCAAACAAATGAGTCGGGTCATAAGTGCAAGGACTGGTCATAAGTGCGAGGACCTTCCAGAAATGACTCTGACCAGCTAGCCATGCCCACCTAGTCACATGACTTCCAAGCCACACCCACAAAACAAGCCACGCCCACAGAACCGGTAGTAAAAAAATTTAGAACCCACCCCTGGCTATACTATAGGGGTCCCCAATCCCCGGTCCTTGGACCAGCTCCAGGCCGCAGCATGTCAGAAACCAGCTACACAAAGAAGCAAAGCCCCATCCAACAGGATGCTGGCAGGACATGAAACCATGCCCCCTCCGGTCTGTGGAAAAACCTCTCTCCATGGAACCAGTCCCTGGTGCTGCTGCTTTAGAAAACTCCTTAAAATGTTAGGTAAGCTTTAGTGGTTTTTGTTTTCATACCCAATAAGAATGAAGGCCAGCACCAAATTTTATTCTGCTTGTCTTGCATTTATGGTTTTGAATGATACTATTGGGGTGATGTTGCTGATTATTTTGATCACTACACAAAGTTGTTTGATTTGGGCAACCCAGAAACGTTATAAGTAAATAAAGAAATCTTGGCAGGTTTTCAATTTCAGCAGGGGGTTCCCACCTTCATAATTAGCAAGAAAAAGACATTGCATAAAATTTTTTGACAGAACAACGAAAAGCTTTAGTTTAATTTAATTTTTTATATCATGGGGCTAATAATGTGAACTACCTTTAAGAGACTAGTTGAACAGGAAAATGTGATAAGAAAAAGCCTTTGCTTGCTAAGAACTGAAAGAGCAATATGTTAAAGCAAAAGCAATAAAAGCCATCAATTATTTCAAAATGTAGTGAATTATCCTTGCGATGTACAATGAATGGATTGGTTTACAGTACATTCATTCCAATTATAATAATTATCCAGGTGTTATCTTTGCTACCAGACCTGTCACATGAATAAAACAGAATTTTCCATTAAAATATCTTCTCGTATTTAGTTATATTCTTTTTTATGGTATATAACTTTTATTTTTTTCCCCATAAAACATAAAGATTAAAAACTAACAAAGGGAAATAAACGGTCAGAGAGAGAAATAGATAAGAAAGAGGGATAGAAAAAGAGATAAGAAATAGAAGTAGAAAAAAGCAAAAACTATAGAGAGTTTTTCTATACTAAATTTATTTTTACTTTAGAGGAAACTTCCCGTACCTTTCTTCAATATGCAAACTAACAGCAATATTGATCTAAAATGCATGTTGGGCCAAAGGATCCTGGGAAAGTTATGGAAGTCATAACTGGACCGGTTACATCTCCATTAGAACTTCTCATGCCTAATTTTGTTCCAGAGAAGAAAAAATTGCAAGAGGTCTATGAAACAGAAGGTAGAGGAGAAGGATTTCTGGTCACATAGTATTAATAACCCGAATTCATGGATAAGGCATGTGAGGCAGGCCTATTAATAAGAGCCATATAACAGTGAAACAGTCTGTCGTACATACTGGAGAGGATTGTGTTTGATTATCTTAGAGGGCTCTTCCAACTGTACAATTCTATACTTCCATCTTTTCTTTCTTTCTTTCTTTCTTTCTTTCTTTCTTTCTTTCTTTCTTTCTTTCTTTCTTTCTTTTTTCTTTTTTTCCTTCCTTCCTTCCTTCCTCCCTCTCCCTCTATCTTTCTTTCATTCTTCTCCTTTCTTTCTTTCCTTCCTCCCTCCCCTTCTTTTTCTTTCTTTCCTCCTTCCTTCCTTCCTTCCTTCCTTCCCTCCCTCCCTCCCTCTCCTTCCCTCTTTCTTTCTTTCCTTCTTTCTTTCCTTTCCTTCCTTCCCTCCCTCCCTCCCTCTTTCTTTTTCCTCTTTCCTTCCTTCCTTCCCTCCCTCTCTCCTTCCCTCTTTCTTTCTTTCTTTTTCTTTCTTTCTCTCTCTCTCTCTCTCTTTTTTTTCTTTCTTTCTTTTCTTTCTTTCTTTCCTCCCAACATAGCTAGATGACCTTTTCCATTAGATACTTCATTTGTATTCCTGTTATGAAAACCAGGAACTGAAAGTTGTTTCTACAGAACATCTTACAGCTGGCCGAGCAAAAGCTGCCAAAGTTATTCTACATCAAATCGTGTAAGCAGAGCCTGTGCTGGCTTTACCACTTGGGCCTGGCAGAGTTAGAGTCTGAGGCTTTGCAGCTGTGTGGCCCCAAAGAGGCCACCCATTTGTGGTTGACCATGTTGCTAGCCACCATCAGTGTAGCGTAGCAGGGATTTATTTATTTTTTTAAAAGAACTGTAATTCCACTCTATAAAAATGCATCAGATGAGATTTGCAAAGGGTCAAAAATGCTGCCGGCTCAAGAAATGCACCACTTCCATTTTACAGCTTGGTGGCATAAAGCTACCTTTTCTGTAGCACTTCTTATTGCTGTGAAATATATTTTCAATGGGTAGAAAGCAGAGGTGGGTTTCAGCAGGTTCTGATCAATTCTGGAGAACCGGTAGCAGAAATTTTGAGTAGTTCGGAGAACCGGTAGTAAAAATTCTGACTGGCCCCGCCCCCATTTATTCTCTGCCTCCCGAGTCCCAGCTGATCAAGAGGAAATGGAGATTTTGCAGTAACCGTCACCTGGAGTGGGGAGAGAATGGTGATTTTACAGTATCCTTCCCCTGGAGTGGGGTGGGAATGGGGATTTTATAGTGTCCTTCCTCTGCCATGCCCATCAAGCCATGCCACTCCCACCAAGCCACACCCAGAGAACCGGTAGTAAAAAAATTTGAAACCCACCATTGGTGGAAAAGTATCTTTTATATTCAACCTCAATCTTTTAATTTTCTAGGTAATGAGTAGGATAGATCATTTAAGTGTGGGCTGCCACGAGCTATGGTTTCTACCAAAAGCAAACCAACTCTTTCTCTTGATGGTTTGGTTTTTGGTACAAACAAACAAACAAACAAACACTCTTTCAAGATCTTGCATTTGACTAGATTTCCAAGTGTTCCTTCAGGGCAGAAGCTTCCCCCTCTTACATAATTTGATTGATAGAAAATGAACTATAAAGAAAGTCATTGAACTGATGATGTATTGGAACGAGTTAAGGAGGGTGAACAATTTATATGCTGCTTTGATTCAAGGTAAAATATGTGAAAATTGAAGCCACAAGATGAGTCTTTGGAGATCTAAATGGGTGGCACCATAAAATGAGATTATTTCATATAAAAAGTTTTTGACTTTCCATGGATAGTATTGATGGTAAGACACCCCTAACAACCCTTGAGGTGAATATAGCAGCCATGCCACCCAGCTGATTGTTCCCTGTGGCCTTCCGCAGCGGCCACGCATCACCCGCTGGGCCATTCTGGATGGCGAGGAGGACCTTTGCTCGGTGGGCGTGGGCAGCAGGATGGACAGAGGGTGGGACCGAAAGACTTATAGTGATTTTGTGTATGATTTTACTTTATAATGTGTATACTGTATGTATATTTTTAAAAGTCTGTAAGGATTGGGATACATAAATACCCGGGCAACGCCGGATTATCAACTAGTAGTATATAAAACTGCAAAAATATTATGGGCCAATATTGCTTTATAGTCCATTCCCTGTGTGTATAGTTGGGAAGGAAAGTGTCTGTAAATGTAAGATGAGAAAATAAAAGAACCAAGGCAGCAATTATGGGGAATGGAGACAAATGGAAGAGAAGGAAAGTTCCAGAAAAAGTCTCCATGGATTTCTAATCTTTTTAAAAAATAAATAAATAAATAAATAAACATCAGCTGAAATCTCACAAGTTTACAAAACCTTGGGCAATTACACGTCCTTCCCTCACAATTTTGTGTGATTTTTAGGAGAAAATATTGCCATTCTATAAAATGTTGGATGAAAACAAGTCATTTAAGGGAGTAGTGGGTTGTTGTTTTTTAAGGAAATATTTACATCTTTCTCAAGACTGAGGATGGACCACATGAATGGACCAATGAGGATGGACCGCATAAATAAGTGGTTATAGAATTCCATCCAACACCAAGTTATGAACAAGCAACTCTTCTAAGTCTCTTGCTCAGAGTTGAAGAGTCAGGAAAGATGATTAAAGGGACATCCTGCTACACTTGTAGTGTCCTTCCCATGAGTAGATGGGCACAGTTCACACAATCCATGAAATTCTGTACCATGAGTCATTAAGGGAATATGCATCCCATTGTGATTTTAAGCAGCCCCGTCCCCCCAGATATATTTTAAGAAACAAAACAAGGCAAAGACGAGAGATTATTTCATCCACAACTTCTCTATACCTTCCATCCTTCCTTTTTTTAAAAAAAAAAAATAAAGAATAAATCTATCTGACATATGTGTCGCTTTCATGTTAATCTTAGCTGGTCCTGTTTGATCTAGTTTAATAATAGTGAGAACTCAATGATGCAAGGGAATCTAGACTTTTCCAGTGTGTCTCTCGTCTGACTGCAAATTCAATGAGCATAGCTCCTCTCCTTGGTGTTCTCAAGCCATAAACACGTGGTTCTCTTTTTGTGGTTAAAACCCAGATGAAAGCCATGTGCTTGTAGTGGGAAATGCCATGAAAAGCAATTTTCTCATGGCAGTCTATCAAAGAAGAAAAATACAAAGATTAGCAAGGAGGTCTCAGACAAATTCTCATTTTGAGTTCTTTCATTTTAAGTTCGGGATATTGGGTATATTATCACTGAGTGTGGCGCATGTATATGTGACATATATGTGACAGGCCTTTTCCCTTCTTACTGAAATGTGGAAAGAGAGGTGAAAGCCAGGAGTGGGTTCTAAAATTTTGTACTACCGGTTCTGTGGGCATGGCTTATTTTGTGGGCGTGGTTTGATGGTCATGTGACAAACAATTCTTTAGGATTTAGCAGAGGTACTGGTCTACCAGGCTTTTAATTGCTTGCAGAGCTGTATCGGTCTACTCATTTGTTTTTGGAGGCACCGGTCTACTCATTTGTTTTTGGAGGCATCGGTCTACCCATTTGTTTTTGGAGGCACCGGTCTACTCATTTGTTTTTGGAGGCACCGGTCTACCCATTGGTTTTTGGAGGCACCGGTCTACCCATTTGTTTTTGGAGGCACCGGTCTACTCATTTGTTTTTGGAGGCACCGGTCTACCCATTGGTTTTTGGAGGCACCGGTCTACCCATTGGTTTTTGGAGGCATCGGTCTACCCATTGGTTTTTGGAGGCACCGGTCTACTCATTTGTTTTTGGAGGCACCGGTCTACCCATTTATTTTTGCAGACACTGGTCTACCCATTTGTTTTTCGAGCACTCTGGTCTACCACCATACTGCCTTTCAACACTGATCAGCTGTAGGGTGGCCCTTTGAAGCCCTGCGGCAAGAGTTTAAACAGTTTTTTTCCTTCTAGCCAATCAGCTGGGACTCGGGAGGCAGCAAATAGATTGGGGGCGGGGCCAAATAAAAGGTTAATTCAGGGGGTGGTGGTGGGAGGACTCAGCTCCCGAACAACGAGAACCGGTTCGGTGACTTCATATCATCACCGCTACAGCTCAGCCGAACTGGGCCGAAACGGGAGGAACCCACCACTGGTGAAAGCTAAATTGGGTTGGATTCAGAATTTTTCTTCCTTTTATTAGAACTTTTTCTGCTGAAAGAACATTTTCTATTGAAGGAAGTCTCCACCCACTGGACCAATTTTTGGATTGGACAGTTGGTTCTTCGTTCAAGTTGTCATTGAATGTGAGAGAAATTAGACTGATACCTGAGATTAAAAAGAAAATTAGAGGTATATCTGTCTGTAGAGATTCTCAGCCATCCAGGTCATGGTTGTCCAGTTTCAGGACGCAACTGGACTTTCTTGTTTTTCTTTTGAAGACATTTTGCTTCTCATTCAAGAAGCTTCTTCAGCTCTGACAGGATAATGGGGAATGGAAGGATTTATATTCCTTGCTGGTCATTTACATCCTTTTAGAGGGTCATTGAAGCACTTGAGGATTCAAGTGCTTCAACAACCAAGCTTTTTGGATGAGAAGCGAAATGTCTTCAAAAGAAAAAACAAGAAAGTCCAGTTGCCTCTTGAAAAAGCACCCCTGGGACAGCTATCTCTCTCATATATATGCTTAGCAGCTTTGGGTCTGGATATGAACTTATGGTAGGATCTACTATAGCATCCTATAATAGTTCCTATTGTTACAAAAGGATGCTGCAATGATTTCAGTGTGTTAATGTTCTTTTGCTGGTTTTGCATATTGTTATTTTACTGACATTAAAAACCTATCCTGAGGGGGATCGGTTTATCCTAAAATGTCATTTTTTAAAAAATGCAGTTGATTAATAAGAGGGATCTTGGAGTCCTAGTGGACAACCATTTAGATATGAGCCGTGCAGTGCAGCAGCTGCCAAAAAAGTCAACACAGTTCTGGGTTGCATAAACAGAGGGATAGAATCAAGATCATGTGAAGCGTTAATACCACTTTATAATGCCTTGGGAAGGCCACACTTGGAATACTGCATTCAGGTTTTGTCGCCACCATGTAAAAAAGATGTGTAGACTCTAGAAAGAGTGCAGAGAAGAGCAACAAGGATGATTAGGGGACTGGAGGCTAAAACATATGAAAAACAGTTGCAGGAACTGGGTATGTCTAGTTTAATGAAGGAAGGACTAGGGGAGACATGATAGCAGTGTTCCAATATCTCAGGGGCTGCCACAAAGAAGAGGGTGTCAAGCTATTCTCCAAAACACCTGAGGGTAGAACAAGAAGCAATGGGTGAAAACTTATCAAGGAGAGAAGCAATGTAGAACTAAGGAGAAATTTCCTGACAGAACAATTAATAAATGGAACAACTTGCCTGCAGAAGTTGTGAATGCCCCAACACTGGAAATTTTTAAGAAGATGTTGGATAACCATTTGTCTGAAGTGGTGTAGAGTTTCCTGCCTGGGCAGGGGGTTGGACTAGAAGACCTCCAAGGTCCCTTCCAACTCTGTTATTCTATTCTATTCTAAAATAAAAAAAACAATAAAATAAAGAATTAGCATTTGGAGTGCTTCAAACTCAAACTCAAAAAAAAAAAAAGTACTTCAGAGCATATGCTTTCAAGCCTTGAAAGCAGCTGCATCTTTTCCAGAATTGCACAAGT
This sequence comes from Pantherophis guttatus, assembly GCF_059756535.1. Classification (NCBI taxonomy): domain Eukaryota; kingdom Metazoa; phylum Chordata; class Lepidosauria; order Squamata; family Colubridae; genus Pantherophis; species Pantherophis guttatus. The sequence continues at coordinate 73,367,002 of NC_142068.1, read as the reverse complement.
GCCTTCTATAAATGCAGTGTGATTCCAGGAAAAGACAGATATGGTTCAAGTGTTGAAGGTTGGCGCTTGCCAACATATCCCCATATGCAGGGGTGAAATCCAGGAGGTTCTGACAGGTTCTGGAGAACCGGTAGCAGAAATTTTGAGCAGTTCAGAGAACCGGTACCAGAAATTTTGAGTAGTTTGGAGAACCGGCAAATACCACCTCTGGCTGGCCCCAGAGTGGGGTAGGAATGAAGATTTTGCAATATCCTTTCCCTGGAATAGAGTGGGAATGGAGATTTTACAGTATCCTTTCCCTGGAGTAGTCATCCAAATTTGACAGAGTGGAGTAGGAATGGAGTGGAGTAGGAATGGAGATTTGGCAGTATTTTGAAGTATTCCCCTGCCACGCCCACCAAGCCATGCCCATCAAGCCACAGCACACCCACCAAGCCACGCCCACAGAACCGGTAGTAAAAAAAAATGGATTTCACCACTTCCCATATGCTCCAAAGCACCATTTTTGCTTTTGAATTCCAAGTTCTGCACAGCCATATTAGAATGTTCTTGTCTTCCTATTATTATTTATCATTTACATTTTATCTGGGACATGAACCAAGAAAAAAAAATAATATTCCAGATGCCAGATTTTTCTTCAAGATTTCATTCATTGTCTCTGGCTGTCAAAAACCAAGATCTTTGGCCAATAAACTATTCCTGCCTCCTTCAGGCATGCCACAAAATCTAGGGTTTTAAGCAGCCAAGAGCCTTGGGACCACACCAAATTAAATGGGAAGAAATAATTGTGGTACAACTAAAATCATGTTTGCCATAATATCTACACAACATATGTTTAGCCCTTAGAGAATTTACTGAATGAGAGGTCTTTCTAGAAATTCAAGCAGTGTAGTAAATAAATAGAAAGAAATGAAAGTAATAAAACTAATGTCATCTATTGTAAGAGATCAACCATGAATGAGTGGCTGAGGTCTATATTTAAGCAGTTTAGCTACTACATATTTCAGTCCCTTGGTCTTCAAGACTGTCTCCTTCAGAGAATTGATAATTATAGTTGTCTACCAAATGTTATGGTATCCTGAGCAATTATAGGTCCCAAAGCTGCCATTAAGTTGCTTTATCATAAGCATAGGTCTGATAAGGAGTATATAAATAGTATTTAATGTCAAAATGCTGGACTATATTATAGATAATGTAGGTGAAGAAATTATCTACACTATGTATGAGCAAACAAGCAAAGTATTTTTTTTTAATTTTCTTTATAAACTACATTTTCAGATCAAAGGAATGAAATCAATTCTTGTTCAACTCCTATACTAACGACAACTATCCTATTCTCCATTTCCATGTAAAAATTATTATGGATTTTAGGTAGTTTGCATCCAATTCTGAAAGTACAGAATGTAGGAAATGCAGAATGCTACATGGGAATTGTCTGGTTATTAAACATATTTAAGACTCATATTTAGAATCAAGGTAAGATTACCAATATTTAAAGGGAAAATCTAGATATAAAAATCTGAAGACTGAGTTTTGATCAAAATGATGGCTGCCGGAATTCAGAATTCTGCTCTATAATTTTGGAAATTACAAAATACATATGAATTGCTTTGTGGCTAATGGCTACTGAGCCAGCTAATCAGAAACAAATAAGTATCACTTAAAATGATATCCCAAAAATTCTTGTTTTCTTGGTTGCATTTATAGCAATAGCACTTAGACTTATATACTGCTTCATACTGCTTTAAAACACTCTCTAAGCAGTTTACAGAATCGCATATTGCCCCCAACAATCTGGGTCCTCATTATACTGACCTCAACAGGATGGAAGGCTGAGTCAACCTTGAACTGGTCAAGATCGAACTCCTGGCAGTGGGCTTTGTCAGCCTGCAATACTGCATTCCAACCACTGCAATATCACGGCACAGTGAGTAGGTTATGAGATACCTACAAACATTAGCAGTGCAACATAATGAGCATTGCCACAAATGGGCACTAAAACATAAATCTCAAACAACACTAAAAATATAAACAATATTTAAAGATACAAAAGGCAACAGATGAAAAGCAAGCCAAACCTCACATAAACTCAGAGCACAAGCTAACAAAATTAAATTTAAAATCCAGCAAAACATTGGCTATGGAAAATAAATTTAAAAACAGAAATAGTCATCAAAATTTGACATTTTTATAGCTTCAAAATAATTGGACTAATGGGAAATTTTTGTCCTAGTGAGAAAAAGAAAACAGAAACATTTAACCATTGGGTTAACTTTTTGGGGATAAAATAATTCATAATTTGAGGGATGGGAAGGATGGACAATCATTCCTCGAACTGATAGCTACTTGAAAAAGGGGCCTTTGAAGAATTCCTGGTAAAAGAGTTATAAATGCCTGGTCCTACCACCAAAAAGGCACTATAATGTATCATCCAGAGATATCTGAAACACAGCCACCTCTGGATCTTAACTGTGTGTGTGAAGCAGTAGTCGGTTGCCCCCGATTCGGACCAGTTCTATAGAACCGGTAGTAAAACTGGCGGGAGGCTCCGCCCACTGACTCTGACGTCATCAGAAGCGATCTACGCATGCGCAGAAGCAAGGCGCATGAGCGAGTGAAGCGAGTGCACACGCGCGATCCCATTGCGAACCAGTAGTAAAGGTAAGTAGAACCCACCCCTGGTGTGAAGATGGTGTGCAGGTCAGAGAATTTGCCTTTGGGATTTTTAAATATAAAAATCAGCACTCTTGATTGAGCTTATAAATGAGCTGGGAGCAGAGTTAGTTTATAATACCAGACATGTCGTGCCCCATTGGGTCATCATTTTAGAAATATTTCCTTACCTAAAGAGAAAAATAGACCAAGGGCAGGCAAAGCAGAAGTAACTTCTGACTTCCTGCTGGCTTCTCCATTGAGTTTCCTTGTGACAGGATGCATTGGAATTTCTTTTCCTTCCCTTCCCTACCCTACCCCTTCCCCTTCCCCTTCCCCTTCCTCTTCCCCTTCCCAGCAGACAGATACAGTATAACCATGATTTTCAGCATTTTTAACATTTTCTGGTGCTTACTTCCAGTTTCTTGCCAAAACCACCCATTGGGGAAAATGGGTTTGCTTAATGACCACCATGTTCACTGAACAACCATAGTGTTCGCTTAATGACTGCCACAAAAATATTGTCAAGGTTCCAAGTAACACCCCCAACGAAAGAAGCCTCCGAGGCTAGAAGTTCCTCAAAGTTCCATTATATTAGAGATGTCATATTGGCACATCTGGGAAAACCCGAATCTGAAAGCTTCCAGGTTTTCCCCACCCATAGAAAATTCCAAGTCCCTGCCTAGCATCCACATGTCCATCACATGGCCCAATCAAGGCACTGTCCCAACTGGAGATGCCTCCCAGTCACACCCCTCCAGGTGCAGGGCAAGATGTCCTTGACTCTCAGAGAAAAGAATGTTATTATGACTATATATCTCCCCTGCTCCATACAATCCCCCCTTCCAGTTTCCCACAGCACTAAATGTGGCAGGCCTGAAGATCCAATGTAAAGATGGCTTCCAGGCCTGACAAATATCATAAAATCAGGTGTGGTCACGTAGCGACCCACTTAACAACTGCCACAATTTATATCATAATTCTAGGCTCAACTATGGTCATAAGTCAAGAATTACCTGTAGCTGGAATTATTAACCGTACAATACTACAATACTTATTACATGCATATATTGCTTAGTACATACTTAGTACAACTACTATAGAATCAGAACTTACTCAGCCAATTATAATAACATAAAATAACATAGCAGCTACACAGGTTATGGATTGTAACCGTAGACCATGTATAATTGACAGACTGGATTTTGTTATAGATTTTAGTAGTTATTTATTATTTTATACTAGAATTTTTAATCGTATATTTACTGAGTGTTTTTATTTGTCCTGATCTCTGATCTAAGACTGTAATAAATTGATGGATTGATTGATTGAACATAGTAGTAGCTTTTAAAATTCATAGCCAAATTCACGTACTAGCAGTATTGTGCCTTGATTCAGCTCTTGTGTGAGCAGTCTAAAACAGCGGAGCAGATTCCACGATGAACATATATAACCAAATTATACCAACTGATCTCTTTGACCGTCTAACTTCGTTCCCATAAACATTGACTCAATAGTCTGCCCTGCATCTGGTCGTGGCATTGAGCTGAGAGAACAGCATCTTCCTCTCCAGTTTGGAACGTGGTTATTTTAGTATACATACAAAACAATTTGACCTCCAATTAGTGAGCTCAAGGGAGGGAAAAAAACAAACAAACAGAAAGACATCCTGGAAAACCTAAAAATAGCCTTTTTTCAGGAAGCGATCTGACCAACTGATTACCCAAGGCTCCAACTTAAAAGTGGATAGGATGATTAGCGGCAAGTACTACCCAGTGTTTTATTCCCGTCTCGGAACTTTTGCTTTATGAATTTTCAGACGATAAGCCAGGGGATCTGAGTTGTCTTGTGTTCAGAGGGTTCATTGCACCCTTTAAGATTAAAGAGATGTTTCTATTAGACCAGGGATCAGCAACCTGCGGCTCCGGAGCCGCATGCGGCTCTTTGGGCCCTCTGCTGTGACTCTCTGTCAGGTGATCCCATCACTGGCTGGCCCCACCCCTCACCCTCCCCTCCCAATCACTCCTCGCCTGGCCTGAGAAGGGCAATGGTGGGGGGGTGGAGAAGCGGGGAAGGCAGAGACAGGGAGGGGGAGAGAGTGATACAGAGAGAGAGGGAGAGAAGGGGGGAGAGAGGAAGGGAAGGGGGAGAGAGAAATATCAAAAGGATTTTGTGGTTCCTGGTGTTTTTAAACAACTGGTTCTCTACCCTAATGATCGGTTGGGTAGGCGTGGCTAGTGGGGGTCATGTGACTGGTGGAAGTGAGTGACATCGAGTTGACTAAGCCCACCCAGGTTTTGTGGCTCCCGGTGTTTTCTTTTCTGTGGGAAACGGGTCCAAATGGCTCTTTGAGTATTTAAGGTTGCAGACCGCTGTATTAGACAAAGGAAAGTATTGCTTGTACTTTGCGTTTGGGAGACCATCTCTTGTCAGGTAGGCTCAGCTTTCAACTTACAGTAAATTTTGGTTATCCATTAAATCCATACAGCACTGAGCAAACCAGATAGATTAGGACACTTATTCTTATTCTTGTTTGGGACGCAGTGGCTCAGTGGCTAAGACGCTGAGCTTGTCAATCGAAAGGTCGGCAGTTCAGCAGTTCGAATCCCTAGTGCCGCATAACAGGGTGAGCTCCCATTACTTGTCCCAGCTTCTGCCAACCTAGCAGTTTGAAAGCACGTAAAAAATGCAAGTAAAAAAATAGGGACCACCTTTGGTGGGAAGGTAACAGCGTTCCGTGCGCCTTTGACGTTTAGTCATGCCGGCCACATGACCACGGAGACGTCTTCAGACAGCGCTGGCTCTTTGGCTTTGAAACAGAGATGAGCACCACCCCCTAGAGTTGGGAACAACTAGCACATATGTGTGAGGGGAATCTTTACCTTTTATAAATCACCCCCATGGTTTCCTTCCCAAGGATTACCTTGCTATTATTCAGTGACTTCCGAATCCTTTAAAAACAACAACAACAAAAAACAATAATAATAATTCAATTCAGGCTGGTTATCTTCTTGCATCTTTTATGAATTCTTCTTCAATAGTGGGGGTGGGGTAGGGAAATGGAAGGACTTTTGGAAATATCAATTCAGAAAAGATAAGTATTTATTTATTTACTTACTTACTTACTTACTCACTCACTCACTCACTCACTCACTCACTCACTCATTCATTCATTCTGCTGTCAGAATTTTATGGTGTCCTATAATAAGGACACCTTTTAACTCTAATGAAGCCAGAGTTTCGTAACTGAGCAAGTCACATAATATGTTAATGATATCCTTTCATATCTCAGGTTCCGTTTCTCAATCCTGTTTCTATGTTGATTTTTTTAAAGTCCCAAGAATATCAGTTTTCCATGAGATCTTTTTCTGAAAACTGGCATGATAGTCAATCCTTTAAGAAATGCATCATTAACTCAAATCCTTCAGCAGGAACTGTCCCAATGATTTTAATGCAATGGCATGAACCGAAAATGAGGAACACACGTACACACAGAAACCACAGACTGTCAGCCTTAGAGGCCATCTTTTTCTTTGGATCTTCAGGGCTGCCCCACTTAGTGCTGTGGGAAACTGGGAGGGGGGATTGCATGGAGTTGTAAAGATATCTAGCCATAACAACATTCTTTTCTCTGGGAGTCAAGGACGTTCAGCCTGCACCGGTAGTAGCATGACTAGGAGGCATCCCCAGTTGGGACGGTGGATTGATTAGACTATGTGATGGACATGTGGATGCAGGGGGCGGGACTTTGACTTTCCTTTAGGTGGGGAAAACCTGGAAGCTTTCATATTCAGGTTTTGCCAGATGTGCCAATATGACATCTCTAATAAAATGGAACTTTGAGGAATTTCTAGTCTTCTTTTGTTGGGGGTGTTACTTGGAATCCTGACACAGACACACAGACACACAGACACACCAACACACAGACATACAGACATACAGACACACCACACACACCACACACACACACACACATACATATACACACACACACACACTCCCCCTTCCCCTTCTTCCCTGAATTTTTTTCCTATGTTATCTATGGACACATTGACACACGTTAGAAGTTACATCATTGTAACCAATATCTCTTGCTATCATCCTGAAACCTAGGATCACATAGGAACCATATCAGTAGTGTATATTACTTTGTTCTGCCCCAGCTCCGGATCCCAAGGAGTGTGACACACACAAAGCTCCAAAAACTCCGTTTAATACAAACAGACCCCTTCCAAAATGCAGGCTTCTCCTCCCGAGTAGCCACTCCTGCCTTTTGGCAGCCCTGTGTGCTCGAGCATTGAGAAGAGGCTCCTCCACTTTACTCTCTTCACTTGAAGGAGCCTCTGGAGGTTCTGAAGGCCCTGGCTGAGTCTCTGCCTCTGGCACCACACCAGCCTCTTTGTTGTCAGGATCAGCCACAATCCGTGCAGGCCGCTGGCAGGCCACAACACACTTACCTTTGCTACCGGTTCACAAATGTGAGCGCATGCGCAGAGCGTCTGTGATGACATCTGGGCAGTTTGCCTGAACCGGGTAGAACTGGTAGAAACCCACCACTGAACCGTATGAATAAACTGTACAGACATTGATTGGACAGTACGGCACGTAAATGTTGAGTTGCTGTGAAGACAGGAATGGTTGCTCTTTCACGTTAGCCAAACCACAGAGAAAATATCAAAAGGCACCAGATACAGCTCGATTTTTCCATGAATGCTAATTCCAAAGGCAGCTCAGCACATGTGCTAGTGAAACTTAAAAGATAGAACTAGAGGAATGGAAAGAGCTGCAAACTGCAAACATACCTAGGAACCTCTTAAAAGATAAACCAACAGGATAATAGTACAAAGCTGGTACTTGGTGATATTTAGCCAAGAATATCATGTCAGAATCTAGAAACTCTGGATTGCAAACGCCCAATGAGTCCATGAAGAAGAAGAGGAAATTGTTTAAAAAGGCAAGATAGTGGACACAGTTTTGGGATGTAAGCCCCACCTCTTTTGCACATGTGTGCAATGCCCATGGCACTATATCCCCTCCCCAGAAATGCCACTGATCCAGCATTGATCAGGATGAGTTTAAACAAGCTAAGCTTTAATCATCTCTTGGATTAGAATGATTGGAGCATTTATGTTGGGGGAGGCTACGCACATAGACTGATTCATCCTGAAGTCGCTCATTATAGGAGACAGTAGCAGGACGTAGATCAAACATCCTGAATTGTAAACTGATACTCTCATCTCTGAATAGAACTGGCAACTAACGGAAAGCCTGATTGGCTGCATGTAATTGAGAGGTATCTGTAGCAACAGATTTGTGGGAAGTGATGGAAATAGCAGCCCTACAGTCTAAGGACCCTTAAGACAATAATGGGGAACTGACAAGACAGTTCCAGGCGCAAGTCCAAAGCAAATAGAATTTGTTTAGCAACCTTTGAGGGACCACAGGTTTCATATCGCCTTGTCTTACGAGAACAGCAATGTAATCGGGCAAAAATTGCAACAGATCAGGTCCCATTACTTTTAATTACCCTTTTACAGAATGTTTTTAGGTGTCAATCCTGAAACTGACCTGATCGGAGCCATCTTGGAGCTTCAGTGTTGCTTACACTGGAGATAAGGGATAGGGAGGGGGGATTAGAGATAGTTGGGGGTTTTGTAGCCAAAATAAAGTACTTTCTCTTGGGAACCAAGGACATTCTCATACCTGAACTGTGGAAGGAGGAGTGAGGTCACCAGGCAACCAGACAGCGTCTTGATTGGACCATGTCACTGATTGTTTGGGGTTGAGGAAAACTTTCTCTTTTAATTAGGTGAAAACCGTGGGAACCTTCAGAGTTGGTTTTCACCGGATTTGTGCCAATCTGATAATAGAATAGAATAGAATAGAATAGAATAGAAGAGAAGAGAAGAGAAGAGAAGAGAAGAGAAGAGAAGAGAAGAGAAGAGAAGAGAAGAGAAGAGAATTTTATTGGCCACGTGTGATTGGACACACAAGGAATTTGTCTTTGGTGCATATGCTCTCAGTGTACTTAATAAAAGATATGTTTGACAAGAATCATAAGATACCACAATTAATGATAGTCATAGGGTACAAATGAGCAATCAAATCATATTAGGAAACAGTCAATATAAATCCTAAGGATACAAGCAACAAAGTTACAGTCATACAGTCTTTAGTGGAAGGAGAAGGGTAATAGGAACAATGAGAAGATTAATAGTAGTGCAGACTTAGTAAATAGTTTGACAGTGTTGAGGGAATTATTTGTTTAGCAGAGTGATATCTCATATCTCCAATAAAGCTATTCTTCGAGGAATTAATCTGCCTCGGAGTTTTGCTTGCTATGGGTCTATTACTTGGAACCCTGACATTGGGATTATTAATGTTGGAGATATATTTTTCAGGATATAGTTTGGATCACAGAAGTAAGATATCTCTGCTTTCCTGTGTTTCTTAAGAAATCTAGCTCTTAGTTCAAAGACAATGGATGTCAGTTAGCATTCACTGACAGCTAGGCCCACACTCTTCATTTGGAGCAACTATATTATGAACCTTTTTTTTTAATGGGATATCCTACAACTTAATTACTCAGTAATGTTTTCAGCACTCTGCTTATGTTCTAAAGTGTATCCTCTCCCAAAAAGCTCCTGCTGGATTCAACTTTCCAATAATTAAATGTTGGAAGAGTATGAAAGCCTCTTTAAAGCAGTAACTTTAACTTGGCTCCAGACTTGTTTTGGGCCTCTTTCTGATATTATGAACTTTAAAAAGGCTTTTGGAAGCATTCGGCTGTGGGAAGTTTCCTGTACTCTGCCCTTTCCATTCCCTTCATCAGTTCAGTGGTTATTAGTGCCATAGACAAAATATGCATGCATCTAATGATGCATGTTAAACTGTGGATGTTTTCCGAGCAGACTGGTGCCATGCATCCCCAGCTGTCATTTATCAAAGCCAGATGTGCTTTGTATCAGGAAGACTTCTAAGAACATCTAGGCGAAGTTAAGCTAAGAGTAACTAAAGCCAGATAGCCTCGCTTTGATTTAAATGAATCAAAGCCCATCACAGTCATGGTAATTAATAATAACCCAAGTCAAGAGAAAACATGAACAATAAGGAAAGTCCATTTTAGCATGTCATAAAAAGAGGTTTAAAAAAAGAAGCAACAGCAAGGAAATCCATCAGCAACAACCTTTTGGTCTTAATGAATCAGAACTCATAGAACCCAGTTGGTAAATATTGACAATTTTAAAAAGCCCAAATTGTGAGAATAAATCAGGAATTGAGATATCTGCTACAACGGTTGCTTAGCTCTTGAACAATAAGCCTTCCCTCAAATTATGATAGGCACAAATGAAACTATTCTTGATAATAACAGGAGACCTGATCTTGGGTAGTAATTACATCTGTTGCCTCCAGACTTTTTTTTTCAAACAAACAAAAACAAACAAACACTCTAATTTAGCCAGAAAGAGAAAAAAGATGGGTGTTACATATCCAAATCTAACACAAAGAATAATCTACTATCTGTGGATGTCTCTGCTGCTTTGGTCTGTAAATAAAGCATAATTTGTATAATCCATGCATATCTAGACTGAAGAAAAAAAAATTAGGATATTGAAACCACGAGTTTTGTAGCAATTGCTAGTACAGCCAGGGTAATAAGCTCAGTAAATTGTGGAAAGCTTTCCTGTTGTTTGTGTCTTAGGAAAACTGTAAGTGAAAAATTAAAAATTAAAAGCCAGAATATTGAAAACAAGTTTTTCATCCCCAAGATGTCTTAATGCCCCACAATATCTGCCTGAACAGTTTAATCTAATAGGTTTGGTTTGATCTGGGTTCCATCAATTAAACAATGCCATCGGTTTGGGCACTGGAACAGTGTTTTCTCTGTAGCTTGCCTTCTAGAATGAGGTTCCCCCAAGGTTTGATGGCCTCTAAGCCTTGGCTATTCATCCAGGCCTTTCAAAAGATGACTCTCTCCCTCCCTCCCTCCCTCCCTCCCTTCCTTCCTTCCTTCCTTCCTTTCCAGACATAACATAACATATAATTGTTCTTTAGTCTTTTGCTATTTTTTAAAAAATATTTTTAACAACTGTTTTAAACCAATCTGAGTTTCTGGGAGTTAATGGACATAAATTAATGACATTGACATTGGTTAATTGACATAAATATATATATATATAAGATTATGATCGGTCGCACAATCAGCCCAATGTCTAGACTACATTTGCCATTTTTATCCAGTTATCGAGTCCTTCCCAAAGATTTGGGGTATGCAGATGTTTGATCATAGATGTAAGCTGTTCCAAGAAAATTGGCCTTTTGCAATTGACTGTGATTTTTTTTTCAGTGCTGATGGTCTTCACATGAACCTCTAGCCCCCACAACCTTTCCATAAAAGACATTCACACTTGACATCCTCAAGGTGTCCTTTTTAGGCATAGCTTGTATGGTACATCTCCAACTGCAACCTCAAAGCAATCATCAAGGCTTTGCAGTTGACCATTAGAAGAAGCTCCCTGAAGGTCAAAAGCCATCCAGATCATCCTTAAGCCCTTTATGAAGCTTTAGCAGAGAAGCTTCTTACAGTAGCAGTCCAAGAGCCGTCAACTTATTAATGTGATGGCGCATTTGAAACCTCTACAGGTTTCTGCAAGCATATAATGAAGCAATTCAACTTTGGTCAGGAAGCTTTCCTTCCAAATTTGTCAGCCCAAATATTCCTGAAATTGCTCCACTGAAGATCAGTGGCCAAACCCAAAATGATACTACACATTTTCTTTTCTTTTCAATCTAAAAAGAGTGTGAGGAATAGGAAAAAGAAAACAACCTTCCGAAATAATACTCAGAAAATGCAGTTCTTCCCATTTGCATAAATTCCAGCATCTTTAAATAATCCATTATGGGCTTCCCCAGAATAAAATTCATGCAAGCCGATTTACCAGCTACTTTGTGACTGTTTATCCTTGGGATTAAAGGTATGTTTCTATATGCAAAAGGCCTAATTACTTTATTGCAATAGTGCATTGTTAGTATGTGACAATCCCTAAACGAATATCAAAATCCAAACCTTATTCTCTTGCAAATGCTCTATATCACCCATACATTTAGGAGAAATATTTCAGTTAAGAAAATAACATCTTTAGTAATATATTACTTAAACTGGTCTTTTTGTTGTTGTTGTTGACTTCAGTAAAATGTTCATCCAACATCAACATTAGGCATCTTATTAGCCCAACCAGCTGCAATCTAATCCCTTCCACATCTGTAACAACTTCAATTTCCATCATTCTCAGCCAATATTCTTAGTCCTCCATTAAGAATCTCCTCCTCCCGATCTTTTCAAAATGAGCCTAGCAGACAGATGTATTAATTTACTGTACCTTTCAAACCCTGGGGGGGAAAAAACTATTTGAATACGTTCTCATCTCATTTTAATATCTTTAGAAATAGATACAGCCGCCCAATTCTATGCAATGTACAATCAGAGCAATACTAAAATACAGTTCAAGAGTTCAAACTTCTTCTTCATCATCTTCTTGTGCCATATCCATCATCGGATGTTGGTGATCATGCTGGCGATCCTATTTTTATCAACAGTCGCACGAAAAAGTGCTGCTGAGTTTTGTCCAAACCAGTCCCTTAAATTGTGAAGCCATGATGTTCTTCTTCTGCCTGGACCTCATTTGCTTTCAATCTTTCTTTGGAGGATTAAGTGAAGTATGCCGTATTTTTCTGGGTGTCGCATCACATGTCCAAAATATCCTAACTTTCGCTTTTTAATAGTTTTGATGATTTCCCTTTGCTTTCCCAGGCGGCTTATCACCTCCTCGTTTCTGATTTTGTCAACCCAGCTTATACGTAACAGCCACCTGTCAATCCACATTTCAAATGCTTCTTTAAGTGGCTTTCTGTCAGAGTCCAACTCTCTACTCTGTACATCTTCAAACATCAGAAGAAAAAAACCAACGCTGAAAGAAGCAAACATACAGGATCAACCGCTCAATGTAATCCAAGACCTAAGAAAAGAGACAGACAGGTAGTTCTCGTCTTATGACCACAATTGAGCCCAAATTTTTCATTGCTAAGCGAGGGAGGCAGTTGTTAGGTGAGTTTTGCTTCATTTATGATCTTTTATGAGCCGTGGTGGTGCAGTGGTTAGAATGCAGTATTGCAGGGCCAACTCACTGCGCATTTCAGGAGTTCAATTCTGAGCGGCTCAAGGTTGACTCAGCCTTCCATCCTTCTGAGGTCAGTAAAATGAGGACCCAGACTTTTGGGGGAAATATGCTGACTCTGTAAAGTGCTTAGAGAGGGCTGTGAAGCACTGTGAAGCGGTATATAAGTCTAAGTACTATTGTTATTTCTTGCCACAATTGTTAAGCGAAATACTGTGGTTGTTAAGTTAGCAACTTGGTCGAATCTGGCTTCCTTATTGACTTTGCTTGTCAGAAGATCACAAAAGGTAATCACAAAAGGTAATCAATGACTCTGGGACACTGCAACCATCATAAATATGAGCCAGTTGCCAAGCATTGATCAGGTAGCATGGGGATGCTGCAATGGTCATCGGTGTGAAAACTGATCATAACTCACTTTTTTCACTGCTGTTATAACTTCGGACGGTCACTAAATGAATGTCTGAAAGTCAAGAACTACCTGTAGAGCCAGGTTAGTTGCCATTTTACCATAAGGTATTCAGGGTAGACTGCCATTCTGCAACGAAGCAGGCCCCAAATAGTTATTCATTGAAATGCTTTTGGTGATGTTAGCAATGCTATATATACTGTTATAAACTCAATTCATTTATTTTTATTTTTATTTTTTTAAAAAAAAGACAGCATGACTGTATTGGAAGCAACATCCTTTCAAGGTAACTTCATTCAAAAAATGTAAAAAAGTAGGAGGCGATGTGGAAATAATTAGAGGCAGCTGATGAGACACAGGTAAGCAATGCTTAGTTATTTCAGTGTCAATTTCACAGATAATGTGTGACAGATGAGGAAGGGAATAGAAGTCTCAGATATATAATTTCTGCCATATAAAGAATCTACACATGTACGAATAATGAAGTTCAGGTAGAAAAAAATTAAATACTAGCCTTAGTGTCGAGGCTAAAAGGATTTCATTTTTCAGGCTGGATTTCCAGACTTAATTTGTTCTCTGGATTGCAGTTTTTTGTTTTTACATTAGAACACCTTCTCAGCATGATAGCATGGACAATCATGTCAATTGGAACTGAATTAATTTTAATGTGCCCTTTAGAAGTACACAGATCACTGCTTCCCCACAGTTTTTCAACTGATGTGAAAGTTTCATACATTTAAAATAGTGAAAACCTATCTACAAAAACGTGAAGCTATGAAAGGTGAACCCCCAATAAAATATTTGGCAAGATCTTTCTTCTCATAGGCAGAACACTCAAACTCTGTCCATCTACAAAAATTATTGGACCAGAAATTCTACTTTAGTATTTGAAACAGAGTATCATAACCATAACAAGGTAATGTAGGTTGGTTTCCCAACTTGGCAGCAAGGATGGGGAATGAGTAAGCCCCGTTCACTATCACTCATGCCCTTGTGACCTGCCATCTGGTCTACTGCAAGGCACTTTACGTGGGGCTGCCTTTGAAGGGCATTTGGAAACTTCAATTGGTGCAGAATGTGGTACCACAAGGAATCAATGATGCCAGTTATTTAGCATATATTCCATGAGCTGTTTTGATTGTTGGTGTGCTCCCAGGATGAAATTTAAGGTGCTGGTTGTCACCTTTAAAACCCTTCATGGCTTGGGATCCAATTTAAGGGACTACCTCTCCCAGTTTGTTTCTTTACATCTGATCTGGTCAAACAGGATGGAGATGTTCTGGGTCCTGTCAGCTAAAGAATGCAGGTCCTAGAAGCTGTGCCTTTTCTGCTGTAGTGCCCACCCTCTGGAGATCAAGATGGCTCATGATACTGCTATGGGAGCAATATGGCGTTCCCATGTAACATCTCTCCTGCGCGAGCTGCACTGGCTCCCGGTGGTCTTCCGGGTGCGCTTCAAGGTTTTGGTTACCACCTTTAGAGCACTCCATGGCTTAGGACCTGGTTATCTATGGGACCACCTGCTGCCACCAATAGCCTCCCACCGGCTGGTACGCTCTCATAGAGAGGGACTCCTCCGGGTGCCGTCGGCCAAACAATGTCAACTGGCAGCCCCCAGGGGGAGAGCCTTCTCTGTGGGGGCACCTACTATCTGGAATGAGCTCCCCCTGGAGATACAGAGGATCCTGGATCTGCGCACCTTCCGCCACGCTCTTAAGACCTTTTTATTCCATCAGGCTGGCCTGGCCTAATCTTTTCCCCTTTCCCTTTTTAAAATGTAAATTTTAATCTGTTTTAAATTATTGGGGTGTTTTAAATCTGTCTTGGGCCAAATTGTTTAATTTGGTTTTACATTGCTTTTAAATTTTGTATTTATGTGTTTTATCTTGTGGCTGTTCACCGCCCTGAGACCTTCGGGAGTAGGGCGGTATATAAATCAAATAAAATGAAAAAATGAAATGAAATTTATTTTTTTTAAAGTCATAAAGTCCTTTTGAGGCCTAAGGCCCTGAATGTGGGATCTGTTTCTTGACCATGTTAGGGATTATGGAACACAGTATTGTCTTGGCTGCTTTGTATTTTAATTTTTTGATGGTTGCAATTGGTTTTATTTTAATTTTGTTTACTACTTAGAGTCACTTATATAAAGAAAGAAAGAAATGGTCAGTTCATAACGTTGTTCATGTAGTTCATAACAACGTTCATAACATTGTTATGAACTACATTCCAGCATTTTCCATATGTTGTGGACACTTCACTTTCTCTCTAATAGCAAGGTTGGCCCCATTAAAAGTCACATTGTGCCAAGGAAAGAAGGAAAGTTCATGTACACATTGAAGAACAAATCAAAGGGAATTATAAATTCTGTGTGGGTCTCAATTCTATTTGGACCATAATTGTTGCAAAGTGCTCAGAGCTAAAGTCATTTTTATTTAGGATGAAAGAAACCAGAAGGAAATGAAAAGATATGCACAGGTGCCAATTCTCTATAAAATATATCCTTTGTACATGGTGTACATGGGCAGGGTGAAGAAAACACCCACTGAAGACGGTGAGGCTTTTTAAAAAAGATGCCAGAAGTGTTAATTTTGGCAGTAACAAAGTGTGCAAAGCAACAATATTAGATGCTTCATTTTCTGAATTATGGAGAAAGTATCTTGGTCAAGGAAAATTGTATTTTCCATATTAATGCCAATGTTTTGATCCTTTATGTATTTATTGGCAGGATACCTTTTAGTTCGGAAAAGGCTGGATCACCATGAAAGAAATGTATTAAGGCTAAAAAATAAGACTAGCTAAATTATGGTCTATTTCCTGGTTATATGTTGTCCATATGCTAGACGAAGAATGCATGTGATGTAATAAATGGGTATGCATGGAAGACCAGCGGAAGGAAATGTCATTATATTGTTGTAGTTGTTGCTTGCAACCATGAAAAGAAACCCCATCGTATATTATGCATACATTGGGTAAAGAATAATACTTGTATATGCTTCTACAATTAGCTCAAAAAAAAAAAAAAAGAAACAAATGGAGTAAAAATAACTTTTGGGTTCTTTCACACAAGACAAATATAAAATAATGGCTGCTGCATTGTTAGCAATTGATAAGTCGGTTTTGAGCACACCCCTGAAAGATTACATTTAAGAAAGCTGGAATATATTAAAAAGGAATATATTTATTTGATTATACGCGTAATAACAGCTGCAAGGATTGTTTATGCTCAAAATTGGAAATTAGAGAAAATACCTTTGGAAGATGAAGTAATAAAAAAAAAAATTAGATTGTGCAGAAATGAACCAATTGACTTTGTTGATTAAAGATAGGGAAGAATCAGAATACTTTAGAACATGGAATTATTTTTATTGTTGGTTGGAAAAGAGATATAAATGATTAATTTTATAACCATGTGTAAAAATTTGATGGCAAGAATATGGTTATAGGAATGAACTTTTATAGTGGTTTGGATGACAATTAAGATAGAAGAAACTGTTGGAACAAGAAAAATAAAAAGAACTGAAGAAGTCAACACCGAGATGTCACAGGGGAGGGATGATTGATGTATTAAATGTTTGTTTGTCTTAAAAAATAAAAAAAAACTTTAAAAGAAAAGAAAATAAAGCTGGCTGGGTATTTTTGATACACTTGTGCAGGGGTCAGCAACCTGCGGCTCCAGAGCTGCATGCGGCTCTTTGGGCCCTCTGTTTGGGCTCTCTGTCAGGTGATCCCACCACTGGCTGGCCTCGCCCTTCACCTTCCTCTCCCAGTCACTCCTCGCCTGGCCTGAGAAGATAAGGGCAACGGTGGGGGATGGAGAAGCGGCCAGGGCAGAGACAGAGAGATACAGAGAGAGGGGGAGAGAGAGAGACATAGAGAGATACAGAGAGAGAGGGGAGGAGGGGGAGAGAGGGAGGGAGGGGAGCGAGAGATATGTCAAAAGGATTTTGTGGTCTCCAGTGTTTTTTAACAACTGGTTCTCTGTCCTAATGACCGTCTGGGTAGGTGTGGCTGGGGGGGGGGTGTCATGTGACTGGTGGAAGTAAGTGACATCGTGTTGGCCACACCCACACAGGTTTTGTGGCTCCCGGTGTTTTCTGTGGGAAAGGGGTCCAAATGGCTCTTTGAGTATTTAAGGTTGCAGACCCCTGCACTTGTGCAATGACCTTGCTAATGAAGATTCTAATTCAGATTAGCATGGCCAACAAAACAAAACCTACAGCATAATAAATATATCACTTGTGATTTGGGGAGTCTATTTCAAGTCCATCATAAAAGTGTTGAAATTTCTTTTCCATAATAGATTAGCCAGAGTAGTCATAGAGAGATGAGATAATTGTCAACCATCTTTTTTTAAAAAAATAATCAAACAGGCTGTGGATCACTGCCCATAAATATTAAAGCTGCAGTGTGCATTCCAGAGGTGGGATTCACTTACATTTCCTACTGGTTTGCAAATGTGAGTGTGCGCGCCACTACTGGTTTGCCCGAACCAGACAGAACCAGCTAAATTCCATCACATTCTCTCCCAAAGGCACAGTGAACTCTAAATCATGTTCCATCTATTATCTATCTATATAGACAGATAATAGAGAGCTGTGGTGGTGGAGTGGTTAGAACGCAGTATTGGAATCTAACTTTGCCAACTGCCAGCAATTCAATCCTGACCAACTCAAGGTTGACTGCCATCCTTCCAAGGCCAGTAAAATGAGGACCCAGATTGTTGGGGGCAATATACTGACTCTGTAAGGCACTTAGAGGGGGTTGTACTAGACGTGTAAGTCTAAGTGCTATTGCTATTGGTATCTATCTATCTATCTATCTATCTATCTATCTATCTATCTATCTACCCATACATACATATATACATACATCTAATCTATCCATCCATCCATCCGTCTATCCATCCATCCATCCATCCATCCATCCATCCAATCTATCCATCCATCCATCTATCCATCCATCTAATCTATCCATCCATCCATTCATCCATCCATCCATCCAATCTATCCATCCATCCATCCATCCATCCATCCATCCATCCATCCATCCATCCATCTAATCCATCCATCCATCCATCCATCCATCCATCCATCCATCCATCCATCCATCCATCCATCTAATCAATCTATCTATCTATCTATCTATCTATCTATCTATCTATCTATCTATCTATCTATTATCATATATTGTTTATCATACATTGTGTAACATTTATTGTCTATTAATCTAATTTGGGTTGGGGAAAAATATTCTGAAGGGTGTGTTTAAAAATTAAGTTACCCTTGGACAAATCAAAACTTCTGCAGAGTATACTGTCTTGCCTCAAGCAGTTAGTGGGCTTCTGCTTGAAGTGCCATTAGTGGGGCAAAACCTGAATCGTAACAATTGCATCCTTGGTGTGAAATTCTTGCATGTTGGAAGAACATCATGGCGAGACTTCAGTTTTGCCGACTGACAAAATATCTCTTTAGGAAGGCCTTTGATTCCATCTGTTGGCTTTCCTACTCCCAGTGTTGGTTTAAAGTTTCAGTGTAAGGTTCTAGTTCTTGGTTGTTTTGTGGCTTTTGTACCCCTTTTAAAATTTTTATGAATTGTTGGCTAATTTAATCATACGTACAATAATACATCATTAAATATATACATGATACTTATAAATAATCTGGAATGAAAATGCCGAATGTGTATTGCTAAAGTATATAAGAAGTAAAATAATATGTACATGGATAGATATTGTTCAAATGCTAATAACGTAGAAGGGACCAGGACTGAAAACACAGTGTGTGATGGGAGAGTAGGGAAATTAAATTTCAATGTGTAGCAGCTGCCAAAAAAGCCAACATAGTTCTGCATAAACAGAGGGATAGAATCAAGATCACGTGAAGTGTTAATACCACTTTATAATGCCTTGGTAAGGCCACACTTGGAATATTGCATTCAGTTTTGGTCGCCACGATGTAAAAAAGATGTTGAGACTCTAGAAAGAGTGCAGAGAAGAGCAGCAAAGATGATTAGGGGACTGGAGGCTAAAACATATGAAGAACAGTTGCAGGAACTGGGTATGTCTAGTTTAATGAAAAGAAGGACCAGAGGAGACATGATAGCAGTGTTCCAATATCTCAGGGAATGCCAAGCTATTCTCCAAAGCACCTGAGGGCAGGACAAGAAGCAATAGGTGGAAGCTGTAATCAAGGAGAGAAGCAATTTAGAACTTAGGAGAAATTTTCTGACAGTTAGAACAATTAATAAGTTGAACAACTTGCCTCCAGAAGTTGTGAATGCTCCAACACTGGAAGTTTTTAAGAAGATGTTGGATAACCATTTGTCTGAAGGGGTGTAGTGTTTCCCGCCTAAGCAGGGGGTTGGACTAGAAGACCTCCAAGATCCCTTTCAATTCTGCTATTCTATTCTATTCTATTCTATTCTATTCTATTCTATTCTATTCTATTCTATTCTATCCTATCCTATCCTATCCTATCCTATCCTATCCTATCCTATCCTATCCTATTCTTTGCCTAACTGTACTCCCTGCCCCGACTATTTCCCAGGAAGGATTATTCCATTTGATTCTGGAGCTAGCTAATATCAGCTTCAGAGTAGGAAGACTAGATCCCTCTATTTCATACATTCTTGTCCCAGTCCCACTCTGGTTGGTATTTAAAGAATTTCAAACATGTCTTCTAAATGCTCATCTATTATAAGAAGGCATTCATGCATAGGAAGTGGTGGGTTGAACTTTCTAGTCAAGAAGTGAAGAAGATCCCTAAGCTCTCCTACTCTACAGCTTTCCATAATTTCTACAGAAAGCTAACTCAGAAATACTTCCACTGACCACTGTGCTTTTCACTCCAAAGAAATTCCTTGTCACACAAATAATCTTGTTGTCTTTTTGACAGTGGCCTAATCAGAGAGGATATTCTATACCTAGAGAGTTAATGAGAGTTATTGATTCAACGTTTTATTTGTTATATCAAGGTTAAAAGATTAGAGGGAGCAAAAGTGGGGCGGGGGGATGAAGAACTGGGCAGGTGTTGCACTGAATTTGATAAATCTCATCACAACACAAATGTACACATCTGTACAAAAAGAAGGCAGAACAAACTCATGTATGAATCTCATTTCATACCTCATGAAACAACATCAAATTCTAATCTAATTTGCACCTAGCTTTCATAAATTATTATAATTGTTTAGGTTTTCATAGTGGGGTTTTCTTTTTAACTAGCACCTAGCTAGCCTCTGAGATATGCCTCAATAACAACAAAAGACAAAATAAAAAAATGAATTGGTCACTTCCTCTTCATAAAATCTCACCCACATTCCCCACTCGTGATTGGCTGCTGAAGAGTTTTATCAACCCTATTTCTCTATCCACTACTTTGATTTAAAAGTTAGAGTTAATTTTCATTTTTCCTTAACGCTTTCATGTTTGACCATCTTGGAATAAATCCCTATTTATTACAGACATATTAAAATGTATCTTGTTTTAATTCAGCTTTGCCAAAAAAAAAAAAAGAAGAAGAATAGCTTTCTTCACTGTGTAATAAATCATAAGAGTATCAGCCTATAAAATCTGCCTGTCTTCCTTTTCTTTAGATCTGATACAGCAGAATTGCAACAGAAAAAGTGGGGAAAAATGCATTCCTATCATTATTACTTTACTATTTTCAACGAATATTTTAGCAGCATACATAACATATAACATGGTGATGAGATGGTTCGCTAACTTTCATGAGGAAAACTAAATTAGTACATAAAATTTCCTTTCTTAATTTCAGGACAGCTGATTATGAAAAGCATATTTCCTAATAATTTTCAGATTCTATAAAACTATCGCTTCACAAATCCAGAGGGTGCCTAGCAGTGCAGGCGGAAAAAAACTTCAGTTGCTTGTGACCCAAAACAGAAGCTCGCACTTTTATCATCCACCACAAGAAGGTCTTGCCATTTTGTAAACTTTATTCTTAGGGCATCTTCATACCACCCACTGTTCGTACTCTCTAAAGCATTTTGAAGGTGGCCTTTGATTGTTTATATGTCTGCCACTTGAAATGCTGAGAACTGTCTCTGTGAGGGGTTTCTGTAGGATCAAACAGAAAAAGCACAGTGCACAAAGAGCTTCTGCCAAATCAGTTTAAATGTTTTCTTTCTTTATAGCAGTTCAAAGATAGAAAAGGCTTCTTTTTCAACCATGCAGGACTAAGTATACAAATGGCACTCAGCTGGTACTAACTTCAGAAGAGAAGAGAATGTAACAAGTTGATTTTAGCTTCTTAAATTTAAGATGTACCATTCTTAGATTAACTATCTCCATGCCTGGAATCGTACTGGTTCCAACAATGCTAATAGTATGTGAAATGTTGTTATGCGTGTAACTGAAGTGTCCAAAGAGTTAATCAAGGTTTCAATAAAAAATTTAGCTGGGAACCTCTCAGGGCTTGACTGCCTTTTGATCTTCTTTGGTTTTTGGATCGTCCTTTCTTTGGGCATCTGTGCCAAGGAAACTATTCTGTTAACACCAAGTGATCTCTCTCTTTGTAACAGCCTCTATACTGACTCCATCTAGAATCACCCTAGGACAGTGATGGCTAACCTTTTTGCCATCGCGTGCCAAAAGTGGGGGAGTGCGGGGTGGTCGCGCACATGTGTACCCACACCCATAATTCTATGCACCCTGCCCCCCCGCGCAAGCACACGTGATCCTTCCCATGGTCCCCCCGCTTTTGGCATGTGATGACCACGGTGGGCCCAATAGGCCCATTTTTCGACCTCCCCAGGCTCCAGAGGCTTTCTAGGAGCCTGCAGAGGACGAAAACAGCCTTCCCCACCCCCTCGGAGGCCCTCCAGAAGCTGGAAACAGCCCATTTGCCCACTTCCGGTGGGCCCAGAAGGCCCGAAAATCAGCTGGCCAGCGTGCACATGCGTGCTGTAGCTGAGCTAGGGCAACATTCGCACCCCATCAATATGGCTCCGCGTGCCACCTGTGGCACGCGTGCCATAGGTTTGCCATCACGGCCCTAGGACTTGCATCTCTTCAGAGGCCTGAAAGTGTCTAATACCATTTCTGCTTACTAAACATTTTCTCCTCCTTTTTGGAGTCCATCAATAATTCTCTTCCTGCCAGCTCCTTTGTCCATTTCAACTTCTTCTCCCCTCATGAACTCCACATGTGAGGAAAAAAACCTTATCTGCTTTCTCCCTATTTTCCCCCAAACTCAGATTATTAGGTACTGTATAAGTAAGTATAGACTGTATGTCTCATGACAGAAAGGCAGATCAGGTTTCAGTTCTCCATTCTGTTGCAGCTTCCAGAAAAGTTTCTGCAAATTCTGTGACCCTAACTCCATACAATATAACACAAGAAAGTAGAACTAACCAAAGCTTTGTCAATCCTCCTCCTCTTCTTCTTCCTCCTCCCTTTCCCCTTCTTCCTTCTTTCATAAACTCTAGTGACATATAAAGCCCATTGGAAGGAAGGAGAAGGAGAAGGAGAAGGAGAAGGAGAAGGAGAAGAGGAGGAGGAGGAGGAGGAGGAGGAGGAGGAGGAGGAGGAGGAGGAGGAGGAGGAGGAGAACTTTGATCCTCAGCAGAAAGAAAAACACAATAGGAAGATAGAATCACTATGTCTAAAAAAATAGCTTCCAAGAAGTTTCAACTACATTACAACTGAGTAGAAATAAATCACAAAGAAATGATACAATGCTAATGTTATGGGAGATCTGGAGCTGATTTCAAATTCCTTTCCTTCCTACTTTGGGATTATTTGTACTGAGAAGTAGTATACAGTACTTTTAGTAACTGCTTCTGTTTTAAGAATAGTTTCATGAATCACTTCAAAATCCACGGGGCATCTTTCATTGCCATAAGTGAATTTGTATTTGCATAGACACCAAATCAACAGGCAGGGTATGCCACCAATCTGAAGTTGTATATTGCTAGGATGGGCTGTAGATTCATTCTTATTTATTATTAAACCCTTGCAAATTTTGGTAGACTCAGGCCATAATCCAAATCTGAGCCTGTAGGAACTCCCTTAGAAGTAAAAGGGCCATTGTAAATTAATGGAATGATCTAGCCTTTTTAAATACCATTGCATGGTATCCAGAGGTGGGTTTCAGCAGGTTCTGACCAGTTCTGGAGAACCGTAGCGGAAATTTTGAGTAGTTTGGAGAACCGGTAAATACCACCTCTGACTGGCCCTGCCTTCATCTATTCTTGGCCTCCCGAGTCCCAGCTGATTGGGAAGGAATGGGGATTTTGCAGTAACCTTCCCCTGCCATGCCCACCAAGCCACGGCTACCAAGCCACGGCCACAGAACCGGCAGTAAAAGTTTTTGAAACCCACCACTGACAGTATCATGAGCAATTGATTTGTAACTTTTACCTTCTGTTTTTTTCTTTCACTTGGACAAGGTAGAAACCACAGAAATCACAAAAGAAAAAGTTACTAAGAACAAGAAGATGAATAAGATGACAGGACCATGTCACTAGGGAAGAAATGCCAAAATGAGAAGGCCCTGTCTAATAATTTTCTCCTGCCATGCTAATATATGAAATCTGATTTAGAACATTTAACACTATTATCATTCTTTCTGATTCAGTTGCTTGGGAGATCCGTCTCTCCAAACATCTGCACATGATTTTCCATGTGGAGAAAATAACCAGATATTATGGCTGGAGGCAAATATAATATAAGAAAAATGAACTACGAAGCTATCTCCCATTTGTTCTTTTCTTCTAAAAAACCAAGCAGCAACTCTCTAGACCAGTGATGGCTACCCTTTTTGCCATTGCGTACCAGAAGCGGGGGGACCACAGTTGGGTCACACGCACACGTGCCCACATCCATAATTCTATGCGCCCCCCCTGTGCTCACCCCGCTTTTGGCACGTGATGGCACACGGTGGGCCCGGTAGGCCCGTTTTTTGCTCTCCTCAGGCTCCAGAGCCTTTCTAGGAGCCTGGGGAGGGCAAAAATGGCCTTCCCCACCCCCCCAGAGGCCCTCCGGAGGCCGGAAACAGTGTGTTTTCTGACTTCTGGTGGGCCCAGAAGGCCTGAAAATCAGCTGGCTGGCGCACGCATGCGTGCCAGAGCTGAGCTCGTGTGCCCACTGATATGGCTCCGTGTGCCACCTGTGGCACCTGTGCCATAGGTTTGCCATCACGGCTCTAGACAATAAATAAGGGTATTTATATAACACAATTTCACACTTAGGCCAGAAAAATGTGTGCTACTTTTTTATTATGCCATATATACCAGAGTCATTTCTCATCATTCCCTCCACCATCAATCATTCCATTATTCTGTGAGATCAATGCTGTTTTAACTATGAAAGTTGAATATAATTTATTTTATTTTTTTTTAAGTTTGTCAGCTTGTTTCTCCTACTACAAATCACTGAATGGAGTGATCAGGTTATGTAACAATAGCAATCTTAGACTTATATACTACCTCATGGTGCTTTATAGCCCCCTCTAAGTGCCCACATCCATAATTTATAGAGTCAGCCCTCAACAATTTGGATCCTCATTTTACCAACCTCAGAAGGGTGGAAAGATGAATCAACCTTGAGCTGGTCAGGATTGAACTGCTGGCAGTTGGCAGAGTTAGTCTGCAAAACTGCATTCTAACCACTGCGCCACCAAGGCTCTGAAAAGGGCAGAGTGGTTGGGCCTGGACCAAAAACGTGAGAAAACATCTTGGACAGGTATTTAAATGAAAATAAAGGAAGGGAGGGGAAAGCACATTCAGGCTTGCAAAACTCTTATTACAATAAAAGTAGCCCTGACTTACATAGCATTGTTTCTTTAGTCTTAGTCTAGTCCAGGGGTCACCAACTTTTCGGACCTCAGGGACCACTAAATTCATAATTTTAAATCCTGCGGACCACTAATATGATCTGCCGAATGACCGGCTGGGTGGGTGTGGCTATGTGGTCATGTGACTGGGTGGGTGTGGCCAACTTAATGTCACTCACATCGAGGGGTGCCTCGCCGGCCTCTACTCACCCCTCCCCTCCCAGCTTCTCCTCGCCTGCCCGCTCCTTAGGGCTCCAACAGGAAGCAGTTGTTGGAGCTAAGCAGCTGCCACGAGAAAAAGTTGGCAAAACAGCTCAGTTCAATTTGGATCTGGCCGAGAAGGAGGCTCAGCAGAAGCACCTCACTGAGGACCATGAGCATAGGCTTTCCAAGCAGAGGGAAGATCTGCGGGAGTGCAAGGCCAGGTACTGGCACCTGCAGGCTCAGTGGGCTGAGATGGTCAGCCAGTTCCAGGCCGTGATGCAGTCCCACTGGAACAAGGTCCTCCGGCTCTTTGCCACTAGCAGCACTTGCTTCCAGCCTTCACCCAAAGCCCTGCACCAGGAGGCTGAAGCAGACCCCGAGTCAGAATTTCTGTCCCCTTCTGACCTGCACAAAAAGGGGGAAACTCTCCGAAGCAATACAAACGCTCATTGCATGTATCCGGCCCAGGGGCCATAGTTTGAGGACCCCTAATTTAGTGCAATATAAAAAATGCAAATAATTTTTCTGCGGACCACCAAAATTTTCTCATGGACCACCAGTGGTCCACGGACCACCAGTTGGATATACCGCTGGTCTAGTCTATTTTTTAGGGATGTCAGCTTTCAAATATTGAGCAGAATAGAGCTCCTCCTGATATCTCAAGTTGGGGCCACTTTGAGGCTTTTCCCAGGTCTTTTTCACACACACATGCCTGCCAGGAGTGGTTTTCACTTACCTTCGCTACGGGTTTGGAACTGTGAGCGCGCATGTGAGCGTGCTCACTTTGCTTGTGTGCGGCGCTTCTGTGCATGCGCAGAGCATCCGTGATGACGTCTAGGCAGATGGGCAGAGCTTCCCACTGCCACCGCTACCAGTTCGCCCGAAGAGGGGGCAAACTGTTCTGCCCCAGGTACGGACCCCAAAGAATACAGCACACACAAAGTTTGTACAAAACTTAATTTACTAAAATAACTCAGTTTTTTTCAAAACAAAGGCTGTTAATAAACTTTCTTAACAGCCTACAAGAAACCAAAGATAAAGTAATCACAATCTTACTAAGGTTGGCAGAAAACCCAGAAGCAATTTGCAGAGAATCCAGACATGAAGTAGAATGAACTAAAGCTGTTCCCTACAAATTGCTTCATTTGGTGTTCCACCTTAAATAGGCTAAGGGAGTGGCCAATTAGCCCCAAGCCTTACTCTCGAGGAGACCTCTTCCTGAGGAGCCACTCCTGCCTTTTGGCTGCTCTGCGCGCCCGTGCATCGAGAAGAGGCTCCTCCTCTTCATCCTCTTCACTTAAAGGAGCTTCTGGAGGTTCTGAAGACCCTGGCTGAATCCCTGCCTCTGGCACCACATCTTCTCCAGCCGACTTCTTGTCCGACTCGAGTGCCAGCTGCACAGGCTGCACAGGCTGCTGGCGCAAAACCACACCAGCCTCCTCGCTGTCAGAGTCAGCTACAATCCGCCCAGGCCACTGACGGGCCACTACACAAACCGGCAGAAACCCACCACTGATGCCTTAAAGACAATTCCAGAAAAACATGGAATTAATGGTGCCACACAGTCCTTGTTCCAAATATCTTCCAAAATCTGTATTTATTTTTAAACCATAGATAATTCCTATACATTTTATTATGTATAAAATGTCCGGTGTTATAATTTTCCTCCCTGTGAATGATATTGAAATGTTTTCCCCATAAGATTGCACAGACTTTAGAATTACATAGAGAAAAATGTTGTTTTTATCTCCCTTTATAATATTATCTCTCTTGTTTCATAAACTGTGCAAGATAAAATTATAGGCTCCTTAAATTCCTGACCAAGCTCTCTTATTTCCTGACATAAAATAGCCTCATCTATATTCTTCATGTAGCAAAGAAAGGAGTTATTTAAAATGGGGAGAGAATGAGGAGAAAGAGTTATTTTCTGAAAATTCTAGTTTATGCAATATCAGCCAGTCGGGGTTTATTGGCCATGGAGTTCTTCTATAATCCATAGCTTATTAAAGCTAATCATATGACAAATATGATCCTCAAATTTATATTCCTTTAGCTGAGATTCTTGAATTACATCAGTAAATAAGCTATGAGACTTATGAAAACAATAAGAGATTGAGAGTAGGTGTGTTTTCTATCCCATATGCAATAGAATAGAATAACAGAGTTGGAAGGGACCTTGGAGGTCTTCTAGTCCAACCCCCTGCTTAGGCAGGAAACCCTACACCACTTCAAACAAATGGTTATCCAACATCTTCTTAAAAACTTTCAGTGTTGGAGCATTCACAACTTCTGGAAGCAAGTTGTTCCACTGATTAATTGTTCTAACTGTCAGGAAATTTCTCCTTAGTTTAAGTTGCTTCTCTCCTTGATTAGTTTCCACCCATTGCTTCTTGTCCTATCGTCAGGTGCTTTGGAGAATAGCTTGACTCCCTCTTCTTTGTGGCAGCCTCTGAGATATTGGAACACTGCTATCATGTAGGACTCCCCTAGTCATCAAACTAGACATACCCAATTCCAGCAACCATTCTTCATATGTTTTAGCCTCCAGTCCCCTAATCATCTTTGTTGCTCTTTCTAGATTCTCAACATCTTTCAGAGATCCTTTCCTTGTTATATTTTAAGGATTTTCTGTCTATTAAAATTTGTTGACATGGTCTTAACTAGGTATGACATAGCATGGATGAATAAAAAATCAAATCAATCAACTATTTAAAAATATAAAGGGAAATGATCAATTGCTGTAAGAAAAAAGTATTTCATTTTCTTTCTATTTATAGTTTTTCAAGATAGTATAAAAGAACATCGTTCTTAATAAAGCCATATTTTAGAAAACATATGGAACCAGGTTATGAAGATTTGATCATATAAATATAGACTATTAATTTAATGGTGGTCTGAGATACTTTTAAAGCAAATAGTCATGGTTATGTTATTGCTTACATGAAAAAAAAGAGGAATTAAAAACTTTAAAGGACATTTGAAATACATTTGGAAAATAAAGTCAAGGAATCTTTAAATATATCTGGAAGAAAAGCCACTCCAGAAGTATATAAAGATTTAACATTAGCTAAATTGGAACTTGTAGGGATGCGGTGGCTCAGTGGCTAAGACTCTGAGCTTGTCGATTAAAAGGTCAGCAATTCAGCGGTTTGAATCCCTAATGCTGCATAACGGGGTGAGCTCCTGTTACTTGTCCCAGCTTCTGCCAACCTAGTAGTTTGAAAGCATGTAAAAAATGCAAGTAGAAAAATAGGGACCACCTTGGTGGGAAGGTAACATTGGCATTTAGTCATGCTGGCCACATGACCATGGAGACGTCTTCAGACAGCGCTGGCTCTTCGGCTTTGAAACATAGATGAGCAGAGTAGGGGAACGACTAGCACATATGTACGAGGTGAACTTTTTCCTTTACCTTTAAATTGGAACTTAATTCCCTCTATGTGCTTGATGAAGAATATTTATGAGACATTGGAAAAAAACAAGAAAAAGTAATATATTGTTGGTTTCTTAAGTGAAACATTAACAAGTTTTATTATTTTTACTACCAGTATTAAGGATGCTCAGGGAAAATCATACTGTGATTCTGATCTTAAAAGTCATTCAAATAAAAAAAAATATTTCTGAATTTAACTTGTAATTCTGAGTCAAAGATTACCTAAGAATTAATCATGATGATGATGATTTTGTTATTTGTTTTCAACCTCCTTCGGCGAAGCCTATTTTACTGTGACTCTGAAGATTAGATAAACTTCTGTGGGTTGCGTAATGTACTACTTGATTTTACTTCTTAAATGTTGATGTCAGTATTTTTGCAGCTACACTGACATGTAGACTGCAAATGATAGGACAAAAGCCTTATATAATATTCGATTACTAAATGACATCTTAGATGTGCATTCCAATGCTATCTAAACCAATGCTATCAAAACTCCAAGTTCCCTAAAAGGATCAAAACTCCTGAGCAGTCAAAGTACTACTCAGAGGATCAGCTGCAACCATTACAACAACAGGAATAACCAGCCAGGAGCCAGATGACACCACTGATGAATGAAATCCACACGACCTGTCAACCTTGGATCTGTTATAGGAGAGCACTTTTCATTTTTGGATCAACAGGAAGACTCAAGAGATGGAGATCGTTTTTATGGCTCTGGTTTTTTCATCACAAGCTAAGCACCATGGACAGAAACAGCACACAGCACCCTTACCTAGTTCTTTTGGTTTGTATTGTAAGAGTAGAGTGTTTCAAGTTTGGAGGTCAGGTAGAGAGAAGGGAGAACATTTCTAGCCAAATTCCTCCAATGTATTTAGTATCTATTTATTTAATCAATCCCACATTCCCTTAAGAAATAAATAGGGGGGGGGGAAATTAATTCAAAATTTCATCTTATTTCCAAGAACCTTTGTTCTTTGGAAGTTGTAATACAATTCCAGATTTTTATTTCTATTTTACTCTTACTTTTCTTGAGTTAAATTTGTTCCCAGTATGTTTGGAAGCATCCTTACTATTTTAGATAGAGTGAATGAGAAAGTACTTTGGCCTTTGCAGTTGTTTCTTTGGAAAATGGAACTGAAAAACTAAAAATAAAAATATCATTAACTGCAGTCTGACAAATCACACCCTTGCATGATAGTGGATTGTGACATATTCACTGAATAGGACAGAAAATAAGGGATTAAATCAAATGGAAATGACAACAGCAAAGGAGTAGGATTTTGCATCGAAATGCATACATTTCTAACGAATATAACATCAATGAAACTTTTAATACTAAACCTATAAAATAAAATTGACCCTCTTAGACTCCACTCTTCTCCTGTAAGAATGAGATCAATTTATGATTTTGTTCAT
Source organism: Pantherophis guttatus (assembly GCF_059756535.1). Lineage (NCBI taxonomy): Eukaryota > Metazoa > Chordata > Lepidosauria > Squamata > Colubridae > Pantherophis > Pantherophis guttatus. Next base: position 73,336,915 of record NC_142068.1, on the reverse strand, counting down.
GAGAATTATTTTGAGCTGTTAAGAATAGTACAGAATGTAGAAAAAATATGTTTAATGAAGCTGGTTGAAAGGTTTTGATTATAGGGGAAAAATCAGAGTTAGTCCTGGACAGAGTTAGTATAATGACATAAAACATTCATAGGGTAGGTCCAAAATGAGTAAAGTTGACATTAAAGCTTTGTTAAAAAAATTTTTTAAAGCTAAAATAATCTACAGGTTGTAAATATTCTTGTTGTGAGAGTCTAAGAGTAAGAATTTTTTGTTGTCCAGTTGGTAAGTCTTCGTGACACCATGGACCATAGCACGCCAGGCTCCACTATTTCTTTGGGTTTGCCCAAAATCATGTTCATAGTGTTGATGACTCTATCTAGCCATCTCATCTTCCGTTGTCCCCTTCTCCTAAGAATGAGAACTACCTAAATTTTAAATTCAAAAGAGAAGGTACCATAGTTGAACCAAAACAGTCCAAGGATTTCTTCAAACTACTGAGAATATTTGTTAGCACCACAGATAGAATAGAATAGAATAGAATAGAATAGAATAGAATAGAATAGAATAGAATAGAATAGAATAGAATAGAATAGAATAGAATAGAATAACAGAAGGGACCTTGGAGGTCTTCTAGTCCAACCCCCCTGCTTAGGCAGGAAACCCTACACCACTTCAGACAAATGGTTATCCAACATCTGCTTAAAAACTTTCAGTGTTGGAGCATTCACAACTTCTGGAGGCAAGTTGTTCCACTGATTAATTGTTCTAACTGTCAGGAAATTTCTCCTTAGTTTTAAGTTGCTTCTCTCCTTGATTACAGCTTCCACCCATTGCTTCTTGTCCTACCCTCAAGTGCTTTGGAGAATAGCTTGACTCCCTCTTCTTTGTGGCAGCCCCTGAGGTACTGGAACACTGTTATCATAGTCCTTCTTTTCATTAAACTTGACATACCCAGTTCCTGCAACCATTCTTCATATGTTTTAGCCTCTAGTCCCCTAATTATCTTTATTGCTCTTCTCTGTACTCTTTCTAGAGTCTCAGCATCTTTTTTACATCATGGCGACCAAAAACTGAATGCAGTATTCCAAGTGTGGCCTTACCAAGGCATTATAAAGTGGTATTATGGGGTCATGGAGAGAAATTACATATAAAACAGTGGATTTATCTTGACAGCACCAAGGAGACCTACTGCCTAGTATGCAACAGGTTGTAGGGACTCTTCCTTGAAGCAATAAAGAAGGCTTTCATAGAAGCTAAAAACCCAACTGAATTGCTTTATAATACACAGTGGCAGGCTAAATGAAAGAGAGGTCCCTAGTTCCCTTCAATCATCTTACCCCAATGGCTGCCAACCAATGTTTCTAGATATAGCCTCTTAATTTGGCTAATATGATTCTTTGTAATTTTCTCATTTGGCTCATTGTACACAGAGAGGGAGATATGAATGCTGGAAAATAATTAAATCAATAAAGCAGAGTGCTAGAGCAAACAGCCTGTTGAAATAATGTTGTGCCATATGGCCCTACGCAGTATAAACAAACATTTCTGGGCATTCCTTTTGACATCATCTTTGAATATGATGGCTAATGTCAAAATGTCAATTTAGCAAAAGAAATGTGATAACAGCCAGCAGATGAGAAGAGGGCACGCTACCTCCTTCTGTCCTCACATGAAGTAAGAGCCGCATGCTAATGAAATGTTTTTGAAAGCTCAAGCTAGAGAGGAACACATGGCAAAATAATTTTCAGCAAGCATCATAGCATATCAACAACTGAATAGATCTGTCCTAGGGAAGGTGAATTGAAAGGTGGATTTATTAAATCCACCAAGCATTTCTTTTTAATCTCAGAGACAAAATAGTGGTTTTGTTCTTCTCCTAATTCAGTTGAAAGTTCTGCCATGTAAGGCCAGAGTATTTATGCTGCAATTTGACAAGAAATCAGTATGCATGGATGCGTGATAATACACATCAGTGCCATAGAATGGCAACACTATCAAAGTGCAGGTTGATTCCATATGCTGCCAACCATTTTCCGTATCATTGTCTGTGTCTCGCTTGTTATATTTCTCAGAAATTTGGTCACGTCTGGTTCTTTACCATTTTTTTAAAATTTAAAATCTGACCACAAGATGGTGAAGCTAACATAGGAAGACATTTCTTCACTAATTTGGTTTATAATTAGTTATTTTAGCTGGTGACTTGGGGGGGAGGAGGAGGAGGAGGAGGAGAAGGAGGAGAAGGAGAAGGAGAAGGAGAAGGAGAAGGAGAAGGAGAAGGAGAAGGAGAAGGAGAATCATTCTGGACTTTATATATCACTAGAATTTATGATGCCTTATGTCTTAGAACTACTATTGAGAAAACTCCAGTGCTGTGTGTCACGTCATGTAGGTTTTTAAATGTGAAGAAATATGACCATAAGCAATACAGCATAAGTACAAAGAAAATGTAAATAAGCCAGAGTAATACATATTATGCACTAAATTACAAACCTAAGTGCATCATTGCCCCCAGGCAGCAAAAAGAAAAAGAGCCATACTATAAAAGACTTTTTCTCTCTTTATATAAAACTTACTTTCTTTTTTTTACTTTCAGTCATGCACTGAAGCTGAACAAGACTGAAAGTTTGGTTTAGTCTTAAAGCACTTCCACCCTCCCCAATGACTCTATTCTCCCTCCCCAAACCTTCAGGTGCAGCTTGAAATGGTAAGGACACAGGTGGAGAAAGATCGCATGTGGTGAGTGGCTACAGAGGAAGGAAGGAAGGAAGGAAGGAAGGAAGGAAGGAAGGAAGGAAGGAAGGAAGGAAGGAAGGAAGGAAGGAAGGAGGCAGGGAGGGAGGGAGGGAGGCAGGCAGGGAGGGAGGGAGAGGAGGGGAGGGAGGCAACGACTCCCGCATCTCTACATATACAGAAGGGAGGGAGGGAGGGAGGGAGGAGGGAGGGAGGGAGGGGGAGGGAGAGGAGGGGAGGGCGCAAGAAGGAGGCAAGAGCTCACTCAGCTCTACACTATTCAGAAGGGAAAGAGAAAGAAAACATCTGGAGCTTTACTGGGCATCTGGGCAATTAATTTTCCCAAGGGGCTACATGAGAAAGTGGGACTCTTGAGAGCTCTGCCCACCTCCCCACCCCCCCACTGCCATCCACTGCCCCATAGCCGCCATCACCACCAGCCAGATGGAAACAGTCAAAATGTGGCTCACAGGCCGAAAAAATGCCCAGGTTGGTGCTGAGGAAAGAGAAACCTGACAAAAAGCTTGTCAATATTATTTGTTGTTTTCCTGGAACCAGGCAGCAGAGCCCCAAAGCTGTTGTACCTGTTTCAGTATCTAGAACTCAAAAGGCAGATAATTCAAGATAAGGGTTCCCCTCCCTCTCAAAGGAAATCTTGACCCCATCTTCTCAGCCTCCCTTTCCTGTCACCCACTGATAGGATCCTTCTCTCTCCGCCCCCCCACCCCCCAATATTTCAGAACTGGTGTAATACTACCGATAGATTCCCCATCTGCCTCTAGAAAAGGAAAACAAGGATATGTTATGTTAATCAGGTTTCTTCTCAGTTTATGAACTGGAAGCACATTGCAGTATAATCTGCTGTAGGGCTTTGGTGTGAATTCCAGAAAAACATTGTTGTGCTTGTTGACACTTGAGGTGCTATTCCCGTATCCCAGTAGTATTGGTTCTCGGACATAAGGAAAATATAATTTTGTTCACAATGCTGACCAGAGGTGGGTTTCAGCAGGTTCTGACCAGTTCTGGAGAACCTGTAGTGGAAATTTTGAGTAGTTTGGAGAACCAGTAAATACCACCTCTGACTGGCCCCGCCCACATCTATTCTCTGCCTCTCAAGTCCCAGCTGATTGGGCAGAAATGGGATTTTGCAGTAACCTTGCCCTGGAGTGGGGAGGGAACGGAGATTTTACAGTATCCTTCCCCTGGAATGGGGTGGGAATGGAGATTTTACAGTATCCTTCCCCAGCCACGCCCACCAAGCCATGCCACATCCACCAAGCCACACCCACAGAACTGGTAGTAAAAAAATTTGAATCCCACTGATGCTGACTCAAGTAAATGGTCATGGCTGTGTTCTCTCTGTTCTTGCATATCATTTCAGCAACCAATAAAGAGTGCAACAGACATGCATTGATCTTAAACTCTTTGAAATTAATGACATTTCTGGAGATGACCTTTTCCAATGAGTCAGATATTTCCAATTGAATTCTCCACTGGCCTGACATTTCCGCTCACCTACTCTGAGCAAATTAAAGTAAATATATTAGATGCAAATATTCAACTACGCACAACAGAAACCAGATAGGGAGAAAATAGTAAGAATTTCATTTTAGCCCTTCTAACCAGGAGTGAAATCTAGCAGGTTCTGACAAGTTCTGGAGAACCGGTAGCGGAAATTTTGAGTAATTTGGAGAAATGGCAACTACCACCTCTGGCTGGCCCCAGAGTCGGGTGGGAATGGAGATTTTGCAATATCCTTCCCCCAGGAGTGGGGAGAGTATGGGGATTTTGCAGTATCTTTCCCCTGCCATGCCCACCAAGCCACACCCACAGAACTGGTCCAAAAAAATTTGGATTTCATCACTGCTTCTAACACTCTCTGAACCTCTGGAATCAAGTCTTTTCCAACACGATGTCTTAATGAAACAGCAAAACTTTTCTAAGAGAGAAGGAGAAACAAAAGATAGCAATAGCACTTATATACCGCTCCGTAATGCTTTACAGCCCTCTCTAAGCAGTTTACAGAGTCAGCATATTGCCCCCAACAATCTGGGTCCTCATTTTACCAACCTCGGAAGGATGAAAGGCTGAGTCAACCTTGAACTGCTCAGGATCAAACTACTGGTAATCAGCAGAATTAGCCTGCATACTGCTCCACCATGGCTCCTAACAAGGTAAATAGAGCAGACCCAATGACAAAGGGGAAAAAAATCCACTTTTTCCCCCCTCTCAGAACTCTCCTCCTCTCTATTTCTCTGGAGCAGGGGTGTCAAACTCGATTTCATTGAGGGCTATATCAGGATTGTATTGACCTCAGGGGGCCGGGGTGGGCATGGCAGGGTGGGCATGGCCAGCTTGATGTCACTCATGTTGGCGGTGCCTGTGGTGGCCCAAGCACTCTGCCAGAAAAAATGGGCTCCTGAGCTCCATTTTTGGCTGCCACGGCCTCCTGCAACCAGTGAAAATGAAGCTCAGGAGGGCCACAAAATACCAATTGACACCTCTCTCAGTAGTTTGCCATTAGACTTGCTCCCTGCCCAGAACTACTGCAGCCCTTCCATTTTTCTAACCTGGGATTAGATTTTTTTAAAAAATAATAATAATAAAATTGGTTCTACCCTAGTTTTAAGAAACAGGCTTTTAGTATGCAAAAGAGACTCTGCCTTACTTCCCTTCCTGAGTTCTTCATTCAAATGCTTTCTCCTTGTAGGAAGTTAGCACTCACCCCTCTCCTAGAAGAATGAAATGTTTTAGGACATATTAAAAAGGCAGAATATTATATTTCCCTGGATGAGAAATGGAGAAACATGTTTTAAAGACAAAGCAGCTTCCTGCCTCTCCCCACCCCATCTTTGTCAATGGGCCAGAGGCAGAAACTCATTCCCCCCCCACCTTTATCAGTGGGCCATTAAGGCCTCAGCCAAGCTCACTCATTTCCCCCCACCTTTGTCAATGGACCATCATCTGCAACAGAAAGGACCCATCCAGCAATAGAAACTCCCCACATGGCACCTGGGAAGATTACATCAGCCAGCAAGGCTAGCTAAGATCCCCACCCCCTGGGAGTCTCACAACCAATCAGGATACATTTCTTATACAGGAACAAGAAATTCTGAGGTGGGGCACAACAGAGGGCATAAAACCAAGGCACTCCCAGCATCTTGCCCCTTTTTTTTCTACTCAGGAACTCAAGCCATGTGATTCCTGACCACCATTAAACCATCTTTCCAAGCAGTCTCCATGTTTCCAGTGTCTTTTTCCCCACTTGGAACTGAACCCAGATGGACATTTCTTCCAACATCCTTTTCTACATATATCTTCATATCTCATTTTGTCCCACAAAATTTCTCTGATAAGAAAAAGCCACTTTTTGTCACCTCAACTTCTTGGCATTTATATTTTCCATCCTAAAAAATAGAAATTTCATTTTCTTTTCCATGCCATGTTGATGTGCCAATATTCTTTCTCTAATTTGAGTTCACATCACCAGCTTGCAATAGCTACACACACACACACACACACACACACACACACACACACACTTAATTTATCTATTCTGTAATTTTCATGAACATATGTATTGTCTCTATCGGTCTCATTTGACATTTATGTTACATTAGTGTTGTGACCTAGCAAACACATTTTGACATTATATGAGTTGATATTAACTCATTTAAGTATCATTTACATTCTTCCTATGCCATTCTTTCTGATATAAGGAGCACATCTTTTATGTCATACAGACATGTAACCGGATGAATATGCTTAGAAAAAGCTTTTCTTACTATCTGAGAGAAATGAGGAACATTATAAAACGTTTTGTATTTATAATCTTTGAAGATTAGAAAGGCCCTAACTCTTTTGTTTTGTTTTGTTTTCTTTGTTTTGTTTTATTAGATTTATATACCGTCCTACTCCCGAAGGACTCAGGGCGGTGAACAGGCACAAAATAAAATACATAGATAAAAAAGTTAAAAAACATAATTAAAACCAGATTAAATAATTTAGCCCGAGACAATTAAAATCCCAATAATTTAAAACAGATTAAAATTTCGATTTTAAAAGAATTTTAAAACAGGGGAGAAAATTAGGTCAGGCTGGCTTGCTGGAATAGGAGAGTCTTAAGAGCACGGAAGAAAGTGCGCAGATCCGGGATCCTCCTATCTCTGGGGGGAGCTCATTCCAGATAGTGGGTGCCCCCACAGAGAAGGCCCTCCCCCTGGGAGCCGCCAGTCGACATTGTTTAGCTGACGGCACCCGGAGGAGCCCCTCTCTATGAGAGCGTACCGGCCGGTGGGAGGCTGCTTGTGGTAGTAGTCCCTTCGTAAGGCCTTGGCTGGAGACCATTGCAAGTGTATTGCATTACTTGTATTGGTGAATTGCTGACCATGTACTGTTCACTGATATCACAACATGAGGTAAGCCTACTCATCATTCTTCATATGTTAAGTTCAATATGCAAGAAGTTACTGAAAGAGGCTATAATGTAAGACATATGGTTACACTGAGTATCCAGTTTTGGTCACAACATTACAAAAAGGATGTTGAGACTTTGGGAAAAGTGCAAAGAAGAACAACTAAGATGATTAAGATCCTGGAGACAAAAACATATGAGGAATTGGGTATGGCCAGTCTATAGAAAATAAGGACTATGGTTGACATGATAGCAGTAGTCTAGTGCCACAAAGAAGAGGGGGTCATCTTTTTTTCCAAAACACCAGAAGGCAAGACAAGAAGCAATGGATGGAAACTAATCAAAGAGAGAAGCAACTTGGAATTAAGGAGAAACTTCCTAACAGTGGGGACAGTTAACCAGTGGAACAGCTTGCCTTCAGAAGTTGTGGATGCTTCATCACTGGAGCTTTTTAAGAAAAGACTGGAAAGCCATTTTTTCTGAAATGGTATAGGGTCTCCTACTTGAGCAGGGGGTTAGACTAAATGACCTCCAAGGTTCCTTTCAGCTCTACTCTGATTGATTGAGCCTAACAGAAAAACAGAGCAGGACATGGTGCTCTGATATGCAGGAATGAAGCTGGAGAAAGTGACTCTGCCTCATCTTCAGCCTTAATTCATTCATGGACAGCTTCCATGGATTACTTTCATATGTGTTTGTGTTTGTGGCCACTACCAGTCTTAAATGGCTATCATTTAGAACACAAACACATCTGTCTTAATTTATTCATCCAGTCACTTGAGAAACCACATAATTTGAAGTCAGAGAATAGTTCAGCTTGTGTATCTTGGTGGTGGCATTTTTTTTAAGGAGCCCTTTTCTAAAATTAAAATCACACATGAGATGGATACCATCAAGTGCTTTCTAGTTTTTAATTCCAGGGAGAAAACATATTGCAGTTGAGCAAAATATTCTTCCCAGATATATTACCAAAAGGTTGCAGTAGTTTTTACCCTAATTCATAGGGGAGATATAAAAATTAGAAATCCTCTGACAAGCCACCACTTAGAGATCAATTCATGGTGGTCCTGAGCTACATTTCTTTTATTAAACAGACTGAAGGCACATGTTGGATTCAAGACATCCTTTTAGTTCCTTATACATATCAGCCAGCAAAGAAATCTGAACTATTTCAAAGCCCTTGAAAAAGGGATCGTAGACACGGCATTTGTTAAGTCATATATTTTTAATTATCTTGCCTTTTGCTATTCTTCTTCAGTTGAGCATAATCAGAAAATAAATAAATAAATCCTGCTGAGCATTGTCATGCTTAATAAAAGTAAGGCTGAACATCTGCAAATTTGGCGACACCGTGGCGCATGCGATGCACTAGTGGCTTTGTTGCCGTCTTCTTTAATTATACCACCACATGCAGCTATAATAATCTAATTCTCTGTTTACATTAGTTGTAGCACTTTGGCTACGTTTCTGCTCAGCTTGGGTGCTGAGAACTGCAGTAAAGTAGCACGCGCTCTGCTGATCGAAGCCCAAGTGAAAATCACGGAGCACAAAGAATGTGCTCAGGAACACAACATATTTTTAGGCAGAACAGCGGCCGTTGAATCTGGATGAATTGCCACTCTTGGCCCGATCAAAATAAAAGAGTACAGGTAGTCCTCGACTTATAACCACAATTAAGCCCAAAATTTCTAATGGCTAAGCAAGACAGTTGCTAAGTTAGTTTTGTCCCATTTTTCGATCTTCCTTGCCATGGTTGTTAAGTGAACCACTGCAGTTCTTAAAATTAGTAATGGGGTTGTTAAGTGAATCTGGTTTCCCCATTGACTTGGCTTGTTGGAAGATTGAAAAGGGGGATCAGTTGACCCTAGGACACTGTGTCCATCATGAATACATGCCAGCATCTGAATTTTAATCACATGGCCACACAGGATGGTCTTAGAATGGAATAGAATAACAGAGTTGGAAGGGACCTTGGAGGTCTTCTATCTAGTCTAATCCCCTGCTTAGGCAGGAAACCCTCTACCATTTCAGACAAATGGTTATCCATTTTCTTCTTTAAAACGTCTAGCGTTGGAGCATTTACAACTTCTGGAGGCAAGTTGTTCCACTGATTAATTGTTCTGTCAGGAAATTTCTCCTTAATTCTAGGTTGCTTCTCTCCTTGATTAGTTTCCACCCATTGCTTATTGTCCTGCTCTCAGGTGCTTTGGAGAATAGCTTGACTCCCTCTTCTTTGTGGCAACCCCTGAGATATCGGAACACTGCTATCATGTCACCCCGAGTTCTTCTTTTCATTAAACTAAACATACCCAGTTCCTGCAGTTGTTCTTCATACGTTTTAGCCTCCAGTTCCCTAATTGTCATTGTTGCTCTCCTCTGCACTCTTAAGTCACTTTTTTCAGTGCCATTGTAACTCTGAACTGTCACTAAATGAAAGGTTGTAAGTCGAGGATTACATATACCCTAAAACTGAATTCCAGCTACTTGAATCAAAACTTACTGCTTGTAAGTGGTACAAGCAGTAAGTTTTGAATTAGCGGTTCAAGGGTTAAGATAAGAAAACCCACCCACCCATCTCCAGTTCTCTCTTATCATGAGCCATGGAAGAGTTTTTCAAGTATTATTTACAATCAGATAAAAGAAAATAAGTAAAACCAAACAATTCTGGAACAATAGATTCAGGAGCTTATTGCTTAACCCCTGGATGTAGTATTGAAATGAGACAAATGACTGTTATTAAACTGGGAATGCATACATATAATAGTAGCGAGAGGGAAAATTTGAGCATCACTTTAGATTGACTTTCTGAAGATAAGCAGACTTTAAAGACATTGTTCCAAAATCAGTTTTATAATTAGTTGCATCGTTCATTCCTGCAATAACTAAAGCTTTTAGACTTTAAACGGCATGTCTCAGGCTGGAGGAAATATCTTAAATATTCAGCTTTAAATATACTTTAAATATTTAGGACCTGCAAGTTTCAAATCAGGCCAGGATGAAGAAAGTAGTCTACTTTAATGGACTCACAGACAATCATGATTTAATATTGAAAACAAAACAAAACAATTGTAGCTACTGCATTGGAACTCCACAATTAGGAATGTTGTTGAAAATACTATTATTTGAAAAATGCAGGTCAGAAGTGAACAACTGAAGCAGAATTGGCTTTTGTTCCTTTTTTTTTTTTTTGTCCACAAAATAAGTTTTTGTCTATCACTGAATTTCACAGACCGATCTCTTGATGTCTAGTCTTTTGGTTGTCATACACTTATTTGCTACAAATAGGTAGAGTCATTGATCAATGGCTGACAGTTCCTTTTGTGAATTCATGTCTCCATGCTGTCATCACAAGAATACGACACCAATCTATTATATTTGTGGTAGGCAGAAACATTTTGGACATGAGATTAATAAAACTATGAACAATGACCAAGAACTAGTAAGTCAAATCCATGAAAGCCTCTGGGGCATGTATTATTTTCATTAGATATGGACAACGTATGACTTATGACTCCCAAACAGATTTTTGTTAATACTGTTTGGTTCTTATTGGACTCAGGTGGATTTTTTTTTGTATTGAATGCAAACTTTGGAAATACAACAATTTCCATGACACTTGGTAAACTGTTGTTTTGCCTAATGCCATCATAGTCCAGGAGAGGGAGGGAGGGAGGGAGGGAGGGAGGGAGGGAGGGAGGGAGGGAGGGAGGGAGGAAGGAAGGAAGGGATAGATGATAGGTAGGTAGAGATAGATAGAAAAAAGTGTTCAATTACATATTAAATATTTAACATACATTATGATAGATTAGATAGATAGATAGATAGATAGATAGATAGATAGATAGATAGATAGATAGATAGATAGATAATGGATGGATAGATGACAGAGAGAGAGAGAGAGAGAGAGAGAGACAGACAGACAGACAGACAGACAGACAGACAGACAGACAGGATAGAAATAGATGAAAGAGGGAGGGAGAGAGATACAGATATGCAGATAAAATTTTAAGCTTAAAGAGGCACCATTAAAACACTACTTTATAATTTTTAATAGCTTTCAGAGTGCATGTTAAACACTCGGTATGTAATTGAAAAATCTTTTTTCTTCTTTGTTCGTTTGATAAATGGATATTTGTGTGCAGGAGGTATGGGGAAAAAATATTTATTACCGGAAACTATGTTCCTTTTCTCCTCAACTCTTCTACTTTACCTTTTCAGGAATCACAGCCCAACAATAACAGCACTGTGGGAAGGTAATGGGAATTCTGAAAGATCTTGAAATAATATATTCAACGGGCGACAGACATGTGCTCTCCAGCTGTCTATTTAAGATTCTCTTCAGAAAGCATAGAAAATAGGACCAGATGGAGTAGATTGAGGAAACTGACATGGTGGACTGATTTCTTCCCTGAGCTTGGGTCTTGTGTTTGTTGGTGATAGAGAACATAAGAAAAGTGTGTCCTTCATTAAGGTTGTAGGTTGTAGCTCTTCATATGTCATAATCCAGCCAAGGGGTCTAGGTCCACCCCTATAATCATGAAGGGCATGTTTTGAAACAAGTTCTCTACAGAATTGAAAAAATCATAGCATTATATTACAGGAGTGTTTCTCAACTATAGCAACTTTAGGATGTGCAGACTGGGGAATTCTGGGAGTTGAAATTGACACATCTTAAAGTTGTCAAGGTTGAAAACATTGCATTAAGGCTATATTGTATTAGGCTACAAAATATGGACAATCACTAGATGGCAGCATAGATGGACAAGAACTCAAATTCTTTGCTGCCACCAGTTGTTAGTTAGAGCTTTACAAACATAGTTTTAATTATATGAATATTCCTGATCCTTATTTTCCTCTTTGATGAAGCCACACTTCACACTTGGTTGTTATGTTCAAAACGGGAACTTCTAATATTTTAACCCTAACCTTTTAATTTCTGTTTTTAATTTTGATGTTATTTATGATTTTATATTATTATGTCTTTTTAATGTAAATCATCCAGAATCACTTAGGTAAATTGGGTGATGTAGAAATGAGATAAATAAATAAATAGTTATCCCAAAAGGTCTAAGTCAAAAGTCCAAAATTTAAGGCGGTCAGTTACTCAATCCATAATTAAATATAATTATAAGTTGCTTAGAGTCATCTCTAGGTGAGATGGGAAGTATATAAGTTTATTAAATAAATTAATTAAATATAATTTGTTCCTCTTAGATAGCAATTGAGATTTATTTGAAAATGGAAATATATGCTTCTAATAGCTGCATTAAATGGGAGGCAGTAACCCACATTTTATGTTTTGTTCACATAGCAATAAATACTATTCAGAGCAATGGTCATTATTGCTTGAGCTCAGAGCGCTAAAATACAGAAATATAATTGTATTTCTCATTCTCCTTTCTCTTTGGCTTTCTTGACATTCTCGTCCTTCCCCATTTTATTCTGTTTGTATATATGCTGCAGTAGGTTTTAACATAAACAACCCAGTATATTCTACTTGAGATTAATATTTCAGCCCATCTCAAAATAGCCATAATGAATATATACAGAACATATTAATATTCCTAAATGCATAGTCATTAAAGTAGAGACACGTTCTTTCAAAGAACATGAACAGAAAGCTTCTGAGCCCATCTCCAAGTCAACACTCACAATTGTCAAAAGCTGGTCTGCATTTGTCTTTGCATGGGAATGAAAATGTTGGAGTTTTGGGCCTTCAGGTGACAATATGGACAGATCCATGCAAGAAGATGTCAGGAATACTCCAAGTCACTGAAAGTCAGCAATCTCCCTGTCTTTCAAAAAAATCATCACCAAAATTAGGAACTACTTTGACTTTTCCCTTAAAACTTCATGTTGTCTAAGAGATAATGCTGGAAAGTGTCTTAAGCCCTATAGAAACTTACTTTAGTTCAAAGCTATGACAAATCTATACAGCATACTAAAAGGCAGAGACATCACCCTGCCAACAAAAGTGTGTATAGTCAAGGCTATGGTTTTCCCAGTTGCAATGTATGGCTGTGAAAGTTGGACCATAAGAAAGGCTGAGGGCCAAAGAATTGAGACCTTTGAACTATGGTGCTGGAGAAGACTCTTGCGAGTCCCTTGGACTGCAAGGCGATCAAACTGGTCAGTCCTAGAGGAGATTAATCCTGACTGCTCTTTAGAAGGCCAGATCCTGAAGATGAAACTCAAATACTTTGGCCACCAAATGAGAAGGAAGGACTCACTGGAGAAGAGTTTAATACTGGGAAAGATTGAAGGCAAAAGAAGAACAGGACGACAGAGAACGAGGTGGCTGGATGGAGTCACTGAAGCAGTCGGCATGAGCTTACATGGACTCCAGAAGATGCTAGAGGACAGGAAGGCCTGGAGGAACGTTGTCCATGGGGTCGCGATAGGTCGGACATGACTTCGCAACTAACAACAACAACAAAATTTATAGATCGGATTGTGTTGGATTTGACATGATATAAGAATTAAACTTGTTAGATAATGTTTAATAGCTTAATGTTTGCCACTTTGAGCTATTTGTAAAAACAACAAAGGTGGGATACAAATAAATATCCTGCCTAACTTATTTTGTTTGTCTGAGTAAGGGTAGGGTTTTGTTTTGTTTTGTTAAATTTATTTACCATTTCAGAACACTTCCAAAAGCACTATATTTTTTTTAGCAGATGAACATATCCACTGTAAATAGTCCATTGTGTCCCAATTTCTCCAAAATTTTGTGGTTGCCCAGAAAAGCTTTTGTAATGGGGGCAGCTTTTGGCAGAATCACAAGTAGCGGTTAGGGGAATGGCCACAAATTGAAGGCAGCAGAATACTGTAAACCACAAACAAGAGATTAAAAATAATAAAGTACATAAGAAGATGATTTTATTTTTTTATTTTTTGCAAGCCAACAGTAGGAAAATAGATATATGGAAGTCTGCTTTCAGATATACCCAACTGGTTCTGCAAGTGTTTTGCAATTCTGAGAAAAATATTTCTAGGTACAAGCTGGGTACATGGCTGAGACAGGAAGAAGGGAAAAGAAAAACAAGCAGTAAATCTTGCCATTCTCCATTCAAACCCCACTAAAAGGGGGAGAAGAAACCTAACGTGAAATGTTGCACTTAAATTATGCAAAGAGAGTGGAGAGAGTGACATCTAGGCCACTAAGTCCAACTCCTGCTCAGTGAAAAAAATCCACATTAAAGGAACAGCTGTTCATCCATCTCTGTGTGTACCTATTCAATGAGGGAGGAAAAATTCTTTATGGCAATGAAATCAGTGTATGGCTGGTCCTTTCTGTTGTGATGTTGAAATGATTCTCAGTGGCATCATTTGATTGGCTAAGTTATGGATTTTCTTTATTAAATTTACATGCCACCCATATCGCATCTGATTCTGCAAGTGCCTTCTTAGTTACTTTTGGGATCATTATTTTAGGCTTGCTGTGTTATCCTTCCAAATGTTACTTATTTGTGTGGGCATGTAATTTGAGAAGACTCGCTTCTGTTATATTTTAGTTTTGTGGTTTATATGAATGTATACAACCCCAAGAATACTTTATTCGCAAAAGTAAATCAAGTGACTGCGTTTTCATTACTTTTGTCATGCTTGAAATCCAACTACGAAATCCAGGTTTTGAAAAACAATTTTTAACAGGCTGTGATATAGGGAATATAATATTTAATGTATTAATGAATGGTTGACATTCAAAAATATTTGCTGGCAATCCTAAATGACGTTTGTGAAATGTTTCATTCTTTAAAAAAAAAAATAGGCCACATGTTGGTCCATTTTTTGGACATACTGTACACTAACGGCAGGCATGTATGCTGCTGTATCTCTGGAATTTCAGACTTTAAAAACTTCAGAGTAGAGCAGAGCAGGACAGGACAGGAAGGACAGAATAGAATTCTTTATTGGCCAAGTGTGATTGGAATTTGTCTCCGGTGCAGAAGCTCTATAACTTTCACTGTACCCACAGATGTGGTTCCCACTTTCAAGGACCAGGGAGATTACTCATTAAGACTCCCAAATGTTTTTATATACATGCTGCTTTCTATACACAATATACAGTAGTAGCCAAAATTGTGGAAACCTTTTGGGAAAAGTGTATTTTTGAGGTTTGATGGTTAATAACACCACTTTTTTTTTTTTTTTTTTTTTTTTTTAGTTTCAAGATAATCATATTCCACCTTAACCCAATTGAAAATCTATGGAGCCGACTAAAGAAACTTGTTAGTTAGAAGCGACCCAGCAATAAAACCCAGTTAATAGAAGTAATCATTCAATCTTGGTTTCACATGTAACAGCTGCAGGACTAAAACACTTGGTTCACTCCATGGGAAGACATTGTAAGGCCGTAATTCATGCTAAAGGTTACCCAACTATTTACTGACATGGTGATAATTTTTGTATATCTCATTTTTTCTATGGTGATAATTTTTGTATATCTCATTTTTTCTACGTGTTTCACTTTTCTTCTCTATACTGTAACTGCTATTCTAATAGCAAATCCTTCATAAAAGGTATCGCATTACATTCTTGATTAAACTATCTTTCCATTGATATATAATTTTATGGTACTACTCCAGAAAGAAATGGTGTTATTAGCCAGTTTTAGAAAATACACTTTTCCCAAAAGGTTTCTACAATTTTGGCCACTACTGTAGAAAGCATTCTGCTTGCTCTTGAATACATCAGATTAATTTACACATAATGTCATACATGTTTTGCTGTCAAAGGATGAGACCCACCATTTGCCTCCTTCCAAAACTGAGACCTTAACCGGGCCAAGATGAATATAGGCGTCGTTCCCTTTGGTTCTACAATTTAGGCACGTAATTGCAGAAAGAAAAAGAATTTTTAAAAAAATCTTTGATCTCAGTGAGGTGCTAATTTGTAAGGTCTGAAGGTTGTTAAGAGTTTAGGAAGCAAGGAACCAGTACATAAACAAGGACCTTTATCTGGAAGGCTATTACTGACACATTACTCTCTGGAAACAGTCATTTATTCAAGCATTTGAAGACAAGACAATGCGTCAATAAAGGAATTAGACCAGACACCTTGAATCCATCAGGTTTATCTCAGCTTGCTGACAGGAACAGTAGGTGATGTTAAGTCACAGAAAATACTTCAAAGTCTCCCGGACCTTAGATTTTCTACAGAAGCTAAACAACATTTACAGCTCTGGTACTAACAAACAATGTGTAGGTAGAAGGCAGATGGAAGATGAAAGCTTAGTCCTTTGAGCAAACATTCTGCTTTTCACATTCGGTATTCTTTGACCAGATTTAAGTCAATTGTTGTTGGCTTCGGAAAAAATTGAAATGATTTCTTTCATCTTGACCATTTTGCAAGAAAGACTTCATTTTAAAGAATGTAGCAAGTCAGATAACTAGCTTGGCTAAAGCTACCAAAAGCTGAAAGCTTTTCTACTTGTTGCTTCTACAAACACAGCACACAGTATGATGTGAAAGGTGAGAATCATTTTGCTGGGAAAACTAATCTTCTCTGGAGTAATCAGGACTTCTAAAGAGGTTCTTCCCAATACATCTTTCTACTAAATAAAAAAAATAGTAGTAAGCTATTGGAGTAAAATATGTTAGAACAAGTAACTTAGAGTAGCCTACAATATCATGTAGCCCAGTGAGATATTTCAGATGTGAAAAGGTGAACATTATTTTTAAAATAAACAACTATATTTTCCATTGATCTGTAGCCTACTAAGAAAAGTCATGCAAAATGAAACAAGAGGTCAAGGTATTCCAGCATTCCTTATCTAAAATGATCAAACAAATTATTATAAGAAACCCACATGTAGAACACAGGTATACAGTATG
This sequence comes from Pantherophis guttatus, assembly GCF_059756535.1. NCBI lineage: Eukaryota > Metazoa > Chordata > Lepidosauria > Squamata > Colubridae > Pantherophis > Pantherophis guttatus. Next base: position 73,319,944 of record NC_142068.1, on the reverse strand, counting down.
TAGACTTCCCATAGATACTGACACAAAGTAGTCTGTTTTTCTATAGGCTTTCATTATTATGACTAGTAACCATTTTTCTCTTTCATGAAAGGACTGATTCAGTTTAAAACCATTCAATTTCACAGCCAAGACTATGTTTTCTGGTGCTGTATTTATGGTTTAATTTCATACAATGTATTAAATTTCATCTATCCCAGGAGTCAGCAACCTGTGGCTCTGGAGCCGCATGTGGCTCTTTCACCCCTCTGCTGCAGCTCCCTGTCACTCAAATTATGCATCACAACCATCAATGTGTGACACCCACCGGCACGCAATTTATTGAGCTTTTCAAACACCACCACCACCTTGGTAGGCCAACCATGGATAAATCCAAGAAAAGAAAAGTTTCAGAAGAAAACAAAGTTTAATTCAACTACATATGCTAGTTTTGTGGCCGCTCAAGAAATAGTCAGGCACGGGAAGGATTTTGTGGCTCCCGGGTGTTTTCTTTTCTGAGGGAAACAGGTCCAAATGGCTCTTTGAGTGTTTAAGGTTGAAGACCCCTGATCTACCCCATATCACCTACTTCACTTCTTAGATCACCCAAGTATAAAACCAGGGGTGGAGGGATGAAAATGTTTAGATTTTTTTCTGTACCACAGTGTTTATCCCCCTTTATCCTGTCCCTCAAAGTTTGCTTACATTTTTTTTCCCCTGAATCACAAAGGCCCAAATACTGTTATAAACTTTACCCATAGTATTATTGCTCCTGTTATTATTTCAACTGGTATCCTTTCTTTCATGAAAAAAAAAGGCAAATACTAGTAAAACATCCATGATAAAATATCATTAAAACATTAATATTAAAATAAAGCAAAAATAATAATTATATATTGATCACACTTATATATATATATAAGCATGATCAAGTAGAAACTTTCTATTTGATCACACTTTGACTTAATCAGCAAGCATAAATGACAGATGGAATAGATGGCTCTTCGCGAGATGTTAAAATGTCAGTAAACTAGATACTTGCAGGAACTGGGTATGTCTAGTTTAATGAAAAGAAGGACTAGGGGAGACATGATAGCAGTGTTCCAATATCTCAGGGGCTGCCACAAAGAAGAGGAAGTCAAGCTATTCTCCAAAGCACTTGAGGGTAGGACAAAAAGCAATGGGTGGAAACTAATCAAGGAGAGAAGCAACCTAGAATTAAGGAGAAATTTCCTGACAGTGAGAACAATTAATCAGTGAACAACTTGCCTCCAGAAGTTGTGAATGCTCCAACATTGGAAGTTTTTAAGAAGATGTTGGATAGCCATTTGTCTGAAGTGGTGTATGGTTTTCTGCATAGGCAGGGGGTTGGACTAGAAGACCTCCAAGGTCCCTTCTGACTCTGTTATTCTATTCTATTCTATTCTAGATCCTTTTCTTCAAGGAAGAAAGTTATATCTAGTATTTTTCTTCCATTGTGTTACCACCTGATATATTCCCCTACGTAGTGAGACATTGAAATGGCCCTTCCACCCAGTTTTAAGAACTCATGAAGATTGATACAGGGAGAGATGTCCTTTCAGATTGCTGGGTTTTATACATGGAAGTAGGATTGGCTGCCCCTTGGTGGCGTCTCTGCTGGAGAAAGAGGGTAGCAAGAGGAAGAGCAATAGCATTTAGACTTATGTACCGCTTCACAGTGTTTTACAGCCCTGCCTAAGTGGTTTACAGAGTCAGCATATTGCCCCCAACAATCTGGGTCCTCATTTTATCCACCTCGGAAGGATGAAAGCCTGAATCAACCTTGAGCTGGTGAGAATCGAACTGCCAAACTACACCCAGTAGTCAGCAGAAGTAGCCTCCATTACTGCATTCTAACCATTGCTCCACCATGGTACACAGGTAAAATAATAAGTAAGCCACTTTTCTCTATTAGGCAAAGAATGGGAAGGATTCTGCCAAGGCAAGAGAGAAAACAGAACAAAACAGGAATGAGGAAAAAGGCTCAACACTTGCAATGCCTTCCCTTTCCTTGGCCTTATTATCTTATCTATTCCTTCCAGAGGAAGTCCCACTGCCCCAATCCATCTCCTCCTCAGCTGCTGCTTCTTTTCTATAGGGCATTCCCAGCTCTCCAGCCAGTCTTCTTAGCCCTTACCTTAAAGATAAAAGTAAAGGTAAAAGTAAAATGATTTTCATTTCTTAGCTGAGGGAGTCAATGTTGTCCAAAGGACATTTCCATGGTCATGTGACCAGCATGACTTTATGGCGAGGTACATGGATACGCTGTTACCTTCCCGCCGAAGTGGTACCTATTAATCTACTCGCATTTGCATGCTTTCAAACTGCTAGATGGGAAGGAGCTGGGCCAAGTAATGGGAGCTCATCCCGTTGCAGGGTACTCAGGTTCGGAACTGAGGCTGTCAGTTTTTCTGCTCAGCATCTTCTTAACCACTGAGTCATCGCACCCTTCAGTCTCACCTTACCTCCTTACTACCTCCACCCAAAGGTCCAACCTCTGAAGTAGCACCTACCATGGATTGTGAGAAAGTAAAAAGAAGTTCCCAGAGGGTGGTGAGATGTGGTGACAGAGGTCTCAGGACTCAAATGGCATATCCTGGCCAACCATGCCATGATGCCAAGAAACTAAGTCCAGAGGGAATCAGCTGTGAGGCTGCCACTGATGGGATCTTCCTTTTTGCCTTCTGTGCCTCCCCCTCCCCCGGGGTGAAATCCAGCATGTTCTAACAGGTTCTGGAGAACCAGTAGCGGAATTTTTGAGTAGTTCGGAGAACCAGTAAATACCACTTCTGGCTGCCCCAGAGTGGGGTGGGAATGGAGATTTTGCAATATCATTCCCCCAGGAGTGGGGAGGGAATGGAGATTTTGCAGTATCCTTCCCCTGCCATGCCCACCAAGCCACGCCCACAGAACTGATAGTAAAAAAATTTGGATTTCACCACTGCCCTCCTCCCCAAAATGTCTGTTCCTCAATGCTTTGCTCTGGTTGGGTAGCATCTATAGCATGTTTTACACTTATTGTAGCTCATAGAAAATGATCTGTCCAATGTGCCCTAATAGCAGTGACTTAGAAGCTGCAGGTACAGAACATGCTGGAGGAAGAGTAAACATAGTGAACATAAAATAACAGAATTGTTCTCACTGTTAGAAATCTCTCCTTAGTTCTAAGTTGCTTCTCTCCTTGATTAGTTTCCATCCATTGTTTCTTGTCTTGCCTTCTGGTTGACCCCCTCTTCTTTGTGGCAGCCCCTCAAATATCGGAACACTGCTATCATGTCATCCTCTAATCCTTCTTTTCACTATACTAAATTATAGACTTATCCAATTCCTGCAACTGTTCTTTATATGTTTTAGCCTCTATTCCCTAATCATCCTTGTTGCTCTTCTCCACACTCTTTCCAGAGTCTCATTATCTTTTTTTATATTGTGGTGACCAAAACTGGATGTAGTATCAGGTGTTCAATTCTATTCTGATCAGCTTCCTTTAAGAATAGGCTGACTTAACCAAATGCTAGATTATGAAGTCTCGCCAGTACTACCAGTAGTATCTACTTCTTTACTAATCTGTCCACCTCTAATTTTTCAAAACTTATTTCTGCTTTCACACACGTTCTTTTATGAAGAGAGGTTTAAAGCAAAATAAAAGACAGAAGGGATTTCATTTCTTTTATAATGAAGGTACCATTTTGTTATGCAAAACTCCTCTTTTTTTCCCCCCTTCCTTGCTACACTGAGTTCATGATGAAAGAAAGAAAGAAATGCTTGAGGGTCTAAGGGTTACTATTACAAATATATTGGGCTAATTACAATTTTAAAAGATTGTGGTTACCTAATAAGCTATTAATGTTAATGATAGTATTTTGTTTGGTTTCATTCAGGGATATTCTGAAGTCCTAGTGACTAATCTATTATTAGACTTCATCTGCAATCATTAGGAAGGAAGTCTCGTTAAATTCAGTGGGGCTAACTTCTGAATAGGCATAATTTGATGAACTGTTATATTACTGTAATTCTGTGCATCACTATTTGGAGTAAAATTAGGTCAGTTTTGTGATTTCTAAATATCATAGAGACTTTATGCTTTTGTGTCCTGATATTTTATCCTCAAGTGTTCATGTCCTGGTCTTGGATCTGTGTTGACCATTACATCGTGATGACCATTAATAGACATTTATCTCTCAATTCAACCTGACAGACTCTGTTTTCAACAACTTCTAATCTCATCAAGGTTTAAGAATACCTGTAAATGTAGCCAAGTTTATTCTAACAGCCTACATAATAAGCAGCAGATAACAGCTGTTTAACTTCTTGTTAATGGGTCTTACTCAACATTATTGCCATCTGTCCTTTCATGTAGATATTGTGTCTCTCTCTTTGAACACTGTAGTGATAAATGATGTGTAACTTGTTTTAACTCTTGATTTTACTCATTTTAATACTAAAATACTGTAGCATTATTTTAGTCTGTGGCCATGGTAATGGAGAATCACTATTTAAAGTAGATTATGCTTCTTTTACAACACAACATATAAATACAACATATATCATATATATTTAAAACCTGTTTTCTCCATGTCTGTAGAGATTCTCAGTCATCCAGGTCATGGTTGTCCCAAAGGTGCTTTTTCAGGAGGCAAGTGGACTTTCTTGTTTTTTTTTCTTTTGAAGATGTTTTGCTTCTCATCCAAGCAGCTTCTTCAGCTCTGACAGCACTATCCTGTCAGCAAGCTGGCTGAGGAACTCTGGGAGTTGAAGTCCACAAGTCTTAAAGTCGCCAAGGTTGGAGACCCCTGCTTTACAACACTCTCGATGTCAGCATATTGCCCCCAAAATCTGGGCCCTCATTTTACCGACCTCGGAAGGATGGAAGGCGAGTCAACCTTGAGCCAGTCAAGATCGAGCTCCTGGCAGTGGGCAGAATTAGAAGTTAAGAGGTTAAGTTAAAATTTATGCTGATTCAGTGGAAGCTTCATTGCACAAGTACAAATGTTATTTCTTTCCCTTTTCATTAAGTTCATTTTTCCTTTCACTGATGAAAACAAGCTGCTTCCTCCTGCCTGCCAGTGTTCTTTGATGTCAGAAAAGAACATTCAATGCTGCTTAGTAGCAAAATTAAATGATATAAAAATGTCTAATGACCTGCCATGTGAATTAAGATTATATTTTAAAATCATTTTAATGTTGAGCGGTCCAACTCAGTTTAATATTATTGGACTTGTACTTTTCAACAAAAGATCTCACTGAATCCAAGTAATGGGAGAAGCAGAGAGAGAGAGGGAGAGACGTCAGATATTTTTTCTTTTTCTTAAAAAAAGTAGAGGATTCAAATCACATGTCTGCACTTCAGTTAATGGTGGCACCTCAAGATACACCTATTCTTTCTGTTTTTATGTGTGTATTTCACCAAATATAATCTTGCGAAGCTTCTTCTCTGGTAACATTGTACTGCAAACTAGGGCATACAAAACCTTTGCTAGACCAATTCTCGAATACAGTTTGTCTGCCTGGAATCTGCACTGTATATCGGACATTAATACAACTGAGCGAGTCCAGAGGTATTTCATGAGAAGAGTACTCTACTTCTCTGCTCACAACAAAATACTTTATGCCACCAGGCTTGAGATTTTGGGTTTGGACAACCTAGAACTACGCTGTCTATGGTCTCACCTAAGCATAGTACACAAAATTATCCGCTACAACGTCCTACCTGTCAATGACTACTTCAGTTTCAACCGCAATAATACACGAGCACACAATAGATACAAACTCAAGGTAAACCGCTCCAAACTCGATTGCAGAAAATACGACTTCAGCAACAGAGTGGTCAACGCCTGGAATGCACTACCTGACTCTGTTGTTACATCCTCAAACCCCCATAACTTTAACCTTAAACTGTCTACTTTGACCTCACCCCATTCCTAAGAGGTCTGTAAGAGGGCGTGCATAAGCACACCAGCGTGCCTACCGTCCCTGTCCTACTGTCCCCATTTATTTGTACCCATTTCCTATGTTCATATCCATGTTTATGCTTATTCCTGTTATCTCGTACATGTTTGACAAATTAAATAAATAAATAATAAATATAAATTTATCAGAGGAGAATGTTCATGGGGGAGTAATTTTGGGTATGTACACTAAAGTTGAGAAAGGAAGACAGCCCTAAACAAACAAGGCAATGTGGTATTACTCTAATAGGGGATCCATTTCTTAGAACTTCTTGCTTTTGAACTCCTGAGCCTTTTGTCTGGATGAAAATACAGAACATCTCAGATAAAATTAAGAGGGAACATTTCCAAAGACATGGAACAAAAACATGTTCTAGTGATGAAGTCATGACCAAAGAAGATCAGGGAAAAAAAAGATTTAAAGCTTTGTGGTGGTATGGTCATTCCATTTTAAATCTGTTTTTTTTTTTTTTTTTGTGCGTGTGTGTGTGCCCTTAATACCCAGATTATTTCCCCTCTCTAGCTATTTTTTATTTAGGTCAGATAATATCATGAATACTCCATACAGAGTTTGAGCACTCTCACTCTCTCTCTCTTTCTCGCACTCTTTCTCCCCCGTCATCTCCTTCAAGCCTTCCATAAAATATATGCACATTTTGTTTCCAGCTTTCTTTTTTTCAAAACTTACTTGGCCAAAGAGTAGGAGACAAACCTTTTTAGTTTCCAATGGTCTTTTAGGACTCTTTGTCTAGCTTCTCTCAACATCCAAATCAAATCAAAAACAAAACTTTATTACAGCTTTTTTTGGCCCAAAAGCAGAACACTAAAATATATAAAGCTATAAGTATTAATAAAACTTTTTTAAAAGGCAGGCAATAAAAGGTGTAGTAATAACTGTAATCCAAATCCCAGTAGCAATCATCAAAATTTTGTGTTAACTTCAATCGTGGGACGGATACAAGAAATGTTAGCACAAAATCAGGCAACCTGGAAAGATAAACCCCTTTGAAGCAGTAACAGATTAGACATTGCGCTCTCTAGCAGCGCCGTTCTTTAAAATGGGATAAATATCCGTTATCTTCCGAGATCCCCTATAGAGAGACCAACACAGGAGCAAATGGCTAAGAGATTCCACAGGGCGATCTCCACATGAGCAAAGGCAATGCTGAATAGGGATGTTTTTCTATCATTTCCACATAACCAGCTGCTCGGTGACCTTTTATAGGGCAACATAATAATTTGGTAAATAAATAAATAAATTGTGGAGAATATTTTATCCAATCTGGCCAAGGTGAAAGCCTGATGAAAGTTCAGAATTAGAATTGAAGAGAGATTTCACGATGACACATACTCATTTGAGAATAAGCTATAAGCCATAAAGTTGGATGTTAGGCTTAGACAGGTTTGAAAATCAATATTCTAGATATGTTGTTTAAGATGATTACTAGCATTTTCAACCCCTGATGATCAGAGACTTTCCAAAGAGAATCCTAAGGACTGTAGCTTGCTATTAGATTTTGTTAGGCAGATTGGTTTAAAACAGTCTCCATAAGAGCTCTCAGGCTATAGACAGCCAACCCTCCCATACAAATCTGACTTCACATTGCAGGTGACTCCAAACTAAAATAGTAATCAAAAATTCAAGACTTCAGACACTTAAATCTTGCCCTTTGGATTGTTCACTGCTAATATTTATCACTATGCTGGTCCAGTATTAGGTGAACTAAAGTGAAGGCTATAGCTTCCTATCCAAGGAATTATTGCTTTTGAGAATTGGGTATCAAGGGATCAATTTCACATCAGTAGGCATCATGAAAACTTACTCTATTCCTAGGGCACATGGTCCATACCCATCAACCCAAGAGCCACATTTCTTGATTGGTCAAGGAATAGACTTGGTTGGTTGCTTCTTGACATGGCTAATCTTTCTAGTTAAAATGATTACACTTCCTTTTGTTTCTATAGTTCCATACTTTGGAAATATATTGTTTCCATATTTTGTAGGTCAATAAAACTCCTTAACAGGAAGGGAATTTCACTGGATCTGTAGTATCTGAGAGAAATTTGCAATATCTAGTTTGAGTAATAATCAAAGTAGTCATTCATATCTCTTATTAGGTATGACTTCGGTATTTGCCTTGAATTCTGAATGAAATAACTTTGTTTTAGAAAGTATTCGATATAGAGAAGACAAAGGATAGCCAAGCAACATGAAGAAAGGATGTTGGTAGATAGATGGTAGATAGATAGATAGATAGATAGATAGATAGATAGATAGATAGATAGATATAGATATCAAGAGAGAGAGAGAGAGAAAGAGAGAGAGAGATGATGGAGAGATAGATAGATGACAGGATAGATAGATAGATAGATAGATAGATAGATAGATAGATAGATAGATAGATAGATAGATAGATAGGAGGGAGGGAGGGAGAGAGAGAGAGAGAGATGATAGATAGATTTGGTAAAGAGTAACATTATTAATCACATGACTTGACATGCAATGGTGCTAATGTTACTAGAAAGATTGCAAGCCCTTTTTTCTGCAGACAGCTACTGTATGTTTACACTTCCTGCTTTATAAAAAGAGTCCAAATAGGAGTATTATCCAATTTACTGTAAGAACCCATCTGTGTTCCATGAATTATATAATACAGTTTGGATTCAAAAACCTGAAAAAAGCCCCATTAAACAATGCATAAACATATAAGGAATCATATGTGTTTACTTCGCAATTTGGATTCCGACAGGGATTATCCTATTTTTTTAAAAAAAAAAATCCGGTATGATTTGTGAATTGGATATCCTTAAACACCTTAATATGTACCTCTCTTAGATAGCAGTGCTTGGTTCTTTGATGGAATCACATCAGACTTTACCCTTTCATAACACCGAACATTGTGATATCCTTTTAATTTGCGCACTCAAGGGGAGATGCAAGACCACCAACAGAGATCCAGGTGCACTTGATTGCTGCTGGCAGAAAAGATGTAAAATCTAAAACAATTCTGGGGGGGGGAGGCAGACATTGTGCAAAGAGAGCTTGCCACAAATCAAGTGAGAATCGGAGCTCAAGCATGACAATGATAGAAAGTTTGCATACTCAGGCACAGCACATCAGGAAGTGGAAAAGAACAGGCAGTGAAAGAAGTAAGTCATAATGGAACTGTGTATGGTGAAACTTGGAAGCCATGGACACCAAAATCACAAGTGCCTTGGTAGTACAGTGGTCTAAGGCACCCTGTTATTAAGCTGGTTATTAAGACCAGCTGCCTGCAATTACTGCAGGTTCGAATCTCGCCAAGGCTCAAGGTTGACTCAGCCTTCCATCCTTTCTAAGGTAGGTAAATTGAGGACCCAGTTGTGGGGGCAATAAGCTGACTTTGTATAAATATACAAAAGGATGAAGGCTATTGCTGAGCACATTGTAAGCCGCCCTGAGTCTCCGGAGAAGGGCGGCATATAAATCAAATAAAAAAAAAATTAAAAAATAAAAAAGTAGGATTTATAATCCAGGTGGACCAGGATGAAGGATGGGGCCAAAGCTTACTGTGCTATTATTATGGTAGCCTTGGGCGCTTGCTAGGAATGTTAGGATGACCCAAAGGTTGAGTCTACCAAGGAAAATATTGCTGTCTAGAGTTAATGAAAGTTGAAATCCAGTTAGGCTGTGAATCTAACCAAGCATCCCGGCCTGTCAGTTGTGCTTAAGATGCTACGTCATTATTTCATCCACAGCCTCTCATTTCAGTTGGATTCCTAAATATACCGTGCAGAGCAGAAGACAAGCAACCTACTATCAAGGATCATCTGGTCTCCCTTTAGGCTTAGAAAATTAAGGGTGCCTGGCACCTTAGAAGAGATGCCCAGCACTTTTCACTGTCAAGCCATAAATAAACAACGTATGTGGCTGCTCAAAGCTTAGCAAAGTAAAATGAGAAGTCCACTCTGTTCAAAACCAACCTTTGCTCTATGTTATTTGCAATGTGCTATCTTTAACTCAAGGGGCCCATTTTTAGCAACTTGGACTAGAAAGTCATTGGAGCAGGTTGGGATTTTGTTGGCACAATTTGAGTAGTCATTTCCTGTTGTTTAGCTACTTCTGTAGCTGCCACAATTCTTAAGGAATGAGGATGAAAACATTTTTTTGCCTGCCCACACAAAGTCGGAGTGGAAAGAAGGCTGAAGGAGAGAGTAGAAAAGTCAAGTGGAAAGACAGGTAACAGATTAACAGAGTTGGAAGGGACCTTGTAGGTCATCTAGCCCAACCCCCTGTCCAAGCAGGAGACCTTACCCCATTTCTGACAGATGGCAGTCCAGTCTCTTCTTGAAAGCCTCCAATGATGAAGCTCCCACAACTTCTGAAGGCAGCTTCTGTTCCATTGGTTGATTGTTCTCACTGTCAGAAAATTTCTCCTTATTTCCAGGTTGAATCTCTCTTTGTTCAGTTTCCATCCATTATTCCTTATCTGGCCTTCGGGTGCTTTGGAAAATAGCTTAACCCCTTCCTCTCTGTGGCAGCCCCTCAAATATTGGAACACTGCTATCATGTCTCCCCTGGTCCTTCTCTTCACTAGACCAGCCATGCCTAGTTCCTGCAACTGTTCATCGTATGGTTTAGCCTACAGTCCCCTAATCATCTTGGTTATGAGATGAGAAAGTGTACATGCATGGGACAATTGTAGAAGAGCATCATATATGGGAGAGATCAATATGCATTATTCTAGCAGTATACAATCTCCATGTTTTTATTTTATTTTCATGCCATCAACTTCCAGGAAATTCTTAATCAGCCAACCCTGTCTATTATATACTACTTAATGAAGAGTGTGCCCAACAAGTATTAGTAAGAGACTTGATGTCTTACAACAAAGATGCCTTCGTTGAATCTTAAAGAGTTACTATTTTGACCATGTTACTAACATAAGAAGTGCTCCAAAAGTGCTCCTCCTGCAAATTACATAACATAATCTCATGTGGAAGATTCCAATTTCCAGGTCATATACAGGTACCATAGTCCTTGATTTACAATGGTTCATTTAGTGATGGCTCAAAGTTACAATGGCATTGAAAAAAAGTGACTTATGACCATTTTTCACACTTACGACTGTTGCAGCATTCCCATGGTCACATGATCAAAATTCAGATCTTGGCAACGCAGATTTATGATGGTTGCCATGTCTCTGGGTCACCTTTTGTGACCTTCTGACAAGCAAAATCAATGGGGAAGCCAGATTCACTAAACAACCATATTACTAATTTAACAAGTAGTGATTCAGTTAACATCTCTGGCAGGAAAGGTCATAAAATGGAGCAAAACTCACGTAACCAATGTTTCACTTAGCAACATAAATTTTGGACTAAATTGTGGCCGTAGGTCGAGGACTACCTGTAATTTGTATGGAGAATAATCGAATTTCCAAGATAGCAATGAGATGGATTCCCCCCTGATGCCAAATAACCGAGAGGACGCCCTCAAATACATGGCAAAGAACTTCACAGATGACTTAAAGCAGGGGTGAAATCTATTTACCTTCCCTACCGGTTCGGAAGTGCATGCGCCACGCGTTTCATGTGCGTGCTTGGACCCTTTGCGTATGCGCAAACCCTTTTGCACATGTGCAGAGGGTAAAAAACAGGTTACTTCCTGGTTAAAACCAGGAGGTAATGACATCCTGGCGGGTGGGCGGAGCTTCGCGCTGCCGCCGCTACCGGTTCTCCGAACCACCCGCCGCTGCCGCTATCGATTTGCCCAAACTGGTGCGAACTGGTATCATTTCACCCCTGACTTAAAGACTTTAAACATCACGTAAGAAAATGCTGACATATTCGCCCCAAACCAAAAATATTGGAGATCCCTTGCTCCTTCATACAGTATGCTACATCAGTGTTTCTCAACCTTGGCAACTTGAAGATGTGTGGACTTCAGCTCCCAGAATTCCCCCAGCCAGCTATGTCTACAGATAGTTATATTCCCAGAATTCCCCAGTTCACACATCTTCAAATGTTCAAGGTTGAGAAACACTTTGCTACATAGCATGGGAGAATCTAATGGTAGTGCTAAAAATGCCATCAACCACAGCCACCACTGCCCATAATGAAGAATTTTGGTGCTTGCAGTATAAAATATTTGCAAGTTTACAGTTGGGGTTATCTTTCATTATATTTACTTTCTAGTCTATCAAATTTAATACTGCACCAATTTTCATAGATAATCTATGCCTCATGAGACACAAGTCTACAGTCATGAAAACTTTTAAGGGACAAGAAATCTACTGCTATACAAATTGTGATTGGAGCCTTCGGAGCAATCTAAAGGTCTCTCTTGATATTTGAACATTTTAAATTTATATTACTTAAATACCCTATTATTATTATTATTAATTTTGCTTGAATCTGCCTGTATCCTCAGACGCTACCTTAATATTCTTAGCTCCTTAGTTAGAACTTGATTTATTAAGTTTTCATCAGTCTTTGACTGTGAATTACAGGTAACAGTAACAGAGTTGGGAGGGACCTTAGGGGTCATCTAGTCCAACCCCCTGCTCGCACAGGAGGCCTGTACTAGGGATTTGAACTGCCGAACTGCCAACCTTTCTGATCGACAAGCTCAGTGTCTTAGCCACTGAACCACCTAGTCAGACAATTATAATAATTATGGTTGAAGAAGATCACTACAAATATCTGGGCATCGTCTAAGCTTACAAACAGTTAAGAAGGTTAGAAATGAATACATCATAAGAATGAAGATCTTAACGTCCAAATTCAGTGGAGGAAATACCAAGAAGACAATGGGGCAATTCCAGTCATTAGATGAATAAGGTGGAATGGGAGACTGGACTCAAGCAGAACCAAAAACCCTGAATAGAAAAGCCAGAAAAATAATAACAAGAAATCATACCCTTCATCTATATAGTAATGGTAACAGATTCTACTAACCAAGGAAAATAGGTGGGTGTGGAATGTTGTAAGTACATCAGACAGTTGAAAAACCAAAAAAGAGCATGGGAAGAAGGACAGTAGAGAAGATCAAGTGAAGCTAGTGGATCTTGAAGGCTCCTTGGATATTGGATATTGGAGAGACCACACTGGCCTACAAGAAAGACCAACTGAAAAATAGGAAAAGAGACATGACAAGACAAAGTAGTATATGACCAGTAGGCAAACACACGCACACACACACAAAACCTAACAGGCAAAGCAGATAACAAGAAGACGGACAATAGCCAAGAGCAGAAGTTAAAGAAAGAGACAGAGGGCTAATTCTGACAGCACAGGACCAAGCCTTAAGAACAAATGCATACAGAGGCAGGATTAAGAAGGCAGCAAGAGAAACAAACGCAGCCTCCACAAAGAAGCTGAAGAAATTGTGGACCACCTAGGCAGGTGCTGCGAGAAGATCACAACAGACTGACGGCAAACAATGGCAGGACAAAGTAGCAACAACGGTAGTAAAGTAGCAATCTGCAAGCTATACGAACTCACCTGCAAGCAAGAACTGGCAAGGCCACAAAATAGAAATAGAAAGTAAATACAGGTGTTCCTCGACTTACAGTTTATTTAGTGACCATTCGAAGTTACAACAGCCCTGAAAAAAGTGACTTATGACCATTTTTCACACTTACGACCATTGCAGCATCTCCATGATCACGGGATCAAAATTCAGATGCTTGGCAACTGACTCATACCTATGACGGTTGTACCGTCCCTGGGTTCATGCGAAGACTTTTATAACCTTCTGGCAAGCAAAGTCAACGGGGGAAGCCAAATTCACTTAACAACCGTTTTACTAACTTAAGAAATACAGTGATCCACTTAACAACTGTGACCCGAAAGGTTGTAAAACGGGATAAAACTCACTTAGGAGGACTTCCGGTTGGCGATTTGCTGTGACAGGGTGTGAGTGAGTGCTCGCTGCTCCTCAACACCCTTTAGCATCGCGTTTTGGGGATCCCCTTGGGGGACGCGGGACCCGGAGAGCCCTGCGGGCAAAAGAGGAAGCCGGACGAGCGGGAGGTGGGTGCGATCACCTCTCGCCGGACCAGGCGGCTCTGCCTAGCCAACGCGGTGAGCGGCCATTCATGGCGGGCACGAAGCAGCAATAACCAACAAAGACGGGAAGCTTAGAAGAAGATCGGAGGTGCGGTGACAGACTCAAGCCTATTTCCCTATACCTGAGATCGTGCGGTAAGGAGGAGCTGGGAGAGGAGCGCTCGGAGCGGCGAGAGGCAGTGACAGAGAGGATAGAGCAGCCCGTACTCCCGGCGATCCGATCTGATAAGCCGAAGAGCAGACGAGAAAACGGAGGGAGTGGATCGTACCTGTAAAGAGTTTTTGGAAGGTGCGGTGTGGCGAGGGAGTAAAGGAGAAAAGAAAGACCATTGCTGGGACTGGCGTTTTATATCGGGATCGAGTGGAAGAGAGCAGGAGCAATACAGTGACTGGCTGTTTGAGGCTCCTATCAAACAGGAAGTACGTCCATTAATCCGGAAGAGTGGATGAGCAGTGGTTGAACAAGAAGACGTTCTGGCAGAGACTAATATCATAGAGTTTGGCTGGATCCCAGCAAAGCGGGAAATTGAAGAAACTGAAGATCTCCTATTTAAACCCCATAACTCCGTAAAATAACATACTTATACCCACATTTTCATATATGTCAATATTTTCTTTATCCTTCTCTTGAATATCTGGATAGTAATAATTGAACTCTGTTTTTCTTTTCAAATTGATAAATATTAATAATCAGATTTGTTAAGCTATCTTATAGATATATACAAAAGGAAAAAATTACATATACATATATATATATATATATTTAATATATATAAAAAAAAAAAAAAGAAAGAAAAAAAAAGGGGGGGTTGATTATATATGAGAATTCAGATCTCTATAAGTATTACTAGATAAAAAAGGAAAAAAAAAAAATAGGGTCTGATCATATACAAGAATCGGGAATTGTATCCTACTAATTAATTACTATATAGTGTTTATATTCATAGTACAGTAATATATAGTATTTTATATTTATTTATATTTATAGTAATCTATTTATTCCTATTTATATTTATCATATTTATCTATATTCAATTTTTATTAAGATTTGAACTCAGACTTCATTAACTTATTATCTTATTATGGTCAACTTATATAACCCAGAATGTCTATTTGTACTTACCTATACCAATACTCTTTACTAGGATTAGAACTTAGAACTTAGAATTTATTAACTTAAAATAATTATTTGTACAATCTATTTATATTACTTATTTAATATTAAGAGTGAATTTAGATTCTTATAAGTGATTAATTGATTAGGATTGATATCTTATTTAATCTATTTAGAGGAGAACTATATAATTTTAATTACATAATTATATAAGTATATAATTAGTGACTGTTAATCGCTGGAAAGTGTATAGCAGTCTACCACAGTAATTTAGAAATCTAGAACTTACTATTAAGTGGAAATTATTGAGAGTGTAGGGAGGACTAACAAAGGAGTGAAATAAAGATATAAGAAAGCTCCTCAGAGAAAAAGTGGCTAGTGCCACTGGATGAGAATCTGGAGAAAGATAGAGGAGATATTAAAAGACCAAAAATCGGTCCTGAAAGATATGGCAAGTCTGACCTCCACAATTGCGAAAACCGGTAAAAAAGCGACATCTATACCTACCCTAGCGATGTCTTCCCCAGCTACCCAAAAATCAGTGGAAGGTCTTCAGAAACTAGACAAACCCCCTGCAACTCCTACATTGCAAACGGTGCAAGCATCCCTCCAGTCAATTCAAGAAACAATGCTTGCGATGCAAGAAAAACTCTTGAATAGCCACTCTGAATTAAAATCAGACATCCATGCTCTTGATTTTAAAATGAACGAAATCCAAAATGCTATTGCTAGTAACGAAAACAGAATTCTAAAAGCAGAACAAAGAATTGAAAAAAACGAGAAAAAACTGGACACAGTGGACCAAACCTTGTCGGCACAAAACAAAGAAACAGAAGACGCGCTGATCCAACTTGAGATGGATAAGGCCTCGTTTTACTTGCGTTTCCAGAACATCTCGGAGGAAAAAGAGGAGGACTTAGGTGATAAGATGGCAGAATTGATTGCAGAAACTCTGCAGCAAGATAAGCAGGAAATAATTCGTGAGATTGATGAGGTGTACAGAGTCCAGACGAATTATGTAAGAAGGAACAGACTCCCCAGGGAGGTCCATGTGCGTTTTGCTAGGAAAAAAGTTAGGGACATCCTGTATAACATAGCCCGGGAGGAAAAAATTACCTATGGAGGAAAAGAAATTAATATTCTGAAACAAATACCGAGAAGAGTGAGGGAAAGGAGGAAAAATTATAGGTTCCTGACAAACCACCTAAACAGGAGGAATATAATTTTTAGGTGGCTTTTGCCAGAAGGATTGCAAATTTCCTGGCAAGGGAGGAAAATAAGAATTGACTGTCTAAGTGATGCTCAGGACTTTTTAGAACAACTAAGGGGAGGAGAGGAGGAGCAAACTAGTAAGGAGGATAACGAGATAGTAAATACGGAAGAAGAGATATCCCAAGAGCAAATTACTAGAGAAGATATAGAAGAGGAGAAGAAAAAGGAGGATACTGAGGAAAGAGGAAAAAAATCAAGACCAGTGAGAGCCGTAACTTTAAAAGGCAAGTAAGAACAAGAGACTAGAAACTAATTTTAGAAATGAACGATACTAAGATCATATCGGTAAACGCGAACGGTTTAAATGATTACAAAAAAAGAAGGATAATATTGTCAAAATTGGCGAAACAAAACCCCGATATTATCTGCATCCAAGAAGTTCATATAAAAAAAGATGAGGCTGATTATCTAAATTATTGTAAATTTGGTAAAGTATTCTCCTCATTAGCAGAGAAAAGGAAAAGGGGGGTCGCCATCTACGTTAAGAAAGGAATAATGGCAGAATGCAAATATAAAGATGGAAAAGGGAGAATACTTATAGTTGAAATAACGAGAGGCAATGCTAGGCTGTTATTGGTAGGGGTCTATGCACCGAATAAAAAACAAGGGAAATTCTACAGGAAATTGCAGGAACAGTTGGCAAATTGGGCACATCTTGAAATTTGTATGCTAGGGGACTTTAATGGAATTGTGGATCCAAAGCTTGATTATAAGAGTGATATAACAAAAAAGAATAAAAGATCTCCCC
Organism: Pantherophis guttatus; assembly: GCF_059756535.1. NCBI lineage: Eukaryota > Metazoa > Chordata > Lepidosauria > Squamata > Colubridae > Pantherophis > Pantherophis guttatus. The sequence goes on along the minus strand of NC_142068.1, from coordinate 73,302,816 downwards.
TACCAAAGACCTTCTTTGACTTAATAGATGAGATAAATTTAATTGACATGTGGCGTACCTTACATCCCCAGGACAGACAATTTACATTTTATTCCATCCCACAGAACTCCTGGTCCCGAATCGATATGGTTTGGGCTACCAGAAAATTGGCGTTAGAAATAAAGAAAGTTAATATGGACTCTAATACTTGGGCAGATCATAAGCTCCTAGAAATCAGTTGGTCCCACGATATGAAGAAAATACAACAGAGATGGAGTTTAAGGACCAATCTCTTAAACGAAAAAGAGTTTACACTAAAATTGAATGAAGAAATCAAACGCTTCTTCTTAGAAAATGGGAATCGAGAGACAGCCAAAGAAATTGTGTGGGACACTATGAAGGCGTATGTCAGGGGAATAGCTATTTCATATACTGCCTTTAAAAATAAGGAAAAAAGAAAGAGTAGAGAAGAACTTACTCAAAAATTAATACAAACTGAGGCCGAATTACAGCAACGACCGGGAGACGAGGAGACGAAACAACAGTGGTTGATGTTGAGACACCGATTGAATTTATTGGACCAGGAGGAGATGGCTCAAAAAATAAGAAGATCTAAGCATTATTGTTTCGAGAATGCTAACAAGTCGGGGAGATGGTTGGCGTATAAATTAAAAAAAGAGAAGGAAAAAAACCAAATATTAGCTTTAGAAGACCCGCAGGGCATCTTGTTGACAAAGGAAGAAGATAAATTAGAAAGTATAAGAAAATTTTATGAGTGTCTTTACAAAAACGAAGGAATTGAGTTAAATAAGGTAGAACAGTATTTGTTGGAAGCCAACCTCCCTCAAATTTCGGAAGAAGAAAAGGAAATGTTAAATGAAAAGATCACCATAGAGGAGTTAAGATCTGCCTTATCTAAAATAAAGAAGAATAAAACCCCAGGCCCTGATGGTCTCCCTGGGGAACTATATCAAAAATTTGATGATGCCCTGAAATTGGAATTGCTAGAAATTTTAAATGATGTTATTGCTGGTATAACAATCCCAGACTCCTGGAGGGAAGCCTACCTGACGATCATTCTGAAAGAAGGTGCCGACCCGAAACAGATTTCCAACTATAGACCCATCTCACTGCTTAACGCAGATTATAAATTATTTATGACTATAATTGCGGAGAGATTTAAGAAAATTCTAAACCGATGGATACACAAGGATCAAAATGGTTTTCTCCCTGGGAGACAGATTAGAGACAACTTGAGAACAGTCTTAAATACTATTGAATACTATGAACAACACCCTGAAAAGCAGATGGCTTTAATGTTTGTTGATGCCCAAAAGGCATTCGACAATTTAAATTGGACCTTCATGATAAATCAAATAGATCTAATGGGATTCGGGACTAACTTTAGGAGGATGATAGAGAATATCTATCATAATCAAAGGGCAAACATACTAGTGAATGGAGACAGAACTCGGACATTTCAGATCCAAAGAGGAGTCAGGCAGGGATGTCCCCTATCCCCCTTACTTTACATTCTAGCACTAGAGGTCCTACTTAGAAAGATTAGAGCAAATGAAGATATCAAAGGCTTAAAGATTAGGAAGGAAATATTTAAAACCCAGGCTTTTGCGGACGACGTCGCCTTTATAATTGAAGACCCATTAGACACCGGCTCAAAATTAATGCAGGAAGTTCAGAACTATGGAGAAGTCGCGGGCCTTAAACTTAATAAGAACAAAACTAAAATAATCGTGAAAAATATGACAAACCTACAAACGAAAGAATTAGAAGATCTACTAGGCCTCCAGGTAGTTAAGAAAACAAAATATCTGGGAATATGGATTACCGCAAGACTATCTTCATTAAAAGATGATAACTATATTCCCTTATTGCAGAAAATCAATCAAGACCTCGATAGGTGGAGGAGACTTAAATTGTCCCTGACCGGGAAAATTGCGGCGATCAAAATGAATATTCTACCGAAATTTCTATTTTTATTTCAAAACATACCGGTATCTCTGGATAAAAAATTCTTCCTGGATTTGAATAAATATATTAGGAATTTCTTGTGGGAGGGTAAGAAATCAAGGATATCTCTTAAGACACTTCAAGGGAAAAGAAATTTGGGAGGGTTTGGGCTCCCTGATTGGGAATTATACCAAAAGGCGGCAAAAATAATTTGGATAAAGGAGTGGATTAAATTAAAAGAAGGGAGAACTCTGACACTAGAAGGACATGACCTCCATGAAGGATGGCATGCTTACCTCTGGGATATAAAGGATAGGAGGAAAACGTATTTTCATAAACATAAAATAAGAGAGACATTGATTTGTACGTGGCGGGAAATTAGACAGAAGATATATACCAAGGTTCCTAGCTGGTTGTCGATTATGGAAGCTCTAGTGGTCCCAAATAGGAGAGGAAACTATAAAATGGGCACATATAAGGATATCTTGGACGAAGAAGGGAAGCTCAAACCTTTGGAAGCATTGAGGGACCAGGGGTTCAATCTGGACTGGTGGAACTATCTCCAAATTAAGTCTAGATTTCAAGAAGATAGAGATAGAAGGGGTATTGAAATGAAATATGGATATTTTGATAAAATCATTTGGGGTCCAGATAAGAAAATGTTATCCAAAATTTATAACTTTATATTAGATGAGGATAGAGCGGAGATGATAGCTAAAAAACAGTTAAGCATTTGGGAGAAAAACTTAGGATATGGCCTTAATTTCAATGACTGGGAGACAGCTTGGAATAGGAACCTTAAAATAACAAAATCGTCAACATTCAGGGAAAACCACTACAAAATGTTGCATAGGTGGTACCTAGCCCCGGACAGGCTGGCTAAAATATTCCCAAACTCTTCTGCTTTATGCTGGAAATGTGGAAAAACGGTCGGCACCTTTTATCATCTTTGGTGGACTTGTCCTGAGACCAAAAAGTTTTGGTTAAAGATCCGACTCTGGCTCTCTGAAATAATGGGACAGGAGATAGTCCTGGCCCCGGAATTCTTTCTCTTAGGTATGACGGAAGATGGTCTCAACAATAATAAAACCCATTTGGCAATTCAAATTATTACTGCGGCTAGAATAGCCTTTGCGAAACTTTGGAAATCTAAATCTACCCCCTCTGAGGAAACATTAATAAATAAAATCCTAGAGTGCGCAGAGATGGCTAAACTGACAAACGAGCTAAAAAATGAAGAAAATTCTAAGCACTATGAAGTATGGGGAATTTGGTATAATTGGTTAAAGAATAGGATAAAAGTACGATAATAGGCTATAGTTGCTTAAACACCAGAAATGGACTCAATGGTATAGAAATGTAGACGATTATATAGTATTGTATAATATAATGTATAGTGATAGTTATGGATGGAATCCATCCAATATTTGACTTATGAAATGTGTAAACACCGTACCCCGGATCAAGATTGAGATTGTATTTTGTCTTTTTAAATATTGGAAAACTCAATAAAGTATATAAAAAAAAAAAAAAAAAAAACTCACTTAGGAAATGTTTCACTTAACAACAGAAAACTCGGGCGCAATTGTGGTTGTAAATCGAGGACTATCTGTAGTTAAAGGGCTCTGGGACTTTAGAATCCAAATAGACAAGTTGTTTGCTACATAACACCCCAGATTTAACCATTTGTTGTGACCCCGACTCCCAAGCCTGTCCTAACAGAGGAAGAGGACTCAGAAGGTGATGGGGAGGAACTGATAAGGCCTCCCTTTCCAGGACCCTCCTCTCTGGCAATGCCTCAGGTTCCATCCAAAGGCCAAGAGGAACAGCCTGGGATATGCCAGGAGGAAAGCATATCGGAACAACAACAGATAGAGAGCGAGGATGATGAATCCTGGCTTGATCCCAGGCAGTGTCGGAGGGAGAAGCGTGCGCAGCAACGAAAGAGGCGTGGGAGGGCCAGAGATTGAGCTGAGTCACTGAGCCACACCCCACAAGGAATAAAAGTGGGTGTGATTGCTTGTCAGGCTTTGTGGCGGTCAAAGTTAAAAACCTGAGAGTCACATCGCGTTACCTGAAATCTGGCTTGTGCATATTTGGATTGGACCTTGGCTAACTCTTGCTTCGTGGATTACTTTTTGCTACTGAACCGGACTGAGGATAAACTCTCTCTTGCTTACTGTGAGTGAAAACTGACTTGGCAAGCATTTCGCAGTTTACTGCCAAAACTCTCATCTGCAAGGGTTTCTAGTCTGATTGCTTAATAAAATCTTGGCAGGTGTGCCTGGTTGTGTGTTTGCCTGTGTGGGGAAGGGGGACAGAACACCATTGTTGATAAGAAAGACAAAACAAATATATTTGAAAAGACACTACAGGTAGTCCTTGACTTTTGACCACAATTGAGTTGAAAGTTTCTGTTGCTAAGTGAGACACCTGTTCAGTGAATTTTGCACCTTACAATCATTCTTGCCACATTGGTTAAGTGGCAACACTGCAGTTATTAAACTAGTTATTGTAGCTGTTAAGTGAATCTGGCTTCCCCGTTGACTTTGCTTGTTAGAAGGTTGCAAAAGGGGATTACGTGGCCCCAGGAGACGGCAACTGTCATAAATATGAGTCAGTTGCCAAGTGTCTGAGTTTTGATCACATGACCATAGGGATGCCACAATAGTGTAATTGTGAAAAATGGTCATAAATCACTTTGTTTCAGCACCATTGTAACTTCAAATGGTCACTAAATGAAGTGTTGTAAGACAAGGACTGCCTGTACCTGAAAACAGTAAAATAGAAGAGAAAGAACTGGTGAAAATCAAGAGACAAAGACCTGCAAATGGAAGTAGAATGATTGTGGTAAAAGAAAGCAAAGGCAGTATCAATAGCAGTGGTGGGTTGCCCCTGGTTTGGACCGGTTCTATAGAACCGGTAGTAAAACCGGCGGCAGGCTCCGCCCACTGACCCTGACGTCATCAGAAGCGATCTGCGCATGCACGAGCAAGGCGCGTGCACAAGCACGTGAGCGCGCTAGCCAATGGTGGGTTGCCCCCGGTTCGCACCGGTTCTATAGAACCGGTAGTAAAACTGGCGGGAGGCTCCACCCACCGACCCCAACGTCACCAAAACACTTCTGCACATGCGCAGAAGAGCGTGTGTGTGGCCCCGCTGTGAACTGGTAGTAAACGTAAGTAGAATCCACCCCTGATCAATAGAAATAGGTACCTTAGGTGTAATCTTAAAACAACTTGGACACCGTTGGCACTGCCAAAATCACTATCAATTGCAAAAGGCAGCTTTACTTGGAACAGCTAACATCCTACCACAATACCTTTAACACCATCAAAGAACAATCTCTGTCTATCCAAGGTCCTTGGAAAGAACTTGATAGGTGGATTAAAAAGTGCCAAATCCAATCTAAACATTTCAACGACTGTGCAAATAATAATGTTAATGGTCTGCAGAGCAAATTACTAATGATAACAAATAAATCATTAAGTATAATGCGGTGGACTAACTAGAGAATAATTGGTCATTGGTTGACAGGAACCTAAAGGATATTCACAGAGAATAAGATAATCATTAAAAAAATAAATTGCCCTTTCCTTCAGGGCTGAAGATATAGGGAAGATACCAATGCTTGAGGTGATATTTTCTATCTAAGGAGCTGAAGCAAACAGTGATGGAAACAGATGAGGTTCCATTTGTCAAACTGACAAATTGAAAACGTAATTCATCAGTATCCTTCCAAGAGGTTTTTTTTTTACCTCAGATTAAAGGTAGCTGGGAGACAGTTTAGTGTAGTGGACTTCTAGTCACAATATGTGATATAGCTTTGAAGCTGTACTCCATACTAGATAACTGGAAAACACATAAAAAAAAAAAACCTTCAGATTTTCAAAGCTACGCTTAGGTGCCAATTAATTTAGCATGTGTCCCAGTTCAACAGGAGATTGCGTTGATAAGGAAGAAATTGTCAGAAGGTCAATGTATGGAAAGATTGAGTTATTCTGAAAAGAAATGCATTTCATTTTGTTTTTGTGAATGCCATGTGGCAAATAAGTTAGGGTTAGGGTTAGGGTGACTAGAACCAGAGTACTCATGATTACCTGGTTATAGACATATCATTTTCTTTCCCCCAGAACTTCACAATCTGTGGAAACCTTTTGGGAAAAGTGTATTTTCTAAAACCAGCTAATAACGCCACTTTTTTTTGGAGTAGTACCATAGAATTATATAACAACGGAAAGATAATTTAATCAAGAATGTAATGCAATAACATTTATGAAGGATTTGCTATTAGAATAGCAGTGACAGTATAAAGAAGAAAAGTGAAACACGTAGAAAAAAATGAGGTATACAAAAATTATCACCATGGAAAAAATGAGATATACAAAAAGTATCACCATGTCAGTTAATCGTTGGGTAACATTTAGCATGAATTACGGCCTTACAATGTCTTCCCATGGAGTAAACCAAATCTTTTAGTTCTGCAGCTGTTATAATGTGAAACCAAGATTGAAGGATTGCTTCTATTAACTGGGTTTTATTGCTGGGTCACTTCTGACTAACAAGTTTCCTTAGTCGGCTCCATAGATTTTCAATTGTGTTAAGATCTGGGCTATTCCCATGCCATTCCAGCAGTGGAATATGGTTATCTTGAAACTCCAAAAAAAAAAAAAAAAAGTGGTGTTATTAGCCATCAAACCTCAAAAATACACTTTTCCCAAAAGGTTTCCGCAATTTTAGCCACTACTGTACCTTTATGAAATATAGAGTGTGATCCTGGTTAATAATTTCAACATAAATCAAGATGGCTAGGTGTAATTAATAAGTTATAATGCTTCCTGGATCACTTTTTGAACTATTACACAGTGTAATATACACTGGTATTATGCCTGCTGTCAACAAATGAGTTTCTCAGATTTTTTTAAAATCCAAATTTATTGAAAGGGGAAAGATATTAAGTTATGGAAATCTCAATAACAAGGATTGTTTTCACACTCGCAAGCCATTTCAGAGTGCTAAAGCAGGGGCCATTTCAGCCACTGAACCAGAGTCTCTCTATGAATCGATGGAGCCCATTTCTTCAACTGATGAAAAAACAATAATCCAGATATCTAGCATTGGAAGCTTTCTCAGGCTCTGAACACACATTTGCACTTACTCATCAGAGAATGGATAGGATCTAAGAGGCAGAGACTGTTGTTACCTACAGTGCTTATATTTTGAAAAAGGAAGACATGAAATTGAGCCATTTACAAATCTGTGCCGGGATACAAAACATTATGGCTAACATACCCACTACGGATAAGTCTTACTGTGTTTGATGTGACTTTTTCAGAAGAATTTATGCATACAATTGGCATTTCAGTCATACTGAGCATAACTAAGAGAAACAATTCATCCATAAATTCATCATCAGTATGCACCTGGTACGGAGGTCCTGTTTCCCACAATTTTGTGTTTGGCTGCCACACCGCCGACAAAGACAAAAGATTGAATCTATAAGAGGATATTGGTCAGCCATTTGTCAGCCAGTCCAGAATGATATAAAGCAGTGATGGCGAACCTTTTCGGCACCAAGTGCTGAAAAGGTTGTGTGGAAACCGTGCGTGCGCAATCATTGGGGCCGCACTCTGGAAAAGCCAAACTTCCAGGTTTTGGCACGCATGCACACCCAACCATCAGCTGGCTGGCACATATGCGCATACTGGTTTTCGGCACTGCTGTGCGCGTGAAGGCAGATTGTCGTCGCATGTGTATGCGTGCCAAAAACCTAGAAGACAAACAGGCAAGGCCGCGCATGCCAGGCGACATGGCTTCGTGTGTCACTTTGGGCACACATGCCATAGGTTTGCCATCACGGGTATGTTGGACTAAAAGACCTCCAAGGTCCTTTCCAACTCTGTTATTCTCTAAGAATTGGTCTTTGGTTGACAGATTACCATAAATTGGCTACGAGAATCCCAATGACCACTAGATGGCAAAATAACAGATATCCTGCATCTCTTTGGACTCTTTTATATGCTGCCCAGAGTCACTTTTTGTCAGATGGCCATAAAACAATCGATAAATAAAAATAAATAAATATAATCTGTTGGTTGTCTGGATTTTATTTTTATTTTATTTATTTTTTTGCAACCAAGGTATGGTAGCCCTGTTTTAATTCTACCCAGAAGGAACATCCCTCTCCCCAAACCCATAAGCTGTAAATCAACAGAGTCATTTTTTAGCCAAGGAGGAACCGCAAACCAATTAGAAATTATATTGCTGGGCAACCCACATCTAATTTAAGTTTCTGCATTTTGGATGCTTTATTTTTACCATTTGAAGAAAAACTGCAGCTTCTCATAGGGTATAATCATGTTTATTTAAGGGCGACATACCTCTCTGTGTGTCGGAAGGGGTGAACAGTTAGCTGGCAAATTGCTTTCAGCAAATTCACATACATGAAACCTGGAGAGAGGTCAGTGAAGGTAATTTGGTAGAATCTCCTCTAGATAAGAGGCAGACGTTGAATCTGATTAGATGGGGAAAAAAGGGGGAAGTCAAGATCTCCTGATTTTACTACAAAATAGGTTCTCAACTTGCAGACGTGCCTTTAGGCCAAAGGATAATGTATCATCGCTCCGCCTTGCCACTTTTTCTTTGAGAGGGGGGGACACACAATATTCTTTCCTTCCCCAGGGAAATTCCCTAGAAACCTTAGAAGCAGTTCAAGACATTCTGCTGCAGGGGGAAAAGTTCAGCCTTTCTCCTGGCCTGCACTTCCTGCTCCAATTGATAATCTCGCTGACAGTTGGGTCTCATTTCACCAATGGCAGACAATCCTTCATCCTACCTGAAGGCCTTGAGATGGTTGTGAGGAACAGCACAACAGGCTACACAGCTTCCCCAGCATTGTCTCCACCACTTATGTTTGCTTCTCTTGCCTGAGAAATTCAGCCTACTGATAGGACTGCAGTCATGTGACGTCCTTCTAATAAACTGCTATCCATATTTTTACCCTTGGGGACAACGCCTTGGCCAGACTTTGTGACTCCCCCCCCCCTTGCCCAAAGTAAATCTGAATGGACAGGGAAAACTAAGGTTTTAGCACTTAGTAGCATACAACCGATAGGTATGCTTGAAATGTTGATATTATGAATTGCCTAATAACATTTTGCCAAATGGATAAACAGCTAGGCATCTTTTGATTCGTTTTTCTCGCCATGTACATGTATACATCTGAACTAGACTGAGTAGTTTCTCCATGTCATATATGTGGGTCAGTGGTGGGATTCAAGCAATTTGCACCGGTTCGGGCAAACCGGTTGTTAAATTACCCACCCACTCCCGCTATCAAAGTGAATACTGGGCGCTGCATTGCGCTGTAATGGAGAAACGGGCAACGGAGCGGCCAGCATGAGGGAAGGAGAAGACTACTTTTCCTCTTTCTTATCCCTGGTCCTCCTCTTTTCCTCGTGCTGGCTGCTCCGTTGCCCATTTCTCCATTGCAGAGCTGTGCCCAGGATTCACTTTGATAGCGGGGGGGGGTGTAATTTAACACCCGATTCGCCCAGGGTCGGGTTGGCTGTAGCGGGAGGCTCGTCCTGCATGTGCGAGGGAGCTGGAGGACGGGGATGGGCCATGCCTCCCACAACAGCCAACCTGTCCCTGGGTGAACCAATTATTAAATTACTGTTTTTTTCGGAGTATAAGACGCACCTTAGTTTTTGGGGAGGAAAATAAGAAAAAAGCTGATTGGCAGATGGATCGGCCTCCCGGAATACCCCCAATCAGCTGTTCCCAGAGGTGAATTTTAGCAACAGGTTTGTTGGTTGTGAGTTCTGTGCCTTGCTTTTTTTTTCTGCCTCTGAAACATCTGAAACTCCATTTCAGAAAAAACTTTATTTCCTGCCTCTGAAAGCCTCCAAAACAGAGCTTCAGAAAAAAAAAAGCCTCTGAAGCTCTGTTTGGGGGCTTCTTTTCTGAAGCTTCATTTCTGATGCTTTTTTCAGCCTCTGAAACCTCCGTTTGAGAAGCTGGGCGGGGCTACATTCGGAGTATAAGACTCACCCAGATTTTCACCCTCTTTTTTGGGGGGAAAGAGGTGCGTCTTATACTCCAAAAAATACAGTATTTGAATCCCACCACTGATGTGGGTATATGCATATTCATTCATTCATTCATTCATTCATTCATTCATTCATGTTTATATAGTGTATATTGGGGGTGGTGACTCTTTGAGAGCTGTATGCAACAAAATTTCATTTTAATGTATGCCAATTAGTGTACATTCAAAGTGACAATGAAGTTATTCTAAGTCTAAGTCTCATTCGTCAGAGGTCAAATAATGGTGATGCAACAAGTTGGAGGCCTCTAGACATGTTAGGACTACAATTCCCATTCACGCTAGCTTGGAGCACTGGAGCTGTATCTAGGTCCCGAGGCTACATCTGCAGTCCTAAGATGGTTCTACATTTCATTTGCATTCTGTGTCCTGTGTCCTGTGATCACATGACTGTGATTTATGACATTTTTGGCAAAAACAGACATTTTCGTCTGGTTTTCGGCAAAAAATGACCCATAGCAAACAATGGGTTTGCTTAACCTTGGTGTCTGCTTAATGACTGTTACACAAAGGTTGTAAATTTAGGTGGATCACAGTTTTACGACCATCCTGACTCACAATCATAAATAGCAAGGCTCCATTAGGGTTGTAAGTTAAGGACTACCTGTAATAGAGACCACAATTTGATAAGGTTTAGAAAGAACTTATAACCACAGTGAAATGTCCACACACTGCCATGTTCACAAAATATACCATGCTTCTCCGAATATATTTTGGTTTTTACATGATGACCTGTTGCATATAGTATGGTCATTTTAAAAACACCAGCTGAGTTCCTTAAAATAGATTCACCATCATCAATACTGGGAATATTCATTGAAGATAATGAAAAAATGTAGTGGGTGATTCACATAGTGATAGCAGCAAGAATAGCGATTCTTAAAAATGCAAGAATGAAACATTAATCCTATTATATAAATGGTTTGAGAAGTTTTGAGTACAGCAACAGTGAGAAATCAACTTGTTCTTCATTCAGCACAATTTAAGCCATGTTGCTTTCCTTTTTGCATCACCTGGCAAGATTTCATTTTTAAAAAAATGAACTACTTGAATTTTGAAAGATGCCAGTTATTTATAAAATAGTTATTTATTTATATATATATATAAAACTATGACTAGACCATGTTCCAGCCTGTCACTATTATGATAACAAAGCTGGGATGTCCTCAGAGTGTGGCAAAAAACAACAACAAGAGGACACCGCAATGGTGGGATCAAAGCTCTGCCCATTGTTATGCGTGTTGCATGTATGTACACAATACATACCTAATGCACGTAAAAGCAGAATTCTTTTGCATCACTGGGGCCACTATATTGACTTTTTTTTGACCTGCCTTGTGGACACCCCAGAATAAGATTTCAAATTTCAAACAAAGCCATATACCTACACCTGGCATGGGGGTGGGTGAGTTAACCTGTTTTTAATCACTTTTTTAAATAGCCAGGTATCTCCCAAATCCCCATTTTAGCCTGGTCTAGCATGCTGTATGTTAGTCCATCCAGGGCACGACTAGATGCCCTGGTGGTATAGGGAGAGGCAGAGAAAGAGTGTGAGCGAAGAGGTGAAAACAATTTAAAGATAGTCCCAAAGGAAGGTGTTTTGTTTTTGTTTTTTCAAAAGGCAACCGGACTTTTGTTTTTCCTTGAAGACGTTTCTGAAGAAGCTTCTTGGATGTGAAGCGAAACATCTTTAAGGAAAAAACAAAAACACTTTTTTGGGGGGGAACCGTGACCTTAATGACTGAGAAACTCTATAGACATTTAAAAGGTAGATTGCTGTGGGAGAGGGGAGGGGAAGGAGAGGGGAGGGGAAGGAAAGAAGATGAAGAGAATGAAGAGAAAAGAATAAATAAATAAATAAACCTGATGCATAAAAAAGGCAGCAATGAGGCTGTGTTGGGCCGGATATGCTATGAGACAGAGATGCCGAAACAGAGATGAAGAGTACACGAGAGACTAGGAACTTGGATGGCTGAGAATCTCCATAGACATTTAAAAGGTAGATTGCTATGGGCGGGGAACAGGAAGGAGAGAGGATGAAGAGAAAATAATAAATAAATAAATAAATAAATAAATAAATAAATAAATAAATAAATAAATAAATAAATCTGATGCATAAAAAAGGCAGCAATGAGGCTGTGTTGGGCCGGATATGCTATGAGACAGAGATGCCAAAACAGAGATGCAGAGTACACTAGGGACTAGGAACTTGGATGGCTGAGGATTTTCACACGCATTAGGGACTAGGAACTTGGTTTGTTGAATGGGTTAAAAGGAAAAACATGTTTCCGATGAGGAAAGTTGAAGACATTCCGAACGGATGGGGGGAGGGAAGCGACCTCCCGCGAGGCTCAAGACCACGCCCCCTTCTCCCTCCCGAGGAGCTGCCCCTTCAACCCGTCGCCCTTTGGGGCTCGGCGCGGGGCGGCCTATCGTTGATCTCCAGACGCTGCCAACTCCTTTGGCTCATCCTCTCTTCCTTGCAACCCAACCCAACCCGTCAGACCTGAACTTTTCATTTCCTCTGGAATCCCTCGGCGTTTTCTGCACAGCCTCGGGTCTCTCTCGTCCACTCCTGACAGACAACCAAATTAGGTTTATTATGGCAAAGGCTGCCGATGCGGCTAATGCCCTCTGTCTCTCCGAACCAGACGGCGGCGTCTCCGGCTGTAATGCTTCAATTCCGTTCCTTAACTCTAATTGCCAGCCAACCTGCTCCTTCCTTCCCTGCTCCTCCAGCCTGCCCTTCAAAACAGATATCCGCTTCTTGTTTATAAGCAGTGAGCGGATAGATGCCGGTTGCTGCGGAGAAAATTCCCTCCCTGTAGTAGTGTCTCTAGAGATCACTTTGCAAGGTTTTTTGATCGTCTTAGGCTTCACTTTTGAACAAACCAAGTTCCTAGTCCCTAATGTCTATGAGAAATGTTCAGTCATCCAAGTTCCTCCCTGTAGTACAGGGGAGTTCTTTTCTCTAGAGATCACTTTGCAAAGTTTTTTGATCGTCTTAGCTTTCACTTTTGAACAAACCAAGTTCCTAGTCCCCAATGTCTATGAGAAATGCTCAGTTATCCAAGTTCCTCCCTGTAGTGCACTGGCAGTTCTTTTCTCTAGAGATCACTTTGCAAGGTTTTTTGATCGTATTTGCTTTCACTTTTTTTTTTATTGAAAAAGTTTTACAAATATCAATTTTCCCCCATTTCCCCCCCCATCCCTCCCTTACCCCCCTCCCAAGCCCTCCCCTCTCCCTGTGACTTCCCCAAGGTGAAATCCATCCACATTATATTATATCATACTTTACCATCCCTCTATTCTCCCCCCTGTGCACTATACATTTCTACATAACAATAAGCTATTTTGCCCCCTATAAACTATACATTTCTACACAACATTTAGCTAAAAGCTATTTGGTACTTCCTAGTTTGGTATTTATTCTGCACATAATCTATCCATTTCTTCCACTCCCATACATAAGTCTCTTGAGTCCGGTCTTTTAAGTATGCTGATATCTTCACCATTTCTGCAAAACTGGCCATCTTCAAAGTCCATTCTTGAATTGTAGGCATATCATCCCTTTTCCAATATTGACCAATCAGTAACCTAGCTGCTGTCACCATATACAATATCAACTTTGTTTCACCCACTGAAAAACCCTTAACTATACCCAATAAAAACAATTGAGGAGAAAATTGGATTTTTTTCTTCAACACATTTTGCATAACATACCAAATTTTTATCCAAAAAGCCTTTGCTTTCTTGCATGTCCACCATATATGATAATATGTAGCATCTAAACAATCACATCTCCAACATTTCGGTTGAACATTAGGATACATGCATGATAATTTCTTAGGATCTAAATGCCACGTATTTGCTTTCACTTTTGAACAAACCAAGTTCCTAATCCCCAATGTCTATGAGAAATGCTCAGTCATCCAAGTTCCTCCCTGTAGTACATGGGAGTTCTTTTCTCTAGATATCACTTTGCAAGGTTTTTTTTATCGTCTTAGCTTTCACTTTGAAACAAACCAAGTTCCTAGTCCCTAACGTCTGTGAGAATTCTCAGTCACCCAAGTTCTTCGTGTTCCCCTGGTAGCTAAAACTTGGGAAGAATTCCACCATACAGTCTATGTTTATATGGAAAGAGATTCATATTGTATAAAGGTTTGAATACATACATGTAAGTATACATATTTTACGGGTTAAGATTAGGATTGAAAACTCTTGTCTAAAAAGTGGTATAACCAAGGGCTATTTTAGCACCTATTGACTTTTGTAGACTTGAAGTTCAGATTGTAGCCCATTTTAGTTCTTTGACTTTGAGCTATGTCCATTTTGTTATCTTTCCTTTGTCAAAATTATCTACTATATAAAAATATTTGGAGAGGTTATCTATTCATCTTACGGAAGGCAGAGGGACACAAGTGCAGCATTCGTATTATGCATCACTGGTTGTAAGACATTTTAATGAAATGTCATTAAACTCTTAATTTAAAAGAAGTACAAAAATAATGCAAACATTGTAAGTGCAGACTACAGTATATCACAGTACTAAATAATTAAAACATGTTTCTATAAATAAAAACGATAAAAATTTAAAACTTCTATTTCATTCTCATATATTTTCACCTTCTATCTTATATTGTAAATCACCTGTTTACAATAAACTCTAAACTCTTCCCTGGGGGCAATCAGAATTTCATCTATATTAATTACAGAAATACAATTTAACAGCTTGCCTTTCCTACTACAGGTAGTCCTCAATTTTATTTTATTTTTTTATTTGATTTATATGCCACCCTTCTTGGGAGACTCAGGGCGGCTTACAATGTGTTAAGCAATAGCCTTCATACTTTTGTATATTCTATACAAAGTCAGCTTATTGCCCCCACAATCCGGGCCCTCATTTTACCTACCTTAGAAAGGATGGAAGGCTGAGTCAACCTTGAGCCTGGTGGGATTTGAACTTGCAGTAATTGCAGGCAGCTGATGTTAATAACAGTGCTTTATGTCATTCTTATGATGTCATTGTTTGAATCTTGGTAAAGAGTCCATTTTCTCTTTTAAACTCAGAAGCATTTAAATGGTGACATGATAGCAGTATTTTAGTATTTGAGGGGCTGCCACAACGAAGAGGGGGGTCAATTTATTTTCCAAAGCACCAGACAGCAGGACAAGAAACAATGAATGGAAACTTATGAGGGAGAGAAGCAACCTGGAATTAAGAGGAACTTCCTAATGATGAGAACAATGGTGAGAACAATTAATAAGTGGAAATGGCTTGCCTTCAGAAGTTGTGGGTGCTTCATTACTGGAGATTTTTAAGAAAAGACTGGACAGCCACTTGACTGAAATAGTATAGAGCAGGGATGTCAAACTGGCAGCCTGTGGGCGGAATGTGTCATGTGTAGGCCACACCCACCCAGGCTCCGCAAAGACAATCATTTCGATATGTTGCAATACGTCATGTGACATGATCAAGTTTGATATCCGTGGTATAGAGTCTCCTGCTTCAGTAGGAAGTTAGACAAGAAGACCTCCAAAGTTTCTTCCAACCTACTCTATTCTATTCTATTCTATTCTATTCTATTCTATTCTATTCTATTCTATTCTATTCTATTCTATTCTATTCTATTCCATTCCATTCCATTCCATTCCATTCCATTCCATTCCATTCATATCCTGCCTGGTATTTTTTTAATACCCAAAGAGCACAGAAGCATTTCCATTGCTACTCTCCTACCTATTTTTTTAGGAATCATATTCTTGGGGAAAATACTCCAGTAATTCAAACAAACAACATATATTAATCATTACGTAGAATTGTCCAGAGATGCAATGGCCTTGTTGAAAAAGTAAAAAAAAAAAAAAAAAAAGATAGGATGCAGTGAAAAATATTGATGTCTGTCTTTTAGCAAGTATAGTTTACCGTTGGAAATCAAATCTTTGGGCTTGTGACCTGCTGTGCGCATCTCCCATCTCAAAGGGAATCAAGCTTTAGTTACAGAGCCCTGTAGCCAAATTAGAAAAGCAAAGCAAACAGCTTAAGCAGGTGGCTTACCTCTTTCTTTTTTTTCTGTTGTTTAATCATTATAGCTTCCCTTCTATCAAGAAATTAACTGGTTTTCCCCCTTTTATAGCATAACCTTTGAGACTTCAATCCACTTACTTCATGGGTTCAAAAAAAGGAAGTTTGAAGATGATTAAACTTGATGTTCAGGGCTCTACTCACCGTGTGCAATTTGCAATCAAGGACACACATGATGGGAAACCATTCTGAATAAATTTGCATGCCAGATCAGTTCGCGTGCCTCCAGGTCTCTCTCTCTATTAAAGATGAAGGTCCACTGACTTTAATAGATCTTATTTTTAAGCCATTTGTATGCAATACAATTAATCAGCAGCAGTGCCCTGAGATGCTAACAAGAGTTCAAAAGTATGCTTAGAGATCAGCTTCCCTTTAAAGGTTTCAAAGGATTCTTATGCCTAGAAAACTTCAACAAAATGTGAGAGTTTATATACTATTGTGTGAAAATAGATCCATCCCAAGAGGAAAAGGAAGTGGAAGAAGGCAGTAGTATTGCATTCCAAACATGGTCAGATTAGCCCATAGGATGAAGGCACCATTGATATTCCCACCAAGCAGTCAAATATCTGAAGACCAAAAGATGGCAAAAAGCATTTATGCCTCTATAGCTACTTATTAGTTGTCCAGACGCTAGAATCTGTAACTCAAGTCTTAGAGGTTCCCCAGGTTGCACTCTTCAGTGGAAAGGATAGATTGAGAGAAAGGAATAATACAGCCATGGTGGCACAGTGTTTAGAAAGTAGTATTGCAGAATAATTCTGTCGACTGCCAGCAGTTCGAGTCTTACCAGCTCAAAGTTGACTCAGCCTTCCATCCTTCCAGGATCGGTAAAATGAGGTCCTAGATCAGGGGTCAGCAACCTGCAGCTCTGGAGCCACATGTGGCTCTTTCAGCCCTCTGCTGTGGCTCCCTGTCACTCAAAATATGCATCACAACTGCCAGTGTGTGACACCCACCGGCACACGATTTATTGAGCTTTTCAACCTCCAGTAGGCCAACCATGAATAAATCCAAGAAAAGAAAAGTTTCCGAAGAAAACAGAATGTTTAATTCAACTACATATGCTAGTTTTCTGGCCGCTCAAGAAATAGTCAGGCACGGGAAGAGTTTTGTGGCTCCCGATGTTTTCTTTTCTGTGGGAAATGGGTACAAATGGGTCTTTGAGTGTTTAAGGTTGCAGACTCCTGTCCTAGATTGTTGGAGGCAATATGTTGATTCTGTAAACCGCTTAGAGAGGGCTGTGAAGCAGTTTATAAGTCTAAGTGCTACTGCTATCTCCAGTCTTTGTAGAAATGAAGATATAACACAAGACATTCCTACATTTTTCTTTTTGGAGACAAAGTGACTCATTCCTAGCTTTTTATTGAAGTCCATTACACCACAATTAGGACCAGAATTTTCATTGCTAGGCCACTTGGTTGTTAAGTGAGCTACATATACCTGGTAAGTGAATCACATTTCTCTCATTGACTATGCTTGTTGGAAGTCATCTGGGAAGGTCACAAATGGTGATCTGTGAACCCAGGATGCTGCAACTATCATAAATACATTCTGGTTGCCAAGCACCTGGATTGTAAGCATGAGACTTTGAGGATGCTATGGTGGGGGTTAAGTTGCAAGGACCAAGTTGCAAATAACTTTTTTCAATGTAACTTTGAACAAGTAGCTGTAAGCTGAGGACGACCCAAACATTTTGTGACTTCTACAGAGATATCAAAGAAACCATTATTCAAGAGACGGATTTAAGGATTCACCATGAATTCAACTTTTGAAACAGTGATTGCTATCTGTCGAAAAAAAAGCAAATCCCTGTAGACACAATTGAAAAAATAAATGTGTATTTTAGGGTACCGTGTTTCCCCGAAAAGAAAACCTCCCAAAAAATATTTAAATGCATGCACAGCCCGTCACCGCCATTTCCTCTGGTTAGGGTTAGGGAGACAGATCTGGAAATCAGCAAGAGGATCCCCATCTCCCTCCACATTCCCCAAAATAATAAGACCTCCCCGAAAATAAGGCCAAGCGCTTATTTCAGGGTTCAAAAAAATATAAGACAGGGTTTTATTTTTGGGGAAACACAGTACTTATAATTGAGCATTGCATAGCTAGCTTCAGAGGATATGGAATATAATGATCTCATTTTGACTTAATGCTTGCAGAAGCAAATATTCTGGTTTACAGTCAGAATTCCATATTCACTATATGATACCAGAGGTGGGTTTCAGCAGATTCTGACCAATTCTGGGGAATCGGTAGTGGAAATTTTGAGTAGTTCGGAGAACCGGTAAATATCACCTCTGACTGGCCCCGCCCCATCTATTCTCTGCCTCCCGAGTCCCAGCTGATCAGGAGGAAATTTTGTAGTAACCTTCCCCTGGAGTGGGGAAAGAATGGAGATTTTACAGTATCCTTCCCCTGCCATGCCCACCAAGACATGCCACGCCCACCAAACCACACCCACACAACCGGTAGTAAAAAAAATTGAAACCCATCACTGTATGATATATATATTAATCTAATCAGATATTAAACGTTACACAATCACAATTTGATAACAGTTGTAATGTTGTAGTCTCACTCTCAAGGGTGCATAGCATTCTATGCACCCTTTTTTGAGAGTGAGATCCAGCATTCTGGATCACAACATTGCAATCCATTGCAAACCGTTGCCGGACTTCCTTGAGAAAATAGTCGGGTTGCATCCAGAAACACAAATGAGTTACTCAGGAGGAAATTCATCGCAACTTTGAAGTAATTTCAAATTTTCAAAATGCTTGTGATCTTGGTAAATATTATTTTGAAACTCATTTTATTTACATTTGTTAGATAAAACCCCTTAGAGATCTTATAGTTAATGTGCTGAGTAAATACCACACTGTTATTATGGGTAGTTTTGATGTTTTACTTTTCTTTTTATCAAAGCTGCCTTTTAAGAGCTAACTTTATGGATCTAAATAATAAAAAGGTACCCCACCCATCCACCAGAGCCATGTAGAACACTTAAGCCAAATTCCTTAAAATAGGGAGAAAGACATAATAGGTGCTATAAACTGATTTTTTTTTTAAAAAAAACAAAACCTTCAACTCTCCACAAAGTATCCAAAACACAAACATTTTAGAAAAGGTAAAATAATTCATCAAAGCCGTAGGCAGACCATACGTGAAAAAAGCCCAAATGCAACTAAATAGCGTACTTGGAACCCCAAACAATTTTTTTTCTTAGCTTTGTCAAGAATGTGCAGCAAAAAGGAAGTTCAAATGTCGACTGAGAATCAGAATAAAATGAATAAAATAAACACCGCTCTCTTACAAATAACGTTCAAGCATCCGAACAATTGCACTGGTCACGGCAGATGAATTGAATACATTCAAACCCCACGTCCCCTGCCTAACAACCCCCAAAGAAGCAATATAGGAAACAACTCAAGACATTTTGCTTCTGGGGCCCACTGCAAGATAAAAGATAAAAGGCTGGATTTTCTGATCTTAGCTAGTTAAAGCTGCAGGGTTAGGTCTGGTGCCAAAATGGGAGGGAAAGCTACGGTAGCACACAGAAACATAAGAACACCAGTGAAGTACAAGAATCACCTGCTCGAGACACAAATTCAAGCTTTGATTATGTCTCTTTTGGATTATAGTCGTATTTTATTTTCCTGCCTGTTTTCATTTCCTGTTTAAAGTACAACTTGCATCATTGGGGACACTAAGCATGGTGTGTCCCTGGATCAGACTTTCTCTCCCTTATTTGCCTTTCGGATCCAATACGACTTGCTGTAAACCCCCTGACTGGTTGAGCCTTTCATCTTGGTGATTCTTGCTATGGTTTCTTTTTAAGATTGGGGGGAACAAACAACAGGTTTCAAACAGATTTCTTATTAACAACAGAAATAGGTGGGGGGAGGAGAAGGGGAGGAGGAGAGGAGGAGGAGGAGGAAGAAGAAGAAGAAGAGGAAGAGGAAGAGGAGGAGGAGAGGAAGAAGAGGAGGAAGAAGAAGAGGAAGAAGAAGAGGAGGAGGAGAAGAAGAGGAGGAGAAGGGGAAGGAGGAGGAGGAGAGGAAGAAGAGGAGGAGGAGGAGAGGAGGAGGAGAGGGAGGAGGAGGAGGAGAGGAAGAAGAACAAGAGGAGAGGGAGAAGGAGGAGAAGGAGAAGAGGAAGAGAGGGAGAAGGAGAAAGAAGGAGAAGGAGAGGAAGGAGGAGGAGGAGGAGAGGAAGAAGGAGGAGAGGAAGAAGAGGAGGAGGGGGAGGAGGAGGAGAGGAAGAAGAGGAGAGGAGGAGGAGGAGGAGGAGAGGAAGGAGGAGGAAGAAGAAGAAGAGAAGAAGGAGAAGGAGGAGAAGAGGAAGAGGAAGAAGAAGAAGAGGAGGAGGAGGAGGAGGAGAAGGAGAGAGAGAAGGAGAAGGAGAAAGAAGGAGAAGGAGAGGAAGGAGGAGGAGGGGAAGGAGGAGGAGGAGAGGTGGAGGAGGAGGAAGAAGGAGGAGGAGGAGGAGGAGGAGGAGGAGGAGGAGGAGGAGAAGAAGAAGAAGAAGAAGAAGAAGAAGAAGAAGAAGAAGAAGAAGAAGAAGAAGAAGAAGAAGAAGAAGAAGAAGAAGAAGAAGAAGAATTTAAAAAGCATGTGATATAATCTTATTTCAAGAAAACATGGAGGATGAAAAAGGATGTAGGTAGCTAACTAACCAGAGGGAATTTCATTCAAGAGCATTATCAAGCAGCACAATTTGTGAGAACTGCTTTTTAAATAGTCATACATATTGCACTAAGCCAAAATCTCAGTGCAGCTTGTTCTAGTGTTTAAGGCACAAGGATAGAAAGTGGGAGACTATGAGTTCAAATCCCAGCTTAGCCATGAAAGTAGTCACATGGCTAGATAGACAGAAAATAAATTTGATAAACAAAAATAATAAATAATGAAGGAACAAATGTATGAATAAATGAATGCTGTTCCTAAGGGCTTGAATGGATTGTGTTTCACTCATTTTTTTCAGATTACCTTTCATGGATTACTTTTTAAAAATTGTTTCTCCATTTTATTTTATTTTATTACTATCTCCACATATCTGTCTGTCTGTCTGTCTGTCCTCTACATACAATGTCACTATGAAACTCTGAACGCAAGTAGCTGAATGGGAGGAAGACATACTTCCTAGTATGCTAGAGCATGAGCCCTTTAAACAAATGAAAATTCTGTCCTCAATTAAAATAGAAATAATAGATTTTCAAAGTAATAAATATATTTAAGTTATTTCAATCAATAAGACACCAGCAAACAGACCTTGACTCCACTTGAGCAACAATGTTATTTTTTCTTAAAAATTAAGACAGATAGGAGGAATACCAGTTTAAGAAAAATCCCATTGAAGAAGAGCTGTATTTTCTTTCCATGAAAAAAGCTAGCCCTGGAGTCTGCTGCATTTTGGCTATTTGAAATTATCAGATAAATTAATACTTCCCATTTGAGGCAAGATACCTGACTACTCATATAACATACACACCCCATCTACTCAAACACCTATTTTACCGTTCAAAAGAAATGGACTTTATGGACTGCATTTTTAGGAAGTAAGAACTGCCTCTCCTAGTCTGAAAACCATTGTATAAAGAAAACAATATATATAGCTCAGAACTGAATTGTGGAGCCTCTGATTCCCTCAGAGCTTGGTTGTTTGCTTGTAGACATTTTATTACCCAAATAGCTATCATCATCAGTGCTAGGGAGTCAGTGGTGGGATTCAAAAATTTTTACTACCGGTTCTGTGGGTGTGGCTTGGTGGGTGTGGTGTGGCTTGGTGGGCCTAGCAGGGGAAGGATACTGTAAAATCTCCATTCCCACCCCACTCCAGGGGAAGGATACTGCAAAATCCTCATGCCCTCCCCACTCCAGGGGAAGTTTACTGCAAAATCCCAATTCCCTCCCGATCAGCTGGGACTCGGGAGGCCAAGAATAAATGGGGGTAGGGCCAGTCAGAGGTGGTATTGACCGGTTCTACGAACTACTCAAAATTTCCGCCACTGGTTCTCCAGAACTGGTCAGAACCTGCTGAATACCACCTCTGTAGGGAGTGTGGGGCGATAAATATGGAGTGTAAGAAGTTATGTCGGCTGGCGACACCCAGGGGGAGGGCCTTCTCTGTGGGAGCCCCAGCCCTGTGGAATGAACTGCCCCCAGAAGTGCGTAAGATCTCTGACCTCCGGGTATTTCGCTGTGCACTCAAGACCCTGTTGTTCCGCCAGGCCGGGCTATCAACCTAATAATTTTAAATTGGGTGTTTTAAATTTCTGGGGTTTTAAATTGAGCCGAATTATTTAATAATTTTAAATAATTTTAATTGATGTTTGTCTTGTGCTTTTAATAGGCTGTACACCGCCCTGAGTCCTTCGGGAGAAGGGCGGTATAGAAATAAAATTATTCTTATTCTTATTCCCACCTTTACTGGTGATGTAATAAAATGTCTCCAAGCAAACAGCCAAGCTCAGAGAGCACCAAAAACTGTCGTGTATGGCAGTCACAGCAGTGCTGACTTCTGTACTGTTCTGTTGACTGGCAACAGAATTGCGTTCTACTGATGTGCTTGTTAGATGCGGAAGTTCAAATTTAAGGAAAGAAATGCAGTTTGAAACAGGACGCAAGAGAACTGAAGTCACGTTAGATGGAGTGCTTTAAGTCTTTACAAGCTATTATGCTGGGTGTCCTCATAAAAAATTATAACTCCCTTCAAAAAGAAAGCCACAGCTGGGAGAAAGCCCACACCAATCTGCCAATATGGTTTCCATAACAAGCAGAATTTACATAGGATGACACAATGGGTGGGGGTGGGGGTGAAGAAAGAAAGAAATGGAAATGGAAAAACTCACAGGAATAACGATTGCGGTGGTTTCAAGCTTCTTCATGCAACGTTTGCTTTAACATTTGTCAACAAGTTACAGCCGTGTAAGACACATCCAAATTAAAGGGATCATTTACGCAATGCCAAAAGTGTGGGGTAATAATAATAACACAGATATTTTACTGAATTGAACAGCTCAGTGCTGTGGAGATGTTTAAAGTTATTGGCTGGGTTTATTTATAATGTTAAGTCATAGTATTGCTTGTTTTGGTGAGGTGGTAATGTGATGCATGAACCCAGATGTTGCAGTTTAGCTGCTTAGCTGAACAAGCCAGGTTAAAATTGTCCTGGCATAAGGTCAGGCATGAATACAGACCATTCCTCTTGACAATTATATTTGTATGTAGAGGTTTGCACTGCAGTCTGCCAAGTTCAATAAGGCTTACTTCAGAGTAATCATACATAAGACCAAAAGAGGAATATATCAGGGGTGAAATTCAGCAGGTTCTGACAGGTTCTGGAGAACCGGTAGTGGAAAATTTGAGTAGTTTGGAGAACTGGCAAATACCAGCACTGGCTGGCCCCAGAGTGGGGTGGGAATGGGGATTTTGCAGTATCCTTCTTCCAGGAGTGGGGAGGGAATGGAGATTTTGCAGTATCCTTCCCCGCCATGCCCACCAAGCCATGCCATGCCCACCAAGTCATACCCACAGAACCGGTAATAAAAAAATTTGAATTTCACCACTGGAATATACTCCTTTTCAATTATTTAAATGCTACTTCCTGTGATCTATGCCATTAAAACACTTGATCAGGCTCTTTCTAGAAAAATAAGAAACAATGGATAGAAACTAACCAAGGAGAGAAGCAACCTAGAACTAAGGAGAAATGTCCTAACGGTGAGAGCAATCAACCAATGGAACAACTTGCCTTCAGAAATTGTGGATGTTCCATCACTGGAGGCTTTCAAAAAGAGAATAATTTATCTGAAATGGTATAGGGTTTCTTGCTCCAGCAGGGTGTTGAAGTAGAAGATCTCCAAGGTCCTTCCAACTCAAGAGCCATGGTAGCACAGTGATTAGAATGCAATACTGCAGGCTACTTCTGCTGACTGCCAGCTGCCAGCAGTTTGGTAGTTCGATTCTCATTGGCTTAAGGTTGACTCAGCCTTCCATCTTTCCAAGGTCGGTAAAATGAGGACCCAGATTGTTGGGGGACAATATGCTGACTCAGTGAATGCTGTAAAGCAGTGTGAAGTGGCATATAAATCTAAGTGGTAAGTGCTATTATTATTCTATGTTCTGTACTGTGAGTTATACAGAGTATGTAGGTCAATATATATTCTCCCCTTACTAGAGAGATTGCCAAGGAGGACAGACGACTCTTATGTAGGCTTTCTCCTCCAAGACTCAAACCCGGCTACCACGTGGGCAGTGGCAAAATTCTGTGTCGCTGCAATGTCCACAAGAAAAAAATTGGTTACAGAATTATAGATGTCAACTGGTGCCAATTTTTTGGAGATATCTATAACAATTATTGGAAATATATATTTACTCACATACTAATCGGATCTCCACTCATGTAAATTAGGGAGGGACCCTAATGGTTTGAGATCATGTATTTTCATAACAGGGATGTTATTATTCACGATTAATGTCAGTATTATTTTTAATTTATTGTATGTCTATTGCTGGTCAATGACCGTAATAAAGTATTTATTCTTATTCTATTCTATGTTCTAGCTGTTATCATATTGAACATCATATTGAAATGTTGAGCTCAATTATTAGGACTACCTGGACTTATGACCATAACCGAGCTCAAAATTTCCATTGCTAAACTGTTGTTGAGTTTTGCTCCATTTTACAATCTTTCTTGTCATAGCTGTTAAGTGAATCACTAAAATTGTTAAGTTAGCCAGATGGTTGTTAAGAGAACGTGGCTTCCCCGGTTGGTGTTGCTTGACCTCAAGAGTCTGCAACCATCATAGATACATGCCAGTTTCCAACCGTCTGAATTCTGATCATGTGACCATGGGGGTGCTGCAACAACGGTGTGAAAAATCGTCATGTCACTTTTTTCAATGCCATTGTAACTGTTAATGGTCACTGAGCAAATGGATGTATGTTGAGACTACGTGTATTAAACCCTTATTTTCAGATATAATTCTCAAAGGAGTACATCAAGGAATAATTAATATACGCGTAGCATTTCTATCGTAGCATGGATTAAAGATGCTTTATCTTTAAGATAAAAACCCCTCTCCTTTTTAGTTTTTAGCTTTTAAATTGTCAAAGGGGTCTTAGTTTCAATGTTTTAAATTTTGGGGCCACACTTATTTAATTCTTTTAATAATTTTAAATTTTGTATCGATATGTGTTTTAGTCTGGCTGTGCACCGCCCTGAGTCCACTTGGAGAAGGGTGGGATATAAATTGAATAAAATAAATAAATAAATAAATAAGAGCCGTGGTGGAGCAGTGGTTAGAATGCAATATTGCAGGCTAATTCTGCCGACTATCAGCAGTTCAATTCCGACCAGCTCAAAGTTGCCTCAGCCTTCCATCCTTCCAAGGTTGATAAAAAGAGGACCCAGATTGTTTGTTGGGGGCAATATGCTGACTCTGTAAACCGCTTAAAAAGGGCTGTAAAGCACTGTAAAGTGGTATATAAGTGCTATCTCTATTCATGGATTCTGAGCCTTTTTCTTCCTTTCCCCCTCTTCCATTAACCCCTGATAATAAAATCTTCTGCATACAAGCCTTAGATTATCCCATGGCTATAAGAGAGCCTCAGTTACCACTCTCCTAAGGAGACCCTGATCTGAAACATTGCGAGGCAAGGAGAAAGAAGGATGTGGTTAGAAAAGGCATCATTTAATCGCCTATCTTCCCTCTTAAGGCTCCCCTTTGGAGGAGGATCTGTTCTTTTTGCAACTAGCAGGTTTCCTGTTTCCTTTCCTCTGTTGTGTCTTCCTGACATCCAAGCTACAGAGATGAATGGGGATGGGTTCTGCAACTTCCTGGGATGGACAGAGGCCTGCGAAGGGAGGAGCGATTATGAGCTTTTTTCCCCCCTTGAAATGTTTAGCTCCCCTCCATTAGAAGAAGTGATAATAACTGTGTTTCCTGTGCTTTGATATTGTGCTGACAGGGTCTGCATAAAACCCTCCAGCTCAGTGAATGAGATAAAAGTAAGATTGAGGGAGAGAAATAGGCAAATCTGCTTGTGCGCCAGTTGCCAAAGAAAACATATAAGAGCACAACGGCGAACCTTTTAGCTTAAATTCTTGAAAGATTGGGGGAAAGGATTGAATCCATATATATATTTTCTGAGGTTTTCGCGGGTGTTTGTATGTAGGTCTTTGGTTATTCGGGTTTTCTCCCATGTAAAATTGGAAGTATCTTGGCGATGTTTCGACGAAGTCTCATTCGGCATCTTCAGGCTGGTGTTTTTGGCTTCGTGCCTCCAGGAGCAAATGGAGGCACGAAGCCGAAAACACCAGCCTGAAGATGACGAATGAGACTTCGTCGAAACGTTGCCAAGATACTTCCAATTTTACGCGGGAGAAAACCCGAATAACCAAAGACCTACATATACATATACATATACATATACATATACATATACATATACATATATATAAGTCTGTGCCGCCCCAATCTGTCATGACTCCATACAAATCCTCGAGGTGACAACCTCAAAACCAGTTGTTTGTGATCTGTGAAATGTTTCAGTTGCTGTCTTTTGGGAGAAATGCGTAGACCAGGGGTGTCAAACTCGATTTCATTGAGGGATGCATCAGGGTTGTGTTTGACCTCAGGGAGACAGGGTGGGCATGGCCAGGGTGGGTGTGGTCAGCTCGCTGTCACTCATGTCGGGGGCGCTGTGGTGGCCCGAGCGCTCTGCCAGTGAAAATGGGTTCCTGACAGAGTGGGTTCTACTTATCGCTACTGCTGGTTCGCAATGGGAGCGCACTTGCGCATGCGCAGAAGCTTCTGCGCATGTGCAGATTGTCAATTATGACGTCCGGTTGGGTGGGGGGAGCCTCCCGCTCCTTTAACTACCAGTTCTAAAGAACCGGACAGAACCGGGAGCAACCCATCACTGGCTCCTGAGCTCTGTGTTTTTAGCTGTCACGCCTCCTGCAACCCTCGGCCAGTGAAAATGGAACTCAGGAGGGCGGCTCCGTTTTCACTGGCCGAGGGTTGCAGGAGGCCGTGGCAGCTGAAAATGGAGCTCTGGTTGCCGTTTTCTTTGGCAAAAACACCACGGGCCTGTCCTTTGCTTTTCCAGGGCAGCCCCCAGGCCAGATCTAAGTATCCCATAGGCCAAATCCGGGTCCTGGGCCTTGAGTTTGACACCCCTGTAGACAGATAAAACATACATAACACAGTTCATAATGATCAAAGCACAATAAGGTCCTAAAGAATACACCTCACCCCTCCTCCTTAACGAACACTCGTAAATTGTCCCAACAATTTCAATTTTAGAAAGTTTGACAAGCATCAGAACCTGGCTGAATTTCCAAGTTTTGTTTGATTTTTCTAAAATGGCCTATTTAGGAGGCAGGTGAATCCCAGCTGTTTTCAGGCGCACTAAATATTGCTTTGGGGTTACTTTGACTGAAGGCGAATCTATTTGTATTTTTTTTTTTAAAAAAAGAGCTTTTCTCTGTTTGAGATTTATACCTATTTATAGTACTTATATTCCTATAAAAGATACAGCACATAAATCATATACCAGAATTGGCGAAATTATGCCAATTTTCCTGGAGGGGGAAAAAACTTTTTTGAGAGCAAAGAATTGCATATAAAATTCTCTTCATATCCAAGCCGGTAGAAATCAGTAATCGGTCACTTGTCCCAATGAAGGCAAAATCAGTGAAATAATTTCCAAAAGTAAACGTTCTTTGCAGCCAGGCTAAAAATGCAATAAGTTACAATGCTCAGGATTTGCATTCATGATGGTTATCAGCCAACTGGTGAAATCTACTTCATTTTTCATAGAAGCTTAGCTTGTACTAACTTTAATGCTAAGTCTTCAGGTTGCAGACCAATAGTATTTTATCTGTAGTTAAGGGGTATGTATGCATGCAAGGCTTTGTCTGCCTTATCAAATGTCATAACTACTCAGCCATTTTCAAAAAGAATGGCCCAGTTCCAACACTGTGCAAACTGTGCAAAACCAGGGTTCATTTTAAACATGATTTATTAAGCAAGCCACCATTGACTTAAGTCATGCTAATACAAAGGCGCCACATCTTTACACAATGTGAGAATTGGGGATTATTATTAAGTCTTTCAGGCAAAGTATTGCTTGCTGATTTACAAGAATCCAACACCACACATCTCCCAGTCTAACTTAGCCTGACTTTCAGAATTTTGTCCAATTGTTAAGACTCCCATACTGCACACTGGAGTCAGTCGATTAAGTTAATCAATTAATTAAGCCTTTTCTAATTAAATATAAGGTCACCAGATAAGGTATATTTAAAAGTTTTTATTAAACTTGCCACCAAACAATTCTTAACGTTCAATATAATAAAACCAGTGTGTATAACGCATGTCAGAATAGACATCATGCAGCACTTTGGGAAAAATTAAAATTCCGTACAGTGTACAGTTAAGTGCCACACCCAAGAATTTACAGACACAGTAATTTACTGCAATTAGTCACTTGAAAAATAGTTTCTGAAAGAAACATGCCTTGTACTCCATTCGCAGAGAGGGGAAAATGCCAGAGTACTTTAGGGTAAACTCTGAAAAAAATAATGTCAGTCTTTTAAGGTATTTTCTGTAACGAGAGTCCCTCTGAGTCCATCAGGATTAGAAGAAAGCCAACGCTGCTAATGTCTCTGGCAAGTATGTAATCTTGAAGAGTTGCTAATGGTGTGGTCTTTTTGCAGTCGACAGGTCAGTCCGTCCCCGCAGTAACAGCGCTGGAAGAGTTCCAAACCATGGGAGCCTTTTTTGTGGTGCTTTGTACACACCTGACCTTCCTTAAGGACAGGTTTGCAAATCTTGGACCAGAAGTGGCGGGCGCAACAGAGTCCTTCAGCACAGTCTGAGGAGCGGAGACATACAGCACCTTCTTGGCCTTAGGAGCAAGAGAGAGAGAGAGAGAGAGAGAGATCGTTGAGAATACAGAATATTTGTTCAACAGTCTCATTTCGTACCAAGGTCATTTGAAGACTTTCCCTAACCTGATGCGGAATGGGACAATTCACCACAGCCAACTCGCTGCGGCCAACTTGCTATGGGACAACTCACTGTTGGACACTCAACAGTGAACTTTCTGATGGTTTTTTTTTTTTTTTGAGAAGTTGTTTCGCTTCTTATCCAAGAAGCTTCTTCAGCTCTGGAGAAGAGCTTCGAGCTGAGGCAGCTTCTTGGATGAGAAGCAAAACGTCTTCAAAGAAAAGCCAGAAAGTCCAGTTGCCTCTTGAAAAAGCACTTTTGGGACAACCATGACTTGGATGACTGAGAATCTCTACAGTCATTGTGGGACCATTTAACAATTCAATTATTTAAAATAAAAAAAAATATTTTAAATGTTTGTCATTCACATTTTCATTCTGTCCCTTCTTTTTTCACCCTTGCTTTAATGATTCTATTCCACCATTTCTTTGTTAGTGTAACTTTTGTCTCACAGCGAGTTGTCCCGAGACAAATTGGCTGTGGCAAGTTGTCCATGGCGAATTGTCATATATCCAACCTGGTGCTCTTCCCATGATCATTCCAGCAGCCTGGGAAGGAAGGGCAACGGGAGTAGTGAGCTGACACACTTGGGAAGCACAAAGATGGAGAAGGCCAAGCTAATCTAATAGATTTGGCTTCATTTGAGAGAAAATCTGAGTTGCTACTATTGGCATCAACCACAAGGAGGAAATAATTAGCGTGCCTGCTGTACATACTGCCACAGGTTATCAAACTATATGTACCTGTAACACCCTTTGGCCCTGTGTCAAATACTTAAGCTCTCCTAGCAAGCAGGAATAGGTCCCTGCAAGCCATGTAAGACAACAAGCAAGATCATATTCTCTAGCTAAAGAGTATTATGAGAAGTTATCTACTCCATGGTGGCGCAGTGGTTAGAATGCAGTACTGCAGGCTGTCTCACTGCTTTCTCCAACAGTTCGATTCTGAGCAGCTCAAGATTAACTCAGCCTTCCATCCTTCTGAGGTCGGTAAAATGAGGACTCAAATTGACTCTGTAAACCGCTTAGAGAGGGCTGTTGTCAGGGTTCTGACAGATGCCCTAATTAAATCATGAGCCTCGGGCCAAGCTTCAAAAGAAATCGTTATTTATTAGGAGCTTCATGTCGGCAGTTCCCAAGTGAAGCCAGCTCTGACCCTACGTAATTTACGCCCCAATCATGATCCTGTTTCCCTCCTCCCCCAGGGTGTGTCATCAATCACATTCCACTCCCCTTGGGCCACTGTGGGTAACCCTGGGGTACAGCCTTGAGACATAAGTCTGGAATGTGCAGCTGCTGTGCCATTTCGTCGGTTTCCCATCCCCACTTGTTTATAGCAACTCGAGAGCAGGCCAGGGATGCTTGGCGAGTTTACACCACTTAGAGAGGTGTGAAGTGGTATATAAGTCCAACTGCTATTGCTATCCATACTAAATTATTCACTGCAAGGAACAATTAGAACATTGGAAAAGCACCCCATAGAACTACAGCATGCAAATAAAATGCTGACAAAAATGAACAGAAATTGAAAACCAATCTAAATAACTAAACCTCACACAACGGTAGGAGTTTGAAGAGGAAACTAAAAAGCATGTCCATAGAGTCCTTAAAAGTCTTTCTAACAGCAATTGAACCTGTACAGGTAGTCCTCGACTTACAATCGTTTGTTTAGTGACCAAAGGTACAACGGCACTGGAAAAAAAACGACTTAACCGGTTTTTCACACTTAATGACCGTTGCAGCATCCATGTGGTCGTGTGATCAAAATTCAGATGCTTGGCAAGTGATTCATATTTATGACGGTCACAGCATCCTGGGGTCATGTGATCGCCTTTTGCAACCTTCCGATGAGCAAAGTTAATGGGGAAGCCAGATTCACTTAACTGGGTTGCTAACTTAGCATCTGGAGTGATTCACTTCACAACTGTGACAGGAAAGGTCATAAAATGGCACAAAACTCATTTAACTGTCTCGCTTAGCAACAGAAAATTTGGGTCATTAGTCGAGAACTACCTGAATTGCTTTTCAGAAGGTATTCAGAGTTTTCCAACATCTGATATTTTACATACTCCAAGTTCACTTGGATCAACCCAAAATCAAGCACTTTCTTTCAGCAATGAAATCAACATTACAACTGTTTATTCTTTCCCGGATTTAAAAGCAGTGCATTATTGTGGCCTTACCTTTTATGTGGTACATTTGAGATGAAGTTGTGGTCCTTTTCAGATGGGAGTCCACAGTACCATGGTCAAAATTTTCTATGATGATCTCTTCAAACCTTCCAGAATGAAAATGGTCAAATTCTACACACATACCTGATAAAGGAGGGGGGAAAAAAATCATGAACACCTGTCAACTTCCCAAGGATTAAAAAAAAAAAAGTTAATTTCTGGACATTGGCTCACTATTCAGATGCTAGAAGACTGCAGATGATCCACTTATGCAGAAACTAACTACAGTTCACAGAGATTTATTCTGAATCCAAACCATGTAAATATATGGCTTTGGCAGACCTCTTTTTGGTTAGGTTTTCTCTGTTAACATAGGAATTTCCCTTAGCATTGGAGCCTGAATGAGGATCAGCAAGGAGTGTATCCAAGCACTGTTATCTTCTCATTAGAACCTTTCAAAGCTTGACTTGAGATAATAGGATAGCCTCAGAAAAAGGGTACAGCTTTGTAATCATCATATTGCACAAAAAATATCCAGGTTCTGCTTGGATGGAGTTTTATTAAATTTGAACAGCCCGTGATGATTAAAAAAAAAAAAAGATGCTAGTTAAGATGTTCTGTGGCTACTTGGCTCATGCAGAGATAAAGAGTATTAAACTGTATGCAAGGAACTTTATGCATGAAAACTGTATGTAACAAATGTTTGCTTCTTTATAATTGCAGAACTCTAATAGCCCTTCTTAAACAAGCCAAAATAGCATGTCTTGTTCCTTGCACAACCTATTCCAAAATACGGAATATACACCTTATATTAACGTAAGCAAAGAGGAGCAACCTGGAATTAAGGACAAACTTAATCGAGGACAATTAACCAGTGGAACAGTTTGCCTTCAGAAGTTGTAGAGGCTTCATCACTGGAGGTTTTTAAGGCAGCCACTTGTCTGAAGTGGTATAATAGGGTCTCCTGCTTGAGCAAGGGGTTGGACTAAGACCAGGGGTCAGCAACCCGCAGCTCTGGAGCCGCATGTGGCTCTTTCATCCCTCTGCTGTGGCTCCTTGTAGCCTCCACAATTGATAGGGCTTTTGGTTAGGACAGGTAGAAAGGAAAAAAAGACGCCGTGCTAGGAGGAGATTCTATGGTGGGGGGAACCAGACTTCCGGTCGGCTTCAGAATTGAACGGGGGAGGGGGTGGCGGCTTCTGGTTAGGACCTTTGTGGCTCTTTGAGTGTTTAAGGTTGCTGGCCCCTGGACTAGACCAGAGGTCTCCAACCTTAGCAACTTTAAGCCTTGGCAGACTTCAACTCCCAGAATTCCCCAGCCAGAAAACTGGCTGGGGAATTCTGGGAGTTGAAGTCCGCCAAGGCTTAAAAGTTGCTAAGGTTGGAGACCTCTGGACTAAACGACCTCCAAGGTCCCTTCCAGCTCTATTCTGACTAGATTCCCCTTATTCCAAAAATAAGGATGCTTAGAATTTACAACCTAACCTCTTTTTTGGGGGGTTTTGCCAACATCCCTTGGCCTTAAAAATATATACATATACACAACACTCTCCTTGAAGGCATACAAGAGGAGACTCCAAACCCTACATAATCCACTATGAGTTAAGCTAAAAAAAAACCCAAACCCTGTTAGGTTAGAACAGAGTTTCTCAACCTTGGTAGCTTGAAGATGGGTGGACTTCAACTCCCAGAATCCCCCAGCCAGCAGCGCTGGCTGGGGGATTCTGGGAGTTGAAGTCCACCCATCTTCAAGCTACCAAGGTTGAGAAACACTGGGTTAGAATCTGGGTTCAAGACCCACCCACCCACCAGCAGCTCAAACCAGGCCGGGAATCCCAGAAGAACGAGGGCAAGTCCGTTCCATCACAGAGCTACCAAGCACTACTCTATGGTGGTAGTAGTAGTACTGTAGTACTATTGTAGTAGTAGTAGTAGTCCTGGAGTAGCGCTACTCCATGGTCCAGGTAAGACCTGACCAAACTTGAGGGACACCATCTCCACCCCCTTTCCAGGACCCACAAAAGCCTTCCCCCCAAAAAACCAAAAAAGGCAATCCTTCGGATGGCAGGGTGAAACAGGGGAATTCCTTTATCGGAGGGATTCTTTAAAAAGTTTCTCCGCTCCTTCCTCTTTCTTGGAAGAAAGGAGAGGAGGAAGGGAAGGGGACAGGAGTAGGAGTGAAGGTGAGAAGGGGGAAAAGAAGAGAGAAGTGGGGGAAAGGGAAAGGAAGTAGGATGAGGTAGGAGAAAGTAGGAGAGAAGAGGGAGGGAGGGAGGGAAGGGAAAGAAAGGAGGAGGAGAAGAAGGTTTGTTGTGGAACGAGGGAAGAAAGAGAAGAAGAGCAACTCCGAATGTAATTAAAATGTTTTCTTTTAATGCTTTCTTTAAGGGAAACATGTACATGTAGGATTTATTATGTATAAGAAAATGCATATTTTCTATTATGTGGGGAGGGGGAAAGGGTGGGAGGGGGGAGAAAATTGTTTGTATTTCTTATAAAACTTTTCAATAAAAAAAAAGTTTCTCCACTCCTTCCTCTTTCTTGGAAGAAAGGAGAGGAGGAAGGGAAGGGGACAGGAGTAGGAGTGAAGGTGAGAAGGGGGAAAAGAAGAGAGAAGTGGGGGAAAGGAAAAAGGAAGTAGGATGAGGTAGGAGAGGAGGTAGGAGAAAGTAGGAGAGAAGAGGGAGGGAGGGAAGGGAAAGAAAGGAGGAGAAGGTTTGTTGTGGAATGAGGGAAGAAAGAGAAGAAGAGCAACTCCGAATGTAATTAAAATGTTTTCTTTTAATGCTTTCTTTAAGGGAAATATGTATATGTAGGATTTATTATGTATAAGAAAATGCATATTTTCTATTATGTGGGGAGGGGGAAAGGGTGGGGGGGAGAAAAAGGAGCCTTGGTAGTACAGTGGTTTAATGCACCCTGTAATTAACACAGCTGCCTGCAATTTCTGCAGGTTCGAATCTTACCAGGCTCAAGGTTGACTCAGCCTTCCATCCTTTCTAAGGTAGGTTAAATGAGGACCCAGTTTGTGGGGGCAATAAGCTGACTGTATAAATATACAAAAGTATGAAGGCTATTGCTTAACGCATTGTAAGCCGCCCTGAGTCTCCGGAGAAGGGCGGCATATAAATCAAATAAAAATAAAAAATAAATAAAAAAATAAAAAAATTGTTTGTATTTCTTATAAAACTTTTCAATAAAAAAAAAAAAAGTTTCTCCGCTAGGCTCCCTCCCTCCCCCCCTCCCTCCCCCGAACCCTTAGACGCACCGTTGTTGCAAAAGTTGCCCGAGCAGCACATGGCGTGGCGGAAACAGCGCTTGCGGCGTTTGCGGCAGGTCAGACAAACCAGCCCACCTCCTCCTCCTCCTCCTCCTCCGGAGATGCCCCCCCGGGCAGGGGTGGAGCAAAACTCTTCGGCGTTGCAATCCTCGTCCGCATCACACAAGGCGAGCTGCGAGGGGGGGTGCAGAAGCGGAGGGGCAGGTGAGACGCAAGCCAAGGGCGGCCCCCCCTCCACCCGGGTCATTTTCTCCCTCCCTCTCCTCCAACCTGTAGTACCGCCAAAGCCGGTCCCTCTCCGCCGCCCTTACCTTCTGCGAATCGCCGGCGCGGCTTTTATTGCTCCCGTCGTATATAGCCCCGCTCCTAAGCGAGGAGCCGCCGGCGGGCGGGTTCTTGATGGAGTTGGAACTCAGCGCGTTCGCGTGGAAAGGGACGCCGGCGGCTGAGGCGGCGCCGGCGCCAAACCAGGCGGAGAAGCAGAGCGCCGCGGCCACGGCCGTCCAAGCCCGGCAGGATCCACGCCCGCGAAGCGCCAGCATCTTCGCCGACCGAAGCAACCTGCGGGATGAGGAGGAGGAGGAGGAGGAAGAGGAAGGCAGGCAAGGCAGGCAACCCGGTGCGTGATTTTTTTTTTCCCCCCTCCCGCCCGGGAGTATCCTTTAAGGGACTCTGCAACGAATTGGAAACTCTCCTCAGGGGCTTTTGGCGCTGCCTTTATAGGCTCCACGCCTTTCGGATTCCCGCCTCTCCAAGGGAGGGGGGCTGTGTGAGGAGGAGGAGGAGGAGGAGGAGGGCGCGCAGGATAAGCGAGGGTGGGGTTATACAAACGGGGAGGGGTGGGGTGGGGTGGGGTGGGGGAGGTACGGGACCTCTCCACAAAGTCACGGGCTCCTTCACCATCTGCATTTAAAAGACCCCCCCCTCTTTTGAAGACGGCAAAGTCCCATATTTTGGACGGGGAGGGGGGTTGAAAAGAGGGCTCCAAGAGACCATCTGTGTCAAAACCTTGATAGTACAGTGGTTCAGTGCACCCTGTTATTGCAGGGTGCCTGCAATTTCTGCTGGTTCGAATCTCTCCAAGGCTCAAGGTTGACTCAGCCTTCCATCCTTTCTAAGGTAGGTGAAATGAGGACCCAGTTTGTGGGGGCAATAAGCTGACTTTGTATAAATATACAAAAGAATGAAGGCTATTGCTTAACGCATTGTAAGCCGCCCTGAGTCTCCGGAGAAGGGCGGCATATAAATCAAATTTAAAAAAAAAAAAAAAACGGGGTCAGCCCTCTTCTCAACAGAGGGGGGAAGGAAGGGAGGGACACGGCATCATCTCTTGCTCCAATCTACAACACAGTCCTTTCCACAGTCCTTTCCAAGAAGGCACCCAATTTGCACCACTCAGGTGACCACTGAGGATACAAGTCAACCTCCAGGTGACCTTCTCGAGCCGCTAAAAGGATGCAAAAGGTCCAGCTGTCTGCAAGGAGTATCAGTCCTTCCATGCCCCGCCATCCCAGTCAGAGCTGAAGAAGCTTCTTGGATGAGAAGCGAAAGGTCTTCAAAGAAAAATCAAGAAAGTCCAATTTGAAAAAAAGCACCTTTGGGAACGGGGCTCATTGGACATTAGGTATGTGGGGAGTGAGTGAGGGGAAATGTATTTTTGACAATAAATGAATGGTTTTCCAAACAGTTGGGCAGGGTTGCAATTACTACCATCCGCATCACCCGCGGTTTCCATGCGAGAGGAGCCCCTGCTTCGATCCCCACTTGCATTGAGGGGCGCGCTGTGCTCTCGCAAAAGCGGGAGGGCTCTGTCCTATATTGTTGCTTCAGTCGCCCCCACAGGAAGGACCCAGAGAAATCAGAGCAAAAAAAAATCCCCTTTGCCTCCTTTCTCCTTTGGGCACCAATCACGATCGGAGTTCACTAGGAGTCGTTTCGGAGTCACTCCGGGTCCCCACGCAATCGTGGGGATTGGTGTTAAGGCGTTAAGGAGCAGAAACGAGTGCAAACCCCTCCCCCCCTTTGCTATTCTGGCACTTCTGTCCTAAAGTGGATTTATTTCCAAATTCAAGCCGGTTCAATAAAAAATTAATCCCCCCCCCAAGCCTGGATAGATCTGCTCGCTCTCAAAAGAGCCTAAAGGACTATGAATGGGCTCCATTACTGTATTTTGACTCCATTAAAAGTTGGATGGGCTCTCCACACTATATTTTATTCAAAATAATAATAATAATTAAGAGCCTTGGCGCAGCAGACTAAAGTGCTGTTAAGTAGCACCAGCTGCCTGTAATTACTGCAAGTTCGAATCTCACCAGGCTCAAGGTTGACTCAGCCTTCCATCCTTTCGAGGTAGGTAAAATGAGGACCCAGATTGTGGGGGCAATAAGATGACTTTGTATAAAAAAAGAACACTGCTTGGGGGGGGGCTTAAGCAGGTATATACAAAAGTATGAAGGCTATTGCATTGTAAGCCGCCCTGAGTCTCCGGAGAAGGGCGGCATATAAATTGAACCAATAAATAAATAAATGATGATGATGCAGCGGGGGAGTGGGGAAAGCGCAGCATAAGCACGCCTTTGATGAGATCACCTGTAGGTTTTGTGGATTGCAAGCTCTTAAGTCTTCAGGCAAGGAGACTCAAACCCCTTCCCGGCTTTCTCTTTAAAATCTATATTTTTAGTTCCAGAAGAATGTCGTAGTCTTAACAGGGCTGTGAATGGGTAACAGCTGGATACTCCCCCCTCTTGATGTTGCGTTGATCCGCCTTGTTTCCACCGATGTCCTCAGCAAAGGGGCGCGATTTCCATGCGCCCCCCCCAGAAAGGAACTGGTGGGGCGGGCTGTCCTAATAATTGCACTTTGATCTTTGGCTTTTAGGCAAGCAGGAGGAAAGGTGAGAGACCGCCGCTTGGTAATTGCCGATTAAAAGGAAAGAGGGCGATGGGAATGGGCTCTTGGGAATTTGCAAAAGGGAAAAAGGAGCCGTGCGATTTAAAACATCCCTGGCTCGCTTCTTTCGATCTCTGCACTTTGTGTGATCACAAAGAGCCTTGGTGGCGCAGTGGACTAAACTGCTGCTGTTAAAGTAGTACTTAGCTGCCAGTTGCCTGCAATTACTGCCAGTTCAATTCTCACCAGGCTCAAGGTTGACTCAGCCTTCCATCTTTTCGACGTAGATAAAATGAGGACCCGGTTTGTGGGGGCAATAAGCTGATTTTGTATAAAATAGAACACCGCTGGGGGGGGGGTGCTAAAAGTCCTACTAAGCAGGTATATACAAAAGTATGAAGGCTATTGCTTAATGCATTGTAAGCCGCCCTGAGTCTCCGGAGAAGGGCGGCATATATAAATCGAACTAATAAATAATAAAGTTGGGTATTTTTCCAGCCTCCTCCTCTGAAGGGGTTGGAAATGGCTGGCCAGCGGGGTGGGGGTGGGGAGGAAGAGATCAAAAGCCCAGGAAGAAGCTCTGAGCGAAATCCTCCTGATCGCCTTTTTCAAAGCCCTCTCCGAACCAGATGGCTTGATGAGCTCAGGTCGATAAGAACCCTAACCTCTCTGATCCTCAACTTCGGTGGGGGGCGAAGGGAGGTGTTAATTGAGCCCAGTCTTGGCTCTAGATCCGATAACCAGGTTGGCTTGATCGAGAGTTCAAAGACAGCCAGCTGGCAAATAACCTGGGATCCATAAACCCCTTTCCATGTGGTTCTTTTCAAGATGAATGGGGGAATTCGAATGAATTCTGCTAAAGGGTTTACATTTAGGAAAACCTGTAGTTCTCAAATTATAAGATACAACGGTGCTCCCACCAGATCTACTGAGTTAGAACAGAATAGAGCTGGAAGGAACCTTGGAGGTCTTCTAGTCCAGCCCTCTGCTCAAGCAGGAGAACTATACCATCTCAGAAAAGTGACTCTTCTTAAAAAGTTCAACAGTTTTTATTCCTAAGGGTAGACACGCTTTCCTTCATCTATTATGCTACGGAAACATGATTTAAGAAAACAAAAAAAAACTTGAAACCTTTTCACAGTGAGAACTGTAAAATGAAATGGGGAGTGACCAATAGATTGATTTCATAGGGTTCCATGGGTGGCAGAGGAAAAATACTTTAATATAGTGATCGTTTAAAGTAAATATTTATTTCTGTCTTGCACCTTACACCTTTTTCACAATACGCTTCCCCAGAATGCCAAAAAGGAATGTGGCATTCTGACTCATCAGGGGAGTACTTGGTTTTTAGGGGGTATAAGTAGCTTCAGGATTAGTATCTGGTGAGCCACAGAGATAAAGAGGTAGCAATTTGCTCCTGGCTAATCAGAGTATTTCAGGCACCTTTAGTAGAAGGGGGACACAGAACAAGGAATAGGCTTGGAAGCACTGGAATATTTGGGAGCACAATACAACCTGTAGTAGTGGTAAAGTTGCTCGGGGTAATGGGATACGAAGCCCAAAATATCTGAAAGGCATTTGATTGCCTTAACTTCACGATTATTAAAGAATATTTTAAAGTTAAATCCAGATGAGTCACTTTCCCAGACTTCTGCTCTTACTCACATGTAGCAACATTGTAACAGATGGAACTGGGCGTTGAGATTATATAATTTGAACTGCTTACTAAATAAATCTAGGCACAGATGGTTGTTTAGCCTTGACTTCCGCCATGGAGCAAAGGAGAACTCCCCATCAATTCATTGTTTCGTATTGTTAGAAAGCTTATTCTGTTAATTCAGTCAAAATTGGCTTTCATATGATTTAAACCCAATATTCCCTGTTCTGCATTCTAGAACAATGGAGAACAGGCCTTGGCCTGCTGTAGGATATCCTTCTAGGGATTTGAAGAATGACATCATAGCCTTCTTAATCTCTTCAAGGTTAACCATTCTCAATTTCTTCATTCTCTCCTCATAGGACTTAATTTCTAATCCTGTGGTTTTCAGTTTCATCATGATAGGGCATTAAATATATCTCTAGGAACACAAACACAGATGATTCAAGGTTGAGGGGCAAATAGGTAAGTTGCTTTTATTTCAGGTTTGGAAGAAGCTCTACCAGTGGTGAAGATCAGGTCTATAGAAGCTAGTCATATTCATTTCTCATGTCTGGGGTTTAAATGGTGTCTCTTTTTCTGCCTTCCCAACACTATGTGAAAGCTGGCTTTCCATTTTTCAGGAAAGCGTCTATACCCGTGATGGCGAACCTATGGCATGCGTGCCACAGGTGGCACATGTAGCCATATTGGTGGGCACGCGAGCGTTGCCTTAGCTCAGCTCCAGCACACATGTGCACACTGGCCAGTTGATTTTTGGGCCTTCTGGGCCCAACAGAAGTCAGCAAATGGGCTGTTTCCTCCGGAGGGCCTCCGGAGAGGTGGGGAAGGCTGTTTTTACCCTCCCCAGGCTCCTAGAAAGCCTCTGGAGCCTGGGGAGGGCAAAAGATGGACCTACCGGGCCCACCATGCCATCACATGCCAAAAGCAGGGGGAGCATGGGGGGGTCGCGCACGTGCGTGGGGGGGGCAGGCCGCATAGAATTATGGGTGTGGGCATACCTGTGCACAACCACCCCACACTCCCCCAGCTTTTGGCATGCGACAGCAAAAAGTTTAGCCATCGCTGGTCTATACAATCTTTTGACGGCAAAAGAGATACCTACAAAAATCAAGCCATGGTATTTCTTACCAACTAACATTGTTGTTAGTTGTGAAGTCATGTCCGACCCATTGCGACACCATGGACAACGTTCCTCCAGGCTTTCCTGTCCTCTATCATCTTCTGGAGCCCATGTAAGCTCATGCCGACTGCTTCAGTGACTCCATCCAGCCACCTCGTTCTCTGTCGTCCTGTTCTTCTTTTGCCCTCAATCTTTCCCAGTATTAGGCTCTTCTCCAGTGAGTCTTTCCTTCTCATTAGGTGGACAAAGTATTTGAGTTTCATCTTCAGGATCAGGCCTTCTAAAGAGCAGTCAAGGTTGATCTCCTCTAGGACTGAACGGTTTGATCGCCTTGCAGTCCAAGGGACTCGCAGGAGTCTTCTCCAGCACCATAGTTCAAAGGCCTCAATTCTTTGGCGCTCAGCCTTTCTTATGGTCCAACTTTCACAGCCATACATTGCAACTGGGAAAACCATAGCCTTGACTATACACACTTTTGTTGGTAGGGTGATGTCTCTGCTTTTTAGTATGCTGTCTAGATTTGCCATAGCTTTCCTCCCCAGGAGCAAGCGTCTTTTAATTTATTGGCTGCAGTCCCCATCTGCGGTGATCTTGGAGCCCAGGAAAATAAAATCTGTCATTTCTTCCCCATCTATTTGCCAGGAATTGAGAGGGTCGGATTCTATAGTAGCAAAATCTATAGTGGATTTTGAAGAGCAGGATAGGATAGGATGGATATGACACTATTGAACTTTCATTTTGGAGACTGAGAATACCAGAGGTTGAGGATAACCATGGACAATCAAGAAAACATACCAATGGATTGTTGGTTAAACCCATTAACCCAGATTTCTCATTTAAGGCACAAAAGACCAAGTTCAAATCATCCTTCTTTGGATATATTGTGGAAAGACCTAGCTCCCTGGAGAAGGCTCTTGGAAAGGTCGAAGAAAAGAGGGCAATCAAAAGAGGATGACTAGAAGGATTAGAAGTGCAGATAGTCCTCGACTTACAACAGTTCGTTTAGTGACCGTTCAATGTTACAACGGCACTGAAAAATGTGACTTATGACCATTTTTCACAGTTTCGATCTTTGCAGCATCTCCCAAGGCCATGTGATCAAAATTCAGATGCTTGGCAACTTGCTTAACAAATGTCTCGCTTAACCACAGAAATTTGGGGCTAATTGAGGTCGTAAATTGAGGACTACCTGTACTAATTCAGCTTTTTTTTCTTCTTACTTTATCATGGTGGTTCTGAGACGTACACAGGCCCAGGACTGAAACTTGTTACACTCCAGTTGGTAGCCGATTTATCCCACATTTCTACTCCTTTTACATTCTTCATAAAGGTTTTCCTATTGATTAATGTCATGTCAGAGATAGCTAATCCCTGTTGTGTCTTTTATCCTCTCAGTGAGCAAGATGTCAATAAGGCAAATCAGGAATGTCCTGGAAGAACCATGATTGACACAGTTGGGCTCCTCGGATGCTGCAGAATTTAACCATGATTAGGGAGCTAGTCTGTGCAAGAAGCTATCCAATGCTCCATGTCATCCCAAGCTTTGACAGAAAATTG
Source organism: Pantherophis guttatus (assembly GCF_059756535.1). Classification (NCBI taxonomy): domain Eukaryota; kingdom Metazoa; phylum Chordata; class Lepidosauria; order Squamata; family Colubridae; genus Pantherophis; species Pantherophis guttatus. The sequence goes on along the minus strand of NC_142068.1, from coordinate 73,260,983 downwards.
AAACCAACTCAAAGTTACAGTATTACTCTTTACTCTGTGCTTTTGGAAAACTTAAGCCGGAGTTTGTTTTCATCCTGTTATAGAAAAAACATGTGAGAAAGAGAAATTCAGAAGATGGGATCTGTGCAGCACCAAATTGGAAGTGAAACATAATGCATCTCTCTGCCTTCTACAAGAGACCAGATACAGAAGCTTTCTTTCTTTCTTTCTTTCTTTCTTTCTTTCTTTCTTTCTTTCTTTCTTTCTTTCTTTCTTTCTTTCTTTCTTTCTTTCTTTCTTTCTTTCTTTCTTTCCTTCCTTCCTTCCTTCCTTCCTTCCTTCCTTCCTTCCTTCCTTCCTTCCTTCCTTCCTTCCTTTCTAAAATAGAAATCATATGTTACCATACCATGCACCACAAAGGTGGATGAAAATAAGAGTGCATGTGTTTTTTCTGGGAAGATAAAAATGGGTTACTATCAGGGGAACTCTTGTCACTGACTTTTTAAGTATCATCTCAGATTCTCTAGGTTAGTGATGGCTAACCTTTTCCGGACCGAGTGCCCAAAGCATGTGCTCCCAAACTCCCAAAATGCAATGCACACGTGGCCCCCATGCATGTGCCCCACCCCGACACATGCGCGTGCCCCACGCCCCCCCCACCCCATGCACGTACACTTGCTCTGCATGTGCCCCACCCCCACGCATGCACGTGCGTGCCCTGCACATGCCCCGCCCCTGCACATATGGCAGAGATCCAACAACCAGCTGGCTGGCGGGAGGCATGCTGAACTGGGGTGACAGCTTGCGTTCCCACAGAGAGGGTGCTGCATGCCATAGGTCCGCCATCACGGCTCTAGGCGACACCTTGTAGCTACAAACCAAAGATTCAACGCTGACAGTGAAACCATGTTTGTCCTTGTATCTGGGAGCAGCAGATCAATTTCTTCAGAACCTAGGATTGAGTCCCGGATATCTGACTGCTGTCCGCTGCCTTGGTAGGCGGTTGCCTTCAAGTTGTCAGAAGACTCAAGATGGCAGCCCCGATGGTGCCACAGAAACTTCACCCATTTGTAAAGTGCACCAAGGACACCCCTGTGCCTTTCTCTGTTGAATGGTAGCTCTGTTGAATGGTAGCTCTGTTGAATGGTAGGCAGCCGGAGGGAAATCCAGCTCTATTTCTCCGGGAAGGGGAAGGGATATGAATCATCGTTAAGAAACTCAGTGCCTTGGAATGCATGGTGCCACTGAAAACTGCACTTATAATTCATGTGTTTTCCAGCGCATACAATCCACTCAGACTCCTCCTCTCCATTAGTCTGGCGGTATTTCCTTCCCTCTGGCCTGTTCCAGATCTACTGAGTTAACAATTCTCACTAGTCCAGGCATTACAGGTAATAATAATAATAATAATAATAATAATAATAATAATAATAACAACAACAACAACAACAACAAAACAACAACAACAATAAATAATGATGATGATAATGATGATAATAATAAAATATAATAATAACAACAGTTGGAAGGGATCTTGGAGGTCATCTAGTCCAACCCCCTGCTCACGTAGGAGACCTAGGGATTCGAACCGCCGAACTACCGATCTTTCTGATCGACAAGCTCAGTGTCTTCACCACTAAACCACCTAGTCCTCGAGTTATGGACCACAATCGAGCCCAACATTTACACTGCTAAGCGAAACATTTGTTACGTGAGTCTGCTCCATTTTTACGACCTGTCTTGCTTCAGTTGTTAAGTGAATCATTGCATTTGTGAAGTTAGTAACACAGTTAAGTAAATCTGGATCCACCCCCCCCCTCCTTGGCTTTGCTTGTCAGAAGGTCGCAAAAGGTGATCACACGATCTTGGGACACAGCAACGGTCATAAGTATGAATCCCGTTTCCAAGCATCTGAATTTTGATCAGGTGACCATAGGGATGCTGCAATGGTTGTTAAGTGTGAACAATGGTCACTTCTCAGTGCCGTCGTAATGTTGAGTGGTCACTAAATGAACTGTTGTACATCGAGGACCACCTGCCTTCCTGAAAGGAAAATGCTATTGCTGCTGCTCCTGCTGTGTTCTTTTGGCCAGGTTAACTCTGGATTGTCCTACCTTAGAAACGCAAAGCGGGGCATTTCCCTTGAGGCAAAAGGAAGAAGAAAGGGCCAGCGGAGAAGGCCAGCAGTGCAGCCTAGAGAAGGGGGAGAAAAGAAAACTCGCCCTTCTGTTGATTCACAACCCAAGCTCCACCCCATCGCTTGAAAGGAGGAGGAAGAGGAGGAGGAGATGGCCGCCTTGGGCTCTGTGCTGTGTTTTCTCAGGCTAAAGCCGGGCCACCGACCGGGGTCAAATGAAGCTTGCTGGGGCCTCTCTTTGAAGCGTGGAGGTTACAAAAATAAAGTCCCAGGACTCCAGACTTTCATCACCCTTTGGGCGGCATCTGCAAACAGGGCTCTCCCGAAATCTATCAATCTATCTATCTATCTATCTATCTATCTATCTATCTATCTATCTATCTATCTATCTATCTATCTATCATCTATGTATCTATCTATGTATCTATCATCTATCTATCATCTATGTATCTATGTATCTATGTATCTATCATCTATGTATCTATGTATCTATGTATCTATCTATCATCTATGTATCTATGTATCTATCATCTATGTATCTATCTATGTATATATCTATCTATCTATGTATCTATCATCTATGTATCTATATATCTATGTATCTATGTATCTATGTATCTATGTATCTATCTATCTTCTATGTATCTATGTATCTATCTATGTATCTATTTATCATTTATGTATCTGTATCTATGTATCTATCATCTATGTATCTATCTCTATCTATCTATCTATCATCTATGTATCTATGTATCTATGTATCTATCATCTATGTATCTATGTATCTATCATCTATGTATCTATCTATCATCTATGTATCTATCTATCATCTATGTATCTATGTATCTATGTATCTATCATTATGTATCTGTATGTATCTATTTATCTATCTATGTATCTATGTATATCTATCTATCTATCATCTATGTATGTATGTATGTATGTATGTATGTATGTATGTATGTATCTATCTATCTATCTATCTATCTATCTATCTATCTATCTATCTATCTATCTATCTATCTATCTATCCTATGTATTTATCTATCTATCTATCTAATCTATTTTATCTATCTATCTATCTATCTATCTCGCTCTCTGCTCCCCCTCCCCTCCCCATCCTGAGCCGGTCCGTCCTTGATTGAGGGCAGTGCCCGGGCAAAGCAGCCAACCGGCGGGCTGTCTCATCAACAGTTCATCACCCTCTCCAAGCAAATGAAGGAGAGAGCAGCGGCTGGGATCGCACCCGGCGCACATCTGGCAGGCGCGGAGAAAGCCCACTCGCGCAGCTCCCCCTGGTGGAGGCTCGGCTTTCGTTGCGCCGCGGGCGAGCTTTTGGGGTATCGGGCGAGAGCGAGACTCCCGCTTCAAAAGGATGGGGGAGGGAGAGCTCGGAGGTGGGGGGGAGAGACCGGGAAGACATTCTGGACCCCGAAGCTCGCTCCCAACTTGCTTTCCTACAGCTATCCCGAACCAAAAACCGGGAATCTCTCTCCCCCACGATAAAATTTATTTGAGCTCCCTCCCACACAAAAAAGGGGGGGTTGGAGGAAGAGAGAGAGAGAGAGAGAGAGAGAGGGTAGGTAGGAAGGTAGGTAGGTAGGTAGGTAGGTAGATAGATAGATAGATAGATAGATAGATAGATAGATAGATAGATAGATAGATAGATAAGATAGATAAGATAGATGATAGATAAGATAGATAGATAAGATAGATAGATAAGATAGATAGATGATAGATAGATAGATAAAATAGATAGATAAGATAGATAGATAAGATAGATAAGATTGATAGATAAGATAGATAGATAGATAGATAGATAGATAGATAGATAAAATAGATTAGATAGATAGATTAGATAGACAGACAGACAGACAGACAGATGATAGAACAAGAAGTCCAGAAATTAGCTCACCTTGGGTTGGTGCATTCACCCAGGAAGGAAGGTTGGATGGGTGGGTCTTTGCAGGCTTGGTCAAAAAACAAGAGTGGGTTTGGAGTTCCATCTATTCATAAATAAATGCACCTGCAGAACTTTTCCCAACCTTCCCTTACCCTGATTTTGGCTATTCTCATCTAACAGAGACAGTATTTAATAGCACCTAGTTGAACAAGTTTGCTGTGCATTACGAGCAGCCTATCTGTGAAATGCTTGCAGTTTTAAACGGGAATGGATAGTGTCTGAGGTAGAGGTCGAGCATTTACCAACTAATAGCATTGTTAGTCCTTTTATGAAAGCACAGGTGCCCAGATGCCAATGGGAAAACCATGATAAAGCCCAATGTTTTCAGTGGGCTGCTGTTACTAGCTGATGTACAATCACAGGCCAAAGAATCATAGACTTCTTTCTTAAAGAACAAGGCAAACTGGTTGTTTGGATTAGTTGAGGTATTTTCCAGGGGTGAAATCCAGCAGGTTCTGGAGAACCGGTAGTGGAAATTTTGAGCAGTTCAGAGAACTGGTAGCGGAAATTTTGAGTAGTTCGGCAAACCAGCAAATACCACCTCTGGCTGACCCCAGAGTGGAGTGGGAATGGAGATTTTGCAATATCCTTCCCACAGGTGTGGGGAGGGAATGGGGATTTTGCAGTATCCTTCCCCTGGAGTGGGGAGGGAATGGAGATTTTGCAGGATCCTTCCCCTGCCATGCCCACCAAGCCATGCCCACAGAACCAGTAGTAAAAAAATTTGGATTTCACCACTGGTATTTCCCCAATACAGTTGATTAAGTGGAGTTTGTTTGAGCCTTTGAAATATCTGCTTTTTAAATATATTTAGTTATGTATAATCCCAGATCAACTGAAGACAGGTACAAAATTTAAACAACCCCACCCGTGTAACATTAATGAAGCATATAATAAAAAACGAGGGCATACATTCAGATTTCTGCAAATCATAACTGTTTTATTTATGTATCCATTTATTAGATTTTTATTCCTCCTTTTATTTTATAAATAACACGAGGCAGCTTCATCTCATTTTCCACATAAGAATCCTGTGAGGTGGGTTGGGCTGAGAAAGAGTAACTGATTCAAAGTCAGCTATAGCCAGCTTTGGGGCCTAAATTGGGACTTTAACTCACAGCCTCCTACTTTCTACATCAGCACTTTAACTACTGTGTCAAACGAGCTAACTTTATAGTGGGGCGTTTTCTCCCCTTGAAACTTTGCTATCTCTGATTTTGGCTGAATCTTTTATCCTCTTGTTGAAGGGTAGAAGGCTTAATTCCTTTGGTTGTCTGAATGCTACTGGATAGGTTTTCTTCATTCCCAAGGAAGCAAATTAACTGAGAGGACAGCTGATCTTCATCCAAGCTTTTAGCAAAGAAATGTGAGATTCTACCTGATCTGCTGTACTTTTCATCTTTATTGAGTTTACTGCTATGTCTTGACATTATGTGTCCAAAGTAAGATCATTTGAGCCTACAAGGTCACTTGTGTTTTGAGTGAGGCTACTGAATTAATTTGTTCAATGATCCATTTGTTTCTCAGCTGTCCATGATACCCTCAGAAATCTTCTCCAGAACCTAAGTTCAGAGGTGTTAATATTCTTCCTGTCCTGCATCAGTTAGTTGCTCCAAAACTCATGTTTCTTTCTGGCATCATTCAATAATGCAACAGCTCTCTCACCTTTTGGGATTTTTTGATTCATGACAGTAGCAATACACCTAATATATTCATAGTTGGGGCTGTTCCATCAAGCCTTATGTTTCCCTTGTTTAATTCATTCCAATTCTTTTGAAAAGTTTTTCACCATTCCTAAGAAATGTAGGCAATTCATTTTACTGATTTCCTTCACTCAGGGAAGATAAAAATATCATTAAGCTTATCTTTCATACGAAAAGGGCTTTCAAAGTAGAAAGACGGAGCAATAAAATTCCATAGAACTGCACTACTATTCATTTTATGAAAACAGTAGAGACTGCAAAGGTCAATTCCCTTTAAGAGCTGGGTGCCTGTATTTTAGAACAGGACTCTTTAATTATAGCATGTAATTGGAATTAGCTGACTGTCTACAGGTGACGTTTTTATAGCTAAAATGCTGTCAGGTCCTGCAAAGAATGGAATACTTGCTGAGGCCAGAAAATAGATAGGAACTGAAAATTGAGGCAGCATCAGAATTTGTAGAAAATGTCTTGCTGTGGCTTTACAAAATTAAAAAAAAAAATTTGCTATAGTATGGACTGGATTTCAAGGACTTTTTTTCAAAGGAAAAAAATCTACATCTTTCTGCTTTCAGAAGGGTATGAGACAGAGGTGGGTTTCAGCAGGTTCTGACCAGTTCTGGGGAACCGGTAGTGGAAATTTTGAGTAGTTTGGAGAACCGGTAAATACCACCTCTGACTGGCCCCACCCCATCTATTTTCTGCCTCCGGAATCCCAGCTGATCAGGAGGAAATGGGGATTTTACAGTAACCTTTCCCTGGAGTGGGGAGGGAATGGAGATTTTACAGTATCCTTCCCCTGCCACGCTACCAAGCCACACCTACAGAACCGGTAATATAAAAATTTGAAACCCACCACTGGTATGAAATACATTACACTCACTTGCCAATAGCAAAGCAATCCTTGTCGTAAAAAAATACTTCATTTGCACATATTTTTGTTGTTATGATATAAATCTGTGACACGTTTTGTCTACTCCTCACCAAAATGCTTGTCATTAACCTGGCTATCATAAAATGCTGTGACTTTTCCCATCTACTTACATAAGGTAGATAATTACAAGTCTTTCTTTAGAGTAATTGTATCTCTGAACCTTAAAGGGTCTTAAATGGTCTCCAGGGGATGGTAGAGGACAAGAAGGCCTGGAGGAAAGTTGTCCATGGGATTATTTTATTTATTTATTTTATTTTATTAAATTTCTATACCGCCCTTCTCCCGAAGGACTCAGGGCGGTGAACAGCCAGAAGATAAAACACAGAAATACAAAATTTAAAATAAATTAAAACGAATTAAATAATTTAGGCTGAATTTTAAAATACCCCATAATTAAATAGATTAAAATTTATGTTTTAAATTTAAATTTAAAAGAGGAGATGATTTAGGCCAGGCCAGCTTGATGAAATAAAAACGTTTTAAGCGCGCGACAGAAGGTGCGAAGATCCGGGATCCTCCGTATCTCCGGGGGGAGCTCGTTCCAGATCGTAGGTGCCCCCACAGAGAAGGCTCTCCCCCTAGGGGCCGCCAGTCGACATTGTTTGGCAGTCGGCACCTGGAGGAGCCCCTCTTTATGGGAGCGTACTGGCCAGTGGGAGGCTATTGGTGGTAGCAGGCGGTCCCGTAGATAACCAGGTCCTAAGCCATGCGATTGCGATGGGTCAGACATGACTTCGCAACTAACAACAACAACATCTCTGAACCAAATTTTCCTGTGAAGGTCATGTGGTGTTGTTTTTAATTTTTCTTTAAACAATTTTTCACATGCCCAGCTGTTTCCTTTTTGCATGCTGGCATTTTAATGTGTTGCTATTCTACAGTTTATTGTGATGTGATTTGAAAGAAATCATAACCATTCTGCACTAAAATCGATATCCTAGGATAAGTCATTTCAAGAGCATTTGACTAAAAATCCCATAACATAACTGAAAAGATAGAACTGTAGGTTGCTTTAGTTATTTACATTTCAATTTATGTAGCCAGCCTTCTGAAATCTTACTTAAAACCTCAGTGCCTTCCGCTGTGCCCTTAAAACCCACTTTTTCCAGCAAGCCGGGCTGGCTGGAAATTTCTTAAAAAGAAATTTTTAAATTTTTTAAATGTTTTAATTGGTTTGTGATTTTTAAATTTTGGGGCCAAATTTATATATATTTTAATTGTTCTTAATATTTGTAGTTCATGTTCTTAATTCTAGCTGTGCACCGCCCTGAATCCTTAGGGAGAAGGGCAGTATACAAATTGAAAAATAAAATAAAATAAAATAAAATAAATAAATAAAACCTTACTGAAACCGTAATAAAACCACACCTGGAATACTGCATCCACTTAAAAAGTCCAGGGGTGGGTTCTACTTACCTTTACTACCGGTTTGCAACGGGAGCATGCATATGCACTTGCTTCGTTTGCCCGCACGCTTCTGCACATGTGCAGATCATCCATAATGATGTCCGGCTGGGTGGACAGAGCCTCCCACCGCTTTTACTACCGGTTCGCAAGAACCGGACTGAACCGGGAGCAACCACCACTGAGTTAGACCACCCTGAACTGGTGCATCCACATTACAAAAAGGATGTTGAGATTTTGGAAAAAGTGCAAAGAAGAGCAACTAAGATGTTCAAGGGGTTCATGAAGAACGGTTGCAGGAATTGGGTATGGCTAGTCTAGAGAAAAGGATTAGGGGTGACATGATAGCAATGTGCCAGTATTTGAGGGGCTGTCACACAGAAGAGGGGGGTCAGCTTATTTTGCAAAGCACTAGAGACTAGGAAAAAGAAACCATGGATGGAAACTAATCAAAGAGAGAAGCAACCTGGAATTATGGAGAAACTTCCTAACACTGAGAGCAATTAAACGGTAGAATGCCTTGTCTTCAGAAGTTGTGGGTGTTTCATCACTGGAGGTTTTTAAGAAGAGACTGGACAGCCACTTATCTGAAAATGTATAGGATCTCCTGCTTGAGCAGGGGGTTGGACTAGAAGACCTCCAAGGTCCCTTCCAGCTCTATTCCAATTGATCAATTAAAAATGATGACAGTTAACAGCAGTTTAAAAACCTGTATAACAACATTTAACAATAGAGGTAATAAATTCATAGTTGACATCTGAGGTAGAATCTAAACAACCAAGAAATAAATGGGTGTAACCAGTGTGGAATTGTACAGACTGTGTCATACATCAAGTTTCAGAAACCCGGTGACACAACCATGCCTTTAAGGCAATATTGGAATTATAGTGTGTTTTCCTTGGTGAGGTTCCAATACAGCATCGCAGTGTTTCTCAACCAGGACAATTTTAAGACATATGAACTTCATTTCCCAGAATCCTCCAGCCAGCAGAGCTGGAGTTGAATTCTGGGAGTTGAAGTCCATATGTCTTAAAGTTGCCCAGGTTAAGAAACACTGCATGCCCAAATCTTATTAAGTGTTAATGGCAGTCATTTGAAGATACCCTGTAATTGTGGGTATTGGCAGTCATTGTGAATCCTCTTTGTGATTATTGTCATTTGCTTGATAGGACATTTATATATTTTTGAAATACATGTAGCCATTACAGATGATTTTGTAATGCACGTATTCATTCCTTTATCTATCTGTAGATAACTTCTGGCAGAGACCGGAGTTCAAAAACAAAATATGTACAGCTAGTCCTCAACTTACCAACATGATTGAGCCCAAAATTTATGTTGCTAAGTGAGAAATTTATTAACTGAGTTTTGCCTTTTTTTTGCCCATTTTATGACTTTTCTTGCCCCATTTGTTAAGTGAATCACAGCAGCTGTTAAATTAGTAACATCAGGTGGGTTCTACTTACCTTTACTACCAGTTCGCAATGGGAGCACGCGCTTCTGCGCATACAGAGATCATCCATGATGACGTTTGGGTGGGTGGGTGGAGCCTCCCGCCGCTTTTATTACCGGTTTGCAAGAACCGGACCGAACTGGGAGCAACCCACCACTGAGTAACATGGTTGTTAAGTGAATCTGGTTTGCTTGTTAGATCGCAAAGGGGAAATCACATGACCCCAGGACACTGCAACGGTCATAAATGCGAGTCAGTTGTCAAGCATCCAAACGTAGATCACGTGACCATGGGGATGCTGCAACGGTCATAAGTGTGAAAAACGGTCATAAGTCACTTTTTTCAGTGCCGTTGTAACTTTGAATGTTCCCTAAGTTAACTGTTGTAAATTGAGGACTACCTGTAACGGAGCCGTGATTTAGATAACAATTCCCTTCAAAAATGACATATGGATGACACCGTTCAAAAGTAAATTTTTTTTATTTCAACTCTATAAAGTATACAACAGGCACTCGGCAATTACAGCTGCAGGGAAAATACAGAGCAAAACAAAAGCAGTTAACTTCATGATAAAAAGGTTTTTTTGTTTTTTTTTTCAGTCTACATCAAAAGAGTGCAACTGGTCAAAGACCACTTGATGAAAGTGTATTATTCTTGGACAAACAAAACTTAACTCCTCCTCCTTCGTGTAGAATCCTTATGGAGAAGAAAAAGAGCCATCAGGATTATAAAGGAAACCACCGTGTGTAAAAACATCATACATTGGAATAAGTACATTAGTTAGGCAACTCTGAATCAAATTTCCCTTTGCAATTAAAGCCTGAAACGTCAAAGTCTCAGGGCTTGGAGCTGACCGTTCACAGAGAAGTGGACGAGGCTTTCAGTGTATCACTTTCTAGATATACTACCGAGAAGGTGTCTCAGAAACAGTTTGCATATACATAAAATCGTAGGGTTGCTTTCAGATTTAAGCCAGCTATGCGTATACCACTAACAATGGAAGTTACAATTTCTGTAAGTCCCATTGATGGGAATGGGTCAGTAGTGGGTTTCAATTTCGGTCACTACCAGTTCGCTTGTGGGGGCGTGCGAACTAGTAGCACGCACACTCACGCACAAAGATGTCTGGGTGGGTGGGTGGAGCCTCCCGCTCCCGCTGCCGCTATCGGTTTGCCTGATCTGGGGTGAACCGATAGCAACCCACCACTCTAAAGGTGTACTCTAAAGGTAACTAAGTCTGGAACCAACCCAGAGAAAGCACGGGGCCTGTTTTGTTCAGTGGTGCAACAAGATTTATTCCCCCCCCTCTTTTTTTTTTCTTCAGGCAATGATTTTCCAATCAGAAGGATTTTTCTTTCCTCCCCCCTCCCCCTTTTTGCTATGATGTCAATTTTATTGTTTAATATGCCCAGTTGGATTTTTTAATTTTTTATTTTTTTTACTATGGAATCTATTACAAAATGTGGCATGTCTGAAGTTTTACCGCACTACTGTTTTAAAATTTGCACACCTTAGCAAAACAGGAATACCTGTATACAGACTGATAGTATGTCATATATTAATTTGACCTGCACGTACATTTATACATTTCACAGAAATGATGCTGTATCTCATTAACAGATACACAGCTCTGGTACATTTATAACAGAAATAAGAGAACAACGTCATCATTTCTGTAATTCATCAATATTATATAGTAAAGGCTTATAAACTGTTAGCCGAAAGAACTGTAAAACGCAGCAAGCTAAGAAAGGACAACATTTTGAGGTGTGTTTGTCTTGGTCATGCAGCATAACACCAAATTTGTATTTTTTTTTTTAATAGGATGCCATGAATTTAAGGCACTTGCAACAATGCCAAATAACTAGATGATGTTCTAAACTATGGGACAAATGGACAACGGTACAGTTGACATAAACTTCAGTAATACTGACAATTATGACATTAATTCAAGTCTACGTTGATCTAAAAACATTACCTTACAAATAAGAAAAATGAAAATAATGCAATGGAGGTCTAAAGAAAAAGCTATATGTATACCATAAAATATCAACACGAAAAAATATCTATTTACATAAATATTTGCCTGTGGTCCTATCATTAAATAATTTTCTATGGAGAATGCAGCACTGTGTTGAGCTACAGTTCATCTGTGTGTCTTTAGAACTTAGTTCTAAATCAGTGTATCTTGAATTTGTTAGCAAACTCATTTTTATGCAGATACGCCATTGCACCTTTCATTGTGGAAAAGCAAGGTCTCAATTTCAAATGCATTATTGGGGAACAAGATGTACCAAATCAATGGGTCTTAAGTAAATCATGAGTAAGTTTATCGGAGGACTATAGCCATAAATAATAAGTTGTCCACATACTACTGAGCCAGGCCAAGCCTGTAATTCGGCCCTGACAAGTTTACCATTCCCAGCTGTAATGTGTAGTTAGCATTTCCATTTCACCTATTAAGTTCAGCAAAAACCAAGAAATCTGCAACATTATTGCCCTAATTTACATGTTGAGTAGCACTTAATCTTATTGCTGGGGATGGAAAACTCACTATGGGAGGCCATTTTTGGTGTGATCTACATGGAAGGAGTAACATGTGGACTAAGACAGTACGTTGTAACATAAACATGTATGTTGATATATATCTGTATTTATATATATGTAAATAAAATATATTACTTATAAATGCAGGGTTTGCTATTATACATATGCTAGTTTAAGTTATTGAAAATACATTTGGTAAAGAAGATGCAAGTGAGCCATATGACAAAATAAATTTATATTAAGTGCACACCACACCAATTATATATTATTGAGTGCAGTTCAAGGACAAAATGGAAGGAATCAAGCATAATAATTCATACCACGCTCATTCTGCAACTTTTCTTGCATAAATATTTTTTTAAAAGTCGTGACTACTTGTCAGCTGAGTGCTTGAGGACGACCTAATAGCACTGCAACTGCTTAGATTGGAGACCACTATATATATTTTATAGGAAAAATCCAAGAGTTGAAATGAATACATTTTAGATTTTAATTGATTCAGGGTAGGCACATCACTTGTTTAGAGGTGAAGTGCAGAGAGATCTTTGTCTAATGATCTCAGGTGTAATGTATAAACAAGGAAACTTGACCAGAATGACTATGGAAATCTTTTAGCCCTATTAGCAAAATCAGCATTATTTATATTCTAAATTATGTGTTTTTGTTAAGACTTGTTATATACAATTAATTATGCATGACTAACAAGCAGCAGAAGTGATTAACAAGTGGGGTAGTGTTCGTATAGTTGCTCACTGATGTGTATTTGTAAAAAAAAAAAAAACTATAAATGAAGCTTGGAGTCCTTCTAGAAAACTGATGTTATATTAACTAAGCTATGGCGCTGTGTTTCTTTCTGGAATATTCCACTCAAGCTACAGGCACCCTTATGAATGTGAAAAATTATCTGATGAAACTGACAATAGAAAATTCTGAAAGTGAATCCCAGACGTTTATGCTTTCTTGCACCTTCAAGCAAATGAATCTAATTTCATGGATATGAGAAGAGGTGAAAATGTCTGGTTAATTTTAACAAGGAAAAAAATACCTGTCGTTCCCCCCCCTCCTTTTTTTCTTCTGTAGACTAAATTTCAATTTGGACTGACAAGATTGAAGATTACTTCTGCTCTTCAAGATTGTACAGCCTTTGCCTCCCTACGCAGCCAGATATTATTCTAATTTATTCTAGTTATTCTCATCATCACGCTTTCTAATCTCTGCTTGACTTGTGCCTTAACATTACATATGTATTTTGCTCACTGCTTATGAAAAAACGGTGTCATTCCGATTCTGTGAGGATGGCCAACAATATTTCTTCCTGTGTACGAGGAAAGGTTGATTTGCTATCTTACAATGTTGTGAAGTTTAAAATTGAAATACCAGGTTATATTTTAGACAGGGAAGGAAATATATATATATCCCAGAAAATTACAGTGGCCTATCGCTTGCTCTTCCCAGTAACTAAGCTCAATTAAAAAGATTTACCTTTACTAAGGTTTGGAAGCTTTTAGTAAGGCTGTTTGATGTACATGTGATTGGATGTTAAATGTCACATCAAGGATTCCTACTCATGGTCCTACGTCTATTGGAAGCAGAGTGTTATTTCCAGGACAGATTTATTATATCGTACCAGTCCTGGTTGATGCTGGTTCTTCATTATTATTTTTGGTGGAAGCCATCACTAGGAACAGACAAACACTATGGTATTTTTTTTCCAAAACTAAATATCTTAAAAAGAAGCCACAAGTTTGTATAAAATATTATGAAGAGATTATAATAATATAATATCAACTCTTTCTGTTTTTTATCCTTCAAACTTCTGTCTTCAAATGTATTAGATTAGAGAGATTTTTTTTCACTGAAATAAATTGCTGATAATTGGAAGTAGCCAATGAGCTTCATTTCTGGATGTTTTGGGGCTAATTTCTAAGTATCAATTATGAGGAAAATGAACTTTGACAATTTTAGATATAATGCTAAACCAGTGCAATGTATTCAACAGCCAGTGTTTCGCTTCAAGTTCATCTTACAGTCCTGTTCAATGACAGGGAAATTCTAAATTATGCAAACTGGATTAGATCCAGACAATCCTATATATACCTATTTCAGAATAAGTTCTGCTGAGCAAGGTAGGTCTTACTTCTGTCTAAGCACATGCTGTACTGCATTGTAAAATAACTAAAATAGCTAAATTTTGGTATCACTGAAAATGGTGGTACAAGCTAGTCATGATTCATATTTCATACATTTCAGAGGAAAAAATATATAAACTTGCACATGTCTAATTGGATGGGCCCATCATTATGTTCAATGGAATTTATTTCCAGTAAAATGTAATAGCATTATAGCCTATATATGGTAATAACTTAGTCTGAATCCGATCCTCATTAATAGGACTTCAAATGCTGAATAGGGTGAAGTAAATAAACAGAATGGTATTAGGCAACATACGGGGAAAAGATAATGGGAGACAAGCTAAATTAACGCATGGTGACAAAACTAGAGGTGTAAATTTATTTCTGGATTTTGAGAAAAGAGTAAGTCTTTAAACTCTGAAGAGAATTCCAAAGGAAATGGACCTCTGTAAATGTGGCTGTTGGTTTTCTCTTTATGGAACTGATTTAAGAAGCTGTCACAGATGCAAGACTACTTCAGCAGCATATTGACAAATGCTAACAAAGTCGTACTGATACATGGAAGTCTTTGCTGGAATTGCCTCGAAAATTGTTATCTATAATAGCCTTTTTGACATTTCTGTCCTCTGAACATGTTGAATTCCCCTAACAAGTATGGACAAATTAGTCTGTAGCACTGACCATTAAAAGATTCATAACTGGTAGATATAATTCATAATTTAGATGGACCCATTTAAAGACTTGGCCACTTCAACAGGACATATTTAAAGGTGAAATTTAATCTTCCTTTTAAAAGGAAGGGCATATTGAAGCATCCTGTTTCAATTACATTGTTCCATGTTTGTAGACTGATCTGTAGGAGTTATATTTTACAAAGAAAGATTGACTAATTATCTTTGGGGGAAATAAATAAAATACTTGTGGGATCTATTTGTGGGAAAAATAGAAAAGAAAACAAAGTGAGGGCAGTACTGCACAGTAGCATTAAAAATATGTATATATATATATATATCACCCATGTATGAGTGTGCACAGGAATTCATCCACTCATACAGTTCTAACTGATAGTGAAATTTCTTGCTACATCTTTTTTTTCTGAAAAAATGAGTGTGGAAGTTTGTTTTCTTTCACAGATGAAAGATGTACATAGCACCTATATAATAATGTAGTGGATTTTGCAACTTCAGGGGGCTCTCAATGTGACTGTTATTTTAAAGTAACTGTAAAGGCCTAATATTTACAGTTTGGTTAATATTTTGTTTTGTAGGACCTCTGAAATAAGCATTCTTCCTTTTTTCTTTTAAAAGATGGTTATGGTATATACGTAAAACAAATAGTTTTATGAACATTTTTTTCACATGATCTTATGCATCTGTAATCCACAAAAGGAACGATGAAAAGTAAGTTCTCAGACATATGATTTGAGGATTGACTGACTGTTAATCCTCTGTTAAACTTGCCTAACAGTTTAGCAGGAAGTGTAGCAGTTGTGCTTCTGTTATCAGTTGGGAAGAAAAGCGTGTCGGAACTAAAAATGGAGAAAGGTAACATTCATTCTTGTCTTGTATACTGCTTGAAAAGAAAGACAAATTATAGCACTGCTTTGACATGAGCTCCATTTTTTTTCCTGGTCCTCCTTAGTTTAACACATTGGCCTTCTTTAAGAGGCTCAATGCACTCAACCTGCAGTTTGGGGGGGTACCCCAGTTACTGTACCGTTGATTCTACAGGCATAGAATCAGCTACAGTACTTAAACAGCTTGGAATATATTTATCAATAAAGAAAAGGAACTTAACAGCTAGAATTATGTGCATCTTATTCTATGAACTTTCAAATCATAATGGAGGCATAGCATGTTCGGTACCATGATAGAAAACACATGTAAATTATTGGTGAAAAAAGTTTCGCTTCAGGACCACCATGTCAACTGCTGTGTTAAATTCAAACAGAAAACATGTGAAGAGCACTATTGTCATCTAAACAAGAAGTCCTAATGCCACTGTAATTACTGTAGCAGCATCAATCAAGGCATCGTGGTGACCCCGAGCATGAATCCTTCCCAAATCTTTCAGGTCTGCTGGCAGCCATGTCTCAGGAAGCTGTCTTCAGCAAGGCAGAAGCAGGTAAGAGAAAAACATTAAAAGTCTATGTCCCATCCTGAGTTGTCATCAGGTGGTGGTTCATCGTTGTCCTCAGGGAAGCTATCAAAATTGCTTGTATCAGTTGGAGATGCAACCTGTCCAATGAAGAAAATTAAACTATTGGTAGTGTTAGTTGCTGCATTTGGAATCTTTAGACAATTTTCTGATTTCAACGGTGAGCTCTTTATACCACTTGTGAATTCATGTTGGCCAGTGAGAGTTAGAGACGGCTCAGAAATGTAGGATTCTGCCATTTTCATTCATAATATTGTTCTAGGTAGTGCTATTAAAAATATTCTGTGAATGGGAATATCATGGTTAGGAGGCCTTTAGTTCCTCGACACCCAAAAGGGTAAAAGAGGAAGTAAAGAAGTCAAAAGAAGAAGGGTGCAAAGTGCATTCTTCAGAACAAAAATAATGAAAAAAAGTGATGGAAAAAGATGAAAGGGTATAATGGGCACCCCATAATTTTTTTTGAATAAGGCAGGCTGATTGTATATAGTAGTGGCCAAAATTGTGGAAGCCTTTTGGGAAAAGTGTATTTTCTAAAACTAGCTAATAACACCACTTTTTTGGGGGAGTAGTACCATAAAATTATATATCAATGGAAAGATAATTTAATCAAGAATGTAATGCCATAACTTTTATGAAGGATTTGCCATTAGAATAGCAGTTACAGTATAAAGAAGAAAAGTGAAACACGTAGAAAAAAGGAGATATACAAAAATTATCACCATGTCAGTTAATACTTAGTTGGGTAACCTTTAGCATGACGTCGTCTTCCCATGGAGTGAACCAAATCTTTTAGTTCTGCAGCTGTGATAATGTGAAACCAAGATTGAACGATTGCTTCTATTAACTGGGTTTTATTGCTGGGTCGCTTCTGACTAACGAGTTTCTTTAGTCGGCTCCATAGATTTTCAATTGGGTTAAGGTCTGGGCTATTCCCAGGCCATTCCAGCAGTGGAATAGGATTATCTTGAAACTCCAAAAAAAAAGTGGTGTTATTAGCCAAACAATACACTTTTCCCAAAAGGTTTCCACAATTTTGGCCACTTGTGTATTTAGAAAGTAATTTTGAAGTAACCTTCAAATGAATGGGTTTGGCTTCTTAGTATTTCCTAACTAGAATGGAGAGTTTGACAAAATAATGTAAAGATTTCTTAATGACATTGACAGCCCCTTGAACTGATCTACAAAGCTGGGATTTAATGCAAATGCATGGCAGGTTATACTGTATGTGTGAAAAACAGAATTGGCATACAGCTGTTTAGAAAATGCATACAAGCAATGACAGAGGAGAAAGAAATTGCTGCCTTTGTCCATATCTAAAAGGTCTGTGTTTATTTATGCCACATATGACAGATAGGTTAAAAAAAAGTCAACAAAAGCTTAGAAAGTGGGAAAACAAATTGCTGGTGTTTTCCATTTAACTTGACGCTGTATGATCCCATATTTATTGAATTAAATATGGTAGGTTCATGATATAAATTTCAACTGCTTTTGTATATCATTTGACTTGGGAGAAATCTGTTTGCAAGAATGTGAAAGACTTAATAAGGAATATAACAAATTAGAATAAATTGAGATTGATTGATTTAAACTTAAAATAATATTGTATATTGTAAAATATACAATAAAATATATCGTATATTTTAGAAAAGTGGACTCAAAATATTAAAAATTAACAAGGCATAAGTAATATGATATGATAAGTGTTTCCCAGTAGTATCTATATTTGTATGTCTCCCAGGAATAATATTTTTTCTTCATATTAGCACCAGTAGTGAAGTATCTGTTTAATGATTAAAAGCCAATATAATAAAGACAACACAGATATTCTCTCTCCTCCAAAATACATTAAATCTTGTAGTACTGTTCCTGAAAATTGTCATTGCTTGGGGGGTGTCACGATAATAGACTGAATGACAGAAGAAAACTTACTATTTTGAGAAAAATTACCTTCCTGATTGCTAAATAGATTGAAATGTACATTCATTCAAACAGAATTAGTAATTCTTGAATATGTTAATTATTATTGGGGGGGTTATACATAATTTACAGATTCCTATGTATTATGTACTTTTCTATCTACTAGTTGAAACATAGGGTAAAGGAATTCAAGAATTCCATAGAGAATGTGTGAAAATAGATCAGAAAAGTCAAATATTTTAAATTTCATTCACAATGAGTATACATTCAAATCTGATAGGAAATATTTGTTTCATGTGGTAAAATACAAATAATATGCAGAAAATTAAACTAAGTACAAGTTGTAGCAAAGTAATGTGTATTGAAAGAAAAGCAATCACATTAATCACCACCAGAATTTAACCCAAGTTTAATTAGCATGTCCACCGTTCTCATAATAATAGTTTCAACAGACCACAATTACAAGAGGGATTTCCTTTGTGTTTATCTAACGGGAATATTTTTCAGGTTTGTCTGTCTTAAATAGTATTCTCAAACCATGACTTCTTTCTGCTAAACAGAGTTATGTTTTATATAGAAATAGATGTTCTTAAATCCATATTTAACAGAATGGCACTTGATCTTCACTTTCTTTCTTTCTTTTTTTTTTTTTACAAATTTAGTGGAAACAAAGGGAAAAGACTTAAGCCAAAGTTAAAAATAGGTATTTCCTTTTTTTCTTTCAATAATATTTTTAGGGCCCTATTATCAGTATTGATACCAATATTTACTGTTGTCCTCAAAATGGCTCTGCATGGAAATTAAGGTGGCTCAGTGCCAGGATACTGAGCTTGTCAATAAAAAAGGTCAGCAGGGGGTTGGACTAGATGACCTCCAAGGTCCCTTCCAACTCTGTTATTCTTAAATCTTATTTATGCCAAATTGGAAAAAAAGTATGACATGTTGTCCATTGAGTACAACAGAGTATGATCTAATACGACATTTAGAAACTGATGGCGTGATAGAAGAAATGAAAAGGAGAACTAAGGCAATGTAAATTGGAAGAAGAACAAAGAAGCTTTCAGTAGTAAAGAGGTAAAGATTTCATTAAAATACATTTCAACCTAAACTTTTGTATTTTACTATAAGCTTCATCACTGATTCCTTGTCAGAAGAAGTCTTCAGATATACTCTTACTGCACGTCTCTGAAAATGAAGTCAAGCAGAGGTCTGCATACATGGGAATGCTAATGTAAGAGAAGAACACATTTCCATGTTTTGACTCAGAGCTCCTGCTTGTTTTTTCCAATGAGTTTATTCAGCAACTTTCTTAAGTTATGATTCCAATATATACATTTTAGCAAGTAATAAAGCTATACTCACACTTGGTACAATAGGAGGTGTCAATGTACCTTTTCTTAAACCTTCCCAGTTAAAGCCTTCAAACCACCTAAAGTCAGAAGATAAAATAATACAAGAACATTGATATGATCCATTACCATTGCAGCAAGACCAAGTAGCCTAACATTAAACATTACAAAAATTACATTTCTGAAACCCTCTAACCTTGTATCAGGGCTGTCAAACTCCCAGACTGTGTGCTGATGCGTCATGCGCTGGCCACGCCCACGCCCAGTTTAGCGAACGGGAAAAAAGTCCCAATACATCACGTGACACTGCCGTGACATGAGTTTGACACCCCTGTTTTATACTAATTGTGGGTAGTTAGGATGGTACCAAGAATTTTTCTCAGTTAGAGAAAATTCTGAATCAAGGCTCTGTCCAGATGCAGATGTCTAATTTGTGATGAAAAAAATAATAATAGAATAAGTCCATTAAATGACATGAGATTCACAGATGCTGAAGCAGATGGACAGATACTTTGATACTGGCTATCTGACTTCTTCAAACATGTAAATTTTTTTTAAAAAGCTAATGAATATCTTTAGGAGATCAGACATATGGATATTTGTAACCCTATTTACATTTAACCTGTCTCCTGTTTATGTTGTATTATGTTGAACAGGAATTGCTGATTGGCTTCCGAAGCAATTTCATTTATTATGTTGTTACATTATGTTAAATTTATTGTATTATATATCATTATGTTATTGAATTTTGGTGCTACCTGATTCTAATTGACCTTGAAGTTGTTTTCGTTTATTTCCATGGCAAAATCTTTAATTCTGCATAGATAGTTAGCACATCCAGGTTTGGGGTTATGATACCAAGTTGAAGCCCACTCTACTCAGAATATATGCAGATGCATTCTGCATAGCTGTCTTATAATAGTCAGGTTTCTGGTGCAAAATATTGCAGATATTGGATTGTGGTAACTCTCATTTCATTCAGTTTTTCTTCTGTGCAAAAAATACACCTATATATTAAATATATTGATGGATTTAAACAGAGGATTACTTTTTCTCCTGAAATATACCTACTTGTGCTTTTGAATATCCTTGACTCCATTTTTCAAGTTACCTAATCTTTCTGATGGGTTGTCCCTGTTTAAAAATAAAAGAACAAGAAAAAAGTTATAGAAGAAAGTTGGAAATCAATTTTTTTTCTAGTATATGTGTGTGTGTTTGTATTAGAAAAAGCTTTATGTGTGTGTGTGTGTGTGTTTCTATAAAGATTAGAAAAAGCTTTTATATACTGTATACTATATATATGTATTCCTGGCAAATAGATGGGGAAGAAATGGAGGTAGTGACAGATTTTATTTTCCTGGGCTCCAAGATCACCGCAGATGGGGACTGCAGCCAAGACATTAAAAGACGCTTGCTCCTGGGGAGGAAAGCTATGGCAAATCTAGACAGCATACTAAAAAGCAGAGACATCACCCTGCCAACAAAAGTGCATATAGTCAAGGCTATGGTTTTCCCAGTTGCAATGTATGGCTGTGAAAATTGGACCATAAGAAAGGCTGAGGGCCAAGGAATTGAGGCCTTTGAACTATGGTGCTGGAGAAGAGTCCTGCGAGTCTCTTGGACTGCAAGGCGATCAAAGTGGTCAGTCCTAGAGGAAATCAACCCTGACTGCTCTTTAGAAGGCCAGATCCTGAAGATGAAACTCAAATACTTTGGCCACCTAATGAGAAGGAAGGACTCACTGGAGAAGAGCCTAATACTGGGAAAGATTGAGGGCAAAAGAAGAAGGGGACGACAGAGAATGACGTGGCTGGATGGAATCACTGAAGCAGTCGGTGTGAGCTTAAATGGACTCCAGAGGATGGTAGAGGACAGGAAGACCTGGAGGAACATTGTCCATGGGGTTGCGAGGGTCAGACACGACTTCGCAACTAACAACAACAACATATATATGTATATGTGTGTCTGTGTGTGTATTTCTATATGTACTAGAACAAGCTTTTATATATACAACACACACAATATATACTGCTCAAAAAAATAAAGGGAACACAAGCAGAAGACATCTGAGATCTAAATGAATGAAATAGCCTTATTAAATACTTTGTTCTTTACATACAGTAGTTTATACACTGCTCAAACAACTAAAGGGAACACAAAACTACTGTATGTAACAAACGAAGTATTTAATAAGGCTATTTCATTCATTCAGATCTCGGATGTCTTCTGCTTGTGTTCCCTTTATTTTTTTGAGCAGTGTATATGTGTGTGTGTGTGTGGCTTACAATGGCTAACAATGTCAGTAATAAAGAATGAAAACAAAATATTGACATCAATGAATTTAATTAACAAGAACCATTAAAAATTAATACACACATATACATATACACACACCCACCACACACACCCACATATATATCTTTATTTGTGAGGTTACTAAAACATATAAAGAATTTACCTGCATAGTTTTTTAATTAAGTTAGCAGCATTTTTGGCAATCTTCTTTGGAAATTCAATCATGTCAATCCCCCTTAGTATGATGTTATATGTTTTCATGGGATCTGGGCCTGAGAAAGGTGGACTACAGAAAAAGAAATCAAATACTAATTAAAATCTAGTATATATAGATTTATATATATATATATATAGTAAAATATAGTAAAGTATGTATGTATGTGTATGTATGTATATATATGTGTGTGTATATATATACACACAAATAAACTGAAACCTGCTTTACCTTATTTTGGATGATTATGGATGATTACTATATGCTGCTTATAATGTAGTTATGATGTCTACATCACAGGTGAGAATAAGAAAATCACTTAGGACGCTGCTTTTATCCTGTTACAGAATAAAAGCTATCCGTAAAATACCAGAAAACCAAAGTTTTACTGTGTTTCCCCGAAAATAAGACCCTGTCTTATATTTTTTTTGAACCCTAAAATAAGCGCTTGGCCTTATTGCCATGCGCTCAAAAGCCCAATTGGGCTTATAATCAGGGGATGTCTTATTTTGGAGGAAACAGGGTAATATTTGCTCAATTATCGTAAAAGTCACAAATGGCAAATAAATGGGACTCAGATTATACAGGTGTGCAGCTATACATATCTTGCAGTTCACTTTCATGCTTTTCTGTCCTTGAATGATATTTTTTTTAAAAAAAATTATCAAGATTGAAAGAACAGCCAAGACTCCAAATTTGGGAGCGCATCCTAAGTTGCTAAACTATTTCCTATCTTCATCACTCACACTAGTGTTTCTCAACCTCAGCAACTTTAATTCATGAATTTTGGAAGTCAAATTCCACCCATCTTAAACTTGCCAAGATTGAAAAACAGTGTTTTGAGAAACATCTGGAACCCTCAAATTCCCAGGATCAGTCTGGGAAAGTATTAACCATTGCACAGAGCTTATAACATTTTACATTTTTTTCTGGAATATTTTGTAAACAGTAGTTTGGTAATAAGCAAATAATAAAGCTTTGTGCTATTATTTTACCCAAAATGCTTATGGAAATTCATATGCCAAATACTGGGAAAACATACATGCAGGCATGATAGGAAATTATTTCAGTTCATCCTGTAAGAATCCAACTGAGTTTGTCACTTACAATGATGTATTTTATTCTTACAATACTTCATTACAGGTAGTTCTTGACTTATGGCCATAATTAAGCCCAAAATTTCTGTTGCTAAATGAGACAGTGGTTAAGTGAGTTTTGCCCCATTTTACAACCTTTCTTGCCACAGTTGTTAAGTGAATCATTGCAGTTGTTCAGTTAGTAACATGGTTGTTAAGTGAATTTGGCTTCCCCTTGACTTTGCTTGTCACAGGGTCAGAAAAGGTGATGACATGACAGGATACTGCAACTGTCATAAATATGAGTCAGTTGCCAAGCATCTGAATTTTGATCACATGACTATGAGGATGCTTCAGTGGTTTTTCTTGTGAAAAAGGGTCGTAAGTCATTTTTTCCAGTTTGTTGTAACTTTGAACTAAGTGAACTGTTGTAAATCAAGGCTTATTTGTATAATGGACATATCTAATGGCTAAATTCCAAACTAATTTAAAGACATTAGAGGATGCACAGTTTGGCACTAGTGTAAGGATCTATTACTATAGATAGTACTATTATTATTATTTACTGGACTGTATAGCATTTCTAAATGTTTAAAGAATTCCGTGTTATTCTGTGAAGTAGGTAATAATTCCTTTTTAAAACAGTATTTTGATTTTGTAAGGATTTTTAATTTTTTTTTTTTAAAGAATGATTTAAATCCATGAGTTGCTGGCCTAAATCTGTTGAGCTGCACATAAAATTATGCTAATCTATATCTTCCGCTGATTGAAGTTCTTGAAATCAAGCAGCTCCGACTTATTTTTATATTATGTTTCTAACTTTAAGAAAAGAGATAATCTGTTAAAAAAAAAGAAAAGCTATAACTCTGTGTTGATTGTTTGCAACGTATATAGGTATTTTTCTTAATTTTCAGTGACACTATTGTAATGATAATATCCCAAAAAAAGTAAGCCATTAGGCCAGAGGTCTTCAAACTTGGCAGCTTTAAGAAATATAGACTCCAAGGGGGTTCAGCTAGCAGCCTCTAAAATATTATACTCAGAAATCTTTTACTTATTTGATCATTTATATCCCATCTTTATTAATTTAACAAATAACTCAAGACATAACCTTCCTTCCCACTTAATTTCCCCACAACCTTCCTGCTTACTTTCCCCACAACAACAATTCTCACTGGAGGTGAATTGGGGCTGAGAGAGCGAGAGAGAGAGTAACTGGCTCAAAATCACTCAGCTGACTTTTCATAGCTAAGGCAGAATTTGAACTCACTGATTTTTTGCTTTCTAGCCTGGTGTCATAACCACTAGACCAAACTGGTTCCCTTTTAATCTTCCTATTCAATGTCTTTAGTGATTTTTTTAAAAAAAGAAATAAAAGCTACATTCAACTTTTCTTTAGAAATGTTTGTTTCAAAATGCTACCTAGCTGCTTTCTAGCATGTTTCCATTTTGTTTTGATTGCCTTATGTTCTGAAGAGATGTTTCAAGTTCCTTCTTGAAAATTGAAGTTCAGTTCAATCTGCATCGATCGAAACATATCTAACTGGTAAAGGGGTGAAATTCCTCCCGGTTCGGACCGGTTAGCTCGAACCGGTAGCAATGACGGCCGGTGGTTCGGAGAACTGGTAGCGATGGCAGCTCGAGGCTCCGCCCACCCACCCGGTTGTCGTTACTTCCTGGTTTTAACCAGGGTTTGCACATGTGCTGAGGGTCGGCGCGTGCACTTCTGAACCGGTACGGAAGGTAAGTAGATTTCACCCCTGAACTGGTACCATGAACTCATGATTTGGTGAACTGGTAGAAAAAGCCAGGTTGATTTGGTATTGTGGGCGGGGGCAGGGGCAGGGAAGTGCTCACCAATTAGAATGAAATGAACAAAAATAGTAAATTTGCCTCATCAATACCCTTTCCTCTTATAGTGGTCATCCAAAGACTTTAGTTGCTAGAAAGCAGGTTGTAAATCCTTGAAAATCATAATAAGCAACTCCATAGTATGTTTTCAAACACTATTTTTGTTTATCATAGCGTATGCCAGCTCTGAATCCCAACTCTTCTAATCAAAGTGACAACAGCAGAAATATTCTCCAGTTTGCTGAACTATTTTTATCTGCAGCTCCAATTCAATGCCCATACCTGCCAGTCAAGAGCTCATACATTAAGATTCCCAGTGACCAGTAGTCTGCTGAAATATCATGTCCTTTGTTCAGGATGATCTCTGGAGCTACGTACTCTGGAGTTCCACAAAAAGTCCATGTTTTCTTTCCAAATCCTATTTTTTTTGCAAAACCAAAATCGACCTGTGAAAGAAGGTTCACACACCCATCAAGGAAGACAAAAAGTTAAAAGCACTTTATGCAGGCACAAACACAGAAAGAGATGGTCACAACACAGGTTTTCACGAGCACATCTAAAGAATAGGCTTCATGAGAAAATTTTCAAAGGAAGAGTATTAAAAGAAAGCTCTGGAGGAGCTGGGTAGTCTAGAAATATGAAATGTAAATAAATAATTAAAAAAAACCGAAAGTCATAGTGGGATAAATTTTATAATCATATTTCTTCAAGTTCATTAAGTTATTAAAATCTTGCTCCAGTTCCAGAAGGGTGCAACAGAAGAAAACAAACTTCTGAAATTATAAGGAGAAGAACAATAGTCAATTTTTGCTTATTTGGCTCCCAGAAATTAATCGGTTTGTATTAATTCTTTGATAAACTGATTTGTCCTAGAATTGCAGAGATGAATACTGCGATTCAGCTAGAAGTACAGTTTTATGGCTTTTAGAAATGGCATTTTATGACAACGGGAGTGGCAACTGAACCGTAACTACAGGGCGATGTAATATTTTATCGCTGTTTGGGAGGAAAACTTCCCCACCACTCACCAATTTGGCATAACCTCGGTGATCTAGGATGAGGTTTTCTGGCTTGAGGTCCCTATAAATGATTCCTTTGGAATGCAAATAGGCAAAAGCTTCTACCACACAAGCTGTATAAAATCTGGTTGTAGAATCTTCAAATGAACCTCTGTCAAGAGGAGAGAAAAAGAGAGACGGAGGGACGGAGAAAGAGAGGGGGGAGGGAGAGAGAGAGAGAGAGAGAGGGAGGGAGGGAGGGAGAGAGGTTACTCTTTCATTCAATTCAGGATCTGGGGCAACAATAAAAATAAACATGATAGCATCATTACTATGTAATTATAATGTAAAAACCAAAATGGCCAATTAAAATTGGGAAGATAAGTATAGAAAACATAAATATTTAAAAAGACTTAAAAAGCTATGTATTGAGATTTTAAAAAATCCAACAGCTAAGACACATTTTTAAAGATACATTTGAGCATCAAAATGCATTCCATTTTGACAGAATGGTTTATAAGGAAAATCCGCAAAATACCACGTGGACAGTTCTAGAAACGTTAATAAGTAAATTAATTGAAATGCTAATACTCTAAAATACTTCTATCCAGATCTAAGTTTTCAGAGTTCCTCTAAAGACAGCCTCTGGTGATGAGCTTAGAAGTCAACAACAAATAGAAAATTCCAGATATTATGCTTCACCTTTATACTTCATTCTTTTTTTTGGAGGGGGGGGGGACAGAAAATCTCACAGCCTTACTTCAGTACAAAATGTTCAATGAGTAAACCTAGTGAAAATAATGGGATTTGTGTTCATCATGTCTTTCTCTTTGATTTTAATAGAACTGATCTAAGCATGACTAAGTCTGAATCCAATCTGTTTTCATCCCTATATTATAGATAAAGGATCTGAAAACAAGAGAACAGGGATTTGTATAAACCTGCTTACGAAAACAGAATTTGGGGGCATCCTGGCTCAAAGCAAAATGCTTTAGATATTCTATTTTCCTTGTTCTAGCATGAGGAGGTAGCGTCACGTAAGGAGGGTATGTGTGTGTGTGTTTGCAGTTTATTGATTGATTGATTGGTTGGTTTGATTTATATGCCGCCCTTCTCCGGAGACTTACAATGCGTTAAGCAATAGCCTTCATACTTTTTGTATATATCTGCTTAGTAGGGCTTTCGGCCCCCCCAAGCGGTGTTCTTTTTATACAAAGTCAGCTTATTGCCCCCACAATCCGGGTCCTCATTTTACCTACCTTGAAAGGATGGAAGGCTGAGTCAACCTTGAGCCTGGTGAGATTTGAACTTGCAGTAATTGCAGGCAGCTGGTGCTACTTAACAGCACTTTAGTCTGCTGCGCCACCAAGGTTAATATAAACATGGCCAGTCCACTAAGATAACCTTCCAATTCCTGGTTTTGCATCCTTGCACCCACCTTATGATGTGGGTGCAAGATGATGAATAGAATATGTCTAGGAGTACAAATGTAGAAATACTGCATGCATTAGGAAAGAAGTGTCAAATTCGATTTCATTGAGGGCTGCATCAGTTTTGTGTTTGACCTTACGGGGCTGGAATGGGCATGGCCAGCACTCATGTCAGGGCACCTGTAGTGGCCAAGTGCTAAGGCAGAACTTCCCCCAGACCCTCCCTCACTCTCATTATAATCTCCTTCCTTCCTTCCTTCCTTCCTTCCTTCCTTCCTTCCTTCCTTCCTTCCTTCCTTCCTTCCTTCCTTCCTTCCTGCCTTCCTTCCTTCCTTCCTCCCTCCCTCCCTCCCTCCCTCCCTCCCTCCCTTCCCTTCTTTTTCCTTCTCTCTTTCTTTTCTTCTTCTTCCTTTCCCGCCCCTGCGGGCCAGTCCTTCACTGTTTCCAGGGTGGTCCTGCGGGCCAGATCTAAGCACCCCGTGCTTTGGCCTTGAGTTTGACACCCCTGCATTAGGAGGTGAGGAAAAGATAGAGACTTTCATTCCAGAAAAAGAATCATAGTAATTTGGATTGGGCTCCAGTATTAAGTCGATACTGATTAATGTATTAATTTGTGTTGCTCAGAGCTGACTTGGTTAGGAATAAACTAGTCCTATTCCAAATGATTTGCTCCTTTTTAATCCACTCCATTGTACAGTAGTAAGTGTTATGCACATGGTCAAATTAAATGGGAATGAATGAAAACTGAGGTATATGAAAATACTATTTGGAATTTACAAATAGGTAAGGATAAGTCATCTTAACTGGCTGTATTATTATTATTTTCTTAAAACTTGATACAGCACCCTCAACCTCAGCCATCATCATGGCTTCCAGAAGACAAAAAAGCCAAAATAGGAGGGACAACAGTGTCATTGAAAGACGCTGTTGAAAAGAATAATGGAGCACGGCTGATTTTCCCCATTTCCCCAAAACCAGAGATTTTGACACTGACAAAAACAGACATCCAATTATTCCAAGTCTACAAGATATGAGGACATTAATCTTGCTTCGTTTAGATCAGCTTTTGGAGCAGTGCAGTGAATTACAGGTAGTTCTTGATTTATGACCATAATTAAGTCCAACATTTTTGTTGCTAAGTGAGCCATTGGTTAAGTGAATTTTGCCCCATTTCACAACCTTTCTTGCTACTATCGTTAAGTGAATCACAGCTACTGTTAAGTGAGCAGCATGGCTGTTAAGTGAATCTGGCTTCCCCGTTGACTTTTGTTTGTCAGAAGGCCGTAAAAGCTGATCACATGATGTTGGGACACTGCAACCGTCATAAATATGAGTCAGTTGCCAAGCATCCGAATTCTGATCAGGTAACCATGGGGATGCTGTAATGGTCGTAAGTCACTTTTGTCAGTTGCATTGTAACTTCAAATGTTCACTAAATGAAGTGTTGTAAGTCAAGGACTTAAATATGTATAGGATTTTATGAGTGGAGTACTTGGCAGTGCTTTCCTCAGGCAGCATTATATCTTGCAAACTGAAAATCACAGTTCAACTATTTTTGTGTGAAACCACTGAAAGTGTCAGAAGAAAATACTTTATTTATCTAATGACTTGACTGCAGAAGCCCACTAGCTATCAGAAGAACCAGACAGCAAAATAACTGTAGGCTATGATAGAATCACATTTCTCTGTTTATTGCTTATTCTGAGATCTTTAAAAAACAACAACCCAAAAAACCCCTCATACATTTATTCTCCAAACTGAATTTATTTTTCTTCATTCCCTTCCAAATAACAAAGGCACAGAGATCAGAAGCTTTACTTTCAACAAATCACAAAATCAACAATCACTGCTATATATTACAGCCCACTTCCAAATTAAGTTTTAAAAGGAGAAACAATATGGTCAGTTTTCCTGACAGATGCAGTTGGTTTCACATTTCACATTCCCCAAATTAACTGCTGGGTAAGCACTTTAAACCCTATACTTTATATTTAAGGATATAAATATATCCTAAGGATATCCTAAGGATATCCTTAGGATACCTATAGACTGACATTTTGCTGTATAAGCCTGTTCCAAAGCAGGCATGCAGCCTAAAACTAAAACAGCATAAAAAGTTAACAAGGTTTTGCTAGTGCTAAGCATTTCAATTATTAATAAATGACCTAAGGAAATAAAAAGAGACATTCTCTTTCGTCGCTAGATGGCAGCAGATACCAGGAGTAGACAGAAAAAGTATTAAAATAAAGGTTCAAAGACTTATGCAAACAATTAAAAGAAATCTGAGCACAACGTAATTTGTATTGTAATTTTATTTTTTTAAAATTAAATACAAGTAAATGTTTGGAATTTAAAATGATAATAAAATCAATACTATAAAAGTAAGTTTTGAGCTTTCATGACTATATTTCTGTCTTATTTTGCTGTACCTCTTATGCAACTGATAAGTTTTAAGTACAGTATTTGCTATCCAATCATAACCTAAGTGATATACTTTTATTTACATAATTTCAATCAGGTGTTAGAGTACATCTCATAGAAGCACCACCAGGCATATTAGCCAGTAAGGCCATTCTTTCATATCTTTTGATTTTGATATTTTATTACTGAATTTCGTTTTATTTCTAATATATTTTAGAATTATAGGAATACTGCTGACTCTGATTTACATTCTGCCTCTATATTTGGAGGAAGGGAGGTCTAAAAATTTAATTATCCTCCTCCTGATAGGGTTTTTATTATATTTATTCATTCATTTATATTTATTTGGCTTTCCGTCTCAAAGTCATGACTGTGGGTGGCAGACAACAATTAAAAACTACATTAAAATTATATAAAAACTCCATAGAAATACTGATCAGAAGCCAAGGTTAAAAGAAAAACTAAGTGACAGATTAAACACAATGACTGCACAGTTTTCCACACATCCAAACTCTCCAGCCCAAGGACAAAACTGCATCTTTAAGACCTTGCAAATCTAATCCCTGGAGAGATGAAGTTACAAAGGGTGGGCGCCACAACAGAAAAAGCTCTCTTCCTGGGCTCCATCAGATGACATTCTGTAATAGATAGGATCTGGATCATCGATGCTCACTAAAAGAAATATTTTGCTTTGGTTGGACCGTGGCTGTTGACTACGGATCAGTGGTGGAAGTCATTTTTTTTTACTACCGGTTCTGTGGGCATGGCTTGGTGGGCGTGGTGTGGTGGGCGTGGCAGGGAAGGATTCTGCAAAATCTTCATTCCCACCCCACTCCAGGGGAAGGACACTGCAAAATCCCCATTCCCACCCCATTCCAGGGGAAGGATACCACAAAATCTCCATTCCCACTCCACTCCATGGGAAGGATACTGCAAAATCTCCATTCCCACCCCACTCCAGGGGAAGGATACTGCAAAATCTCCATTCCTTCCCCACTCCTGGGGAAAGAATATTGCAAAATCTCCATTCCCACCCACTCTGGGGCCAGCCAGAGGTGATATTTGCCGGTTCTCCAAACTACTCAAAATTTCCGCTGCCGGTTCTCCAGAACCTGTCAGAACCTGCTGAATAGCACCCCTGCTATGGATGGTTCCTCTAGCTCGGAGTGTCAATCTCGATTTCAGGGAGGGCCGCATCAAGGTTGTGTATGACCTCGGGGGGGCATGGCCAGCTCTACATCACTCGTGTTGGGGGTGCCTGTGGTGGCCCGAGTGCTCTGCCAGCGAAAACGGAGCTCCGTTTTCACTGGCAGAGGGTTGCAGGAGGCCGTCGCAGCCAAAACAGAACTCCGTTTCCACTGGCAGAGGCTCCATGGGCTGGTCCTTCACTGTTTCCAGGGCGGCCCCGTGAGCCAGAACTAAGCACACCCTGAGGGCTGGATTCGGCCCGTGGGCCTTGAGTTTGACACCCCTGATCTAGCTGAAATGGTTTCCATGGTATTTTGAAAGGAGATCTGGAGGAACATTAGTTGTGTGGAAGAGAATAGGTAGCTCCCTCTCTGAAAGTGATAATGCAGTGGGGGTGGGGTGGGGTGCCGGGACAGGGATGGGGGGGAGGCTTAACTTGAAAGCATCAAGGAGAACTTTTGAAGGACCACAAGGGGGAATGCAAGTAAGTTGGAGGTCGGGATGAGATGCATTGCTGAAAGTGTTTGAAAGAAAAGAGATCGTCAGTAGTGGGTTAACCAGATTTTAGACTGGGGATGGAGAATCCTATTGGAACGGTAGAGGAGGAATCCCATGCTATTTAATACCTTGAAGGGGGTCAAACATCAATTTGAGTGAGGTATCATCAATACTCTGATCATACTCGGCTAATTCGTTACCTGAGCCATAGATCTATGGCTCAGCCATAGGAGATCCTTATTCAATGTCTGGAAGCTGAAAATGGGAAAAACTGGGTAAAATTAAACCTGTTAGGAAATGGGTATTGCCTAATTGGTTGGCCAGGAAATATATAAGCCAACATTGTATGTTTGTATTATGTGAATGTATTATGTAGGTTTAAGAACTGTGCTGAGTCATTCTGCACCCTGATTGGCTGAGCTCTGCAGCAAATGTATTTAATTTATTTATTAAGGACAGCTAAATTATGGTTAGCCAGAACACTATACCATTTTTACCTGCTGCTATGCTGTAACAAACTGTTTCCGTGCGTAAAACTCTAACGGTATTTTGCTTTATAAGCCACAACTTCGGGTGTAACTCAATAATATCCTTAACAAAACCCAGGCAAGGTGAGAAGTAGTGTTCATAAAAAAGATTCAGACTTCTATTTTGGCTCCAGACTAGGTTTATTTATTTATTTATTATTTATTTATTAATGAGATTTATATGCTGCCCTATCTCCAGCCGGACTCAGGGCGGCTCACAACAGTAAAAAACATCTAATGAAAAAGTTAAAAAGAAATTAAATCCAAATCTCATAATTTAACAGTTAAAAGTTAGTCTTAAATCAAGACTAACAAGTTAAAAATTAAAACCTCATCAGTCCAGGCCAGCCAAATGAAACAGCCATGTTTTCAGGTCGCGGAGGAAAGAGCGGAGGTCGGGGGCCACCCGGAGCTCCAGGGGCAGTTGATTCCAAAGGGTAGGTGTGCCCACAGAGAAAGCTCTCCCACTGGGGGTCGCCAGCCGACACTGTCTGGCCGACGGCACCCTGAGGAGGCCCTCTCTGTGGGAACGCACTGGGCGATGGGCAGCTGTTGCTGGCTGCAGCCCCAAATATCCCGGGCCTAAGCCATATAGGGCCTTATAGGTAATCACCAGCACCTTGAATCTCACTCGGAGGGCAACCGGCAGCCAATGCAAGTCGCGTAGGAGAGGTGTAACATGGGAGTATCGAGATACTCCCATCACAACCCGCGCGGCCGCATTCTGCACCAGCTGAAGCCTCCAAGTGGTCTTCAAGGGCAGCCCCATGTAGAGGGCATTGCAGTAGTCAATACGGGAGGTGATAAGGTTACCTTCCCTACTGAGTTCACACACATTCACAAGCCTTTCTGAATTCAAGCTCCTGCTTGATCAGCAAATAGTCAAGGTGAAAAAAAAGACTTTTGCCCAGCTTCAGCAGGTGCAACAATAAAATCCTCTTTTTTTTTGGTGGTGGTGGGTAACTTGTGATACTAACTCATCATTCACACCTCTACGATATAGAAATGCAACATATTCTGCCTGGAACTACTTTTGAAGGCATGTCAGAAATTGCAGTTGGTCAAAGATTGCTATGAACTAATTAAAATATACAGATGTCTATGGAGATTCTCAGTCATCCAGGTCATCGTTGCCCCAAAGATGCTTTTCAAAAGGCAACTGGACTTTGTTTTTCCTTGAAGACTTTTTGCTTACTATCCAAGAAGCTTCTTCAATTCTGACTGAATGGTGGAGGATGGAAGGATTTATATTCCTTGCAGTCATTTGGGAATATGGACCCAGTTTGAGAAGTAAAACGTCTTCAAGGAAAAACAGTCCAGTTGCCTTTTGAAAAACAGTATATTGGGACAATATATTTTTTTTGTGGGCTCAACACTGATTGGCCAATATGTTTCTGAATTCAATTCAAAGTCCTGGTATGAATTGGTTGTCTTTGGAATCAGGGAGAATCTACCCATTCTGAAAAGTCTTCCTGGGACAGGAAGTTTTTGCTTCCTATCCTGCATTAAATTCTTGTTTGTTTGTTTTATATGGCTGCCAGTGTCATGGTAGAGCCTCTGGATAGTTAAAAACAAGTTTTAACATAAGACCAAAAACCAAACCAAATTAACCACAATACAAAGCAGGCCTTAAAATAAATAAATACATTAATACATGTTGGGAGGTGGAAGCAGACTTCCTTGATTGCATTGCAAACAGCTTCTTCTACAAGCTGAGATTGCCTCCTTCCCAATTTTGTTCTCCCAGGTATTTGAAGGATCAGGATTGTTGGAGCAGCTGGATTTGAGTGGATTGCTTGCAGCAAAATGTCTTTTTGTGGCTTTTGTGAGATGTATGGTTTTATTGGTTATATTTTCTTTCTTGCTGTATATTGTAAACAACTCAAAGTACTGAGATTAGAGTGGTAGGCAATATAAGAAACCCTCCCAGGTAAGAATAATTGAATTTAATGGAAATTCTGTTGAAGTCAGGATTGCAGCATTACTTACTTGAATGACGTACCCTGTTGTCTGAAACTACCTCGAACAAAATTGCATGTTGAATATTTAAAAGCACAATGTAGCAGTCCATCATAGTAGTGAAATCTGTCAACTTTAAGAGAACAACACTAATTCAACAACACACTGAGTGAATTGGGTGGGGTGATGAAGGAACCCTTTGCTGTACTTTGAGAAATT
Source organism: Pantherophis guttatus (assembly GCF_059756535.1). Classification (NCBI taxonomy): domain Eukaryota; kingdom Metazoa; phylum Chordata; class Lepidosauria; order Squamata; family Colubridae; genus Pantherophis; species Pantherophis guttatus. The sequence continues at coordinate 73,226,635 of NC_142068.1, read as the reverse complement.
TATTTCTGCTGGCCGACGCCAAAGAGTTTTTGGCAGAGATATCTGTCAGAATTGTCCTGTTGGCCAAGACGAGGATTATATGAGGACACTCTTCTATTGCTGCCAGCAGTCCTAAGTAATTTCCTACAATAGGCAGCATGTCACGATGGATAAATGTTGTCTTCAGTAAGAGTGTCTTCTCAATATCATTAGCTGAAGAAGGTGAGCGGAAGGACTAATATGTCAGCTAATGGGCTTCCCATAAACATCTGATCAGCCATGAGGTAAAGCCATGGACCAAGCAGGCCTTGGTCTGATCATAGCATGGCTATCTTTCAAAATCAGTTGGTAGTTAGCTCAATGCCATAAATTCCACTAAATACATACATTTTGGACACATGTAATCTTGATCATCATCTAGAGAAGGGGTGTCAAACTCTTATCACGTGCTGGCCCTGCCCAGCTTTAGCAAAGGGGGAAAAAGTCCCGATACATCATGTGACACCGCTGTGACAGCACAAGTTTGACACCCCTGATCTAGAGCAGTAGTCCCCAACTTTTGTAGCTTGGCGGCATGATGGGCGGGGGAAGAGGGGAACCAGGCCTCGCGAGCGGCGGGCCAGCGCAGCACGCACATGCAGTGCAACTTGTGTAAGTGATGGACTGGCACACATGTGCACGCACAGCTCAACTTGCACAAGTTGTGCTGTGTATGCATGTGCACAAGTACCAGCCCACTGCTTGTGCGGACCGGTTGTGAATAGGCCGCAGCTTGGTAGTGGGACACCACTAGAGCAGAATATTGTCTTACATTGGAAGGCTGGATCACATCTGTTTGCCATAGAAAGTAGTTGCTTTTTTTTTTGTCAGCCCTAGAAAATGAAGAGTTATTTACATGGCAGCACAACACACTAGATTATTACCCATTTAGATTATATTTTGAATCTTACTCAAGGATACCCAATTGGTATCGTAGCCAAGCCAGAATTTGACTGTTCCAAAATTCATTCTTTCCATTATACCGTTCAAGTTCTTTTGACCCAAAAGCCTGGAAGATGATTCCTATTTCTTTACTAAAATCAGGGGACTAGCTATGTAGGTTGCATTTCATATACACATCATCTCTGCCAGAAATGATTCTACAATAAAACAACTTGGACTTAAATGTTGTCAGAGCATGAAGATGACAGAGATCAAATTGACTGCATGTATCGCTCAGAATAAATGCTGTAGGGATGTGCCTTAGAAAAGACATGGTAAGTTACAGTTTACCATTTGTGCAAAGCAAATAAATGGAGAATTCTGATAGGACAGAGACAATGGGGAAATAATTCTATGAAATGATGCTTCTTTCCCACATTATATTAATAAAAGAGAACTTCATATTGGAAGTGGTTGACTAGTTAAAACTCAGTGCCACATCCTTTCCCCACCCCCATCCTGTCGCCGTGTGTCTGGCTCCCTTCTCTGCCATCTTGTCTACGCGATTTTATCTGTTAATGTTTTATTTTCTGTTTTTTTTTAAATAATGGATGATTTTAACGTTTTTTAAATGTTTTTTTAAGTTGTAAGCTGCCCAGGGTCATTGGATACAAGATGGGTGGCAAATAAATTTAATAAGTGAATGAATGAATGAATGAATGAATGAATGACTACCAAGTTTTATATTTTGGGTGTAGGTTACATATTGGACTGAGTAGCATCTGCGTGTAGCTCTTTCAGCTGCATGTGGTGACATGCAGACAACAACAACAACAACAACAACAACAACACACACACACACCTGTCCTTTGTGTATTCACACTTGATAAGTTCACATTGAGGACCACATGATACCCGACAGAACACAATTAATGTTTCTAGTTTCTGGGCAAGATCTGTTTAATTTGTACAGTATTTTAATCTTGTATTTTATATTTTAAATTTTATGACATACGGTAGTATGCCTTATTTTAATCGTGACAGGAATAAATCAACAAACTCTAGAATTTTTTTAATTATACAGATTGTTCACGTGATCGCATTTGGTATGCCAAGCGAATGTCATTTCCTATCACAACAAACCTTATGACATCTCTTACCTGTCCCTGAGAATTGTCCAAAGCTCTCCACCTAAACAGGCTTCCATCAACATATATAAATACTTGCTGTCCTTAAATGTCCTATATAGCCTATAAAAGAAAGGGGGAAAAGAGTTATGAATGCTTACTGGACTTTGAAATGTTAAATACAGTCTATGACCTTCGGCCACTTAAAGAATAGGTGATGGTCTTTAGGTGTTGTATTATTATTATCGTTCTGAGAAAAAATGAAGTCTATTCAGACTTCTGTCAATTAATTCTTTTTTTTTTTTCTGAATTCAGTAGACAACATGTGACTTAGCTTTTGAGGATTTCTGCTACTTTTTTTCTTTTCCTGCATCAAGGGAATATAAATGCTGGAGGCTTACTATGCCAACCGTTACCAATCTCTAATAAATTATAGATGATGTAAGACATTTGGCCTTGAACTGCCTTCAGCTATCAGTCATGGCAAATCTCAAAAGATGCCCTATCATGAATGCCTCTGTCTGTGGGGGTTCCCAATTACAGAGGATATGCAACATGTCCTATGATACTGTAATTTTGAGAGGGACTTGAGTGCTACATTAATTAGACATCTCACAAAAGCACTGCCAGATGCAGAAGAAAACGGGTGTATCTCTTTTTTGGAAGCAGAGTATATGAGCTATTGATACCCATAATAAGCCAAAATTTGGTCTAGCAGCTTTGAAAACATGTTTGTAAATACAACCCAACAGGGTTGAATTATTTTAAAACTTCTGTCTTTCGATTCTGAAATTGCCTTACAGATTATTTCATGTTCTTTTCTGGATCCTCCATGACAGCAGTAGCACTTAGACTTATACACCGCTTCATAGTGCTTCACAGCTCTCTCTAAGCGGTTTACAGAGTCAGCATATTGCTGACAACCTGGGGTTCTCATTTTATCAACCTCGGAAAGATGGAAGGCTGAGTCAATCTTGAGCCAATTGAACAATTGAACTGCTGGCAATTGGCAGAATTAGTCTGCAATACTGCATTCTATGAACTGCGTCACCACTGCTCTACTTAGGGATAATGAAGGGTCTTAGGTGTATATATAGTCCAAGACTGTACTAAAGATGTTTTGTTTTTTTATTTCTTGTCTTGTCTTTAGTACTCCCTAGCTTGATGAGAATTCTGACATATAGAAATCTCACATTTTTGCAAAACTTGGACTGCTTTTGATCAAAATAAGCTATTTTGTGAAGGGATTTTAGTATTTTTTTCCCCCTTAATTTTCCTTATTTTTCTAATCTTTTTGCTAGAAAGCTGGATATTTTGAAATAGCTCTCAAGCAGAAATAACTTTTACTTGTATTTTTACTATTTTATACAAGTTTCATAAAATTATAATGAAGGTGATTCAAAGGAGGTTAGGGATCCAAGTATCTAAAGAAGCCAAGGCGTAATTCAATGTTGTTCTAAGCCACCTTGTAACATTTTGGAGGTACAAATGTGTGCATGTTTGTGTGTATCCACCTATACACAATGAGTTACTAAGATATGACCTATGCTGCTATAGCTATTAGTTAAGAATGGGAAGGAGAGCAGAAATAACAATAGCAGTAGCACTAACACTTATACAGTGTAAGCTGTACTTACACAGCCCTCTCTAAGCAGTTTACACTAAATCAGCATATTGCCCCCAACAATCTAGATCTTCATTTTACCAACCTCGGAAGGATGGAAGGCTGAGTCAACATTGAGCCAGTGAGAATCGAATGGCTGGCTATTGGCAGAATTAGGCTGCAATACTGCATTCTAACCACTACGCCACCACAGCTTTTTGAAACGTAGTTAACATGCCTTCAGTTAGGCATAATATTTCATTGTTATTAATAACCAAATGTCTATCTTTAAAAATGAATTGGCTGTTTTAAGTTATTTATTGCCTGTTTTTTTTATGCACATTGCAACTTTACTCTTCATTTAAGTTACACTGTGGTATTTACAATAATAAATAACGTAGCGAGAATTCATGTACTCGTTGGATATTTCAGGCATTTGAACGAATGTTTAGAGCAGATAAGGCATTATATAGCAATTTGATAGAAAAATGTAATGAAAAGCTGAGAACAAATTCTGCACTCTGAAAGTTTTATCCAAGAACACAAGTCATACCTCACAATAAAATCTGAGTGAGCGCCTTGCATGATCTGTTTTTCTGAGCGTATATGTTCTTGCTGTCTCGTGTCTACTATGTGGCGTTTCTTTAGTATCTTCATTGCAAAAGTTTTTGATTCATCACTTTTCAACTGCACCTTGAGGAAACCAGACATTTGAATGATCAGAATCAGTGGTTATAGTAGGGCTCCCAAATGTTGAGCTTTGAGTACATAATCGCTAGTCGTTACTTTCAAGTGCAAAGTAATACAATCAACAGGCTTAAAATTCTATATTCAGACTCAAGTTAATGGCCGTGACAGCTTATTCTTCCTTTGAGTAAAAACATGTGAAGAAATGTTATCAACTGCCCCCAGAGATACAAAGAATTCAAGACCTCGGTGCCTTCCGCCGTGCCCTGAAGACCTTCCTTTTTCAGCAAGCTGGGCTGGCTTAATGCCTTTTAAATGTTTTAAATATGTTTTGTTATTGTTTTTTAACTTTGGGGCCAAATTTATATATTTCTTTTAAAACTGTTTTTAATGTTTGTATTTATGTTTTTTACTTTGGCTGTACACCGCACTGAGTCCTTCGGGAGAAGGGCGGTCTATAAATTTAATAATAAATAAATAAATAAATAAATAAATAAATAAATAAATAAATAAATAAATAAAATTGCTCTAATTTTCACTCAGGCTACTAATGAGTTGGGATGGAAAACATGTTGGAAGGGGCTAATCTGATTTTAGGGAGTCAGAATAATCATTTTCAGGAAGGAAGTAATCTGATTATTTAAGAAGATGAATGTGATGAGAAAGTCTGTTCAATTATGAGGAAAAATTGGCATGTTATTTGAAATTATTATCATATTTATGTATTTTAAAATGTGTTGGTAGTGGTTTGTTATCCGAGTTTGTTGTTTAATTTCCAAACGTTCAGAAGCTAAACAACAAACTGGGATAACAAACCACCGCCACCATCTACCACCCGAGCTACAAATATTTTCCGCCATTTCTAATTTTAAAATCTTTATATCTTGCATCTTATTCAGTAATGGGAAGCAAGATGTATTCTTGCATCCAGGTCAGGCAGACAATGTGATTGTGGTGCTGACCGAGTGCCCAGAGACTGAGAGTTTGGATGGGGAGAAACTGACTTTGATTCAATTTTGGCAAAATGGAGAGGCTTTGGGGTTTTGACCCCACCATCTTCAGGTGGGGTCTTCTGGTGATCTGTCATAATTGACTCTGGACAGGGTTGCACCTCCCTAGATGAGCTGATGTGTAATTTGGGGGAGTCTTACTGGACTCACCTCTCCTGCTTCAGAAGCAGGTGGCACACATAGTTAGGAGGAGCTTTGCACAGATTTATCTAGTGCCCCAAGTGTGCTTTTTCTGCACCCAGGGGCCATGCTCGTGATTACTCATACTTTAGTCACTTCCCATTCGGATTACTGCAATGTGCTCTATGTGATGCTGCCCTTGAAGACTACTTGGAAGCTACAACTGGTCCAGAATGCAGAAGTGTGTATGGTACTGCACGCTTGAGAATGTTGCACCTATGTTGGGCAAGCTACACCGGCTCCCAGTTTCCTTCTGTGTCCAATTTAAGGTGGCGGTTACCACCTTTAAAGATCTTCATAGCATGGGATATGGTTATATGCAGGACCATCCCTCCCTGAGAGGGATGTCTGTCCATCCTACCATGTTGGATAGGGTGCCATGCTCTTCCACTGACATCTTGTTATCTAATGAGATCTCAGAATTGTCCCTTTTCTATAGCCGCTCCTACTTTAAGGAATACCTTCCCCAACAAATGATTGGGCAGGCGCTCACTTTTTTAGTATCTTAGAAGGCTATCAAAATCTGGCCTTTTACTCAGGTACTGGAATAGAATGAAGCTATCTGGAGCTGATTGTGGGGCATCATGAGTGAGGGACTGGATTTTTGTTTTATTTTATAGCTTATGATTTCATAGTTACTAGTTTTGTTTTGAGACACCAAGAATTGTGTTTAAGATGGGCAGGTATTCATATAAATAAACAAATAAATGAAATACTAACAGAGATTGAAGCCATGTCATTTACCAAGTTTCCACAGCTTAGTCTAGAACATTCCTCATTCCATTCCACTGCTTTAACCACTACACCACATTCCCTCTCTTATTTGACTTCCTTTTTCTTTACTCACCTTCAGCAATGACAACTAAACAGACCAGCAAGCCCTTTACCTTTCCACATGTGTTTTGCAATGACATCTCTTTTCAACATTTATTTTAGCTTTATATAAAAAATAGCTCCTTCAAACATAGTACATTATATAAAATTTGGTCAAATGTTTAAACAAAACACTTAACTTTGACCAGGTAAAATAATTTTCAACAGTCCTTTCGTTATGCGCTCCAATAATATTAAATTATCTACAACTGCATCGTTCTTATTCCCTTATTAAGAAAATACTGTATACTGTACAGAAGGGTTAGGGTTAGGGAATATGAAGGAAATGTTGGAAATGAAAGGAAAAATGGAATAGAAATGAGCTATCTCTACATTCTATTTTCTTTCTAAGTATCCTTACAATGCTAATAATGAGATTTTAATTCTGCCTTGAATGTAAACATGGAAAAGGTTGCATGTTCTACAGTATATTAAAAAAAGAAAGAAATTCTACTTCCTTCTAGCACTGATGATATTACCTAGTTTGGTAATGAAACATCAGCAAGAAAAACTACAAAGTTCACACAGCACTATTAATCCTACCAATAAATGTCATAATAAATAATGACTTTATTTATATTGATTTTATTTCTATGGACATCCATTTTGTAAATCTTATTCATCTAATAACATATTAAAAATAATACAGAAGAACAAAAGCATGAAAATCTAGAACATCTAGAAGCCACCACGGGTTTGTTAAAAACAGATCATGCCAAACCAATCTTATTTTATTCTTTGACAAAGTGAATAAATTAGTAACCAAGAGAAATTCTGTGGACATAGTATACTTACTGAACTCAATAAGGCATTTGACAAAGTAGACCACAACCTACTTTTTCTAAGCTAGAAAAATGTAGTATAGACAGCTTCACCACCAGATGGATTTGTAACTGGCTGACAAACCATACTCAATGAGTCGTCCTTAATGGTGCTACATCTGCATGGAGAGAAGTAAGCCATGAGGTTCCACAAGGTTCTGTTTTAGGCCCAGTACTCTTTAATATCTTCATAAATGATTTGGATGAGAAAATAGAAGGGGAACTCATCAAATTTGCTGATGACATTAAACTGGCAAGGATAGCCAACACCCCAGAAGACAAGCTCAGTATCCAAAAAGACCATGACAGACTTGAACAATGGACCCTATCCAACAACATGAAATTTCCTATGCAGGAAAAACCAATGGTACAAGTACAGATTAGGTGAAACCTGGCTCAAAAACAGTAACTGTGAGAGGGACCTTGCAGTCCTCATGGATGATCACAACATGAGCTAGTCGCAGTGTGCAGCCACCGCCAAAAAACTAATACAATCCTTGGCTGTATAAACAGAAGCCTAGAATCAAAATCACATTAAATATTAGTACTACTTTATAAAGTCTTAGTAAGACCACACCTGGAATACTGCATCCAGTTTAGGTCACGACATTACAAAAAAGATGTTGTGATGTTGGAAAAAGTGCAAAGAAGAGCAACTAAGATGATTAAAGGCCTGGAGACTAAAACATATGAAAAATTGTTACAGGAATCGGGTATGGATATTCTAGGAGTGACATGATAGCAGTAGTCCAGTATTTGAGGGGCTGCCACAAAGAAGAGAGTCAACTTATTTTCCAAAGCACTAGAAGGAACAATGGATGGAAACTAATCAAGGAGAGAAGCAACCTGGAACTAAAAAGAAACTTCCCAACAGTGAAAACAATTAACCAGTGGAACAGCTTGCCCTCAGAAGTTGCAGATGCTTCATCGCTGGAGGTTTTTCAGAAAAAAATGAATAGGCACCTTGTCTGAAATGGTATATGGTCTCTTGCTTGAGCAAGGGGTTGGACTAGAAGACCTCCAAGGTCCCTTCCAGCTCTATTCTGATTGATTGAAAATCTATACTGGTTGCCAATAATAGTCCAAGTAAAAACTCAGTAGAAACAGTAGCATCTCACATAACATCTAACTCCCCAACTCTCATGCACTGAGCCACTGGGCCACCTTTTAGTCTCCAAAGGTCTCCAAAAAGCCATCAAGGCCCTTCCTAAATTTAACCAAGTTTGAAGCCAAATATATATGGGGTGGCAGCAATCCATTTGGGAAATTCTAAAAGAAGATGATTCTTGTACTTTTTCCAAACAAGTAGATGGAACAAATATTTTAAGATAAATTAAAGCGCCTTACAGCAAGAAACTCTGACTCAAGAAAATGAATTTATTTCCAGAAACTTTTCAATGGGGCATTGAAGCAGCATGCAACCTTTTCTATCTTTCACTGGAGGAAACCCAATGTCACAATTCACTGGTTCACAAACTCGACCAGAGTTTGTCTTCTCCGTGTCTTACTGAGGTCAGAAAGAAATCATTTTGAAAGAGCCAAAAAATTGCTCAATGATTGGATGGATGAAAAATGCAGATGTGTGAGAGAACAAGGGCCAAAATGTCAGTACTTCACGTTGCCAGTTTTTGCTGTACATTGAAAGGGAAATTGTTCACCTGAATAGTGTGGAATGAGAGTATTTTATGATGCAAGTCATCCAGTCAAATGAGATGCATTTGTATGCTGCCCAAGACAAAAAGCTGCTTCATTTAACAACTCTGTTCTCTGATAGCTTGACATCGCCAGTCTGCCAGAGGAGGAAAACTCTCTTTCAATCTAATTTCCTTGCTGTTACTAAAGGAGATGCAATTTGATCATTTGTTGAAAGTTTTCTGCCTAGATTCCTCTTTTGAATGCAATTGGCATTTTCTCCAATAGAAGCAACCTGAGCATGTCAGACATTTGGCGTTTCAATCAAAGATGGGGCAAGACAAATCAGCAATATCTCAAAACCGAGGAAGCAAAAAGTAAGTTTTTGTGCAGATCATTAAGTTCTGCAGAGCTTTAAAATAAAGCTTTAAAGACAAACCCAAAGGTCCATATAGTAAGCTGTTTGAATGTACTTAAAGCAGTGTACTAAAGTCAGTGGGACTCTGATGCAATTTCTCACTAACCCAAAATCTTATTAAAGCTCATAAAATTATCTGCTACAATGTCCTACCTGTCAATGACTACTTCAGCTTCAATCACAACAATACATGAGCACATAATAGATACAAACTTAAGGTAAACTGCACTAAACTCAATTGCAGAAAAAATGACTTCAGCAACAGAGTGGTCAATGCCTGGAATGCACTACCTGACTCTGTGGTTTAATCCCAAAACCCCAAAAATTTTAACCTAAGACTATCTACTGTTGATCTCACCCCATTCCTAAGAGGTCTGAAGGGGCGTGCATAAGAGCACCAGCGTGCCTACCCTCCCTGTCCTAATGTTTCTTCTATTTGTACCTATTTTATGTATCCAATCCATGCTTATACTTATTACCAAATACGTTCTTGACAAATAAAATAAATAAATAAAATAAACGTATGATTAAATCTAGCTTCAACTCGGTATGCTTCATTTGATCATTGCTTTTTAGAAAAACAACATTTATATTTCTAGCATTCAAGAAATCAAGATGGTTTCCAAACCTTAGTTATACTTGTGAGAAAGAAGTGCTGTATAAAGTGCTGTATAAAGTGCTGTATATAGGTGTTATTTAGAAATATGATCTTCATAATAGCTATAGAATCTACTTTGGCACCAATGACTGAATCATGAGTTCTCGTATTGCTCTTAAATGGTGACTCCCACTATGACTGTAGCCAAAATATGGCCACTGAGTAATAATAAAGGAGATTAAGGGATTCTCCATCTGTAATGTGTGTGTATATGTATGTATGTATATTTTATATACATATATATATATATACACATATATATAAAACTATAAAAGATCACTATTTCATCCCAAATGATTACAGGTTCTGCTTACTGCCAACCAAAGTAGTATGAATATTGGGGGAAAAAACTATATGGAATGTACAAATACAAAAGAAATGTTCCTGTTTCAACCAATAATTGACTGGAAATCCAAACAGAAGCCTTCCTGTTAAAAAGGAATGACAGTCTGACATTTTGCTGTGAAGCGTCTACTTATTTTTCTCAAATAGGAAACTATTTAAAAAAAAAACCTCAGGTGGTTGAATGCTAAATAGTTTGGACATGAGGAAGAGCCACCCACAAGTAAAGGAAGGGTTTCTAATACTGGCTGACATCCAGCACAGCCTGCTATGACTTTCCTGTGAGTGAAGCTAATATCTGGAGAAACATCTGTTGCTGGCAAGAATCCATATGACAACTGCTCTTCTATCCTGTAATGGAATGGGAAGCATCTCTGCATGAAAGGAACTTGTTGTATCAATATACCAGCGGGTAATCCTTCTCCCGGTCATATATATATAAAGTGGTTTTCTATCGAGGCATCTGGTCTAGCCCAACATATGGGAGGGAGCATACTGCTTCCATTTTCGCCTTTCAGCTCCAATCCAGGAGCCCTCAAACAGTCACATTTACGACAAACAATTTTATACCAAATTTATATTTTGCTGATAAAGAAATAAAGGAATAGATCTACACGAGTCTCCCTTTATTCTTTATCAGCAAAATATAAATTTTATATATATATATATATATTTGTTTTTGTAGATTTTAACGAGTAGAGGTATGCAAGTTTGGTGTATTTGGGTCTTTTCCCGTGTAAGATTGATAGTATCTTGGCAACGTTTAGACGAGGTCCCACTTGTCATCTTCAGGCTGGTGTCTTCGGCTTTGTGCTTGTGCGAGGAAAGTGGCTTTCCTCGAACAAACACGAAGCCGAAGACACCAGCCTGAAGATGACGAGTGGGACCTCATCGAAACGTTGCCAAGATACTATCAATCTGACACAGGAAAAGACCTGAATACACCAAAACTTGCATGCATATATATATATATATATCTCCACACACTTTAAATTAGAACAGAAATGATGAAATATTTATGGTTTAACTCCCTTTCACATACATATGGAAACACATACAAACACACACACACACACACACACACACACACACACACATCTTCCTTCCTTCCTTCCTTCCTTCCTCCCTTACTCCCTCCCTCCTTCCCTCCCTCCCTTCCGGCATAAGCATAAAGCATAAAGCCAGAAGAATTACCTTGGGCCAATTGCCCTCTCTCAGCCCTGGGAAGGAGACAATGACTTGTCCAAAATCTTGTCATGAAAGTTGCAAGGACTTGTCTCAAAGGTACCGCTACGATACAAGCGATGGCTGTTGTAGATTATAAGAACAGAGTCTATTGCATGAATCTTCGTTACGCAACTGGAACACTTAACACTTGGGGGAAGCTAATCAATCAGAATCTAAAATGTAAATCTCATTTACAAGATTGTAAATACACATTCTCAGTCAATGTCCATTGTAAAAGGCCTTTGTTTAAAAAGATTGATTGATTGATTGATTGATTTTTGTCAAGCATATATAAGATTACAGATAAAGTATAAACATGATTGTGAATACATGAAATGTATAAACTTGATAAACATGATTATGAATACATGAGATGGTTACGAATAAATGGGGGACATTAGGACAGGGACTGTAGGCACGCTGGTGCTCTTATGCACGCCCCTTACAGACCTCTTAGGAATGGGGTGAGGTCAACAGTAGAAAGTCTAAGGTTAAAGTTTTGTGGGTTTGGGGAAGAGAGCATAGAGTCAGGTAGTGCTTTCCAGGCATTGACCACTCTGTTGCTGAAGTCGTATTTTCTGCAATCGAGTTTGGAGTGGTTTACCTTAAGTTTGTATCTATTGTGTGCATGTGTGTTGTTGTGGTTGAAGCTGAAGTAGTCATTGACAGGTAGGACATTGTAGCAGATAATTTTATGTTCTACACTTAGGTCTTTTTGTTTAAAGGTTTTAAAAAACAAGCAACAGTATCTGAAAAAAATAGTAGCTTGGACTTAAATTTTCTCATTCTAAGGAAAAATGAATAAACCCCCAAAATTTTGATAAGTAATCTAGTCTATTTTAGGCATTTTAAGCACCTCATTCATTTCTATAACAAAAGGCAAAAAGTATTTTAAAACACTTCCAACTATACCTATCCTTAGCACACGAACAGTAAAATCGTTATGGATCAAACATTTGTGGGATTATAAGGCACTACGTTTTTGTATCTTAATGCTACATTTGGAAAGGTTGGATTAAAGTAGTAAATTCAGGAGTTGCAATTAAAGTATGTTTTCATGGAATATGAAGGGGGTACTGTCACTTTATAACTCTTTGAATGGGTCTTCTGACTTCATCCTAGACATGATTAGAAAATAATTGCAAATTATCCTCAATGTGGCCATGTACACTATAGATATGATCTAACCTGTTGTACACCCAGCACAACAGTTGTGTGAAACTATTGTACTTCTGAGAAACGGGGGTTTGGGACAGTGGTGAAATCCAAATTTTTTTACTACCAGTTCTGTGGGCATGGCTTGGTGGGCATGGTGTGGCTTGGTGGGTGTGACTTGGTGGGCGTGACAGGGGAAGGATACTGCAAAATCTCCATTTCCACCCCACTCCAGGGGAAGGATACTGCAAAATCCTCATTCCCTCCCCACTCCTGGGGGAAGGATATTGCAAAATCTCCATTCCCACCCCACTCTGGGATCAGCCAGAGGTGGTATTTGCCGGTTCTCTGAACTACTCAAAATTTCCGCTACCGATTCTCCAGAACCTGTCAGAACCTGTTGGATTTCACCCCTGGTTTGGGATCTTGCTCTGATCTGTGCCATTCTTTTGCATAAATTAATTTGGTGATCTTTGATCTGAAACCATTTGATGACAATATGAATAAAATTGGCTATAATGATGGAAGCTAACTAACTACATACAAAGTTAATAAATAATATTCCTGATCTAAATTTGGTGGGGCTATTTTATTTTAACAGAATGTATGAGGTCTATCAGGGATTTTATATATGTATATTGCTTTGTTGTACCTCGACTATCCCACCATATTAAAAAAGAAAACTGACAAAGGGAAGGAAACAATTCCTATTTGTAATGCCTGCACTTCTAACATGGATGATATGTTGGCTTTTGTCTGAAAATTATTCAAGTTGGCAGCTGTTTTCTTTCTTTTTCTAAATGCATAATTTTGAGAGCAGCCTGTGCCATTTAGTAAAGCTAAATGTATTGGAAAGGAAATATGCAACCATTTTTTGAACAGCAGTACAGCACAGAGAGGATAAATGTGACACTTCAACAGGAAAATATGAAGAAAGCATTTTCCTTCCAGTTCAGCAAGTAAAATCTAAACAAACTGCGAACTTAATTTTCATTTGAAAAATAAGAAATGAATGCACCCCCCTCCCCTTTATGGAAAACAGGACTGTTCCTCCTTTGAGAAAGGGAACTAAGCGTCATGATGGTCTGAAAAAGCTAACAACTCCACTCACACTGAAATAAAATAACAAACACCAGAACTGCTATAATACTGAAACTCAAACCCATTAATCCTGTAGTATGAACCAGTGGTGGGTTCCTCCCGGTTCGGCCCAGTTCCACCAAGCCGGTAGCGGTGACGATATGATGTCACCGAACTGGTTCTGCCCCCCGTCCCCCGCCGCCCCCACCCCCCTGCATTATTCTTACCTTTTATTTGGCCCCACCCCCAATCTATTGCTGCCCCCTGAGTCCCAGCTGATGGGCTGTAAGGAAAAACTGTTTAAACTCTTGCTGTGGGGCTTCAAAGGGCCACCCTACAGCTGATCAGTGGTAAAAGGCAGTTTGGTGGTAGACTGGTGCCTCCAAAAACAAATGAGTAGATCGGTGCCTGCAAAAATAAATGGGTAGACCAGTGCCTGCAAAAATGCATGAGTAGACCAGTGCCTGCAAAAATAAATGGGTAGACCAGTGCCTGCAAAAATACATTTATAGACCAGTGCCTGCAAAAATAAATGGGTAGACCAGTGCCTGCAAAAATACATGAGTAGACCAGTGCTGCAAAAATAAATGGGTAGACCAGTGCCTGCAAAACTACATGAGTAGACCAGTGCCTGCAAAAATAAATGGGTAGACCGGTACAGCTCTGCAAACAGTTAAAAGCCTGGTAGACCAGTACCTCTGCTAAATCCTAAAGAATTGTCACATGACCATCAAGCCACACCCACAAAATAAGCCACGCCCACAGAACCAGTAGTAAAAATTTTTAGAACCCATCTCTGGTATGAACATATATATAGTCATAAGAAGACCCCCTGGAACATCACTCAAATTTGTTAGAATCTCATCGAATGCTTTTCTCCCCCAGCTTTGCTCTCAGTGGGGTCTGTAGAGTTAAGTTTAACTGTTAGATCACCACACAATGTGTCTATATAGCAATTCTTGTCATTTGATTCCTCACCAGGTAGTGGGGAAGCTGACATTCTCAAGAGTACTGCCTGGAGTCCTAATTCAAGCACCAGCATTTCCACATGTAAGTAAATGGTCTTTTCCTCAAATCATCATCTCCTCTTTTAACCACCCCATAATCCCTTGTTGGGTGGAGGCTGGGCAACTGAATAGAGTTGTGTGTTTACTGGCCAGATGCCCTTCCTGTCTCCAATGTGGAGTTTTTTTGGAAGCAGATATATTCTCAGTGTGCCCAGAGAGAGAAATCTCTACCTCTACCTAGGATCGAACTCACAGCCTCCTGATTGTGAGGCGAGAGCTCTACCTCTAGGCCACCGCACCACTCAGTTTTTTCCTCAAATGTCTCACTTAAAATAAATCAGAGGTTGGGGCAGGATTATTCTGACAGCAGTGGCAGTAGTTCAAGTCTCGAAGACTTTCTCCTGAATGAAGAAATGCTGCCATGTTTATTAGAAGTGAGCAAAAGATACAAAATTTAAGGATTCAGAATACCACAAATATCCTACAATTAAGAAATGCTCCATGAAATATTCCCGATCTGATTTTTTTTCAAACCCCACCCCCACAAAACTCTATACTTTATAAAGTAAGTCTTTACTGTTGCAATGATCCTTGAGTAAAAGGTAGATGGTTATCCTGATTTGTGTTTCTTTCATGCTATACTGTATATCTGTTTCTTTCCTGCAGCATTACATCCACTTAAAACCATCTACAATGAAACCCCGATTTTATGGACCATTCAAGAGAGAGGTTGCCTATCATACCTCACCTTTGATTAAACTTGTACTGGTATCATGTGTGTACCAATTTTATTAAGACCCAATGAACTAAACAGATACAACAACCACATTACATCGCTTTCATACCTACACAAATGATGTAAGTTGACAAATGACATTAATTTATAAGAAAAATCCAAATTGTACTTTCAACAGACTTGGCTATTATTTGAATAGGAAATTCGGACACATCTTATCCAAAGTTCACTAAAGGGAGGGGGTCAATTAAACCAAAGATTGCCTATAGTACAGTGGTGGGTTGCCCCCGGTTTGGACCAGTTTGCAAGAACCGGTAGTAAAACCAGCGGGAGGCCCCGCCCACTGCCCCAGATGTCATCATCAGTGATCTGCACATGTGCAGAAGCTTCTGCGCATGCACAGAAACAAGGCGCGCACGCAAGCAAAGCAAGCAAGCATGCACAATCCCGTTGCGAACCGGTGGTAAAGGTAAGTAGAACCCATCCCTGCAATAGTAGTTTTTTTTTCACATGCCTTCAGTGTACAGATTGCATTTACAACACGTACATATGACTAGATTGTAAATGGCTAGAAAGGAAATTGTTGTGACCTCAGCTTCCTGAGTCATTAAAATACATGAGTAGTCCCAAAAACCACTTTTATTGCAACAGCTGTGAATTATGTTCATTCACAGCTGAGTCCCAATTAGCTGCAAAAAGTCTTTTGGGAGAAGTCCTTTGGGATAATCATCAACCTTTATCTCCCTTGACACGTTGCCAAAGACCTATTTGGCAAAGCCACACGGATTCCAGAATCAAACAGAGATGCCGACTAGGAACAGAATTAATAACGTTGCTTTCCTGCAAAGGGCCCACACATGCCTTTGCTCCTCTTTTAAGCCTTATGGGAGGGGCCAATCATCTCCAGGCCTTAATCCCGAGTCATCCCTTTTGTTATAACTGTTCTTGCCTTCTGGCAGCTCTGTGTATGTGTGCACTAGGAACAAGCTCCTCCTGTTCCTCTGCCTCTCTGATGTCTGACTCTGGAGGCTCCGGAGTCCACGCATCACTCCCAGATGGCCCTGGCCCCATCTCTGCCTCCAATGCAGAGCCCTCATCCGGGCCTTCCCCAGACTCCAGGACTGGCCCATGTTCCTTCCCACCCTCCTCACTGTCTGACTCCACTGCCAGCTCTGCAGGCTGTTGGCAGACCACAACAGAAATGCTCAATTTATCTCTGAT
Source organism: Pantherophis guttatus (assembly GCF_059756535.1). Classification (NCBI taxonomy): domain Eukaryota; kingdom Metazoa; phylum Chordata; class Lepidosauria; order Squamata; family Colubridae; genus Pantherophis; species Pantherophis guttatus. Next base: position 73,209,958 of record NC_142068.1, on the reverse strand, counting down.
CATGTTCTCTAATTCAGGGGTGTCAAACCCACTCGCATTGCGGGCCATATCATGACACATGGGGATGTTTTTTGCCTTTTCGGAGCCAGGGTTAGTGTGGCCTGTATGGGCCGTATGCGGCCTGCGGGCTATCAGTTTGACCGGTTCTAGTTCCTTCCATATAAAACTCATACTACGAAGTTGTGGATTTGTACTCTTTAAAGAACATGTGGGCATAACTGGTCCTGATATGTTCAAAAACCTGCCTTGCCCTTATTCTATTGCAATTACTTATGAACAGAATAAATAAAGTTTGGAGATCTTCTAGTTCAACTCCCATGCTCTAACAGGAGACCCTGTACCATTGCAAAGAGATGGTTGTCCAATCTCTTCTTAAAAACCTCCGATGTTGGAGCATTCCAATTTATGCTATTTTACATGAGCAACTATAATCTGGTGGGCATGCTTTGGGTTACAATGGCTAAGGAATGTCATTTGATGCGGATTGTCAAAGTCATGCCTTACCTACTATGGTGCCCACTTTCATTTTCATTTTCATTTTATTAGATTTCTATACCGCCCTACTCCCGAAGGACTCAGGGCGGTGCACAGCCAAACAATAAAAACACATACAATACAAAATTTAAAAAATAGAATAAAATCAAATTAAATAATTTTGGCCCCGACAAATTTAAAACCCCAAACTTTTAAAACCAATTTAAAATTGAATATATAAATACTAAAAGATATTTAAAATTTTAAAAATCTTTTATAAAAGAGGGGGAAAATTAGGCCAGGCCGGCCTGGTGAAATAGTAAGGTCTTTAAGGCGCGGCGGAAGGTGCGCAGATCCGGGATCCTCCGTATCTCTGGGGGGAGCTCGTTCCAGATAGTAGGTGCCCCCACAGAGAAGGCTCTCCCCCTGGGGGCCGCCAGTCGGCATTGTTTGGCTGACGGCACCCGGAGGAGCCCCTCTCTATGGGAGTGTACCAGCCAGTGGGAGGCTATTGGTGGTAGTAGGCGGTCCCGCAAGTACCCGGGTCCTAAGCCATGGAGCGCTTTAAAGGTGGTAACCAAAACCTTGAAGCGCACCCGGAAGACCACCGGGAGCCAGTGCAGCTCGCGCAGGAGAGGTGTTACATGGGAACGCCATGTTACTCCCATTACCACCCGCGCGGCCGCACTCTGCGCCAGTTGGAGCCTCCGGGTGCTCCTCAAGGGGAGCCCCATGTAGAGAGCGTTGCAATAGTCCAGGCGGGAGGTGACAAGGGCATGAGTGACCGTGCGTAACGAGTCCCAATCCAGAAAGGGACGCAACTGGCGAATCAGGCGAACCTGATGAAAAATCCTCCCGGTCACGGCCGTCAAGTGCTCTTCTAAAGACAGCCGTGAATCCAGGAGGACGCCCAAGTTGCGAGCCCTCTCCGTGGGGGCCAATGATTCGCCCCCAATAGTCAGTGATGGCGTCAACTGACTATATCGGGATGTCGGAAACCACAGCCACTCAGTCTTGGGATGGGTTGAGCCTGAGCCTGTTACTCCCCATCCAGATCCGTACGGCCTCCAGGCACCGGGACATCACTTCAAGGGCATCGTTGGGGTGATCAACAATGTTATGGAACATTGTCCCACTTTAGATAAGGATGAAACTCAACCCTGCTTCTTTTCCATTCATTTGGGCCCGGGCCTGGGTCTGGTGCCCTAAGTATGTGCATGGACCTAATTTTGGGTTATGTTAGCGATACAGTTGTATGATTTATTCTCAGCTGCTATGTAATCCAAGTTTTGCCTCATTGTAATTCTTTGTATTTTCATTTTAATTTTGTTCCCTGCCGAGAGTCATTTGTTGAGATGGGCAGCCATACATAAACGAAATACATAAATAAGCTAAATCTTGCAAATTTTTCAGAAACAACCTTACATCTTGCTTTGAATAACTCCTTGTGATTTCTGCTAAATGTGGACAGAATAACAAAGAGCCACAAGACAACAGCATTAAATGTAACCTTGATTCTCTGTCTCCCTTTGCTGATATCTGGAGCACCAGGGTAAAATATATAATAAAGTTAACATCTCACTTTCTTTTTTTTTTTTTTTTGGTAGATGATCTTGGTTAAAAATAAATTAGCCAACACATACAGAAACATGAGAAAAGCTGCGTCCATTTATTTTCAGAACTGCTTTACTTCCTCTTATATCATTTCCAAAATTCTGCACAGGTGTTTAATTAAAGCAAAACCATAGATAGCCTTTTTTACACAGCCTTCAGCATGCATTCCTACTCTGCTACCTTGTCCTCAAGGTGACCAAGTGAGATTAATTTCATGAAATCTGGTATTTAGGAAATATAAGCCATGACCACATCCACTGTGTACAATGTGTAAATTGACATTGCAACTGATCTTGACAGGCCAGATTTACTGGGAAAGATCAGAAGCAACGTGCCTGCTAAATAAACAAAGAACAAAATAGCAGCATCGTATCTGTATTCCCCAGAAAACGGTACTGGAAGAAATGCTACCTTTTCTATAGGAAATGATATGTCATTATTGTGAACAGCAACCTATTTCAATCATTGTTTCATCATTTACAGGGAGAAGAATAATGAGGTATCAAGGAAGGCAATAGAGAGCAGCTATTGAGTTTTTTTGCACTTAATCTTGTATTGGAGAATTAGGAAGGTGTCTATGGAAATTCTCAGTAATCCAGGTCATGGTTGTCCCAAAGGTGCTTTTTCAAGAGGCAACTGGATTTTCTAGTTTTTCTTTGAAGACATTTCATTTCTTCTCCAAGAAGCATCTTCAGCTCTGACTGGATGGTGGAGAATGAAAGGATTTATACTCCTTGCAGACAGCTGGTCATTTGCATTTTTTAGAGAGTCATTGAGGCCACTTGAAGGTTTGTCTGTGTCCTCAAAGTCACCTGAGTAGTGTCCATGGGTGTGGAACCTGGAAAGGACTGTGTCCTTTCGCAGTTCCAAGAAGGCCCCACACCTATTTGCATTACTCATGTGACCCTGAGGACACAGACAAACCTCCAAGTGGCCTCAACAACTCTCTAAAAGAATGCAAATGACCAGCTGTCTGCAAGGAATGTAAATCCTTCCATTCCCCACCATCCAGTCAGAGCTGGAGAAGCTTCTTGGGTGAGAAGGGAAAGATCTTCAAAGAAAAACCAGAAAGTCCAATTGCCTCTTGGGCTTTGGGACAATTAGAAAGGCGGTTGAAAGAAATAGGGCATCTATAGTAGGATTATAAATTTAAATTATTCAATAGACAGTTAACCTAACAAAAACAATAATCCAACATCATATTTAACCTAGATGGCCTATCAGGACTGTTGTTCTGCGCCATACCCATGCTTTGTCTGCTACTAGTCTGCCATAGGACCTGGAAGGGAGGGAGCTATAGGGAGGAGGGAATAAGGAGGAAAAGGGATAACTGAAACTGTGTGTGCCCTGCTGTCCCATGAGAGAATCTGGCTGCTTCAAGGTCAACGGAATCGAATGCACTGGCCAGCCTGCAAAAACAGCCTGCAAAGCAGGGGTGAAATCCAGCAGGTTCTGACAGGTTCTGGAGAACCAGTAGCAGAAATTTTGAGTAGTTCAGAGAACTGGCAAATACCACCTCTGGCTGGCCTCAGAGTGTGGAGGGAATGGAGATTTTGCAATATCCTTTCCCTGGAGTGGGGTGGGAAGGGGAATTTTGCAGTATCCTTCCCCTGCCACGCCCACAAGCCATGTCCATCAAGCCACACCACGCCCACCAAGCCACGCCCACAGAACCGGTAGTGAAAAAATTTGGATTTCACCACTGCCTCAAAGAAAGGAACAGTTACCAAAACAATTTGTTTGAACCTAATTGGACACTAAGGGATAATCAGGGGGAACACGGGGAAAAATCCCAGTTCCGGCTTTGCTACATTATAGCTACTTGGCTGCAGTAAAGTGTACTTTTGCTAACAGTGGAGTCAAGAGTCTTTCTTTTCTAACTGGCCAAGTTGGGACAACTGACATGGCCCTAGCCATCCCTTTAAATATTTTGCAGGTGAAGTAGAGGCAAATCTGATTTTACCAGAAGACTATTCCAAAATAAAAATGCCGATACCAAGGATCTGCACTTTTCTATTCTATATCTCAACGCTTCTTAATTCATAGATGTGGAAAACAGCCAGAAGCATTTCAAGTCAACCATATTGGTTGGTCAGGGCAACTGTGAATGGAGAATGTGGTTCTGCAAAGTATCCAAATGCTAGATATGCATTTTTTACTTTTACTAGTATATGAGACATGGTTTAATTTGAGCTGTACCTGGAAGTTTACTGAAAGTCAACATGGAGCTTGAAGTAACTCAGGCCAATTAGTAAACATGCCACTGTATTTTATACCAACTTCAGCATCCAAGTGGTTTTCAAAGATAGTCCCATGTCAAGCACATTGCAGAAATCTAGAAGAGTTGTAACAAGATCAACTGCCTACTGTCACAAAACCTTCATCCTTTATTATCAGTTTTCCTTTCAATGATGTATGGGAGCAGAATCTAACTCTCCCATAATTCCATCAAAATTACCACCACTATCTTTTCTTTATACATTTTCATCATGCATCATAGGAATAATTCTTTTTTTTTTTCATTTTCACCACTTTTTTTAAAAAGGTCAACTAATTTTTTTATGAGCATTATTATCTGTGCATTTGAGGCACTCTTGATTTTTGGCATTTGCAGTTTTCTTGGCAAGATTTTCTAAACTGGCTTGTCACTGCCCTCTTCCTAAGGCTGGGAGAGCATGACCTAATCCAAGATCATCCAGCTGGCTTTATACATAAGGTAGGACTAGAACTCACAGTCTCCATTTTCTAGCCCAGTGCTTTAACCACTATACGAAATTGGCTCACAATTTTACTGTAAATTTTATTGATGGGTTCCAATCTTTATCTAGCATTTTGCATGTTAATTTTATGTAAAAGTCTAGCTTTAGAGAAACTGAAGGAGAAATCATGTTCTCCTTAAATGGTCCAAGTTTAGACTGTTGCTTGACATTGGTCTTCTGGGGCTTTGTTTTAAGGTGCCATTTTTATAGAAAAATAAGATATTAAGAAGATTCTAATCAAAAGGGGGATTTAATTTGTTAGCAACATTTGTTCAGGTGCTTTCCCACATGTAGCAGAGTTGAAGAATAAATTTACAGTAGTTTTGTCATGTGAAGTACCATTTATTTAGCTTAAGCCTAAATTTATCTTCTTTGATAAACAGCCAGATCTGTTAATGATGCAATTTTCCCTTATCATTTCTCCTGAAATATGTAAAACTGCAGGTAAAACTTCCATGGATAGGACATTGCACAAATAAAGCCCTATACTTTTTAAATTTGTGGGTCAATTGCAATTCTTGCAAAAAAAAAGCAGCGGTTTTTCAGATTGGTTGAGACCGTGAACAGGACGTTTTGTCAACATTACAAACACATCTGCAAGGATGCTTCTGTTTAGGAATATTTTATTAGGAGGAATTATGATCTGAGATTTGTAATAATCTGAAAGACTTAACAAGTGTTTTACTGTATATATCCCATAAGAGACCATAAGAGCTTGTCAGGCAGAATTGCCTACCAGCTATGAAAGCAAAGAAAATTTTGAATCTGTCAAATGTAAGAAAAATGCGTTGACTACATACTTGCTTTCACAAAAGCAGGGAAATGTTTTTTGTTGGTTTCTACAATATCTAAATCAATATGACAGGGCGTAGTGTAATTTTGTTTTTAAGTCAATTTTACACAGGGTTTAAGTAGTTTTATGTACATTATACATAAAATCAATATTGCTACTAAAATTAGAGAGAACATTCTCTCACATCTGTCTTGGAATTTCTGTTTTATTTACTTAATATATGCATGATTCATTCAGCTTCACAGAAAATGCTTCTTTGCTGGAATCTCTCCATGCAGTTACTCATTTACGAACACTCATTCTGTCCAAGACATGATATTTTTCTTGTAAAACAAGTGTAACTGAAATGCTGATAACAACGTATTTTAAGCTAATAATACAGATTTTCATTTTCCTGGATAGTTCAGTAGTTATTTAAAAAAACAGGAATGATTATCTTTACAATGTTCTGTAGATCCTGGAGCAAGAAATTCTCCAGCGTCTCTGAATGATTAATCAAAAGCGGTCTATATTTTGCCTTTAATCAAGATAATGAAAGGTAATCTGATAATACCAAGAGAGATGTTATCTGAGGCAATCTTACATCGCTTGGAAGATCAGAAGGAGGAGTCAGAGGTGGTTGGTCTATAACAGATGAAGCAACCTAATTTATCAAGCATAACTGCCATCTTACTCCAATTTAAAATCTGCTTGAGTTATTTTTGCCTTTTCCTGCTTTTACAAGAAAAATTTACACCAATGATTTAGTTTTACCCATCACATTGTATGGAATAAAAGGGTGCTTAAAACTGATTAGTTTCTCCAAATAAAGTAAAATAAAGAAAGAAGTGGCTAAGTATTTTACAAAGGTTTATTTAGGGAGAAGATTGTGGCCCTTAAGTCAAATAATGCAGTGATTACTCAAGATCTTTTAGAACTCTGTCACTCATCAATCTTGCCCTTGAATGTTAAATGAGGTATAGAAATGGCGCTGACATAATTAGCAATTATTTATCTCCTTCCTGAAGGGTATGAAAATAAATGACCCAAGCAAATGAACTCTATACTTTGGCACAGCTCATGAGCTTTTAGCCCCATGGTAAGGGTTAACTCATTTTTAAAATAAATTATTCACTCTGAAAGGATACAGAGCATTGAAGAGTGATCTGAAGTCTACATTAAAATAAAGACGAAATATGGGCTAGCGTGGATTTACCAGTCCCCAGCATTTAGCAACAATAAATTTGATATTGTTATTATTTTCTCTGATTATACTGCTCAGTAAAGCTCCCTAAAACATTAATGCAACAGTAAATAATTATCTTTACTTCTGTCTTTAAATATTTAAACGTTTTATTAAAAGAAAATGTTGGATTGCAATTAATAGGCAACAGTTTTAAACAAATATCATGTTTTCCCATTGACACACACTGTACAAGATGGAATAAATTATCACTGGAGTTGCAAACATTTTGGAGTGCAATGGATACCCATTCAGCTAATGTGCTCCAGTGCCAATAAATCAATATGGAATATTGCAATGATTCGATATAGCAGGTCTGGGCACTTCGGCTGTTCCTGTCCAGCCTGCATGAGGTTAACCGGACATTAGAAATCAAATGTAAATAAGTGCCTATCAAACATGCAATACAATTGCATTGCTTTTATTTTGAAGGCTTTTGTTTTTTTGTGGAGCAAACGTATTGTAAATGTGGCTGGGTCAAAAAGATCCACATTGGGCAAGGTTTGGCTCTACTAATGATTAATTCTAGATCTGCTTCTTTTCCGGAGCCAAAAATGATTTCTGTAAATTTGAGCTCAACTCAAAACTTCTACAGTACAACTTTTTGTCAGTAATTGTAATCTCCAGTTAGTATCATCAGTGTCATTTCCTTTTTTTTTATTATTATTATTATTATTTAGAATGCATCCCTGGACTTCAACAATGTAGACATAGCACACGGACAGCCAAAATTAGCAACAGCTGTTACTTATAGCAGGATTTAAGCAACACCAGACACGTACAGAGTTATATTAATACTAGTAGAGATGAACTGCTGGATTAGCAGAGGCAATAAATTTTTTTTTTGCCCGGCACAAGAACATCACGTAGTCTCAGCAGTAAATAAATGTATCTGGTCGGGACGTATTGTATCTGCAATCAATGATTTTTAATATAGACTTGGAAAGTGCATAACTCTCCGCTCGGGAAATCACGAGTTTGTAGTGATGTCCAGATTGATCCAGTTGGGAAAAAAATTGTGTTATCGTTCATCAAGTTATCAGAGTTGCAATAACAGTGTTCTCTTGGGGCCATTCCAACTATCTCTATGTGGGAAGGCAGAACGAGCCATTCTTGGGTATGTTAGTGGAATATGAAATCAATGTATTCTTGCAATAATCATCACACAACTCCTATAAATTGTCTCACAGAGTTAGAATACCAAGGTGTCTCTTATAAGAGTGACAAAAAGATGACAAAACATGACAATTGGACACACCTATAGTACAGGTGGTCCTCAATTTACAACAGTTCATTTAGTGACTGTTCAAAGTTACAATGGCACTGAAAAAAGTAACGTATGACTGTTTTTTCACACTTACAGCCATTGCAACATCCCCATGGTCAAGTGATCAAAATTCAGACGCTTGGCAACTGGTGTTGTGGCCCGCCAGCGGCCTGCGCGGATCGTGGCTGATCCCGATGACGAGGAGGCTGGTGTGGGGTCGCACCAGCCTGCGCAGCCAGTGCTCACATTGGACAGCGAGGAGGCTGAAGAGGATGTGGTGCCAGAGGCAGAGACTCAGCCAGGGCCTTCAGAACCTGCAGAGGCTCCTTCAAGTGGAGAGAGCAAAGTGGAGGAGCCTCTCCTCCATGCTCGAGCACGCAGGGCTGCCAAAAGGCAGGAGTGGCTACTCAGGAGGAGGAGGTCTCCTTGAGAGTAAGGTTTGAGGATAATTGGCCACTCCCTTAGCCTATTTAAGTCGCACGCAATTAGTAATTTCTTGCTGGAAACAACGTGTAATTATTACAGAGCATTTTGGAGAGTGAGTGTCTTATCAAATCTTGTTTTCTGGGCTGGTTGCCAACCTTTGCTGGGCTTTGTTTATTCTTGGTACGTTATAACTTTGATAAAGACCGTTGGTGTGTGTCACAATCCTTGGGAATCCGGAGCTGGGGCAGAACAACTGGTTCATATTTATGACGGTTGCAGTGTCCCAGAATCATGTTGATCCCCTTTTGAGACCTTCTGACAAGCAAAGTCAATGGGGAAGCCACATTCTCTTAACAACCGTGTTACTAACTTAACAACTGCCATGATACATTTAACCACTGTGGCAAGAAAGCTCGTGAAATAAGGCAAATTCAGTTCAACAAATCTGTCATTTAGTGACATAAATTTTAGGCTTAATTGTGGTTGTAAGTCAAGGACCACCTGTAAATACACACGCAATGACAAAAAAGGCATCTCTCTCTCTTCCAGAGAGAGAGAACGAGAAAAGGTGGAAAGGGAGGATACAGTACATTATAACTGTATAAAGCTTGTTATTTGAACTTGAAGCACTAATGGAATGATAAAGAAGATACCCCATTGATCTTGGAGGCTTATGACAGGTGGTATGTGAGGCCATCAAAATGAATTGTATCTGAGACTATGTCCAAATTCCTAAATCCAAGGCAACAACTTGGGAAACACAAACATGAAAAAGCGGATGTCTAAAGTATATCTTTGGAAACATCTGCTAAATAACACCTGATGTGTAAATGCATATTGGGGGATATGAATGAAAAAACCTCTATTAAGCTGAAGCTTGTGCTTTGCATCTAGAGAAAAATCTAGAGAAAAATTTGCATTGAGAAAAATCTATACAGAGTAAAGAAATGGCACAACCTCTCGAGCAGCGTGTTATGCTGTAGTAAGTACCGTGTTTCCCCGAAAATAAGACCCTGTCTTACATTTTTTTGAATCCTGAAATAAGCACTTGTCCTTATTGCCATGTGCTCAAAAGCCTAATTGGCCTTATTATCAGAGGATGTCTTATTTTGGGGGAAACAGGGTAAGTGAGACATTTGTTAAGTGAATTTTGCCCCGTCCTTGCCACAGTTGTTAAGTGAATCACTGCAGTTGTTAAATTAGTTACATGGTTGTTAAGTGAACCTGGCATCCCCATTAACTTTGCTTATCAGAATGTCACAAAAGGGGATCACATGACCCCAGGACACTGACCATGGAGATGCTGCAGTAATGGTCGTGAGTCTGAAAATAGCAATAGCAATAGCACTTAGATTTGTATACCGCTTCATAGTGTTTTTTTACATCCCTCTCTAAGTGGTTTACAGAGTAAGCATATTGTCCCCAACAATCTGAGTCCTCATTTTACCCACCTCAGAAGGATGGAAGGCTGAGTCAACCTTGAGCCGGTGAGATTTGAGCTGCTGAACTGCAGCTAGCAGTCAGCTGAAGTAGCCCACAGTACTGCACTCTAACCACTGCGCTACCTCGGCTCTTATGAAAAATGGTCATAAGTCACTTTTTTCAGTACTGTTGTAACTTCGAATGTTGGTAACTGTACAGGACTACTTGTACAGCCCTTAACTTTCCCCAAGTGGAAGGAGAAATGAGTTCTTGAAAAAGTTTAATTAAACATAGGACCCATCACACTACTGTCCTTTTATTGACAAGGCCACAGTATTTTCTATTACAAAGAAAATCCTTTGTTTTTGGTTTCTGAGAATAATAGGGAAGTTCACAAAGTTTAGGATTTCACTTTCTCAAATAATTTTTGAAAACCTGGCCAAGACATAACAAAACATACAGTAGCACTTCTCATCAAAAGAACCAGTGGCCTTATTGATCAGACAGAAACATAGTCCTTTTTTTTTTTTTTTTTGCCACTAAAGCATTGCTTGGCTTTCTGAATTTTAAGACTGAAATTCCAGTTCAGCAGCTGAGATGTTGTTGTGGCCTGTACGCGGCCTGTGCAGCTAGTAACTGATTCAGACAGCGAGGAAGCTGGTGTGGTGCTGCGCCAGCAGCCTGTGCAGCTGGCACTCAAGTCAGACAATGAGGACGCTGGAGAAGATGTGGTGCCAGAGGCGGGGATTCAGCCAGGGCCTTCAGAACCTCCAGAAGCTCCCTAAGTGAAGAGGAGGAGCCTCTTCTCAATGCACGGGCGCGCAGAGCTGCCAAAAGGCAGGAGTGGCTCCTCAGGAGGAGGTCTCCTCAAGAGTAAGGCTTGGGGCTAATTGGCCACTCCTATTTAGCCTAGCCTATTTAAGGAGGAACACCAACTGAAGCAATTTGCAGGGAACAACTTAGTTCACATACCTTCGTGTCTTGTCTTGCTTATCTTATCAACTTCCTGCAAATTGCTTCTGGGCATTCTGCCAACCACAGTAAGCTTTCAGTTATTCTTCTTTGAATTCTTGGTGGCTGTTAATGCAGTTATTTAACAGCTGTTGTTGTAAGATACTGGTTTATTTAGTAAACTAAGGTTTGAACGGACTTTGTGTGTGCTGCATTCTTTGGGGTCCGTAGCTGGGGCAGAACAGATGTTGAATTTCAGAATAAGCCTAGAGACTGCTACAGCGAAGATTTTTTTCCTTCCATGGAATGCCAACCAATTTCCACGATCAATAATATAAGGCAAACTTCCCAAAGCCAGCTTGCTCATCTTTTTGAATCTCTCATGAAATATATTGCCCAGGACATTTACTGATTGGTCAAAGCAGGCAGGACAATGATTTTCATTCCTTGTTCTCAGCCAGGGGTGAAATACTACCGGTTCGCTCCAGTTTGGGCAAACCAGTAGTGATTAAAAACTACTGGTTCGGTCAAACCAGTAGTTTAAAAAGGCTACTGGTTTGGGCAAACCGGTATTTATGACGATCAGCTGTGCCGCGCGGTTTAGCTTTGCTGGAAAGCAGGAAATCCTGCTTTCTAGCAAAGCTAAATCGCATGGCACAGCTGATCCCCCCTCGCTGTTCTACTTACCTTCCCAAGTCTCCTTTTGGTATGTGGTGGATATGTGCATGCAGTGCACATTTGCTGTGCACTGCGCATACATGCGTGTTTGGTGCACATGTGCGTGTGCAGTGTGTGCTTGGCATGCGGCGCACATGCGTGGCCAGTGGACCGGTAGCAAACCGGTTCAGATTTCACCACTGTTCTCAGCATTTCACATGGGCAGAGGTGAAACCAGGTGGAGCCTGGTTTAGCTCAACAGACAGAAGCACTGTAATTTAACACCAGCTGTCTGCAATTAAAGTAAGATCGAATCTCGCCAGGCTCAAGGTTGACTCAGCCTTCCATCCTTTCTAAGGTAGGTAAATTGAGGACCCAGTTTGTGGGGGCAATAAGCTGACTTTGTATAAATATACAAAAGTATGAAGGCTATTGCTTAACGCATTGTAAGCCACCCTGAGTCTCCGGAGAAGGGCGGCATATAAATCAAATTAAAAAAAAAAAACCCATCTGAGGAATAAAATCAACAATGAGGTAGATGCGTTTTTGATTCAAGAACAATCATGGGTTCCTCATCTCTGTACTTCCAGACAAATTAGGATTTAGTGAAATGAATCTAAAGCTATTCTACAAATACAAAATGTTCAAAGAAATGGCGGGAAAAAGAATGTGTAGAGGGAAGGGAAAATAACATCATTTGGAACCCTTATAAAATACCACACTTGTGTCAGAATAATTGCACTTTGTCTGGAAGCTTCAAAGTCTTCCAGTAAGTTCTTACAACAAAATGTTCCTTCAACTCTTCCAATAATAGTTTTCTGGCATGTTTTGACACATTAATAGGCTCTACCTCATCAGTTTGTCCCTTGGCTTCAATGCCCTGACAGGATTATGGTTCACTTGGTAGCTTTCTAGATCTTGGCTCTGATAATACAGACTTCTCCAACGTGAAGATTTATTCAGCTTCATTTCCAATGGGCATTTACACAGAGGCCATTGGGATTTATATTAGCTTGCCTCAGTCTGGTGCTGTCCATAGTTCTGCAGACAACAGCTCGAAAAATTTGAAGTAGCACAGATTCTTTGGAGGGTTTTGATCTGAGGTAGCTGGTGTAGTTAATTTTAGTCCCAAGTCAGGAACTATATATTTATTTCTGGGAGGCTGTTAAAATAGGATGTCTGATGGTCTTATATTACTACCTTTTATTTCAGCTGGGACCGAAGCATGAGGCATATATTTCCAGAAATAGACCCTACTTATCTGGAAGCTGAGTCGAGATTTGTGATGGGAATGCTGACCAGTCTGATAGCTGGGTATACTGTGAGAAATCTAAGTTATCCTTTTTATAATGTTGTTCTTAAGATGGACAATACAAGAAACAACAGGTTGTGGTTTGTTTTGTTTACTTTGTGAAATGAACTGATATCTATTTGATGGTGATATAAGCAATGTTATATGCTTTGATTTTTCCAAATGGTTTGCATCGACTGTGAACTGGCAAAATGGCAGTGATTTGGATGGGTGGCGAATTTGGCATCAGGTGACTTATATCTATCTACCTCTTGAACTTGAGGCAGTAGATCAGGGGTGTCAAACTTGCGGCCTGCAGGCTGGATGCGTAACACGCTGGCCATGCCCACACCCAGTTTAGCGAAGGGGAAAGAAGTCACGATACGTCACATTACATCGCTGTAATGATGATGCGTCACATTACATCACTGTAATGATGATGTGAGTTTGATACCCCTGCAGTAGATGAACTGCAGAAATTTAAATAAATCACTTCTTGGAACTGTTTTGGAGCACAATGGCATTGAAATACCAGCAACAGACAAATAAAGTATCATTCCTGCCAAATGGATTAGCATATGTAAAGGCCAACTGCACCGACAACAGGGTAAGTCCTCGACTTATGACCACAATTGAGCCCAAAATTTCTGTTGTTAAGCGAGACATTTGTTAAGTGAGTTTTGCCCCATTTTGCAACCTTTCTTGCCACAGTTGTTAAGTAAATCACTGCAGTTGATAAATTACTAACCCGGTTGTTAAGTGAATCTGTCTTCCCCATTGACTTTGCTTGTCAGAAGGTCGCAAAATATGATCATATGACTCTGGGACACTGCAACGGTCATAAATATGAACCAGTTGCCAAGCACCTGAATTTTGATCACATGCTTATGGGTATGCTGCAAAGGTGGTTGGTAACTCTGAAAAATGGTCATAAGTCACTTTTTTTAGTGCCTTTGTAACTTTGAACGGTCACTAAATGAACTGTTGTTAATCAAGGATGAACTATAATGCCATGCTTCTTCATTTAGATCAGTGTTTCTTCACTGTGGCCAATTTAAGATGGTAGGGGTTCAATTAAATCAGAATGATTTAGATCAGGGGTCTGCAACCTTAAACACTCAAAGAGCCATTTGGAGCCATTTCCCACAGAAAAGAAAACACTGGGAGTCACAAAACCCTTCCCCTGCCTGACTATTTCTTGAGCGGCCACAAAACTAGCATATGTAGTTGAATTAAATGTTCTGTTTTCTTCTGAAGCTTTTCTTTTCCTGGATTTATCCATGGTTGGCCTACCGGGGGTTGAAAAGCTAAATAAATCGCTTGCTGGCAGGTGTTGCACAGGTGACGCATATTTTGAATGACAGGGAGCTGCAGCAGAGGGGTGAAAGAGCCACCTCTCTGCTGGCTCTTATATGTGACCCATCTCACCTGGAGGCTACTCTAAGTGGCTTACAATCAATAAAAATGTTAAGAAATATTAACACATTAAAAGGATAAATACTAACACTAAAATTGGTTTAAAATGAACAAAGATGGAAAAGAAGAGAGGAAGATGCACATGGGGAAGAGATGGGGTTTTCTCTTAGTCCATTAAAGGTAAAGGTAAAGGTTGCCCTCGCATATATGTGCTAGTTATTCCTGATTCTAGGGGGTGGTGCTCATCTCCGTTTCAAAGCCGAAGAGCCAGCACTGTCCAAAGACGTCTCCGTGGTCATGTGGCCGGCATGACTAAACACCAAAGGCGCACGGAACACTGTTACTTTCCCACCAAAGGTGGTCCCCTATTTTTCTACTTGCATTTTTACATGCTTTCGGGCTGCTAGTTGGCATAAGCTGGGACAAGTAATGGGAGCTCACCCTGTTACGCGGCATTAGGGATTCAAACCGCTGAGCTGCCGACCTTTCGATTGACAAGCTCAGCATCTTAGCCACTGAGCCACCACGTCTCTTCCTTAGTCCATTAACCACCTCCAAAATGATATGCTCCACTGGAGCCCTATGCCAGTTGGCAGAGCCAGGTCTTCAGGCCCTTGGGGGATCCCACAAGGGTAGATATGGATCTTGCCTTGGGGGACACCAAGTTTAAGAGGGCGGGAACCATGGCAGAAAAGGGATTTGACAGCATCTGACAGAAAAGTATACGCTAATATTAAGTCAAAATGATACTGAGGAAGAATGTCATATGAATCCCACCTTTGATGTCTTCCAGCAGTAAGATCATTGCTATTGAAAGAATATTTAGTTTAGTAAATGACTGGAGATCACATTTGGGCCGAAACTGTAGCTTAGTAGATGATGGGATAGGACCCTGCCTTTGCCAACCAAAGGACAGTGCTAGAATAATCATGCAATAATGTTACATGCATTAAAATACCTTTTTGTCTTGAATGAGCCCAAAGTATCCACTCTGCATCTGAAGGCACATTTTGAGATTAAGCATCGATCCTGCTGTTATACACACACGATCACATCAAAAGGCATTCATATGACAAAAGATAAGGCTGCCATCTAGAATGGGATCTGACCTCCAGATAACCTAGGACAGTATTTCTCAACTTGGACAACTTTAAGATGTGGGGATTTCAGTTCCCAGAATTTCCCCACCAGTGATAGGTGGATGGGTTGGATCTACCCATCTTGAAGTTGCTAAAGTTGAGAAACATTGGTCTAGGCATAGAAAGAGCCTGTTTTCCAGGTCAAACAGAACATTTATTAAGCAGAGTGAAGTATTGTCTAACTTATTTATTCAGATACAAATATACAGTATCATCTTAATCTTTGTCCTTTGATTAGGTTTATTGTTTCCCTAAAATGTTGAGAAACAATGTAAAAGGGACTTGGCCGAGGGATACTTGTAAGAACCAAGGATGGGAATCCAGCCCTCTCTTTTTATGTATTACTCTCATAGCTCCTAACCTGGGTGTTGGCAACCCATGGCTCTGGAGCCACTTGCAGCTCTTCGGGCCCTCTGCTGCAGCTCCCTGTCCCATCACTGGCTGGCCCCTCCCCTCCCAGTCACTCCTCGCCTGGCCTGCAAAGGTAAGGGTGATGGCGGGGGATGGAGAAGCAGCCAGGGCTGATTCTCCAGCGCCTCACTCTTGCTGGAGCATCTTCCAGCTCTTGTTGGTGCTGGGCATACCTCGGTCGCTTGGGGAGACCTAACCTAACAGATTCTGCCAACCATTTGAGATGCAGAAAAGGACAAAAATAGTACCCAGATAGTGATAATGCAATACGAAACTAGGGTCAAATTCCTAAAAAAAAAAAAAAAGGTGGAAAACTCTTATGAATACTAATTCAAGTCTACTGGGAATGTCCATTAACTTATAAAGACAAGCAAATTACCCAAGAGAGACCCCCGTTACTCTGTGTCTTACACTTTTTACTAAACAGGTTTTAAGATACTGTATGCTTCCTATGGTTTTGCTTCCCTTCCCCTCAAAGAGAATCCTACATGCTCCCCGACTCCACAATTCCATTCTGAACATTTCAAAACTGACAATTATTTAAACGCCGGTCTCATTTAATAGACATATACCTGTATTCATATTAGTTCAGAGAATGCATTTTAAAAAAATGCATGGATACCCACAAATATGTTTAGTGTACTATCCATGTATTTATGCAAGCAAAAACTAAACATTAAACCACAGTTTGTGGATGCTTGATAGGCAGCCCCAAAGCATTAAATCTGAACTACAGGCACCTCAGTTTTCACTGATTATATGATATTGAAGTTGTACCTCGGGGACGGGAGAATTCCCTCCACAAAATTCAAGATCAGCTGTAAACAGTATTTAAATAAAGATTTTTTTGTTTTTGTTCCAATTTTCACTATTGTTCTGCTAGAGGCATATTAACTTTTTTATGTTATTGTGCTTATGAAAATGATGTAGGTTGATCTTCTTTAATAAGCTGGTGGTTCTCACAGCTATATTTCCATAGCAAAATAGGAAAATAAAAACGACAAATCTACTTTAGAATATATTCCATGTTTGTCCTGGTTTCATTTTAATCTACCCTGCCGTTTAGAAAGCTAAAAAAAAAAAGTAGCAATTAAAAAGTAAACTTTGACTCTGGTCACTAAATGGAAATTTCAATGCAGTTCACTTATAATTTCCTTCATTTCTTTTCTTTTTATAAAATATCTCATACCAGTCTACAGCCCTGCAATTTTCTTGTTTCCCATCAAAATACAAGCAAGTTTTGATTCTGTTTAACTTTTTGAGATCAGTCAAGATTAAGGTGACCAGACGTCCCGCTTTTGGCGGGACAGTCCCGCTTTTGAGCAATTTGTCCTGCGTCCCGCGGCGTTTTAAAAAAGTCCCGATTTTTCATTCTGCCTCCTGAGTCCCGGCTGCCTCCTGAATCCCCGCTGATGGCTAGAGGGAAAAAAAACTGTTTAAACTCTTGCCGCGGGGCTTCAAAGGGCCGACCTACAGCTGATCAGTGTTAAAAAAAAATGAGTAGACCCATGCCTGCAAAAATAGAAAAAAACAGCCCCTGTTAACAGCTTCCGCTAGGTTAATTAGCTGCAAAAAGCTGCAAAAAGCTGCAAAGCTGGAGCAGATTTTTTTCCCCCTAGCTATGCTGAAAACAAAGGTGAAAGCGAAAGTAAAGCTGCAACGTGACAAAATGAGGCAGAGAGAGATTTCTTTCTTTTTCTTTTTCTTTTTCCTCACCAAAAAAGGTAGGTACAAAACTGCAAACAATGGGAAATTTTGGGCAAAAGAGGAGAGTTCAAGATTTTAAAACACAAAAGAAAAAAAGCTCTATTTAACTAGAGAATTGTAATAATTGAGATACTATTAATAATTGTATATTGTGTTGAAAGCAGAAATGGTTAAGTTGTGGTTTGGAGGAATATATGGGGGAAATTATTTGGTTTATTATTATTGGTAAATATAATTAATTGATTTGTAAGAAATTGGATTGCATGGAAATAATTGGAATATTCATGTTCATATTGATTAATATACAAAAAAGATAGTTATATAACTAATTGATTTATATTAAAATGTTGAATTTGTATTAAACAACTGTATTACATAATTACATAATTAACCAATGTGAGGATGGATATAAAAATAGATGACAATGGGAAGGGGTATAATATAGAATAGAAGGGAAAAATTGAATTTGATTAAGATTAGAGATGAGGATGAAGGGTAATATTGTTTTTTTAAAAAAATAGATGAGGAATAAATATGGCAAAAAGGAAATATAGAAATTGTAAATTTAATTGAAATGACTAAACGCTGTTTAAATTTGTGAACCAGCCAAATATTCTGTTCAAAGAAAATACATTGTATGTTTGTATGTGTGTTTCTAATTATTGCTATTTATTCATATTTGTTCTCTTTTATTCTTTAAAGTTTAACAATTCATTCTTAATCTTAATATCTTTATATTTGCTTGGGGTTGGCTTTCTTCCCTTTCATCTTTTTTATTGTACAGCAATATTTCTCCTCAAACCTACCACCTCTCTCTTTTCTTTCCTTCTTACTTTCTCTTCCCCCCACCCTCTTTTTCTCCTCCCTACTTCGTCTTCCTTTCTCCTTCTCCTCCTCTCTTCCTCCCTCTCTTACCCTCACTCCTACTCTAATTTCCATTCCTTCATCCCTCTCTATTGCTGTATCCTTTAATGCATATGGACTACTCAGAGGGCTGAAAAAGTTATTTTTGACTGGTCCTCACACTTTTGACCAGTCCTCGAACTTATGACTGTCCTCACATTTTACATTTTTGCCCTATCTTGTCATCATGGTGAAGAGAAGCAGTTGTGAAATGAGTGACATGGTTGTTAAGACTGCTGCACGGGCATAAATGTGAGGATGGTCATAAGTGTGAGGACCAGTCAAAAGTGCGAGGACCTGTCAGAAATGACTTTTTTCAGCCCTCTGGTTAGTCCTTTTGTGCATATGGACTACTCAGAGGGCTGAAAAAGTTATTTTTGACTGGTCCTCACACTTTTGACCAGTCCTCGAACTTACGACTGTCCTCACATTTTACATTTTTGCCCTATCTTGTCACCATGGTGAAGAGAAGCAATTGTGAAATGAGTGACATGGTTGTTAAGAATGCTGCACGGGCATAAATGTGAGGATGGTCATAAGTGTGAGGACCAGTCAAAAGTGTGAGGACCTGTCAGAAATGACTTTTCAGCCCTCTGAGTAGTCCCTATACACATAGCCATGCCACCCAGTCACATGACCAGCTAGCCACGCCCACCCAGTCACATGGCCTCCAAACCACGCCCACACAATAAGTCACGCCCACAATGGTGTCCTTCTTACCAGTGTTAAAATTTGTTCACCTTACCCTATACACATAGCCATGGCCACCCGGTCACATGACCAGCTAGCCCCGCCCACAAAATAAGCCACGCCCACAATGTCCCTCTTTACCAATGTTAAAATCTGGTCACCTTAGTCAAGATAGGCTAAGTCCTACCTTCTTGTTAGGCAGAAGCAATGTTAAAACTGTAAAAATTCAGATATACTGTGACTATGCCAATATATCATTGGCAATTACTCACTGCTAGTCAGAAAGTAAATGAAAATTTTATGGAATTAGGCCGTACAGGAAAACTATATAGTTTGTAGTGATGTATAGACTGAAGTTTTCACTTTTGCCTATAGCACAGCTACAAAGCGTATCACCTAACTTGATAAAAAATGTTTGTTTTCACACAGGAATAGAAATAATGCTACTTTTTACATGATAAAGCTATCCGGCTGCATGTATTTGAATAGCTTGTGCCACATAATTATATTTTCTTGCTGGAGGAAAGAATTATTTTCCATTTCTTATACATCATGGCCTCCATATCATCTGTTCACAAACAATAGATAAACAAGTTAAATTGGGCATTTTATATTTCTCTTTTGGCCCACATTTATATTAATAAAACATGGTGTTAAATTAGTTTTTCAACCTCAGCAGTTTAAGGGGGCGTGGATTTCACTCCCAGAATTGTGCAGCCACACATCTTAAAATGTCTGAGGTTGAACAGGACTAACTTAGATGGTTTGGCTATTTCTAGGGAAGGGAAGCAGCCTCCAAATCCTGCCAAGGATTTACATGAGCCAAGAGCCACAAGCCATTTTAAAAATATTGTTCTCCTATCAGGATCTAACAGGAAGGTACAGATGGATCAGAAGAATGTCTTGGTTATTTCTAATCCCATGATTGCGATTCCATCAGTACACAGTGATATATAGACCCCTGACTTTTGTATGACTATTATTGCTGATAAAGAGATAACAATGACAATTCCATTTGCTATGCTCTTCCTAATCTTTTACTATTCAGCTCTTATTACTACTGCCTCCTGTCAACCTTTTACCCACATCTGACAATCCTATGCAGCTATGTGCTGTGGCTGTGAACTCATCTAATAGGTTTAGTTTTTGTTTTCACTCAGTAATAGAAATAGTGCTACTTGTTACGTGATAAAGCTATATGGCTGCCTATTTTTGAATACCGTAGTTATGCTGCATTGTATTAGAGAGATGTAGTGGCTTACTGACGAAAACGCTCACCTCCCATTCAATCCTAGATAGTCTCTCTCTCCCTTTCTCTCCCCCCCTCTCTCCCTCCCTCCCTCTCTCTCTCACATACATACACACACACTTTCTCTCTTTGTCTATTGTCTGTCTGTCTGTCTGTCTGTCTGTCTGTCTGTCTGTCTGTCTGTCTGTCTGTCTGTCTATCTATCTATCTATCTATCTATCTATCTATCTATCTATGTCTGCTGTGTGGATGCTTGGGTGGTTTAGGGGTGGGGAATTTTTGGTGGGTGGGGGTCTGGAGATTGTCATGTGTGTTGGGCTTGCTCTCTGGGTGTTATGTGAATTTCGTTGTATGGGTATACTGTGTATATACGTACAATGACAATAAACTTTATATCTATCTATCTATCTATCTATCTATCTATCTATCTATCTATCTATCTATCTATCTATGTCTGCTGTGTGGATGCTTGGGTGGTTTAGGGGTGGGGAATTTTTGGTGGGTGGGGGTCTGGAGATTGTCATGTGTGTTGGGCTTGCTCTCTGGGTGTTATGTGAATTTCGTTGTATGGGTATACTGTGTATATACGTACAATGACAATAAACTTTATATCTATCTATCTATCTATCTATCTGTCTGTCTATCTATCTATCTATCTATCTATCTATCTATCTATCTATCTAATTAAAATTGATGAGTAGGTGAAATTTTGGGTTAAATATGGCTTGGATGGACAGTGGTCTAGAATGCAGTGGTTATACAATTATGGCTACACTTTAGGGCAGTCATGTAACTCCTCTGCTACATGAGTCGCACTGCTTACTATTGAGATTCTGGGTACAATTCAAAGTGCTGGTTCTTACCTTCAAAGCCCCCAATGGCATAGGCTGTCCAAGGGACTAGCATCTTTCCACTGTTTCTGCCCATCCCCTAAGATCAGCTACAGTGGGCATGCTTCCTCTCCCAACTTTCAAGAATACTATCTAATGGGATTTAGGAAGCGTGCCTCCTTTGTTGATGTTTGCTCTTCAGAGCAGTATCTCCCCAGACATTTGAACTGCCCAACCCCATGATTCTTGATATCCTTGAGGATCCTATATATCAACCTTGAAAACTTGGCATTTCCCATAGCTCTATGATAGGTTAGGACATGTCCATCCAGAAGTTATTAGAGTATATCAGTTAGCTGTGATGTATAGCACTTAGCAGTAGCACTTAGACTTATATACCACTTTCCAGTGCTTTCCAGCCCTCTCTAAGCAGTTTACAGAGTCAGCATATTGGCCCCAACAATTTGAGTCCTCATTTTACCGACCTCAGAAGGATGGAGGGCTGAGTCAACCTTGAGCCTGGTGAGATCTGAACTGCCAAATTGCAGGTAGTTGGCACTCAGCAGAAGTAGCCTGCAGTACTGCATTCTAACCACTGTGCCGCCTCGGCTCCCCCCTCCCTATTATGTTTATGGTCTTTCTGTTTTGCTTTAGGTACTATGGTTGATTTCAACTTGTACTTTGACCAGAATCATTGCCGAGTTAATTTCATGAAACGCAGCTAAACTTAAATTATAACAATGGGGTTGCACTGCATGTTTATAAATTATATGTTTACAATGATCTCACATTACATGTTTATAAATTATATGTTTACAATTATCTCACTTGTTGAATTGGTTAATGTTAGGCATGCTTACTTGTGCTACTTTTATGGAAAGGATATCCCTTTACTTAATAGGGTTTCCTTAAGTCTGGCTGGTGTCATATTCCGGGAGTCCTCTTAACTGATGTCAGTCAGTGGGTTTACATAATTGCACAAACAGTTACTCAGCTACATTTCACATTCTCTTAACATATATTTATATTGCCAAAGGGCTTGGTTTAGCAAGAAAACTACATTTTGATTGTTGATATTTTCCTTCTCTGCTTTTGGCTACATATAGCTCAACATAATTGTATTTACATTACCTCTATAGATCGTATTCAGTATATTTAACAAAATGTATATCTTTATATCCACCAGGTAAACAGATGAAATAAATAGTTTAAAAACAGAATATGCAAAACTGAAACCGTAAGTTAAAAGTTCACTAAAATATTGTCATTTATTTCATAATTCCTTTGCAAATTGTAAATGCATTTTGAATTTAGTTGTAAAGATCAAGAACAAAGCAAATAGTATTAATAAAAAAATTGTCTCTCTGTCTGTCTGTCTATCTATTATCTATCTATCTATCTATCTATCTATCTATCTATCTATCTATCTATCTATCTTCCACCTATCATCTGTCTATCTAATCAGACATCCTCTTAAATTCTATCAGAACCCATAGGAATCCTTGTTTTAATATATTGCTTGAGCCATGTCTCTTCTAATTTTATTATTATTATTATTATTATTATTATTATTATTATTAATAATAATAATAATAATAATAATAATAATAATAATAATAATAATATAAAAGCATACTAGAAATTGCATACCAGTTACAGGCTTTTTTTTCCAGTTTTGTTTTTATGTACTATTGTTTAAAGTTAAATAGAAAGTTCTGCAGTGGCTGATAGCTTTATTAACCTCTCTTTATAATATTTATCTTTTGTTCTGTAATGGGAAGCAGTATTTACCTCAAGTGAGCAAAACCAAAAAAATAAATAAAAAGAAAAGTAAAATAAAAATCCTACACAGATTTTGCATGCTTAGAAATAATAATAAAAAAAATGTTACTTACCAGTTCAACTCTGCCAAAACCTCCAACTCCAAGAGTGTCAATAATATTGAAGTCAGACAGCTTCAGGTTGGCGAAGAAGGCAGCTTCGGCTTCGTATCTGGATTTTTTAATGTGAAAAAATGGAAATTTCTTAGAGGTGTAGACATGAGCGCTATGCAATTCTGTTCCAAAATGAAGTACGCGTTGACTGGAAGATACCACCTTAATTTCCATCTTCGTTTTTAAAAAGTCTTTGTTTTCTCACCCATTGGTCCCAAATTCACATTCTAAATCTAATGATTTCTCTCTTTGTTTTTTTCAGAACGAAAGAACCAAATGCCTGGACAGCATATCTGTAACGTGATCATTTTGTGTTATAATTCAATTGCACGTATTGATTGAATTTCACATCTTGACAGTTTCTTTTAGTCTTCTGGTGAAGATTTTTTCATTTTTTCATTTTTTTTTTAGTATTTTGTGAAGGTAAAAGTCTTTTATACGAGTTCCCCTTCTGCACGAGCTGCCAGAATTTCTATGAATGTTTATTGAAAGTGGCAAGATCATTAAGGTCCCTGGAGAAAATATCTCAGCCAGGTCTTATCAAATCAGATCCAATAAGCTAAGAATACGGCCCTCTGAATGAAATTATTTCAGGCACACACTACTGTTCCTAAAAGAACGTTTTCCTATACCCTACATTTTTAAACTTGTGGTCCTTAAATCCTGAAGCGTTCCCTTTAGACTGTGTGAAGTAGCTCTGAATAAAAATGTATACAGTGCTAACTATGCAAGCCATCTGTAAATGACACATGCAGACATGCCAAAAATAAGCCTCCCATGGATCTACCCCTCAAATATGAATCTCTTAAAATAGTGTCTTGCTAGGGATTATTATATTTTTAGAAAGGCAATGAGGGTAAACTGAGGAGGACGTTCCATCTACTCACTGAACTTCGATATGGGAAATATCTTGGGTGAGGAAGGGGGAAAGCATAACACATGAACAATTTTTCTAACGATACCTGAACTGAGTGTTCCGAAATGCACGTAGAAAGAGAATGCTTTTTCATTATTTTGAAACCGGCTATTCATAAGATTAGCAGGTGTAACCAAGGGGCGGCAATGAAGTGAAAAAGCAATGACAAGTTCTTGGTCTACGGACTCTTAGCTCCATTATTCCAAAGTAATGTAGATGTATTTTTCTATCATTCTCGCTGGTAGGATTTTTAACAAGCGCTTTGCTTTAAAAAATAAAAGTGTTTGTGTTTTATCTAAAAAAAAAAAAAAAGTTTATAAACACAAATCTCCTGGGTCTCTAAAGGTGGTTGGGATGAATATAGTTTATGAATACAGAATACTTGAGTCCTTCTGTATTCATCTTGAAATCTCAATGCTCTTATTGTGAAGATTAATTTTCTACTATGGAAATATGACACCCCGAACAGGGGTGCATCATGTTGTCATCACGTAACGTATCGCAACTTTCCCTCCTTCGCTAAAATGGGAGTGGGCGTGGCCAGTGTGTGAAGCATCTGGCCCGTGGGCCACGAGTTTGACACCCCTGTCATAGAAGGTATCTCCTAACAAGAAGCTCTGGTGGTAGGGCTAGAACTTTTTGAGGTAGTTTCCTGTAAGAAGAGAGAGCTCTTCCCAGTTTTAGAATAAGTAAGGAGAAGACCTTAAATAAAGAACATTTGACAATACATGGGTAGAGAAAGAATATATATAACTATGTACAACTGGTTGATGGTACTGAAAGGGACCCAATACATTTTTTTTCTCCTCTTCCCCATTAAATTGGTGCCTGAATGAGCAGGATGTCCCATTTTCACTTTACAAAATGGAACTTCACAATTAATCCAATGTATAATTTCCTAACAGCAAAGAAAGGACATTCCATAGAGAAATATACACCAAAGTCCCTGAAAGTGGGATCTATCATTCAGACAACTATACACAACTATGTAAAACTGGTTGCTGATACTTGCACCTTTCTGCTAAAAGACACTTTGATTGTGACATGACTTAAATGTCTGGTTTTTAATAAAGAAGGATATGTAGGATGATAAAGTGGCCCTATAGAAGACAGATGCCTTCTATGGGGCATAAGAGTCCACAAAGTCTGTTTTAGATGCCTGTTAGGGGTGCAGGTTTCTTCTATTTCTTGTAAGTCAACAATCTTCTGATATGCAAATGGGTTGAGAGAGGGTCATTATTCTGTGCTGTTAAATCTGAGAAAGATGCTCAAAGGTTTGGTAATCAGGATGTTGATTAGCAAAGTTGACCTTTTTAGCAAAAACCTGGGATTTGATCCCTTGGAAAGTAATGCTGTTTTTGCTTCTGACCTCTTGGGGTATCTGGCCTAGAAAATTCCAAAAGTGACATCATAGTGAACTGGATTTACTGCAGTATTAAATTCTCCTGCAATGGGCTTAGTAAGGATCTCAAAAGACACATTTAGCCACAACATCAGAAAGGTCTTCTGAGAAAAACATAGAGAATACAGTGAATTTGCTGGATCTGAGTCTCCTAAACAGCTACAATTAAATTAAATAACTAAAAGGCTAAGTAAAAGGGAAAAAAGAGGAAATAAAGAAAAACAAACAAACAAACAAATGACCCATGTTCCTAACCAAGTATAGAGAATAATAGAAGTGACCTTGGAGAAACCATGGAGAGCTGTTAGCAAAACATGATTTCAGAGCAGAAAAAGAAAACGGAACCCCTCTAACTATTAATTCTCTAAAATTATTTTTAGGCTTTCAAGATTCTGTTCCTACAGCCCACATCAATAAAATATGTTCCATTATTACTTTGGAAACCTGTTTCCTGACCTGGTAATGCTGAAAAAGTTCCCATGGTCATGCATCGCTCAGCTGATCGTCGGAACTTTTTAAAAAACTTTTAAAGCATTTTTTTACTACTGGTTCTCTGGAAGTAAAAGCAGGAAGTAATGATGACTGGGCGGGTGGGCAGAGCCTCGGGTTGCCATTGCTACCGGTTCTCTGAACCACCGGCCATCATCGCTACCTACTCGCCCGAGCCGGTCCGAACCGGGAGCATTTCACCCCTGGACAAGGCCCCCCACCCCGTTTTAGCCAGCAGAGTGCTGCAGGAGGCTACCCAGGCTGAAAATGGGGCACGAGGGTCCTCACTCGCACCCCCGCACCCCATTTTGGCCTTCAGGGTGCTGCAGGAGGCGTCCATCCCATCCCCCCCCAGCTAGCCAGCAGAGAACTACAATGCTGATCTGGCCCTCAAAGAATTCCAGTTTGACACCCCCCTGTCCTAGAACGTGTGATGGTTGCTGCTTGTGCTGCTCCCATTATTCTCCTAAACTTTATGAGCCCACAACAGTGCCAAAATGGAACTATTGGGTCATAATTTGGAAGCTCTGGTTCGCGTTGACTGCTATGCTAATTAGAAGGGTAGAAGTTGTTTAATTTTGACCCTGTGGGGACAGCAGAGAAAATTTTTGGAAAATGGACCACAAAGAGAAACAAAGCAAGGAATTACGGCAGGGGCACTGTTTAAAAGATCTGGTAAAAAAAAATAATAATAACAGTTCAGTTCTGGGTTTTCTTCTGCAGCCTTTCAATAACCTTATACTCATGGCTGTTCTGCTGCATCTCATTTTGGAGGTTAATCAGGGTTGAGCCTGTCCTAGTTCATAGAATAACCTTGTTTCACATTGCTGCTTATTGATTATTTTGTTCTTGTCAAGATGTGCATCTTAAAGGTTTAGACAACTAAACAGCTATCAAATGGAATATCAATTCACAAATCTCTTTAACCTGAATTGTAAAGAACATAGGGCTACAAGCTTGAAACATAGTCAAGAGCGGTGATATGCCTAAATCTATTTTATTGTTTTATCAATGGCTAATACTCTAGAAGACAGCAATAATCTTTAAAATAATAAGATAGAAAAAATTACTGAAAACAAAAGAAGGAAAATTAAGAGTGAGGGTTTAACTTAGGAAACAAATCAAATGGAGATGGGGGAATTCTTTAGGGAAGTAAAAATAAAAATAAAGTAGTAACCAATTCAATAAGATGTGCTGAATTTGAGTCAGATAAATGACATGGCTCCAAAAGCGGCCAACGTTTTCATAACGTCACAGACTAGAAAAGGATGTTCATCAAATTCTGAAGGCAACATAACGCAATTTCAGGTTTCAAAAAGGTCTTGACAGTATGGAACAATGGACTTTCCCAATAAAATGCAGTTCAGTGGTGAGAAATATAGGATTCTGCACAGTGGTGGGATGCAGCCAGTTCGCACCACTTCGGGAGAACCGGTTGTTAACTTTCTGAGCAGTTTGGCAAACTGGTTGTTGGAAGAAATCATTAGGGTAGAGAACCAGTTGTTAAATTACTTGAATCCCACCACTGAATCTGCAATGGTAGATGCACAGGTATATAATAGGAAGTACCTGGCTTGGCAGTAGGATTAAGAGAAATTAAGCGTGTTCCACCAGCTTGCTGCAGTTGCAAAAACGTAATGCAACATTGGCTGCATCAAGAGACTTATAGCATTGAAATCATGAGAAGTTATAGTCCTGCCCTAAGCTGCACTGGCCAAACAGTATCTGGAATACTGTGTCCTGTTCTGATCACCACATTATAAGGAAACTAAGAAGTGCAAAGATAAGCAACAAAAATGGTGAAAGGCTAAGTGCATAACTCTTATGAGCAATTGTACATCTGTGTATCTGTAGCCTAAAGAAGAGAAAGCTAAATCTGTAATCCTACCAAGAATAAGACAATGAGTAGAAGTTACAAAGGGGGATCCAAACTCAAATGGACTCCCATTTGTTTGGAATGGTCAGGAATTCCTGCCCTCGATATAAAGTTGGAGCAGAAGACCTCCAAAGAACCATTCAGTCCTAAGGTTCTGTAACTTGCAACTCCATTGTCTTTAGAATAGTTTCCAGCTCAAAGGAAGCAGTTGTTTTGCTTTATCCTGCACTGGTCAGGTCCCACCTTAAGCACTGCACTCTATAACAACTACCATTAAAAAAAAAATCAAACAAGATAGAACAGGTCCAGAGAAATACAAGGATCACCAGGGATTAGAAACTAAACTCTACAAAGGCAGCAAGTTCTGATTGGATATTAAGGAAAAACCCCTTCCTAATATCGAGATTCGTTCTCAGTTATCCAGAGGTGATGGTTTCCCATTCACCCATCTGTTGTGGCTTCTTTGATTTTTGGTCCTGCACTGAGAAGAGGGTTGGGCTAGATGTCCTAAAGGGCCAGTATCAATTTTACGGCTTTTATTATTATGATTCCCCTTGTTATTTCTTACCATCTGTGATACTGTGTTATTTCTAACTGCAGTGTCACAACTGTCACATTTATTTGCTATAATTACTAATCCGGTTTTGAGCTCTGTCGCAGCCGATATTAGCTGTCCCATCTCTATATTCTTTCTCCGACAGAATCTTATCTTCGGGCTATTAATAGAAAAAGCCACCGGTTTAGTATTTGAATGCACAACTTTTTGGGTGATCACACCCCCTCCACCCAATGCTTGGACCAGGATGAAAATTAAATGAGATTACAGTGTATGATTTTTATAAATCCTCCCCTTCCATCATATTATAAATTCCAATTTTATGCAAACATTTGTATGGGGGATTGTGTAGATAATGTTGCAGGCATAGATTTGGATTTTTCACACTGTAGCCTGTCTGCTCATTTTTTATCCCTTTAGGGTCAAAAGCCAAAACATAATTAAATAAAGATTGAATCTTTCATTATTGTAGTGGCATCCCATTAGGAAAGCTTTATCACAACTAACTACTTTCTTGATACCTTGCTGTGTATCACATTGGAGATAAACAGCCACTGGTTCAACAACAACAACGAAAGTGAAAGTCTTAGAAGTTCTCTGTGGTCACAAAATATCCTTGACTAGGTTCGCTATCCATGCCTAGAAAGGACCATATTTTGTTCACACCCCATGAATAATTCCAGTTGTGAAAAGCAGTAGCAAATAAGTAAAACGGTAAAGGTAAAGGTTCCCCTTGCACATATCTGCTAGTCGTTCCCAACTCTAGGGGGCAGTGCTCATCTCCATTTCAAAGCCGAAGACGTCTCTTTGGTCATGTGGCCAGCATGACTAAACGCCAAAGGTGCACGTAACACTGTTACCTTCCCACTAAAGGTGGTCCCTATTTTTCTACTTGCATTTTTTATGTGCTTTCGAATTGCTAAGTTCTTTCCACTCATGAAGCCTCTCCAGAAGAGAAAATATTCTGTCAATGGACTGATACTACCTAGCTATAAGGCAATTATTGTATTAGAATTTCCTCCCCTCCTCTCTTTCTGTGTGTGTGAGTGAGTGAGTGCGAAAAGAGGGGGGGCGGGGTGGAGAGAGATATATATGAAAAAAGGAAAATAATTGTGTCCTGATACTGAGGTTAAATAGAGGCTATCCTTTGATGTTAATAAAATGAGGCATTCAAAGTTGGAGGAAGGAAAGACTGACAAACAAAAAAGAAATGTTGAGTAAGGGGCGTGCATAAGTGCACCAGCGTGCCTACCGTCCCTGTTCTAATGTTTTCTTTTATTCATATCCTTTTCATGTATTTATAATTATGTTTACACTTGTATCTGTCATAAAACACATGCTTGACAAATAAAATAACAAAATAAATAAATAAAACACTTGTTAGATACATTAACAACACAATGTCAGTTGTAACTGGGTAGCATCAAAACTGAATAAATGAATAATTAAAATTTATTTATTTATTTCCTACCTTTATTATGTTTTAATAAATAATTCAAGGTGGCAAACGTACGTAACACTCCTTCTTCCTCCTATTTTCTCCACAACAGCAATGGTATGATGTGAGTTGGGCTGAGAGACAGAAATTGGCCCAGTCACCCAGACGGTTTTCATGCCTAAAGCAGAACTAGAACTCCTGGTTTCTCGCCTGGTGCCTTAAAATCACTTAACCAAAGTGGCTAATTAATTGATCTTTTAAAAAATATTTTAGTGTCAGACAACTTTGAAAAAGGCACAGCATAAATAGAGTTTAATGTTATTGATTCTGTATGATCTGCCAATCAAAACCTCTAAAGATTCTGTGATTTCAACCAATGCCACAGTTGAAGAAGAAAAGGTGCACAGGTGGTTTAGAGAATGGGAAGAGACAGTTTAAGGCAAAATTAAATACCTTAACCTACTGTTTTCAAATCCTAAAAATGCAACACTAGCATAAGACTAAAACATACATCATCAGCCATGCCAAGGCAGATCCCAAAAGCCAAAAGCATCTCCTAGACGAAATAATCAATATCCATTAGAATAAATGGAAAATATGTTATGGCCAATAATTTCCATTGACTTCAATAGATCTTCTAAGCACGGTTAATTTGGATCCAACCAATGAATATTTACTAAGGCTTTCAACTGTATACAAGAAGCAGATCTGAAAGCTGCAATGGCCCCTATCATTTTAATATTTGTCATTATTCTTACTTACCAGTTTATAACTTTGGCATAGAAGCTATTTTATGCCACAAAGCTGTCCAAGCATTCTTGGAAAATTGACGTCTATGTTACCAGTGAGATTTATGGATCTTTACATGGCCTTCCTAAATATCTGTCTGTAAGATGATGACAGAAAATGTAAGGAAGCCCAAATAATTCATTTTTCAGAGTCCCTTCTAAGCCCTACGTTTTTTACACAAATGCTTTTTATTGAAATTAAATATATTTCCTGTATCATTCTGTAGTCTTCTAGAAAACTACACTCACCTGTCATAATAGCATCAGAAAAGGAATGGCATCTAATGATGTGTGTTAATCTTCAGTAGCTTTTTTGCGTTCATTTATAGATTTATAGAGTTCATCTATAAGAGCCGAGGTGGCGCAGTGGTTAGAGTGCAGTACTGCAGCTACTTCAGCTGACTGCTAGCTGCAGTTTGGCAGTTCAAATCTCACCGGTTCAAGGTTGACTCAGCCTTCCATCCTTCCGAGGTGGGTAAAATGAGGGGCAATAGGCTGACTCTGTAAAACTGCTTAGAGCGGGCTGTAAAAGCACTATGAAGTGGTATATAAGTTTAAGTGGTGATTGCTTGCATGTGTGTGTATGGTTGTATAATAGCATCCAAATCAATTTAATGAATTGAACAAATTCAAATATTTTACAAAATGAAAAACCAAAGCAGCTGCATGAAAATTATAATATTTTTTTTTCTAAATTGGAGCACCTAATTGGACAACTGTATTCTTAAAACTTTCCTATCCCTTTATCAAGTCTCACAAGCACATAACTGTGTTGTGCGTTGTTAATTAGAGGCCATGAAGTTAAAAATCTGATCATCTAAGCATGTAAATACTTGATGGGTCCCTTGTCTCTAGGCTGGAGACTGAAAAATGACATTGCTTGCATAACTGGATGTTTACCACAGCAACAGAAATGCTCTGCTGAATAACTTAATTGCTCCTTTTTTGTCTTTTTAAGAAGAGGTAAAAAATTGAAGACAAAAAAAAAATCACATACAATCTGCCTGTGAGGCATAACCTAAAAGCCTGCTACATGTTTATTTGTCCTGCTTTTCACGTTAATAATTATATATTGATTGAAATGGCAGTGGGGAACAAATTATATTGGGTTGCTTAGAATGCTTCCTTTGGAATAGTAACATTCATACTATTTCAGGTTCAAAAAATTCCCTTTAAAATCAGGTGGAACAACTTTGTTAATAAGTATACAGAATTCATAGAAGATGGACTGGAGCAGTCTAACCTGGGAATAGAGGTTACACAAGTTTAAAATTCAAGGTGGCTACATTTAAATAATGATATCTGATGAAGACTGATTTTATTTTCCAACCAATATAAATTTTCCTACACCATCTTTGATTGTGTACTATCAAAAACAGGTTAATGGTCTATACTTATCCAGAAAAAGGGCCCCATCAGTATGACAATCATTTTTACAAATAACTCAAGATGGTGAACATATCCAACACACTTTCTCCTTTTATTTTCCTCACAACAACAATCCTGTGAAGTGAGTTGCGCTGAGAGAGAATGACTAATGCAAGGTTATCCTTCATGGTAAGGGTAACCTTTCATGGTTAAGACAGGACCAGAATTCTCGGTCTCCCACTTTCTAGCCTAAATAATACTATTGTATTCTTTCTCCTTGATTATCCAATTTATCACAAAACTCAAAAATATTTATTTGAATGTATAATTCAAATATATTTCCCAACATTGAAAATATATACCGTATTCAGCATAAGTACGGAGCATAAGATGCATCTTTTTCCCCTCTAAAAGGGGGTGAAAATTTAGGTGCATCATGTAAACCGAATGTAGCCCCACCCATCCACTGGCCCCCACCCTTTGGCCTCTGCCTCCCAGCAGTTACCTCCTTGTAGCAAGCAGCAAGAAGAAACAGCGCGTTTCAGCTTTAGCACAGCCTAATTAGCACAAGTTGATTGGATTGGCCTCCCGACTCTCAGCTGTTTTGCTCTCAGCTGTTTTGCGCAGGCCTCTCTGCTTGCTGCAAGGAGGTAAAATGCTGGAGCAGATTTTTTTTTTCCTTGTGCTAAACAAGCTATGCTGAAAATGAAAATGAAAGTAAAGCAGGCTGTTTGCTATTTGCTGCAACGAGGCAAAATTGCTGGGAGGCAGAGGCAGAGGCAGATTTCTTTTTCTTGTTTTCCTCACCAAAAAAGGTAGGTGCGTCTTATAGTCCGGTGCATCTTATACTCCGAAAGATACAGTAAGTACATTTTCTTGATTTGACATCACCTGTTGCTTTAAACCATGTTTCCCAAATGTGGGTAAATTATCCAAAATTGGCTAAAAGTGTCTTTTCTTTAGGCAAAGACATACAAACCCATTACAACCCAGTCACAACATAGACATTTAAATTGACTTAAAAGCATTTTACCTACATAGCAGTGGTGGGTTGCTCCCGGTTCGGTCTGGTTCTTGCGAACCAGTAGTAATGGTGGTGGGAGGCTCCGCCCACCCACCCGGATGTCATCATGAATGATCTGCACATGCGCAGAAGCTCCCGTTGCAAACTGGTAGTGGAGGTAAGTAGAACCCACCTCTGCTACATTGGGTAAAAAGAACTTTCTGACAAGTGGTTTTGGGTAAGGAAAAAAAAAACAGTTTGAGAATCGCTGACACTAAACTGTACTGCTAAGTTTGTGTTTTGCTATTTCTCTGGATGAGATGCTTTATCCATTTCATAAAAATGGATCTTTAAAAGCAATAATTTCCATACAGGAAAGCCACATAAGTATGGATGAAAAAGAAAATGATTATTGTCATTTAAGATGTTCCTTCTCTGCTTTCCTACCCAATAACCAAGGAAGGGACAGTTTTTTTTTTTTAAAGAAACAAAACAAAACCTTATAATTATAGTCTAATGATGCAGAGAAGCAATTTTCTTGAGAATGTAAAATAATGCTGAGGATAAGTACCGTCTGTTTTCGTGGGGAAAAGGCATTATGGTTAGAAAAACTAACTTCCTCTGTTGATATAAAAAGTATTTGCAAGAAGCCTTTCCACCCCTCTGGATAGAGAATACAACTTCATTTATTGCCAATTATCTAAGGACTATTTCACTGAAGGAAAATACACAAGAATTAATAGATCGCAACCATTGCATCCAGGGAAAAAATGTTATTAATACTCAGGGAAAAGAAACCGGTCCTATTCAGCGGTGGGTTGCACATTATGTTACTATTGGTTCACCGCATGTGCGCACGCTCGCTTCATGTGCGCGTGCCCAGTTCGCACGCGTCCCTGCCTTCTGCACATGCGCCGGCCTTTCGCACATGCACTTTGCTCACACGCACGCCTTCCACGTATGCGCCCAGGCTCAAAAACATGCTTAAATAGGATGGCAGAGAGCCAGGGCGGGGTGGGGTGTAGGAGGGCAGGCCCACCCGCGATTTCCGCTACTGGTTCGGGCGAACCAGTCCGAACCGGCTGAATACCACCTCTGGTCCTATTCTTTGACTGATGACGGATCAGTTTTAGGAAGTGTTCTTTGCAACTTTGAAACAGAAAGAAGTTAAAAGCAAGGGAAAACACATCCTTACATGATGAGGATCTATAAACTAGAAAACCTGCTGAATCAAATATTATAGCACTGCTAAGAACCATCACTAACAAGGAAGCAACTGCATATAGCCCTTGTAAAGTTCAACCTGTTATCTCTCTCTCTCTCTCTCTCCCTCCCTCCCTCCCTCCCTCCCTCCCTCCATCCATCCATCCATCTATCTATCTATCTATCTATCTATCTATCTATCTATCTATCTATCAACAAGTACAAGGAAACAAGTAACAATATAGATGGACACATGACAAAAAAATTGGCACAAATAAAAGGATATAAATAGGCAAAACATAGCCATAAACACATAGAATGATTACATATAAATGGAGACAGTAGGACAGGGACGGTGGGCATACTGGTGCGCTTATGCACGCCCCATTAGAGACCTCTTAAGAAACATGAAAGGTCAACGGTAGACAATTTAAGGTAAAAGGTATAGGGATTAGCAAGACTAACAACAGGATCAGGTAGAGTGTTCCATTTACTACTCTATTGCAGAAGTCATATTTCCTACAATCAAGATTAGAGCGAATTACATTGAGTTTGAATCTCTTGATAGCCCTTGTGTTATTACACAAGGGTTGAAATTAAAGTACTCATTTACAGGTAGGATTTTTTGGTAAATAATCTTATGAACTAAGCATAGGTTGAAACATAGATGGCGTAATTCGAGGCTATCCAGACCTAAAATTTCAAGCCTGGGAATTTTATTTCGAGCAGAAGAATGGAGTACTCTTCTAGTAAAATATCTCTTACAACTTCCCTTCTTTTTTCTTTCTTTTCAAGCTTCCAAGACTAGGCTAGGGCCCATCTCCCATTTACTATATTGATTCACACTGCAGAGAAGCTGCCTTAGAAACAGGATTTTAAAAATTAAAAAAAGTTATGTTTCTAAATTAGTACTGGGTTTGTTTAAAACCACTAGGAGGTTTGCTTGCAAGCAGAGCAATTAGGATTTGAGTAATTGAAGGATAAATTCTGTGTAATGCAGGTTTCTTCTTAAGTAGCTTATAGGCAGGCGAAGGCTTAGTTTTCCTTTTAAAGTTCAGAATGCAGGAGGCCAAAAAAAAAATCCCCATCATTTTTTAATCCATTTAAAATTGGGCAAAAATATCCACTGTTGATATATAAAGATTGGCATTCTTGATCCACATATAAGGCAATAGCATAAAATAAATGAGGGCCAGTAATAACTGATATAAAATAAAACATAGTTGCTAATATTGTAAGATAATGCTTTTGAAATATGTTTGAATGTTTGTTTTTTTTAGAAAGCTGCCTTGTAACAACCACCCTGGGTTTAGTATTTTTCTAAACTTCCACTTGGGGGCAAACGTGTTCCAGATTTTTAGAAAGAAAATACAAGCCTTCCTGCAAATTCAGTCCAACTGATATATTTTCATTTTAAGGATGATGATAATAATAATAATATGTAAATAATTCAACCAATTTTAAAACCAATTTTAAAAAGTAGAACTTTTCCGTTTTAAACATAGAGATCAAATTCTATTGTTTCCAAGTTTTACATCTTCAGTCTGTGCTCCCGAAATATTGAATTATATATTTTATTTAAACAAACAATGCAATAATAAAACTCTAAAAAAATGTAAAAAGTGAACGCAGGAACAACAGCAAAATCTACATAGAAGCAGTTTAAAAATATTTGGGAACATATACTGTCTTTGATTTCAGTTACAGGAAGATTTTAGTTATAACACTGTATGTTATAACATGTTTTCTTTCTTTTAAAAAGATATAAGCTACATTTTGCACCTTGTGTGGGAAATATGTCACTGCTTCTCATGAAGCACATTGAAATATTTCTGGTATTCGTGAAGAAAAGGTAGATATTTTTTGACATTCCCATTATCTTTGATGTTGGAGGGGACTTAACCAAAGACATAGTTTGGAATAACTTTTAATCTTATAGTTGTTTTTCATTTGAGGATCAAATTCTTTTCTATATTCTTTCTTTGAATGCAATGTCTATGGAGATTCAGCTGTGAAGAGAGCTGAAGCAGCTTCTTGGATAAGAAGCGAAATGTCTTCAAAGAAAAACCAGAAAGTCCAGTTGCCTCTTGAAAAAGCACCTTTGGGACTTTGAATGCAATGCTCCCCAACCTTGGCAACTTTAAGAATTGAACTTCAATTCCCAGAGTTCCCTGTTTGAAAATTCTGGGAGTTGAAATCCAGATATCCTCAATTTGCCAAGGTTGACAAATTAAATTTCATTAAATGGATATACTGATAATTGATACTTCCTCTTAATGTTCCCTATTACGAGAAATAGTTCTTCGAAATTAATTTCAATTTCTACAAGGTACAGCTGGGACATGGCTTGAAAAGTTTGACTATACTGCACGCTACATCACAAAAGCATACAGCTGCTCTTTCTTTAGTGGTACTGAAATGTGTAACACCGTATTCTCCCACAATAGATTAAATTTTGAAAATGATACTATGAAATGGCATTTGTAGCAAAACATAAGAGCAGGATTACAGTTCAACTATTCCAATGTAGACAACCACTAGGATACCTCTGTTTTCTGCCTATTGCAGAATATAAGCCTATTATAATATTCATATAGACTGTGTGTTCCCACCTTGTCAATTTTCAGATAAGTGGATTTCCAGAATTTCCCTGCCAGTATGATTGTTCCTGGGAATTCTGGAAATTGAAGTCTTTGTTGGGATTACTATTTCAGGGGTGTCAAACTGGTGCCCCATGGGCTGGATGCGTCATGTGCAGCCAAGCTCACTCCAGCTCCACGAAGGGGAAAAACGTTGTGAAATGTCATGTGATGGCAACATGATGCCATGGGTTTGGCACCCGTGAACTGTTTATTTACCTAAAACATTTGTAGGGCTGCCCAATTTTACCTAAGTGATTCTGAATAGCTTACAGACAATTCAACAGAATCTAAGATAAAGAAGAGACAACCACTATTTATAAACTAATCGTCATCATCATCATCATCATTGAAATGGCAATTCAAATAGAAATGACAACCTCATCCAAAAGAACCAGGTCCTACCAGCCTTTCTTTAGGTCAGTAGGTGTCAGGAATATGTTGACAGGAAAGTTGTTCCATAAGATAGGGGCCATCACTGAGAAGGCATATTGCTTGAGTCTCATAAAATAGCAATAGCGTTTAGCATTTAGTAAATCGCTTAGAGATTTCTGCAGTTTGCAGAATAGCAACATCTATTCATAAGGGCCTGAAAAGAAGCACCCATAACTAGTCACGCTGCCACATTCTGGACCGATTGTAGCTTCTGGAGGGCAGACCCACTTAGATCATATTGCAATAATTTTAGAAAGGCTTTCAAAATTACTGTCAGTCAGTCCTTCTATATTTAGAAGTTATCTGGAATTAGGATTTTTACCATCTGGAAGTCCAACGATCATGTTAGAAGTACACAGTGAATACTAAAAATAAAGGGTAAAGAAATAATAGGAACTTATGGGAAACACATGCTGACCTTCAGCCCTGCCCCACCACACTTCCTGGGTAGCAGCTGGTAACTGTTTTCCCCATTGGTATGTGATTCTGGGTGAGAGAGGAAAGAACAACAGGGAACTGAGCAATCACTGTCCCAAAAACTACCCTGTATTTCATTGTTTAAGGGTAGTCACCTTGTCTGGCCTTATTTAACAAAGTTAAATTACAGATTGCATCCAATTTATCTTGATTTGGGTTTTTTTTTTCTTGACTTTTTTTTTTTAAAAAAAATTGATTTATATGCCGCCCTTCTCCGGAGACTCAGGGCGGCTTACAGTGCGTTAAGCAATAGCCTTCATCCTTTTGTATATTTATACAAAGTCAGCTTATTGCCCCCACAAACTGGGTCCTCAATTTACCTACCTTAGAAAGGATGGAAGGCTGAGTCAACCTTGAGCCTGGCAAGATTCCATCTTACTTTTAATTGCAGACAGCTGGTGTTAAATTACAGTGCTTCTGTCTGGCTCCTATAATTTGATTTATATGCCGCCCCTCTCCGGAGACTCAGGGCGGCTTACAATGTGCTAAGCAATAGCCTTCATCCTTTTGTATATTTATACAAAGTCAGCTTATTGCCCCCACAACTGGGTCCTCAATTTACCTATCTTAGAAAGGATGGAAGTCTGAGTCAACCTTGAGTCTGGTGAGATTCGAACCTGCAGTAATTGCAGGCAGCTGGTCTTAATAACAGGGTGCTTTAGATCACTGTACTACTAAGACTTGAAGGAATAGAGAAAAATTAATGTGGTCAAGAGGAAGAGGCCATAATCACACAGCCTATTTTATCTTCTTTTATTTCATTCATATTTTTGTGAATTACTGCTTTTATATTCCAAGCTGCAATCATACATATCCCATAGTTGTCAGTAGATATTGATTTCTCATATACCATCATGGTTTTGATCAATCCAAGCCTTCACATGATGCTTATAGGAAGTTACAGAAGCTTATCGAATTAGTGGGGTTTGTGCTCCATAGAATATCCCTAGCCACAAATCAATTCTCCTTGGCACTTTATATCTGCACAGATTCATGGATATGCAAAGAACTAGTAAGAAACTATGGTCGAGAACAGATTTGGCATAAGCAAAATATTAATCTTTTCAACTTCAACAGATGGTTATTTGCTCCACAGTTCATAGGACTAAGGAAGTTGGGGGGGGGGGGGGAAGAATCCCTGCCCAGTTTTTCCAATACCAATCAGAAATATTTTTTTCTAGATAATTGGTAATCCTAAAAGACAGGTGCACTATAGCAGTAGCAATAGCACTTAGACTTACATACCACTTCATAGTGCTTTACAGCCCTAAGTGGTTTACACAGTCAGCGTATTGCCCCCAGCAATCTGGGTTCTCATTTTACTGACCTCGGAAAGATGGAAGGCTGAGTAAACCTTGAGCAGGTCAGGATCGAACTGCTGGCAATTGGCAGAATTAGTCTGCAATACTACATTCTAATCACTGCGCCACCACGGCAAAGCTTGTCATTCCTGGTTTAGCCTGAATAAGTATAGTAGGTTAGTCACTCTGTGCTAATAATTTAAAAATCCTCTTAAGAAAAGAGGAAAACATCAAACAACTAACAAATAAAATGGTCTTACCAACTATTACATACAGTAACAATATAACAGGGAGGGTCATTTAAAATAATCATCTCAACCCATAAGATAAGATCCTTTTAGTCAACACTGTGAAATGCAAAATATTCCACATTTGGCTTAATTTTGCTTTCTGTCTTGAAAGTTATAAAGCTTTGACTACCTCCAAAGATTATGCAATTGTATCTGGTAACAAATGATGAATAATACAAATTTTATTTCAAGATACAATTTCATTGCTGAGGAACTTTGCTAAGCAAATCTATCTTCCTTATTGTCTATTAGACATCTGCTTCTAAAGGAGAAAATAACGAAGAAAAATGCTCCATGACAGTTTTTACATTTTAATTGAATTGAAAAAAGTAAAAAAAAATATAATTGTACGTAAAGCTAAAGACATCAAGAGCACAGTTGAAAATAATGCAGAACAATATGTCAAATGAATTGAAAACAAATAGCATGAGAGACAGACAAAAACAAGTAATAATTAGAAAAGAACTACTATATAGTTTCATTTATCAGAATAGGCTAAAGATGGCTGGGGAATTCTGGGAGTTGAAGTCCGCCAGGCTTAAAATTGCCATGGTTGGAGATCCCTGGGCTAAAGGACATCCAGGACATTAATATTAAGGCAGAGGGTCATCCTTGCCATATGCACGAGTAAGTCAAAGTTCAAGACCAAAGTAGTTACACTGAGCACTGCCTCCCATAAAACTTCAATTTTCAATTTATAATTAAAATAAATATCAGGGGAAAAGTTGCACAACAGAATTCTAGCAACTCCTAGATTACTATTTAGGATAGTACAGAGGCTCTTAATTTAATTAAAGCTGGGACAGCTTGTAACATCAATTTATATCATTTTTCTATTTCCAAGCACCTTAGATATTCATCCAACGTTTAAGACAGTGTCTGAATTTAAGAGTATAGATTATTAACAAAAACAGACTTGTGACATTAGCCCTTGCCGCTTTTGTGGTTTCTCTCCCGATGTTGCAATTTTAAGTTCAAGTAAACACACAGCTGAAAATATTAGTCCTTTCATTGTTTCTGACAGGTATATAATCCATGGAATACTGAGATTATTTATATCCTTGAAGAGCTGTCTTCTTGTCTTTATTCTCTTGTTGTCACATGAATTCAAGTTTCCATGGAAACTGAGATGAACTAGGGAATTTGTAAAATCCAAACGAACAGGACCAACTTGACAATCTTATGTTTCATAAAACATTAAAATGCAAATAAGCAACACGCTGGCAAATTTGAGCAGGAGGTAAACCCCCCAAAACAGTTATTTATTGAAGATAAAGAGTAGCATTCCTGCAATACTAGTACCCACTTATTTAAAACGAAACGCTCGAATAATGCAGTCATACATGACCCTGATATGTCACGACATCTTGCAAATATTCCCACCATTGATTGTAGCTGAAGGCTGTGACATTTGCATCAGAGCCACAACAGCTTGATTAGGGCTTGATTAAACCTGTACAATTCTTGGTTAATCTGTCATAAATCCATATTTCTCCACAGGAAGAAGTCAAGCAACACTGTGGGTTTAATATTACACTTTTTTTTCCTGTTCATGGAAGAAAACAGAAACTCCTCAAGACTGAGAGAGGATGGTTCAGGCCACCAGATTTATTTATTTTAAGGTTGGCTGACTCAAAGCTATATTATTTCATTCCAAATGCTTTTCCTAGTCTTTATGATACAGCCTTCCCATTCCTCCAGTGCCAGCTTCTGTTTCCGTTTGGGATGTCGCTGTTTTCAGTGCTAGCACCCTGCCTTGTTTGAACTGCATTTTCTAAGATTGGCTTGGCTGACTTTTTGGGGGTTTGCCAGTATAGGGATGAAAAGCCTACTGTTATGACGTCTCGTATGTCAGTAAACAAACTCATATCAATTGCTTTGCCGAATCAAATGAAGTACCAAGAGAAATAAAATGGGAAAAAAACGGGGGGGGGGGGGAAGAGATTGGACACCAAACCACGGGGAGAAAAAAAGCAGTTAGGCAAACATTTCTGCAGCAGTTGTTTGGTGGTAATAAATATGCAGATTTCAAAGCAAATATTGACTATTCGTATTCAGTACCCATCAAAGTAAGCATATTAATAATCATTTGGTGCAGGCCTAATTTATAGACAATAGCTTTTTGGCAGCTGTGCAAATTACACATGCAGAGCGTAATTTTTGAGAAAACATTTCTTGCAATGCAAATCCAATAGGACTGGGAAATGCCATGGATCTGATCCCTAAAATGTGTTTTGGAAATGCAAAAGAGCATCCATGCAATCCTGGAAAAAGACCCAGCTGCTTTAAAGAGTCACAACCAGCCATGGCATCCATAACCACTGTGTGGATCTTCATTTGCCATATTGCTCAATCTGCACCATTAAGTGTACACCCCAGTTAAATGCTGTATATATTTAATTTCAGCGTAGAGCTGCTAATATGCAATCAATCTGAAAATTTTAACCTCCACAAATACAGATTAAGAATACAATCTTGGAGCTAATCGCTCAGTGGTGGGCTGCAACTAGTTTAACAAGTGGTTCTGTGAGCATGCGCTTTGCACGCGCGCACGCCTAACGCACTTGCACGCAGCGTTCAAAATACAGCAATTTGAATCTCAGCTGCTTACCTTCTAAGGCAGCCCTGGAAAGTAGAACAGCAGAAACGCAGAAATCAGCTGTGCTGCGCGAATCAGCTAAGCCAGAAAGAAGGAAATATAGGACAGGATAGGGTGGGTGCAGATGGGTGGGGCCCAGTGGTGGGTTTCAATTTTTTTTTTACTACTGGTGCTGTGGGCGTGGCTTGGTGGGTGTGGCATGGTTGGTGGGTGTGGCAGGGGAAGGATACTGTAAAAACCCCATTCCCTCCCCAATCCAGGGGAAGATTACTGCAAAATCCCCATTTCCTCCCGATCAACTGGGACTTGAGAGGCAGAGATTAGATGGGGGCAGAGCCAGTCAGAATTTTTATTACCGGTTCTCTGAACTACTCAAAATTTCCTCTACCGGTTCTCCAGAACTGGTCAGAAACTGCTGAAACCCACCTCTGGTGGGGCCAGCTGATTGTCGGAACTACCATTTCGCCCAAACCGGTCCGAACCGGCAGCAGCCCACCACAGTAATCGCTACTCTCGGGTATTACTGGCGTTAACAGAGCTTCTTAAGTAAGAAGTAAGCTATTGAAGACTCATTTGGATGTTTTTAGGGGAACAGATGCAAACATAATTGAGTTATTTTTACATATGGCTTCATTTTATCCGATACATAAATTAGTTACTTTGGCTGAACCAACAGCTCCCATCGCTGGCAACACAACAGCTTTTTTTTTCCCCAGAAAAATTTGACAGTTTTTTTAAAAAAATGCTCTCATCTTCATCTAAAATGAAACTAAATGTGATTTTGTGAATAAATTAACTTTTGAACACACACATACGACAATTTAGTAAAGTTAAATGGATACAGTTTAAAATCATTACAATTATTTACAGTAACAAGAACTAGTACAATGCAAAAGAGATGCATCACACAGTGCAAGGAAGATCACCCAAAGCAAATTATTCAATTTATTAAAGCAGCTGCATACATACATAGATACATAATCTAGCTTGCGCTAGATAAATATATGTGTATTTATCTAGTACAAGCATGAAAAAAACATGGAATTGCTTTCATGTTTGAAGAGTTGTACTCTGGTTTTGTTCCAGGCCATTGCAAAGCACTAGTTTAGAAAGGGAAATGCACGTCTGATGATGCCACAATGCATGGATTTGTGTTAGATATAGAGATGCAAGTATAAAATGATCACATTCATATTGTCATTTTGCATCATCATGATACCACTGCTTAGAATCTATACCAATGTGGACACAACAGTTTTAATGTAGTATACTATAGCTCAATGGGTCTGAGAAAATGGATATGTTCTGACCTAAGCTTCCCAAGAGCATGAAGCAGACTCCCTGTCCTGACAAAAAACCCTTTTTATTAAGTTACTGTGAATTCCTCTCATTCACATCCAGCAAAGTCTTTCAAGGGAGAATTTACAGTCACAGACCTTATCTGGCTTGGAGAGCTGCCAGGCCGATATCTTCAAAACTTGGCAAGGAGTCTCTGAGAGTCATGAACTGATTAAGCGAACTAATTGTCTCCTGCAAACTCCCCTCTCCTTTCACTCTCTTTATTCTCTATGGGAGGGGCCATTCACTGACCACCTGTGGCTTTACTCCCAAGTTGACCCTTGTTCCTTAGCTGTTCCCTTCTCCTGGTAGCTTTGCGCACACGCACACTGGGAACAGGCTCTAGCTGCTCTTCTGCCCCACTGATGTCCGACTCCGAAGGCAGCTGACAACTGTCAGACAACCCTGGCCCCATGTCTGCTTCCGACACAGAGCACTCATCATAGCCTTCCCCAGACTCCAGGACTGGCCCATGTTCCTTTCTAATCTCCTCACTGTCTGAGTCTGCCACCAGCTCCGCTGGCAGGCTAGAACAGGATAGAGATGATAAATGTCATACACAGCGTTCAATCCTATCCCTGTACTAATATATTTATAAATTTTTATCTGTCTGCCTGTCTGTCTGTCTGTCTATCTATCTATCTATCTATCTATCTATCTATCTATCTATCTATCATCTATCTATCTATCTATCTATCTATCTATCTATCTATCATCTATCTTGTCATATTTATGTTTATATTAGAGGTGGAGACCTTTTGAGAGCTGTATGCAACGTAATTTCATTTTAATGTATGCCGATTAGCGTACATTCAAAGTGACAATAAAGTATTCTATTCTATATTCTTTTCTATTTATAAATAACTTGATGGGGGGGGAGTAGAAAACATGACTATGAAATCTGTGAATGATGGGGAAGAATAGTAAATACTATGTAGGACAAGAGGAAAAATTGACATAAACCACAGAACACCTGCGGTTCTGGAAAAAAAAATCAAATGTATGAGTATAGAATGTGGGATATGAAACAGGGGGCTTAAATTGCAATGATACTATTTTTTCTGGGGACTTTAGGAAATCATTCCTAAAGTTAAGAATTGTTCCAGGGTGGAACCGACTTCCTTAGGAAGTGGTAGACTCTTCTTCATTGGAGACATGTAAAAAAGAAGCTGGATACCAAACCATATGGGACTAAGTTGGACTAAGTGACATCTAAATTCTATTTCCAATTATTATTGTGAATACCTGCATATATGGATCAATTGCTTGATTTAATAAAATAGCAACAGCACTTAGACTTATATACCGCTTCATAGTGCTTTACAGCACTCTCTGGGTGGTTTACAATGCAAGCATTATTTGCACATTGCCC
Source organism: Pantherophis guttatus (assembly GCF_059756535.1). Taxonomy (NCBI): domain Eukaryota; kingdom Metazoa; phylum Chordata; class Lepidosauria; order Squamata; family Colubridae; genus Pantherophis; species Pantherophis guttatus. The sequence continues at coordinate 73,165,313 of NC_142068.1, read as the reverse complement.
CCAATAATCTGGGTCCTCATTTTACCGACCTTGAAAGGATGGAAGGCTGAGTCAACCTTGAGCTGGTCAGTGAGCAGAGTCAGCCTGCAATACTGTATTCTAACCACTGCACCACTCTATTAAGTATTTTAAGTACTTAAAGTATATAAATTAGCATTTTTTTCAGCATAGCAAACAACATAATGTATGCTAAGCAGCATAAGAATTCAGTCAACTTTCTCTAATGCTTGCTTTGATAATACTATATAAAATACTTTTAAATATTGGAGTCTGTGGGTAAACAACCCTAGTACATCATAGAATGGGATTACATTTCTTTAAAATACGTTTAACTTAAGGCAATGAAAGTACCTTAAGGTTCTGAAGTAAATCCCTAAATATTACTTTCACATCATTTAAGATTGCACATAAAGATCAGACTCTTTGACACCACACTTCTGTATCAAAGATAACTTGCTTATTGATATGTATTAAGTGGTGGCTCAGTGGCTAAGACGCTGAGCTTGTCAATCAAAAGGTCGGCAACTCAGCGGTTTGAATCCCTAATGCCACGTAACGGGGTGAGCTCCATTACTTGTCCCAGCTTCTGCCAACCTAGCAGTTCGAAAGCACGTAAAAAATGCAAGTAGAAAAATAGGGACCTTTGGTGGGAAGGTAACAGCATTCTGTGCGCCTTTGGTGTTTAGTCATGCTGACCACATGACCACAGAGATGTCTTCGGACAGCGCTGGCTCTTTGGCTTTGAAACAAGAGATGAGCATCACCCCCTAGAGTCAGGAATGACTAGCACATATGTGCGAGGGGAACATTAACCTTTACTTTAGTACAAATTTGACCCTTCTTTTTAAGTGGTCAAATTTATTATCCATTGGAAGATCACCATACTTCTCATGCCATCCATTACAGTATCATCCATTACACAGAAGAAGATAATGTTGCAGGACATCTATGGAAAGAGCCTTTTAACATTGTATACAGAGCTCAGAGATAATAAGGGTATTTTGTTTTTTGTTGCCTGATTCTTTTCCTGGTGGCCTATGTTTGGGAGTCAGCAACATTTTTAATGCCAGATGCTATTAAATTATTTTGCATGACTTAAAACATTTGCCAAAATTACAAGTCAGAGACATCACCATGCAAATTTCCATGGTTTCCATAAGAGTATTGGCAGGACACGTGGTCTCATGCATGAGCCCCAACATTTTACAAACTTTTATGGTTCTTCCTTATTTATTATGCATTGATTATTAAAGGATTTGTAGTGATTTCATATCAATCATATCGCATGAAATTTTGGACATTTTAGAGATGGGGATGGGATACTCTGCATGCTACTTGTACTGTCCATCATCTACCAGAGCAGCTCATGTTTGCTCTATATCATTTACATGTTTATTACTTGGGCACGGTTATGCTTTTGGCAAGAAACAAATGAACACATTTGAACTTAAAAGCCACCTGCCCCTGATTTTAAAATGCATCCTTGGCTTCTATTTTTATTATTTCCATTTTTATATTTAATTTTAATTGCATTTATTGTGAAGCTGGAACCATGGATATATTTTTTAAAAATATATTCTGCATAAGCCACTGAATTCTGCCTTTATTGCAGCAGGTTAGAAATGTGTTAAATAAATAAACAAGTAAATAAGAAGTTAAAAAATAAGATCTATTGTTTATGCAGATTTAAAAGAACATGTTTATTTGCCAGAGAAAAAAGTCTGCAGTGCAGTACAGACTTTTTCAGCTACAAAGTCTTCTGTTTATTTGGAGTCTTAATATCCTTAAAAAGTTCTTTTCTTTTTAAGTTAACTTCTCACTAAGAGAAGATTAATCCAATCTTTCATGTGTTATCTTCCATTTCTACCAAGGGAGTATTTGTAATAAGACAACTTTCCATATGAGAATCTTCTGCCTTTATACCACATTAACTTGGAAATTTATTTTTCCTGCAAACTTGGCAAATAAAGCAGTAATTTTCTTCACAACTGTGTTTCTGTTTTATATATTCTAAACCCAAAGTTTGGCTTTTTTCAGCTTTCCAAACGATATCAGCAAATTGTGGTTTTCAAGGTAATGCAAGAGTATGACAATTAAATACCTGGAAAACCATCAGATTTTTCTTTTTAATCTTACAGTTGACTTAAATTAAACGTTAGCATTTGTCCTGGCCTCCTAGCACAGCTTGTCACCTGTAATCAGAAGTCAAGTATAGTTCTTCATCTACCCTGCAAAAAGTTGACTTGCCTGTTCCGAAGTCTAAAATGCACATTTAGTCATAATATTATAAGTTAGTCCTCAATTTACAACTTACAAAGTGACTTAAGACCGTTTTTCACAAGACCAATGCAGTATCCCCTTGATCACGTGATAAAAATTCAGATGCTTGGCAACTGGCTCATATTTATGATAGTTACAGTTTTCTGAGGTCATGTGATCTCATCCTTTGTAACCTTCTGACAAGCAAAATCAATGGGGAAGCCAGATGCTCTTAACAACCATGTTACTAACTTAACAACTGCAGTGATTCCCTTAACAATTGGGGCAAGAAAAGTCATAAAATAAAGCAAAACTCATTTAACAACCATCTTGCTTAACAACATAAATCTGGAGCTCAATTTTGGTCATAAGTCAAAGACTACCTGTACTTGTTAGGCCAATTGAGAGCCACAAAATATAATACATGGTTTGGAGTTCTTCTGAATGTTTTTGCATAAGATAAAGAAAGGAAAAAGAAGGAAAAATAAATAAGAGGATTTAAGGACTGTGAACATTGTTTCTATGAGTAGCCTACAAAGTATTGGATAGCTGGATTTTATGTAAAGAATCAGTTACTCTATGCTTGCCTCTTCCGCCCTCTTGCCCTTGCAAGAGTCCGGGACATGGTGATATCATCTAAGCACCTTGAATGACTTTAGCCCTTCCCACATCCTATTTTAAGACTGCAATTTAGCAGATGTCATGGTTTGAACTGCAGTTACATTTACAATCCCACACCTCGTATTGATTTTACTTAACATTTTATCTGATTCAAAGTTCTAGATAGCTCAGAACCCACATGGATCAGAAGAATGAAATGTTTTTATTTTTGCTTTGTTTTTAAGAACCATGCAAACATGAATTTTGCATCTAAATCATGATTTGGATTTCTAAAGCTTTTGGAATCTTTTTTTTTTTTTTTTTAGTGGGCAAATACAGTTAATTTGCTTTTTGTGGTTCAAAAGTCTAAATTTCAACTCTGACATAAACAGAGCATTTCGGCTGTGGTGTCTGCAATAATTGGACAGTCATAAGCAGTAAGCTGAGCTTAAATAGACTCCAGAGGATGGTAGAGGACAGGAAGGCCTGGAGGAATGTTGTCCATGGGGTCACGATGGGTCGGACACAACTTCGCAACTAACAACAACAAATATCAATAAATATCAAAATATCAAATTAACAACTAACAACAACAAATATCCAAATATCAAATTTTGTGGCTAAATGGCTCAACCCACAAAACATGACACGAGAGATCCTCTGGAGTGACTGCCCTAAAGGTTTGCTTGAAGAAGCCCTGGTGAAGGCATTGAAGATGGCAGCTGCCCCAGAGAAAACTAGGTCCACCTTAGTGCTCAGTTTGATATATATGTTTTTATATATATTGCATTTAAAAACAGCCCATTCCCTTCACAGAGGAATTCTGTTGCTTTTCTCTGCCAAGTTACAGGTACACCCCAATTTACAATCATGAATTTGATGACTGTTTAAAGTTCCAACAGTACTGAATAAGCGACTTAGGGCCAATTTTCACACTTATGATGATTGCAACATTCCCACAATCACATCAACAAACTTTGGATACTGGTATGTAGTTAAGATGGTTGCAGCATCCCAGGGTCTTGGGATCATCATTTGCAACCTTCTTAGGGAGTTTCTGACAAGCAAAATCTCTTTTTATTGCATCTGAAGTTTAGGAGTGAAGTTGAAAAGTGTGACAAGAGTTCCCTCCAATGGGGAAACTTAGATGTCCAATACTGCTGATTTCATTAAAGCACAGAAGTCCGGAGCTATTTCAGAATGATGCTGACTCCCGTTCTACTTTTTAATTCAGCTTGTCCTAGCTGATCCTCATTCATTTTTTACTTCTTTGAGTTCTTTTAACTGCTCCCAGATTTATAAATCTACAGTATGAGCCATTGGGTTGTAATAACAAGGAACAACATAATCAAAATTTCAGAATAATGATAAATTTTAAAGAATCTCAGATTATCAATTAACTGACACTTTCTGCTGTAATTGCAATTCGCACAATAGAACATTTGCTGGTTTTTGACTATAATAAAGATTTTATTTGATTTAATTTGACTTGACTATGCAGTAGTTCATTTTAATGATACTCACAGCTCAGTTAGCCATACTATTGGGGAAGGCTAGAGAAGACTGAATTGCATATATTACAAGGAATTTGGTCTGCCTGTCTGTGCCCGCCTGCCTGCCTATCTGTTTGCCGTGCATTTTACCACAGCGTAAATTAGCTTTTAATTTTTCTTTTGCCAATGGATGTAATATAGGACAGAGAAGGATAATTAGTGTGTAATTAATTACTAGTCAATAGTTTCCCTCACAAAACAGTCCCAATTCTAGATCAAATAGAATAGGCATGATCCAGGTGCCTTCCCTGAAATATGGTTATCTAGTGGGACCTCAGAAGTGTGCCTGCTTCATGGCTGCCCTACCTTATGTAATATCCTCCCCTCAGCAATCTAGCATACCCCCACCCTCTTAATCTTCTGAAAGCCATTAAAATTGGTTCCTTACCAAAATTGGGATAAAGTGGTAGAGCCTGCAGACAGTTGTTTTTATTTTATTTTATTTTATTTCAAATTTATATACCACCCTTCTCCCTGAGGACTTAGGGTGGTGTACAGCCAGATAAAAACATATAATACAAACATTAAAAATAATTAAAAGAAATATCTCTGTTTGGCCCCAAATTTAAAAAGACAAAACCAATTAAAATTATTAAAAGAATTTGTTAAGCCAGCCCGGCTTGCTGAAATAAGAAAGTTTTAAGGGCGCGGCGGAAGGCACCGAGGTCTTGGATTCTCCTTATCTCTGGGGGCAGCTGATTCCAGAGGGTAGGTGCCCCCACAGAGAAGGCCCTCCCCCTGGGGGTCACCAACCTACATTGTTTGGCTGATGGCACCCCAAGGAGACTCTCTCTGTGCGAGCGTACGGGTCGATGGGAGGTCGTCGGTGGCAGCAGGCAGTCTCGAAGGTAACTAGGTCCTATACCATGGAGCGCTTTAAAGGTGGTAACCAACACCTTGAAGCACACCCGGAAGACCACTGGGAGCCAGTGCAGCTCACGCAGGAGCGGTGTTATGTGGGAGCACCATGCAGCGCTCCCACATGCAAGTTGTTGGTTGATTGAGGCCTGAATTTTTTTAGAGAGTTGTAATTTTATTGTTATTTGTTATTATTATTAATAACTGCCCTGTTATTTTAAGATGGGCAGCCAGGCAAACTTTTTAAAATTAAAAAAATTAATTAATTAATAATATTTTCCCTTTTGCTTGATGAGAGAAAATTTTCTGTTCCCTTTCTAACAAAACGCAACTAGAAACGTGAAAAATTATTTACAAGGAATGGCTTGAACTCCCTATTTCTCATTCTACCACTTGCAACTTTTACTCATCTAAAATACGTCTGTGTGTAAGAGAGAGAAAGATTGAATATGTTATATGGAATTTTGCCTAACTGACAATATGATCAGTTGTAGGTCCTGCCGTTTTAACAACCAGTTCGGTGATTCCGCGCTTTGTGCACGTGTGCTACGTGTGTGCAGTTTTACGAAAATTTACCTTATGCGTTACTGCTGGGGAGTAACACAGCTGAGGTGCGGCAATTTATTTATTTTATTTATTGGTTCAATTTATATGCCGCCCTTCTCCGGAGACTCAGAGCAGCTTACAATGCGTTAAGCAATAGCCGTCATACTTTTGTATATACCTGTTTAGTAGGGCTTTTGGCCCCTCTTAAGTGGTGTTCTTTTTTATATAAAGTCAGCTTATTGCCTCCACAATCCGGGTCCTCATTTTACCTACCTCGGAAGGATGGAAGGCTGAGTCAACCTTGAGCCTGGTGAGATTTGAACTCGCAGTAATTGCAGGCACCTGCAGCTAAGTGCTACTTAACAGCACTTTAGTCTGCTGCACCACCAAGGCTCTGCCGCGTGAATCAGCTGAGAAGATATAGGTCAGTAAAGTGCAGGGGTGGGCGGGTGGACCCACTTGATCATCAGAGTGAACCGATTTGTTCCCAACTGATTGTCGGAGCTACCGGTTCGCCTGGACTGGCCTGAACTGATAGAATCCCACCCCTGAACATGATGCTTTGATACAGATTCAAGCCAAAGAATATTTCATTGTCCATATCCCTATTGATACTTTTCTCATATGCAGTGAAGCTGGCCAACTTGTGGCCAAATATTGCCTCCACTTTGAGGTCTTTAGAGCACTCCCAGATTGTACTGCTGAAGTTTGGTAGCCCAGGTTTGTTGAAATAAGAGGCTAAAATGGTGCAGCAAATTCCTGGAAAATGCCATGCATTCATTTTATCCAATAAGTCTCTTCCACTGAATAGGCTGAATGAATGAATGAATGAATGAATAAATAAATAAATAAATAAATCCAACCCCAATACTGCCCACAGATACCAGCGTAGGCCCAATTAAACCCCTCTCTCCCTCTAAAAGCAACAAATGAATAAGTAATACAAGTGCACAATATCTCTCAGGTCTCTTTCTACATCCAGATGGTGTTTTTCTTCAGACTTGTTAATAAGTTGTAAGCGCATCTCCCCACACTCAGGCCTGCATGTTTAAATTCTCAAATATGTAGCCGCATTTTCAGATCTGGGAATAGAGAGGAAATACTCCTAAGGCTCACCTGACTTTCTATGAGTTTCTATGGTCATAGTAAATCTTGGTTGCAGTGCCTGCCCCACCATGCCTCCAATGCATCCTGTTGGCCTTTCACGATGCATTAAAGACCTTTCTTTCCCAGACTTTTAGGCCAGGGCATAAAATGAACCCTGTTGATTTATTTATTTAGCTCTGAGCTGGAATTGGAGGTGGATAATTTTAACCTCCATGCACATTCAGTTTCTTTTGGATGTTATATTTTTTATCATGCTGGGTTTTATTCTTTCGTTTATTACCCAGAATCACTGTTGTAAGATGGATGGCTACCTAAATTACATACAGTCGATAGGTAGAAAACAGATAATAAAAGGATCATTGCTAGGATAGTAGTTTCTACTTCTAAAACACTTGTGTCTATTTGTCTGTGTGTAAACTTCAATTGGACAAAACAGTAGAATTAGAATTTAGAATTAGAATTTTTTATTGGCCAAGCGTGATTGTATACACAAGAAATTTGTCTTGGTGCATATGCTCTCAGTGTACATAAAAGAAAAGATACGTTCATCAAGAATCATAAGGTATAACACTTAATGATAGTCATAGGATACAAATAAGCAATCTGGAAACAATATCAATATAAATCGTAAGGATACAGGCAACAAAATTACAGTCATACAGTCATAAGTGGAAGGAGATGGGTGGTGGGAAGTAGAGTCTAGGGCAATAGTTTTTGAATCAAAGTACCTCAATGGACTGATTTACAGAATGCGTCCAAAATCCAGGACCCATTATTTTTATGGGATTGAAATTTGGCAAAATTGTGGCCACTTCAGCATCACGGTGTCTTCCCAATACACTTCCCAGAAACTCATAGGTTGTGTGGTGCAAGGGAAGATGGGAAGGGTGTATCTACACCCTATTTCTCAATTCCTTGCACCCAGTTGGCACCCACTTTGGAACCGAGGCTGAAAATTGAAATTTCTTAATAACAATTAGTGGTGAAAAAAGAATGAGAGGAGGAGGAAGGATTTCCAATGCTTCCTGCTAGCTTCTCACAAGGAAACTCAATGAGGAAGCCAGTAGGAAGAAACTCAATGGGGAAACTGCCGACACTGCTTTTTGTCTCCCCGTTTGTTTGTTTGTTCGTTTATTTATTTATTTATTTATTTATTGGTTCGATTTATATGCTGCCCTTCTCCGGAGACTCAGGGCGGCTTACAATGCGTTAAGCAATAGCTTTCATACTTTTGTATATACCTGCTTAGTAGGGCTTTCAGCCCCCCCTAAGCGGTGTTCTTTTTTATACAAAGTCAGCTTATTGCCCCCACAATCCGGGTCCTCATTTCACCTACCTTGAAAGGATGGAAGGCTGAGTCAACCTTGAGCCTGGTGAGATTTGAACTTGCAGTAATTGCAGGCAGCTGGTGCTACTTAACAGCACTTTAGTCTGCTGCGCCACCAAGGCTCATTCTGTTATCATTCTGTTCCTATTTTTTAAGTAAGGAAATATCTCTGAAAGGATGAGCCCATGGGTAATAGGTTGTTAGTTGCCTCTTAATTTCATTGTGAGCCATCTGCATAAATATATAAACTTTTGAGAGTGATGGAACCACTCTAGAAGAAGCATCCATCACCAACAGATACTTCGAGGGTATCTGAGTCTTTAAAGAAGGTAAGGCTCCAAAGAAGTGTATTGGGGGCCACAATTTCCTTGATTACAACCCAGATACAATATGGGTCAGTCACTGGGACCACAGATTTAGTGTTCTGAGCTTTCAGACTTATGCTGGCACCCATCCTCAGGGAACTTCTCTTTAGCAGAATGTATGCTTTGGACTATTTTGTGGGTGTCATTTGTATACTATACACACAGAATAGCTCAAAGTACACACTCTGTTGGAGAGAAGTTCCCTGAGGATAGGCTCCAGCATGAGTCCAATAGCTCAGAAGACTAAATCTCTGGTCCTGATTCTGCAACATTATCCTGGGACACATATATTCGCCTTCATGTGTCACATCCAAGATAAACTTTCTATCCATGATCATCCTCAGTTCTATCGGAATTTTACCTTCAGTTCATATAGCATAACATGCTCCAAAGAGGACTCTTACTGAAGGTTGGCTGAAAACGAATAGAACTCTTTGCTATCTATGAGAAAATTTCTACTTAGATTCAGATGAATAAACATAGACGTTTTCTTTAAAACTTGCTGCTCTAGGATCTGAAGAAAATAAAGAGAGTGCAGATTGAGGTCAGTTCTGTATGACCTCTTTCTTTACAGAGTTTGTCGTTTCGATGAGTGCGGGCAAATAATTTTAAAAAGCATAGACATTACAGTGGAAATGTGAGGCTGGAAAATGCATTGCCTAATATCTTTTAATATAGAACGGAGTGTCTCATGTAATTCACAGTGTTTGCATTATAACAAAAATGACAGTTCATACTATACTAATGAACTAAAATATGGTAATTATCTTAATGTGGCCTAAAATATTTTCTCTATTCCACCGAGCAGGAATGAACTCCATTTAAATGGCCCTCGTGACCTTTTGAACTCTGAATAAATCTTGATTATCTAAATAGGGATACATCAAAAGAGCTTCAAATCATGGAACTGCCAACTCAGGCAACATAACGGCTTAAACATCTGTATTCACGCAAGCTAAAAAAAAAGTGTTTTTTCATGAAAGAATAAAATCTCTATTATTTCCAAGAATTAACATAATGAGGAGCTCTATTATTTCTGGAAAATCATTTAATTAGGGATAAAAGGAAACACATTCAACTTCTCGTTATAGCTTTCCCTTGAATTAATTAAATCAGCCTCTCTCCTGCCCCATTCCCTTGGGCAGGTTTGCTTAAATTTCTTGGGTAATGAAGAAAATACTGTTAACTTCCCAGGTATGTGCATAGCTACTGGAACTTTAAAAAGTAAGCATTGCTCTCATTTTAATATTTCTTTTGTTTAATGAATACAACATTCCACTTTCCCTTTTTGACTTTAAGTCAAGGATCTCCAAACTTGGCAATTTTAAGACCTGTGGACTTCCTCAGCAAGACTGGCTGAGGAATTCTGAGAGTTGAAGTCTACAAGACTGAAATTTGCCAAGTCTAAAGATCCCTACTCTAAACCTTCCTTTCCATCCACCCTGCATTGATCCTGAGGCATTTCAATTGCCTAGCTGGGTTGCTTGAGGAAAACAACCCAACTAGCACAATGAACAGCCAATGTGGTTTGGATGGAACATTTCAGGTCCACAGTTTGGACTTTAAATTCCACCATGAATTTAAGATGTGATCTTGATCCAATCATTGTTTTTTCTGCTTAACTGACTGCGGTGTTTCTGTTGCAAGCACAATAATTTTAAAAGAAGAAAGAAAAAAAAAGGAAAGGAAATTAGAAAAGAAATAAGAAAGAAAGCAGACTTACAAAAAACAGAGATTTTGTAAAAGAAGAGGCTGTGAATATGAAGCAAGCAGTTTTAGGCCACATAGGAGAAAATCTAAACATTATGCATTTGTATCAGTAGAATGGGAGGAGAAGAAGACAGATAAATAAAACAAACATAACCATTGGTTTAGATGGGGGTGTCAAACTCAAGGCTTAGATTTGGCACACGGGGTCTCCCTGAAAACAGCGAAGGACTGGCCCGGGGTACTCTGCCAGCAAAAATGGAGCTTGGGAGGGCAGCAGATGGCCTTCCCAAGCTCCATTTTCACTGGTAGAGGGTTGCAGGAGGCCATCACAGCTGAAAACGGAGCAAAGGAACACATTTTCGCTGGCAGAGCACTTAAGCCACCACAGGCACCCTCAACACGACTGATGTCAAACTGGCCATGCCCACCCGTCTCCCGGAGGTCAAGCACAACCCTGATGCGGCCCTCAATGAAACTGAGTTTGACACCCCTGGTTTAAGTGAAGAACTATGGTCATCTTAATTTGGGTAACATCCTTACAAAATATCCTTACAAAAACCCACCAAAAATGTTACAAGCTTCTAAATTCTTCATCCAGACAGAAAAAGTCTTGTCCAGTTAGGAGTTCTGGAGAGATTAAAAAGAGTTGGCTACAGATAACCCTCAACTGACGCCCACAATGGAGCCCAAATTTTCTTTGCTAAGCAAGGTAGTGAGTTTTGCCCCATTTTGTGACCTTTTTTTGACACAATTGTGAATCATGCAGTCATTAAGCAAATCTGGCTGCCCTCATTGACTTTGCTTGTTGAAGCCAAGTGGGAAGATTACAAATGGTAACCTTCACATGACCTGGGACAGTGCAGCTGTCAAAATACATGCTAGTTGCCAAATGTCCAAATTTTGATCATGTGACCATGGAGATGCTACAACGCTTGTGTTAAAAATATCATAACTCACTTTTTTCAGTGCTGTTCTAAATTCAAATGGTCACTAAATGAATGGTTGTAAGTCGAGAAGTACCTGCACCTATGTGACTTCTTCCACTGATCATCTGTGAATTACACACACCTTATGCGCTTATGCAGACGCCCTGACTTCCAAGTAATGCCTTATATGTTCAGGTATGCTTCCTAATAAATAAACTATTTTCCTTCCTGAGTTCAATACAACCAACTTTAGAAGGAATATTAGCATCACTTGGCTCCCACCAGAGAAGACATGTAGGTTGGCTGAATTCTCAGGTAACCATTCAGAGAAATGCAAATAAACAACTTCCCCCCCCCCACTCCTACCATTGTACTTTTTATACATGGGTGCCCACCTAGCTGCATTAATGGATTGTCAATCAGTGTCCCTGATTTGAAGCTCTTTCGATGTATCGCTGTTTAGATAATCAAGCTTTAGACTTTTCCTTTTTAGTAATAACGATAACTGTGTCAAACTCCTTCAAGAAGATAAACTGTGCAATTACCTATAATGCATCATTGGACTCTGATTGGGAGAGGAAAGGCATATTGAAGCAGAACTAGAAGTCATGAATCTCTAAAGGCATCTGAAGATAAAATACCATTCACTGAAAGACCCAACTTGTCTACCTGAGGTTCGGCTAAGAGCTCTATGCTTTTATTTATTTTCCCTATATACCTCCAAGAAGTGCTTGTCTTCTCAGCCCTGAAAACCATAAATCTTTCCACTCTAACTGTAAATCCCAAATCTGCGTAATCTTCTGGCTCCCCTGAGCAATCTATAAAAAAGAATGCATGTCAAAGAAATATAGGAAGAGGGTCTTAAAAGCCTTTTTGGGGGAGAGAGGGGAAAAGAAGGTATGGTTAAAGGGAACCAAACTTCCTGCAGTTAAAAGAGATGTATATTGAAAAGTCATTTCTGTGTTTGATGGGCAAAACGGGTGCTTTTTATGGCACATAATTTTTCTTTATAAAAATAAACAAGGAGTAAGAACCGAATAAAGAGGATAAATGACGATTATATGAGTAGCTTCTCTACTCTCTCAAGTAAGGTTGCCATCTTTTTTCCTAACAGTACTGCTTTCTGAAACAGTGAGATGTCTGTGTTTGCCTATGTATAGTATAGCTTATGTAACACTGTGCTCCAATTACTGAGGGGCAATTATGGAGGAAGGAAACAACACATTTCTATGCTTCAGTGAAGAATGGAGTCTGGGCCTGCACTGGGCAGATGCAAATGTGCCAGTTTTTTTAAAAAAGAAGATTTGGCACATTTCATTAATATAAACTGTGTAGTCTGCTATAGCATACAGTAGTGCAGTCATAACATACAGTCTGCCATAGCATACAGTAGTGCAATCATTTAATGGAGCAGGCAAATAAGGTATTCACTATGAGAGAGAGAGAAAGAGAGAGGGGGAGAAAGGGAGGGGCTAATGGGAGAGAGAGAGAGAGAGAGAGAGAGAGAGAGAGAGAGAGAGAGAGAGAGAGAGAGAGATGTAGAATAATAAAGGATACATATTATGGAAAACGGACAGAACCAAACACTACATAAAATCCTGAAATTTCAATTGCATTGATTCACACATTTATATAGTCAAGAAATGGCTGTTTGTCTATATAAAGATATGAAGGATCTCTAAGGTTATGCCTGGTGGAAGAGCAGAACAGAAAAAGAGTTTTTATTCAGAAAAAATCAACTCCGACTGTATGGTAGAGAAAAAAACACAAAAGATTCAGTGGGGTATAACAGAGTTTATAGGTCACACAAGAAGAGCAGCAAGCTTAGAAAGTTACAAGATAAGGCTCTTACAACCTCCGGTCTTGCCCTGTGGAACTCTGTAGTTTGTGTCAAATGAAAAGTGCTTTTTATGACTTTATATTCAGCAATTCAGTTGATGGTATCTACACTTTCCTTCTTACTGGAAAGAACAGGTTGAGACAAAGCTGTTGATGCATATACTGAGTTCCATGTGCACTATGGAGATTTGTGTTTTTATAAACAGAATAATATATAGAAGAGGAATTTCTTTATAGTGGAAAAAGAATGACTGCTGACACCCTGTAGCTAATATCCAATTTGTATCTGCATGTATTTACACATATGAATACACTCATATAGTAAAAGAGTTTTCAGACAGTCTGTGGAACCTTTTTTTTTTTTTTAAAGTCTCAAAATCTATGATTTAAAGACAAAGTTCTAGAGATAGAAAATTGTCTGTGTTACCAAAAAAAGGACAATATTTATAGCTCAGGGTTGAACGATGGGGTCCTTGGTGCTCTCTGAACTTGCTTACAGTTTGCTTACAGATGTTTCATTATCCAACGAGGTACTATTATCAGTGCTAGAAGGGAATGGGGGTTTGCTCGCTGTTTATATATATATATATATATCGTGGCTTGCCCTGCCAGTGTTGGTGGAAGGGTTTTTCTTTTTGGTAGCTCCTTGATTGGGGTATAGTTTTTTTTTTGGGCTTTGATATTAATCCTGAATGTTAATTTCTGCTTTTTTTGAGTGTTGATGGCTGCTGATGAAATATTTTGGTCTTTTTGTTTCCTGTTTAGCTTTCTGACCGGGTACAAATAAATTCCCCTCCTTCCCACCCTGAAACTACTACTTATTTATTAGTATTCCGCCTTTATTATTTTTACAAATAATTCAAGACAGCGAGCATATTGAACATAACTTCGTACTCCTATTTTCCCCACAATAACCCTGTGAGATGGGTTGAGCCAAGAGACTGATTGGCCCAAAGCTTTCGTGGCTAAGGTGGAATTTGAACTCAAAATCTTTTTTTTCTCGCCTGGTGCCTCAACCACTAGGCCAAACTGGCTCATTACAGTAACCTATAGCAACTATCTAATAATATGGTTTATTTTCAGCGCAAACAGACAAAACAATGCAATGATATGATTATGTTTCTTACCTAATAGCACCACAGAGTCTTGGAAGAGTGAATATTGTCACCCACCAACACGTCACTGCTTGATACTTTGAATGATATTCCCTTGAAGGGCAATTAGCTGAAAAACCCTCTTACAAGAGTAACTCTTCCAGGTGCAATTTTTCAAAAAAAAAGTCTAAATGAACATTTTTATGAAGGTGATTTAAGTGTGGCTTCTATTTAAGTACCATTTCACTAATATTTTTTTATTCTTATTGTAAATTTTTAACTTCGGAGAGCACAAAAACAGAAGTAACTTCAGAGCGATAACTGGTTTATTTGTATCAGATGGTAGACAATGTAGGGAAATGTGAACCAAAGCTATAGATTTATCTTAAAAGTATTTTGGTGACTGCTCTGGAGCAATGTCCCCTCGACATACAACAGGCGCCAATACTATTCACATTTAGGAAAGTGGTTCCACCAGGAACAAGGAAAACAGAATAAGAGATGCACCTTTGGGTGGTTCTGTTATGTACTGGTCGCCATTTTATACTTTATACAGGTAATCCTCAATTTACAACCACAATTGAACCCACAATTCCAGTCATAAGTCATGATGGCGGTAAAGCAGGTTACCACATCACCTTATCTGATTTTATGACCATTTTTGAGGCAGTTATTCAGTGAATGGTAGTTATGTGAATCCATTCTTCACTATGTTTTTTTTTTTTGCCAGAAACGAGGAGTAAATGTTGGTTTCCATCAAAAAGGTAAACAGCCAGAAAAGTTGGTTTTCTTTTATTTATTGCTTGTTTTTATCCTGTAAGTTATTCAGAGTTACATTGTTTGGGATGCACAGGATTATACATTTTGGAAATAAGTAAATAAACAATTCTGTTTTGTTTATGAGCCTCATTTCTAAAAAATAATTTAACCAGAGTACAAAAGTGATAAAGTGAGCTGAATCAGTCTTTCTTTTTTCTTTCTGTTGTTATTCTGGTTTTTTTTTTCCTATTCATCCATGGATAAAACTTTAACTTTTTCTAGGTAGGATTTTTTAGATATTATATATGTGAACACACACATAATGTATAGGTGTGAACGTATGTTTATTTATAGAATCGAGTGTGAATATTTATTTATTTTCACATCAAATTTCTGTGTGTGATTGTCCATTCTGCTGCTTAGATCATACACCTAGATCCATAAAATAAAGACTTTCAAGAATGTAGAATGGTCTCTTCTTCTACCACAGAATATTACAGAACAATCACAACACTCTCGAAACTTTATAGATGTAGTAATTTACCATTTGTACTTTATACTATTTTGGAAATTTCCCATTTTTGTTTTTCAAGGATCTCCCTTTGCTCATTTAGTTGAAAAACTGATAGAAAATATGTTCTGGCTTCCCAGAGAAGATTAAACCATAATGCATGGTTGTAAAACTTTTTATTGAGCTTACTCAGGTGGAAGAATATATAAGTAGCAATTATAGCAACCGCCTATTTCAATTTGCCAAATGTGGATTAAAATGTATGCCAAAGTCTAAGGAACAGTGTTTCCAACAAGATTTTTATTTCATCTTAATAAATAATTTTCCTGACATAGTGTTCTGAGGATAGACTTTCAAAGCAATCTTCCCAAGCATTTTTCTTCATATATTTAAGTCTTACAGCCTGCAGATTATATTCCATAAAATAAAACTGAACCTTGAGAGACATGGTGGAAGTACAAAACAGAACCTTCCCAGTAGAGCATGTTGGTTGTGGTACGCCTTTCTTCTCGTGCACTTACATTTATTCTGCAACTGTGGAATATCTGACTATTCAATGCTGATTATAATTTATCTTTTTTGTTGGCTTTTTTTTTTAATTTGATTTATATGCCGCCCTTCTCCGAAGACTCAGGGCGGCTTACAATGTGCTCAGCAATAGCCTTCATCCTTTTGTATATTTATACAAAGTCAGCTTATTGCCCCCACAAACTGGGTCCTCATTTCAACTACCTTAGAAAGGATGGAAGGCTGAGTCAACCTTGAGCCTTGGCGAGATTCGAACCCTGCAGTAATTGCAGGCAGCTGGTCTTAATAATCAGCTTAATAACAGGGTGCCTTAAACCCCTGTACTACCAAGGCTCTTACCAAGGCTTGCTGTTGTACTGCATTATGACCCAGGTGGTCAAGGCAATGCAGGCCTTCAGAGAGTCCTTTTAGTGCCCTCAAGAAGTGTTTAACAACTGGTCTTCCAATGACTAGTAAGACTCTACCCCTATTCTTCAGACTCTACTCTGAAGGCAGCCACCTCAGTCCCCCAAACAACAGCCCATATATTCCCAGGAAAATCCACAAGGCAAAGTCCAGGCATAAAACATGTGGCAGTCCTGAAAGCAAAGACAGGGTACAAGGCAGTGGTGGGTTGCCTCCGGTTCGCACCAGTTCTATAGAACTGGTAGTAAAACCGGTAGGAGGCTCCGCCCACCGACCCTGACATCGTCAAAATGCTTCTGCGCATGCGCAGCCCCATTGCAAACCGGTAGTAAAGGTAAGTAGAACACACCCTGGTACAAGGCAAAGGCAGTTCTGAAGGTAAAGCAAAGCAAGTGGCAAAAGCAGTCCAAAGGACTAGGGTAAGACAAATGGCACAGCAAAAAGCAGTCCTCGAAACAAGGCAAAAAGGCCCAAGTCAAAGCTGGGGGAGTATAATCCAAAACAAACATTTGTTCCTGGCAAAGACTAATTCCCCATGGCTTCTCCTTAAATTACTCCATTCCAGGTGTTCCTTGTGAGGAGAGATGGGGTGACTTCCTCCTGAGTAAGCTTGCAGCTCTTTTCTGAGCTTGCCTATTCTCCACTCTCCATGTCCTTGGATGGAGTGGAGGAGGCAACTGTTTCTCATCAGAGGAGATCTGCTGTCTATCAGTACCACTGCCTATCAGCAGGCAATCCTCCCCTGTGTCTGTGGAGGCAGCCAGCCAGTGATGGGCTGCTGCTGGTTCAGACCGGTTCAGGCGAACCGATAATTCCGACAATCAGCTGGCCCTGTCCACCCGCCCCTTCTCTATCCTGTCCTATATTTCCTTCTTTCTGGCTCAGCTGATTCACGCGGCACAGCTGATTTCCATGCCTCTGCTGTTCTACTTATCAGGGCTGCCTTAGAAGGTAAGCAGCTGAATTTCAAATTGCTATATTTTGAACGCTGTGTGCAAGCGTGTTAGGCACGTGCTCACAAAATTGTTTGTTAAACCGGTTGCAGTCCAGCACTGCAGACAGCTCTCCTTCTGGTCAACCACGTTTCCCAATGCCTGAGGGACAGCATCGTTGTCAGCCCTTGACCTCTCCAAACATGTCAAGTGAGAGGTGCCATCCCTGTCAGATGGCCCCGGTTCCAACTCCTCCTCCTCCTCAGAACAGGACTCCGATGGGACCATGACATACTGTAGTTTTATTATTTGCATCCTACCCTGAGAATCATGGTGGATTGGAAATAGCTATAGTATAACTATAGTATAGTATAGTAAATACAAAAGGGGCTGCCACAAAGAAGAGGGAGTCAACCTATTCTCCAAATCACCTGAACCTAGGACAAGAAGCAATGGATGGAAACTAATCAAGGAGAGAAGCAACCCAGAACTAAGGACAAAATTCCTGACAGGTAGAATGATTAATCAATGGAACTCCAGAAGTTGTGAATGCTCCGACACTGGAAGTTTTAAAGAAGTGATTGAATAAACATTTGTCTGAAATGCTATAGGGTTTCCTGCCTGAGCAGGGGGTTGGACTAGAAGATCTCCAATGTAATGGGAAAGGAAGAAATGAACCAGATGGAGGTAGCAGAATATTCATACCATTCTTTCTTCAGGAAGTGGTTTATGGAGCACAAAGTTTGCAACTACTGCTTCAATAAGGCCACCAAAATCTAAAACAGGGGTGTCATTTCATTGAGGGTTGTGTTTGATCTTGGGGGGGCTGGGGTGGGTGTGGCCAGGGTAGGCATGGCCAGCTCGACGTGTTGGGGGTGCCTGTGATGGACCGAGCACTCTGCCAGTGAAAATGGGTTCCCGAGCTGTTTTGGGCTGCACCAGCCTCCTACAACCCTCTGCCAATGAAAACGGAGCTCAGGAAGGCCGCCCCTGGCCATCCTGAGCTCTGTTTTTGCTGGCAGAGGTACCACGGGCTGGTCCTTTGTTTTTTTCAGGGTGGTCCCACGGGCCAGATCTAAGCACCCCACAGGCCGGATCTGCCCCCCCGGGCCTTGAGTTTGACACCCCTCATCTAAAAGATTCTGGAATAATTGCTTTTGGAGTAACAAGAGCTTTGTCTGCCTTCCATGATTTTCATTAAGTTGATCTACAGAATCAAACTGACATTCACATCAGGACTGCTTTCTCCCCTTTATAAGGATGTTTACAGAAATAGATAAACTGTTGCACCAAATGCAATCAAAGAATTATATTACCTAACTAACCAAGTTACTTCTTGAATTGGATAATAGTTTTTATCCAATTGTTTTTATTTGCACGAGTTTATCCACTGTCTTCAAGAATGCTGTGGTATTTGCTTTGTCTCTTTGTAACATGATATAATAAAAAGTAATTAATTATTAGGAACAGTTCTCTCTCATTCGATCTTTTTTAGGGTTTCTTGTCTTGACGAGAAAGGAGGAGTATTTGGAGAAAAAAAATGCCTTAAGTAGTTCTCTCCCCTTCTTAAAATGCAGCATGCTAAAAAGAATAATTTAGAAAATCAGATTAACTGAGACTTACTTTGCTTTTGCTTCAGCATCCTCATATGCTTTATTGGAAACATCATCCAGGCCTCCAATCAAATGTTTGAAAGAGCTGTAAAATTAAGACACAATTTAAAGAAAATGTTTCTGATATAACTTGAAGAGTTGTGAACATTCTCTGTTGTGCAAGGTCTGCCTAAGATCTTATAAAACACCACGACAAAACACAAGGGGTGGGCTTTAAAAAATTTAGCAATGGGTTCTCTGCCCGGTTGCTGGTGGGCGTGGCCATAGTGGGTGTGGTCTAGTTGGCCTCCTGCACCATGGCGGAGGGGGAGTTTTTGCCATCTTCGGGCTCTGGAAGCTCTCCTTGAGCCTCAGGGAGGGGCAAAAACAGCCTCCCCAGGCTCCGGAGGCCCTCTGGAGCCAAACTTCTGGTAGGCCTGTTTTTTGCCCTCCCCGAGCCTCCATGCGCATCCTGCATCCAAAACGGGCCACATGGGGATTCCTGGGGTGGGCGAGGCAGGGAGGCGGGGCCAGCCAGGAGTGGAATTTGGGGGTTCTCTGAACTGCACAGAATCTTAGCTAGAGGTTCTCTCAAACCCCTGTGAACCCCCAGCAGCCCACTGCTGAAAATACCATGACAAAACACGCATGTGCACCACAAACAGATTTCCATGCCAATGATTTTGATTCAATGTCTATCTCCCATAAACAAAAGGCTTCCATTTGACCATGAAATCATAATTAACATTGATTTTATTTCTATTTTATTCACTTATTTCATTTTTATCCCATCACAACCCAAAACAATTTCTGAAAGTTAATTTAACTCAGTGTCCTTTTGCGTAGAAGACTTAGAGTTTTTCAGCAGGTGAAAGAGGGAAGATATAACAATAGTTAATAAATAACAGTTTTTCAGCATATGGAAGAGAGAGGTGATATAATAAATAGAGAACAATAAATAGTAAATAATTTCAGCCAGCATACAAGTTTAATGTATTATTATGATTCGGCAATACAGTGTAAACATCTGGATGACTGTGCCACCAATCATCATCATCCTCATCATCATAAAAATAAATAAAAGTTAAAATAAACAAATAAGAAATGAAACTTGAATGCTACCCAACTCCTTGTAGTCTTTGCTGATTGCCATTCTATTCCAAATTACCGTGACTGAGGAAAAAAAAGTATTTTGGAATATATCTAAAATTGATATTTTAGATATATCTAAAATTTGCTAAAAATAGCAAAAAACCCGAGGTATCTTCTTCAAGTAACTAATTGTTTTGTTTTCTCTGCTCTGAACAGTGGTGGGTTGCCCCCGGATCAAACCAGTTCGCAAGAACCAGTAGTAAAACCTGTGGGAGGCTCCGCCCACTGACCCGGATGTCATCAGCGACCGTGCACACGCGGCCCTGTTTGCGAACCAGTAGTAAAGGTAAGTAGAACCCTGGCTCTGAGGTTTAATTTCCTCTAACAAAGGAGCAGAATGCATTTTGAGAGGTCTTTGGTGGTCTCTGAAGTTGGTTGTTTTCCTACAGAGGTTTCATAACCAAACTAGGTAACATCATTGCTAGAGTGTTAATGACTTTAGCAATGAAACATCTGCAAGAAAACAGCCAAGCTCAGAGAGCACCAAGGACTCCTCATTTTAACCCTGAGCTACAAATATTTTCCTTTATGCGTAGAATGCATTTTACTAAAGATGATTTTACCTAATATTCATTCAATAAATATTAAGTTTCTGAATATTTGGACAGCATCAACTATTATTTCATCCCCATAACTTTGCCCCATATACAAACTTTTCCTCCTGAAATAATTGGAGAACAAAGACTATTAACTGCCTCTTACTTCTTTTTAGCAACATTTAAATTCTCTCTTGTCCATCGCATGGGAGAAAGACAATACATTACAGGTTACTTCTAAGATAAATATTACTGGAATAAGGCACCTAAATACATAAGATATGTCCTTATTCTATTTGCTGAGCATTAATTGTCCATCTATGCTTGGTGCTTTTATTGCAGAAGACTTTCACTTGTCATAAGTGATTGGCGTTTCCTTTCTCCCAATAATAATTACATCTAAGCATCTTCCAGCCAAAATCTGTAAGGTAAAAATGCTGCATCACTGAGAAACATCAATATGTGGATTTTGTGTCCTGTGAGGGAGAAAAACATTTTATGCCCCGACACAATAATTAATATGAAATTAAAGAGAGTAGTTCTGTCTGACACCTCTTTTTAACAAAATAAGGTCAGATCAAGATGTTTATTGATCCATCTTCACCTTCACATTAGAATGCAAGTCAAGCATTAGCTTAGGCCTATCAGTATCAGTTGTCTTCAGTGGTGAAATTTAATTTTCTTTACTACCGGTTCTGTGGGCGTGGCTTGGTGGGCATGGCTTGGTGGGCGTGGCAGAGGAAGGATACTGCAAAAATCTCCATTCCCACCCTACTCCAGGGGAAGGATACTGCAAAATCTCCATTCCCACCCCACTCTGGGGCCAGCCAGGGGTGGTATTTGCCTGTTCTCTGAACTACTCAAAATTTCCGCTACCGGTTCTCCAGAATCTGTCAGAACCTGCTGGATTTTACCCATGGTTGTCAAAATTTCCCCCGCAATGTAACTTATCAATAGAATAAAAAATGCATGTAAGATCAAGAACCAAAGGGCCACTACTATATTTATGGATCATGACTTTTAAAGCTATACAAAGATGCATTCCACAATGGTCCTTATAAAAGCCAGGCTAGTTTGAGTAAGGTTTTCCTTCCTCTGCATAGACCTCTAATTTGTTTAAAAGCTTCTGAGGGCATAGTTCGGAGAAAACATACACAAGGCTAAAGGGGTAATAATTAAAAGATTACAATTTATTGTACTTCTAGTTAAACTGCGTAAATAATTGCCAATAATTGTGTCTAATTGCCAAGCTTCCAAATATTTCACACTAATTTAGATGAATAAGTATTGTCAGTTTTCGAACAGAATGATGCACTTAGTATATAGGGCCGTGATGGCGAATCTATGGCACACGTGCCACAGGTGGCACGTGGAGCAATATCTGTGGGCACTTGAACATTGCCCTAGCTCAGCTCCAGTGTCTATGCGCGTACTGGCCATCTGATTTTCGGGCCTTTTGGGCCCACCGGAAGTCGGGAAATGGGACGTTTCTGGCCTCTAGGGGGGTGGGGAAGGCCATTTTCACCCTCC
Organism: Pantherophis guttatus; assembly: GCF_059756535.1. Lineage (NCBI taxonomy): Eukaryota > Metazoa > Chordata > Lepidosauria > Squamata > Colubridae > Pantherophis > Pantherophis guttatus. The sequence continues at coordinate 73,143,184 of NC_142068.1, read as the reverse complement.
TCAGGCTCCTAGAAAGCCTGGGGAGCCTGGGAAGGGTGAAAAATGGGCCTACCTGGCCCACCGTGCCATTGCATGCCAAGAGCGGGGGGGGGGTCGCACACACATGCATGGGGGGGCGGGATGCATTGAATTATGGATGTGGGCACACGTGAGAGAGACCCCCACCGCGCTCCCCCCACTTTTGGCATGCGACGGCAAAAAGGTTAGCATCACTGATATAGGGTATCAAAAATTGTTCAGAGGAATGTTTCAAATGAAGCAACATCATGACTGGTGGTGCAGTGGTTAGAATGCAGTATTGCAGGCAAACTCTGACCACAGTATGGAATTTGATCCTGATGGGGCTCAAGGTTGACTCAGCCTTCCATCCTTCTGAAGTTGGTATTTTGGGGGCAATATGCTGATATTGTAAGCTGCCCAGAGAGTGCTGTAAAGCACTATGGGGTGGTATATAAATCTAAGTGCTATTGCTATCTTGACTCAAATATCCAAGTGGATCTCAAAAGATGGTCAATGCAGTTTCAAGGGCTTTTTTTTTTTTTTTAAATTTGATTTACATGCCGCCCTTCTCCGGAGACTCAGGGCAGCTTACAATGCGTTAAGCAATAGCCTTCATACTTTTGTATATTTATACAAAGTCAGCTTTGAAGTGCTCATATAGGTACCTCTTTAATAATCTTCTCAGAAACTGGGAGTGAAGACAATTGGTTTGATAAAATTCACAAGCTTGGAAAATCTTTGTATCCTTTCATGATCAACAAGATGGAGAGCTAGTTCCCCGTCTAGGAAAACATTGTTAACAAGAGAATAAAGATATACTTTTAACACTAAAAAAAAAAAGTATGACCTGTCAAAATTCTCTCACTTAATTTCTTTTCCATAAATCTAGTTAAAGAAGTCTCTGTGAGAATCTTCCTTTCAGGCCTAATCAGCTATTAAGAGGCTAAAAGCATCATTTAAAATACTTTAGGACTGTTGATTTGCACTTGAATACTTTAGATGACACAATGTCTCATCAATGTTTCTCCTAGTCCTATTACTAATCACATGTATATGTTCTGATCCTTAATTTGTAGGCTACGCCAACACTGAATGAATAGTTAATTCCTTATGAATAACTGAGTGAATGGCTGAAAAACAATGAAATTGAGTCTCAGCTAGAATTGTACGTGTAAATATTTATTAAAGCATGAAAGGGTGTTTTCAATCTTCTACAAAATATCAAGATCAGTTTCCATTCATTGATCAACATAATGATAAAATGTTCATATTTGATTGATTAATTATTTATTTAGCCTATGGCAAATGAGTTAATAACATATTATAAAGAAGAAATGAAAAATAATAGATGTATATCTGACAAAATTAGCTTTATCAGGTAAATTGAATAGTTAGTTGCTAATATTGCTAGCCAAAATAGGATGCTTCTAATTATCAGCAGACAATTAGTTTTCGATTTTCATGTTTTTTTCAACATGAAGAAGAAACGAGGAAATGACAGGAATAAGAGCTAGAAAAGTGCATTCTTAAGATACAGAGAAAAGTAAAAATACTGACAAATTGAAAATGATTGCTGGTGGCTTTGTGGCAATAGGTTATGGAGGTAGTTTTCTATTTCAGGATGTTGGCTACTCAGAATAATTTTGGAAGAGATAATGATTCTGAACCTAGCACTCTTTTACTCAGAAGAAAAATGTAATAGCAATAGCACTTAGACTTATATACCGCTTCACAGTGCTTTACAGACCTCTCTAAGTGTTTTTTCAGAGTCAGCATATTGCCTCCAACAATCTGGGTCCTCATTTTAGAGACCTCAGAAGGATGGAAATCAAGCTTGAGTCACTCAGAATCAAACTCCTGGCAATGGACAGTGAGTTAGTTTGCAGTACTGTATTCTAACAACTGCACCTCCACAGCTCTTATTGCAGCTAACTCCATGTTGTGGTCTGCCAGCAGCTGTGGAGCTGGCAGCAGAGTCAGACAGTGAGGAGGCTGGGGAGGAACATGGGCCAGTCCTGGAGTCTGGGGAAGGCTCGGACGAGGGCTCTGCGTCAGAGGCAGAGATGGGGCCAGGGACATCTGGGAGTGATGCATGGACTTCAGAACCTCCAGAGTTGGACAGCAGAGAGTCAGAGGAACAGGAGGAGCTGCCAGAAGGCAAGAACAGTTAAAACAAAAGGGACGACTCGGGAATAAGGCTTGGAGATGATTGGCCCCACCCATAAGACATAAAGGAAGAGCAAAGGCACATGGGCCTTTGCAGGAAGCAACGTTGTGGATGATGTCAGTTTGTACTTTGAAGCTCCGTTTTTGACTCTGTGTTTCTGTGTGGCCTTGCCAAGATAATTGCCAATTAGGTCTTTGGCAATGTGTCAAAGAAGATAAAGGAAGCCTAGGTCAGAACACTCCAATTTACCTGGCTAGAAATGGAAACAAGATGTTGAGACTCTAGAAAGAGTGCAGAGAAGAGCAACAAAGATGATTACAGGACTAAAACTAAAACATATAGAGAACGGTTGCTGGAATTGGGTATGTCTAGTTTAATGAAAAGAAGGACTAGGGGGTGACATGATAGCAGTGTTCCAATATCTAAGGAGTTATCACAAAGAAGAGGGAATCAAGCTATTCTCCAAAGCATCTGAAGGCAGGACCAGAAGCAATGGATGGAAACCAGGGGTGGTTTCTAAATTTTTTAACTACTGGTTCTGTGGGTGTGGCTTATTTTATGGGCATGGCTTGAGGGTCATGTGACAATTCTTTAGGATTTAGCAGAGGTACTGGTCTACCACGCTTTTAACTGCTTGGAGGCACTGGTCTACCCATTTATTTTTGCAGGCACTGGTCTACCCATTTATTTTTGCAGGCACCGGTCTACTCATTTGTTTTCTTTTAACACTGATCAGCTGTAGGGCAGCCCTTTGAAGCCCCACGGCAAGAGTTTAAATAGTTTTTTTCCCTATAGCCAATCAGCTGGGACTCAGGAGGCAGCAATAGATTGGGGACCAAATCAAAGGTAAGAATAAGGCGGGAGGCGGGGGGGCAGAACCGGTTCGGTGACATCATATCGTCACCGCTACCGGCTCGGCGTAACCGGGCCGAACCAGGAGGAACCCACCACTGACAGAAACTAATCAAGGAGAGAAGCACCTAGAACTAAGAAGAATTTTCCTGATACTTAGAATAATTAATCACAGGAACAAATTGTCTCCAGAAGTTGTGAATGCTCCAACACTGGAAGTTTTTAAGAAGAGATTGGGCAACCATTTGTTTGAAATCGTATATGGGTTTCCTACCTGAGCAGGAAATTGGATTATAAAACTTCCAAGGTCCTTTTCAACTCTGTTATTCTGTTAAATGAACTAGTCAGATCATTTAAAAACATAGTGTACCAAGACACCCCACAGGGATAGCTTATCCTCCAGGCACTAATATTTAACTACTTTGGACCAGACACCATGATTTGGCCATTTTGCCTCCTGGATAGAAGGAGTACTAAAAGTTATCCTTTCAGAGCTGGGACCTAATGGAGCAATTTGTCTTGGCTCAGGAATGGAATGCATGCCTGTGAATGGTGGTGGTAGGCTAGGAATAGTTATTGTTTTTGCATTCCTTAATGCTAATTTAAGCATTTCCTGTCAGTTTTGACCCCAAAGTTTATGACCTGGCTCCAACTCCCGGCTTGTGCCCTCAACTCTGATTCTCTGGCTCACTTCTTAGGGCTGTTGACAGTTCTCTTTATCACAAAGTGCTCATTACGTGCTGTTTACTGCATGTTGGTCTGACTCATTGCTCTTTCCAAAAAGTGCATCCAAGTGAACAATCCAATTTTTATGATACAGGCTTGCATGGAAATTACCGACTCTCTTTAGAGAAATGTTTAGCACAATGCCTTCAGCAATACTTTAGCAGTCACTATTTTAGAGCAAACATTCTTATTGTTCTTTCTAACCTCACTGAATATTGGGAGGCAGGGGAGAGAATCACTATGTAAAGGGGATTGAGATTGTATCTGTCTTGAACAGAATTAGGACCAAATTTGGTAGAGCAGTAGAAGCTTACAAAAGAAGGTGGAGTTCAAAGATTGGCCAGATCCATCAGTACGATTCTGTGGGGGGAAAAAAATTCCCCTCCGAACACATCTTCTAAGAGAAAACAATATTTCCCTGTTGTTCAATCTAAGCATCCTTCCCTCCTTCTTCCTCGCCAAAAACAGAGCATATGCAGAACAACCCATTCTTCATTTCTTACACACAGACACACACACATGCGAATACTCACACAAGCCCAGAGACACTTCCTATAAACCCTGCTGGCCACGAAGCCGGAAGGAATTTCAGAAACCATGCTCTGCAAATATGTCAAAGGATTTGGAACTATCTGTCCTTCTAGTGCATCAGCAACATAACTCTTGAAAAGCTGAACAGCACAGGACCTAATTTAGTGTGTGGGGAGCAGCCAGCAAACTGCAGTTTGAGTTTAAAAATGAGCTATATGACATTAGAGACTGGAGAGGGGGGAAAAATACCCAACATTATGGGAAAGAGAGTTGTGGAACAATTCAGAAGATTGGCAACAACTCCAGCTTAAGTTTACCTTCTCCTGTCTTCTTGTCATGTGACCCAGAGAAGAATATATGTAGCAAGCTTGTGTTTCCCAGTAGACTCATATATACAACTATATACCCACTGATAAATGGCTTGAAAATAATTCTCTACATGTTTTTGGTCGGTCTGTCTGTCCTTCCATCTGTCCTTCCATCTGTCCTTCCATCTGTCCATCCATCCATCCATCCATCCATCCATCCACCCAATCATCTAGCTATATCGCTATCTATACCTCTCTCCATTACAAATATATATATATATGTTTTATACCGTGGAGAACTACTACCAATTAAATGTATTTAATGCATAAGAAATGAACAAATGAGATTCAAAATAGATGAAAAAAACTATACTGAAATACATACAAGGCAGGGTTGAAATCCAGGAGGCTCTGACAGGTTCTGGAGAACCAGTAGCGGAAATTTTGAGTAGTTCGGCAAACCGGCAAATGCCACCTCTGGCTGGCCCCAGAGTGCGGTGGGAATGGAGATTTTGCAGTATCCTTCCCCTGCCATGCCCACCAAGCCACGCCCACCAAGCCACACCACGCCCACCAAGTCACTACAGAACTGGTAGTAAAAAAAATGGATTTCACCACTGATACAAGGGGATAACAAAATTCCTGACATATTAATATATCAGTTAAAGTGTTAATGGCTCTGTCATCATGACTGTTTTCATCTGTTTCATCTGAAAACATGTATCTGTTTTCATCTCAAGTATTGACTAATAATATATTTGTAACATCAGCCAGCCATCACTGAAAAGATATAAAGCTAATTCTCTCTCTCCCTCTCTCTCTTTTTTTTTTTGCCACAGCAATGATTGGGTGTCTCAAGAAGTTGTTCTAAATCAAAAGTATATATTCCAGAAACTGGAAAAGATTGGTGTATATGCCAATACAAAGAAGGAAGATAGAACAGAATATACCCAATTACCATACTATTCCTCATGCAAGGAAGGTTTTGCTTAAGATCTTACAAGAATAGAAGAGATAATGGAGAGAGAAATGCCAAAGATATAGGAATTTCCAAGAAAAGACAAAGGGATGTGAGATCAAATAGTTAACATAGGATGGCTTATGAAAGCACAAGAAATTTTTTGCTTAGCTTTGTTTTATTGATAAATGTAGCCAATTCTAGAAAGAGTTAGAAGTAGTGAATGTACAGGAACATCTCATTATTTTTTTGAAATAATATTTACCACAATTTAAAAAAAAGCAGAGTGGTTCAGAATAGGAAAAGAAGTGAGACAAGAATGCATGCTGTCCCTATATGGTTAATGTGACCATATTATAAGCAAGGCAGTATCGGAAAGCATGATAATAAGAAATGTACAGAAGACAAACAATCCGTAAAATCTAGATGACACCCAAAGCAAAAAGTAAGAAGGACTTAAAGAGTAAATATAGACAGTGCAAAAAGGTAAGTTAAAGAGATAAAGTAATTACCACAGTTACTGTAGTTAATTTAAACAATGCAAAAAATGGATATATTTCTGTTTTCTTGGGCTCAAAAATATAAAGAATTAGAATGTGCTGGAGATGCTAAAAAAAAAAGAATAATCTTAGGAAGAAGCAACAGAGCAACGTTTTTATGACAACGAGATCATGATAATTAAAGCAAAGGTCTTCCCAATGGATGCTGTGAAAGCTGTACATTGACAAAGAGCAAGAGAAGGAAGAAAGCAGATTTGAATTATGAGTCAAGAGACATAAGAGATACTAAGAGCAGCATGGACAGTAAAAAAGAACCAATCAATCAGTCCTGAACCAAATAAAGACTGACTGCTCCCTTAATCCCATAATCAACAAAGAGACACTCAAAACCTTCTCTGTGTTTGAAGCCAGCAGATGATAAAAAAAAAAAACATCATCAATTTATTTAATAAAATGTTGAAACGTTAATCTACAATGCTTCTAAACTCCCCTTTTCTCTTATTTGTTCTCTATTTTTCCGTTCGTTTTGCATTTTTCCCTTTTCTTCTGTGTTTGTCTTTTCTTCTTTTCTTTCTCTCCACCTTTTTCTTAAGAATCCATAATAAACAATAGGAAAATGTCTTAAGAAGGGAAGTAGAAAAATGGGAAAAACGATGAATTAATTGGATAGTGGGTTTAAAATACTTGAGAATACCTATTAGTTATTACTGGAGATTGATACATGCAGCTACTCAAAGTTCAGCCTGACACAATAGTATCTAACCAACTGTGAAATGGATGACTGTTTTTTTAAACCCTGTCAGGAACTGATTTATACAGAGTTAAGTCTACTACTAGTTCCTCTACTCAACAGCTCCAAGTTTACAATGATTTGCAGCCGTTCTACAGGGATTGAATTTGGGAGCTCTTAAAAGCAAAATGTGTGCCCTACCACTGAATAGTAGCTTTCATGTTCTGGTGCTAAACTGTTGAGGTTCTAATTAAATCTTATAGCATTACTAACTGACAACATCCCTAGATATGTTGGTCCAGTTATTACTGGACCATGACTAGCTTACTTATAAGCATTGTAAGGTCAAAAGTTGGTGCTCAAAATATCTTATGACATAAACTGGTGACATGGACAAAGAATTTTCACAAATATGTCCGCAGATATATTAGCCGTTTTCATTATTTTGTATTTGTAAGCCACCCAGAGTTTATGGAAATGGGTGGCAATAATTAATGTAATAATGTTAACAATAATTCTGAGGACTGCTTATTTCAACAACCAAGATGAAAGATAAAATTTTGATGAATTGATGGAAACTGCAGACAGCCAATTTGTCTCTGATTACACTTAACAAATGGTGACTCCAGGAAATATATTGTACCATTAAATGTTTGTATATAATTCCCATTAGTCTTGAGGAAGCATTAGTATGTGCTTTATTAAGTACTTTGCTGAAAATGGGCTACTCTTAACCAATAAATAAATAATATGCAATTACAGTATAATTTCCTGTAAGCAATATTCTTAAAATATCATATCCTTTCAAACAAATAATTGGAAAGGATATATTTGAAATCTGATATTTAAGCAAGGGAATTAAGGGTAAGAATATTATTCTGAAGATTTAACAGAAACTTAGTAATCAATACAATTAGTCAATCAGGATTTTAGAAACCCATTATGTGATTTTTCAGTACCAAGAACATTGCAGGGAAGTAAGTAAGAAAGCACCAAAATGAAACATATGTCAGCATCATGTCAGTTGTAGAACATGAGTATAGAGCTCTCTGTTGTAACATGAGGCACTTGGAATGAATCTGGGTAGACCGAGAGCACTTCCATATGACGATTTTGTGCAATCTGTAAAGAGGTTCTGCAGCTCCATGTTTCACAGCCTAATGGAAAGTGAGCTGGCTGACTTTTAGCTTGTTTTCACCATTTCTGTGGTCATGTGGCCAGCATGGCTGTATGGCAAAGATGCACGGAATGTTGTTACCTTCCCACTGAACTGGTACTTATTAATCTACTTGCATTTGTATGCTTTCAAACTGCTAGGCGGGCAGGAGCTGGGCCAGGTAGTTGGGAGCTCAGCCCGTTGTGCAGAGCTCAGGTCTCGAACCTGGGTTGCCACATTCTTCAGCTGACACACTCAGTGTCTTCAATCGCTGAGCCATCGTGCCCCTCCCTCAATATACTCGGCCATAATTCTTCCAGCCAGATTCTACTCAGTTCCATGTTCCACTTTTGATTGGCCCTGCTTGTGAAAATTAGTCTGTGTTAAATTCTTGCCTACAACACAGGTTCAGCCGTTGGAAAAAGCATCTACTTGATAAACTTTGGGGTCTTGCTGCAATCACTGCTTTTCATAGGAGCTCATAGATCAGAGAACGATGCCTCCATAGCCAGCTTTGCCTTATCCAATAGGTCTGATTTTGGAAAGGCCAAAATACACCATGGCTTTGAATAAGAGAAAGAGCAGACTAGGATGTTTGCATGCATGCATGTGTGTGCGTGCGTGCGTATATTAGCAATAGCAATAGCACTTAGACTTTTATACCGCTTCACAGTGCTTTACAGTCCCCTCTAAGCGGCTTATAGAGTCAGCATATTGCCCTCAACAATCTGGATCCTCATTTTACCAAACTCAGAAGGATGGAAGGCTGAATCAACCTTGAGCCAGTGAGAATCGAACTGCCAAACTGCTGGCAACCGGCAGTTAGCAGAAGTAGCCAGCAATACTGCATTGTAACCACCGTGTGTGTGTGTGTGTGTGTGTGTTTGTGTGTGTGTGTGTGTGTGTGTGCATTTCTCTCTGGGGCAGGCGTAGGGGATTTTTGTACTATATAAACCATCATAGCTATGCTGCGCTGACCATTCCCTGCATTTCAAGGTCAGCAGGAGTACAGACAATCACATGGTCAGCTTCAAAATCCTTTCAAGAAATATGAGAAGGGAAACATTGTTCACAAGTGAACAATCATGAATCAATATTTAATGATAATGATTTAATTCATAATTCATTAATTACAAATCATTATTCATAACATTATTTATTATTCATGACTATAAGTGTCCTTATAACAATAGCCAGCTGGACTCTTCCAACAAAGCAAGATCATTGATCACGCAGCTTTTTTCTTGCCCAACACATGTTACTGTATTTCGTTGCAATTGCTGTAAGGATCTCTGCATGAATTATGTATTACCTTTGCTTCTACCTGTCCCAGGAAGGGCACAAGAAAAACAACACCAGTTTTATACTGGTGTAAGCTTTCATGGCTGGGATCTGCTGGGCAGTGTTGGGCTTTGGGGTTTAGTGAATGTGGCCAGAACTTTTCCTCTTAAAATTAAGGGATAAACAGTTAGTAAAAAAAGCTGTGGAAGATTATTTCAATATAAGACCACAGCAGGAAGATTACTACATGGACAGAGATAGAAAGAGTTGGCACCACCCAGTATGGAAGAATAGTTGGAGAAGCTGAGATATTCATTTGCTGAAATGAATATTTTAACTTATTTCATTAGACAAAAGACACTAAATACATGTCTTGCTATTTGGAAGCCTCTTACAGCAATAGCATTTATACAGCACTATCTAGGCAGTTTATCCTGCAAGCATTATTTGCAACAATCTGAGTCCTCATTTTACCAACCTTGGAAGGATGGAAGGCTGAATCAACCTTAAGCCCCGTCAGGATCAAACTCCAGGCTGTGGGTGGAGTTTGCCTGCAATATTGCACTTTAACCAGGGGTGAAATTCAGCAGGTTCTGACAGGTTCTGGAGAACTGATAATGGAAATTTTGAGCAGTTTGGAGAACCGGTAGCGGAAATTTTGAGTAGTTCAGAGAACCGGCAAATACTATCTCTGGCTGGCCCCAGAGTGGGGTAGGAATGGAGATTTTGCAATATCATTCCCCCAGGAGTGGGGAGAGAATGGGGATTTTGCAGTATACTCCCCCTGCCATGCCCACCAAGCCACACCACACCACGCCCACCAAGCCACACCCACAAAACTATAGTAAAAAAAATTGGATTTCACCACTGAGTTTAACCCACAGAGCCATAGGGCTCAGTGAACTTTTGTGTAAGAATGAAAACAATGAATTTGTGACTTAAGGTTTTGATGATTAGACAGGATAGATTATAGATGTCCCAAAGATGCTTTTTCAAGAGGCAACTGGACTTCCTGGTTTTTTGTTTGTTTGTTTGTTTTGTTTTTTTCTTTTTTGAGGACATTTCACTTCTCTTCCAACAGCTGAAGAAGCTTCTTCGATGAGGAGCAAAATGTCTTCAAAGAAAAACCAGAAAGTCTAGTTGCCTCTTGAAAAAGCATTTTTGGGACAACCATGACCTGGATGACTGAGAATCTCATAGTTAGATTATAGAAGGAAGAGTAATATGATGTAACTATAGAGAGAAAGAGAGATGGAAATATATTTGTACTTATAATTGCTGTGAAGAGTCTATTTATTCCATAAATATAATGTGCTTGATATTTCAACAATTAAGTGTTTAGAATGACTAGAGGAAAATGGATAGGAATTGAGGTTACTGAAAATAGAGTGAACAAGTAAACAAAGAAACAATTATTCTCATCAGCTGGCAAAGATGTCTTGTATTGACACAGAACTGTTCAGCAATATGAGAGATAAGGCCATTAATGTCCTGTTGATAGGACATAATAAACTATAGTATCTGCTGCAAAGTTTTTGCCAAAATCTCATGGCAACTCATGGCTGGCCAACTGCACTCAGCATGTAGTCTTTAATGGAACTACATCTATGCAGTGGGGTACTTTAAGGTTCTGTCTTTGGGCCCAGTGCTCTTCAACATCTTCATAAATGGACCTAGATGAGGGGATTGAAGGGATGCTCATCAAATGTCTAGATGACACAAAGCTGGGGAGAAATTGCTAATTCTTTGGAAGATAAACTTAAATTCAGAATGATTTCAATAGACCTGAGCATTGAGCCCCATGTTAATAAAATTCGCTAGTCAGTCAGAAAAAGTGCTACCAGACTTGTTCTGATTTTTGCCACAGAGCTCTTCTCCTACAGCACTAATATGTTTTACACAAGATTATCCCTGCGTGGTTTATAACCTGGCTGGATTATGAAAGTTCATGGAAGGTTTGGCCATAAATGAAAACAAGAAGGTCTTCTCAAAATGCAGCTGCTAGCAATGATTCTCCCCCACCCCAAACTTTGTGCTACTTGGCAAATGGTATTCTAACATCTAAAACTGTTGGTGTCATATAGCCATACAGCATGCAGTCACTGATCAACCATGAATTTATCTAGTTTTCTTTTAAATCCTTGTGGCAGAAAACACAATAAAGTTCTACAGAAGAAGCTCTACATAATGAGATTTGTTAAGGTTCAGCTTGAGGTTGCAGCCAATTTGGTATAGCAGTTACGACATCATGATAGAAACTGGGAGACTGTGAGTTCTAGTCCACCTTACGCACAAAGCCAGCTGGATGACCTTGGGCCGATTATTCTCTCCCAGTCCTAGAAAGGAGGCAGTGACAAACCATTTCCAAAAACTGTTCCAAGAAAACTTTAGGGACTTGTTGAGGAGTCAAAAACTTCTCAAAGGCATTCATACCCACGTATATGCACACAGTTTTTATGGGAATCATGCGAAAATATCAATAGCTTCAAGGTAACATGTCTGAGATGTACCTGCAAAGATATTGACAGAAACCATTCACTAAGGCTTTAAGTGTGAACATTTTAACAAACCCTAAAAAGTTTCCACTAATTTACAAGTTATTCCACTTAGTTTCATGTATATAATTAAATGAGAGCTGGACACAGATCTGCTGACAACAAAGTCAGAATCTCTAGAGTCACAATGCAACTGAAAAAACATTCACTATAAATAGCATTATTGCATTCATATTCAATTGCACAATGTTGAACTCTCTGGCATGCAGTAGATTAACTTTAGTCTTATAGGTTATATTTACACCTACTTGATACTACAAGGACATTGTCAGCAGGAAAAGAAAAATATATTCAGTTGATCCCATAAAATTAGAGATGAATTATCCCATCATTAAGCACTAATCCTGAATTAATTCTTCCTTTTTTTTGTTTAAATTGTCATTGTAAATTCCAGTGGCAAAATATTTGACATATTACTCAAATATAAATAATTATTTAAATAATTATTTTATTTTCTTCAATAAAATATCTGACATTCATTAATTCTCTTCTATAAATGTGTACATTTTAATGGCTATTTTATAATACAAAAAAAGTCTTGTATATGTATCACTTACGTTGTTGGCAATTATAACAGTTCCAATTTTTTGTAAGAGATGGGTTTCATTTTAATTTCAGTGGATCATAAATTAAAAATGGATATTTCCATACATATTCTAAGAAACCTTTCAGTAAATATAAATTCTTGTAAAGGATATTGTCAACCCCGTCTGTCTATCACCTCTCTCCTTCTCTTTCTATTTTTCTCTCTGTTTTTCTCTCTGTCTATCTATCTATCTATCTATCTATCTATCTATCTATCTATCTATCTATCTATCTATCTATCTATCTATCATCTATCTATCTATTATCTATCTAGATATTATCTATCTATCTATCTATCGATCTATCTATCTATCATCTCTTTTCTTCTAGATAGATGAAGCATACATAAGTATGCATTCTAATGTTTTACAAAAAAAATGGCTTTATAGAAAAAAATTGTATTGTTCTTTACTCCATGAATCTCTCCCCATTAAGAGACCCAAATGTAATTCTTACTTTCATTTCTGTGTAAGCTTTAAATTCGAAGTTTTCATTAAAAGAGGTTATTTACAGCCTACCTAATGTGAAATAGAGGGGAGGGGAAAAAAATGAAACATTGCACATCCAGTCTGTTGTAGGCTAAATGATAGCTCACTCACTTAGCAACACCATAATGCCTTCATTGTGTGCAGCAGCTAAACAACAGAATTGTTAACTGTTCAGCAGTAACTAATCATTGTTTTTATTCATATCCCAAGCATGTTTGGAACAGACAAAAAGCAATGACTGAACCGGGGAACTGAGAATTTTGAAATCTCAACAGAAAGAAACCTTGACTTATTTCAGATTCAGATAAATGCTATGAATATTCCTCTGCTGTATGATAACCTTCCAAGCATTTTTATGTTCCTTTTCAAACTGGAGTCATTATCAAATGCATCTAATAAACAGTGACTCAGTTGGATGTCTGTTTGATCTCAAGACCAGGTCAGTGAAATATTTTCCTGCCAAATGTTCCAAGATTAAACAAGGTCAGTTGCTAAACAAAATTAAAGTGACTGGCAGTTTGAGATAATTAGTATCAATGCTGAAAAGTGGCATACTTACTCTCTGTCGATGACAAGACACGTCACGGGTTCCGCACTAATAACATTAGCCGTTCTGACATCTTCCCTGAAAGGACAACACCACACATTTTATACAAAATGGCCAGGCAGTTATCGCTACACTACTATGCAACATTAGGACACAAATGCATCTTGCAAATGAGAATTATGTTTACTGATATATCACGCTTTAAAAACCATTGACAAATAATGCTATTCTAATTTTGCTGCTCTTGAGAAATGTTTACAAACCATTATCAACATGGTAATCATTCCCCCAGTAGAAATGTTGCCCCGACATTTTAATGCTTTTTCATAAGATCATTTCATTCATCCTTTTCTCACTTGGCAATTCGTTTAGCAGAAGCAGAACATTTATATATTAATATGGGTCACAGAAGAAGTGTGGATATTTTAGTATAGTGACGTCCACACAATCTATCATTTCTATAAATAGAGAAAGGCAAAAAGCAAACAATTAATGAATCAAGCTGCATTAGACGGGAGGAGTCTAATTAATGTGGACTTGCTCTGTTCAGAAAACCGGTGTGTGAAGAAAATAATAAATAGGTTCTAATATGTTTCCTACTTTTGGTTTTTCCTTATGCATCCCTACATTGGTTTCAGTTTGGTATGAATTCCAATTATACCAAGAAAAAAATACCTTCAAGATATGTAGTGTTTAAATGGACGGACAAAACTTTCTGAAAAGAAGTTGTTTTAAAATGTTTAGTCTCTCACCAAACTCTGTAGCTTTGAAGACACCAACTTTTTAATGAAGATTCTTTGAATACAGAAATAAATGGGACACAGGCATGTTGCAAGGGAAAATGTAGTAACTTTTTTAATGTAACTAATTGGGTGCCATGTAGGGCCACGGGTATTGTTACATAATCAAAACAATAAATGATTGTGGATTAAGAGTTTCGCTTAGAAGTGGGTCCTGCTGCCCAGAAAATTAGTCAGAACGTGTGCTAGAATGCATTCTAGAAGAGAGAAAAGGTAATAGAGGAAAATCTTACAACTTTTCATTTTCTAAGTGGATTTTGAATTTTGAACAGAACACTAAATGTCTGTTCAGAAAAAAGAAAGAAATATAAAATAAGAAAAAACCATGAAAAAGGCATGGGTTCCAAAAATGCAACAATCATTGGAAGCCGTATTTGCCATTGCATTTGGAAAAAAAAATCAATTATTTAAAGCTTGATATATATGGATACAGATACTTATCCCTTTAAAAAGTGCCTACGATGCTCCAGTAACACTCTCACAATATTTCTATTATGCTGTTCAAGGATTATTTGCAGCTAATGTTTTATATAGAAATATTGTTTAACCAACAGAGGATATTTTTTTTTTACATCTCCTCTTGAACAGATAATTTAACATTATGTGGAAATACACAATTTGTCATGGAATTATATATCAAAATGCTCCTACTGGCATTACAATGATTTTTTAAGAATATATGCTAATAAATATTCCATCAGTAAATCTGTACCACACACCACTCCAGATCTGATCAAATCACTCCTCACCGTAGAAGAATACCATGTATGTTTTTTAACTTGTTTAGTTATGCCTCTCAAGATTAATACCTATAGGTTAAAACGTGATAAATTTGTAAGCATGCAGTCAGTCTTTTTATTAGATTAATCTAAGTATTTGTCATAATGCAGCCATTCTGACAGATCCAGTGCTACAGCCTAGCTTAAAAGCACTATGAAAATGCAATCTGGCAATTACTAACGCTGATTTTTTTTCAGTTTCGAGATTGTATTCTTCATCACTACTTCCAGAGAGGTAAAATCCTTTCTCAGATTCGCTGTCACTGTCTGAATAACCCATGGCGATGAGATCAGGTCTACCATTTTTCTCCTGGAAAGAAACGTCCTGTTTCCTTCTGTCGACAGACTTCTTCCCTACGTGCTATACTTGCTCTGGAATTTTACAGACCTTTCCATTTAAAATCTCTAGGGTTGGAAAAGGTCACAGCTGCTCTGGAGGCCTCTCCTATGTATCATTGGAAAATGAAAGCAAAGCATCTAGTAAGCCACATGGGAATATTTCTGATCATCAGTATGCTGACATCAACAACATACTGGTTCTCACGAGTATCTACTTTATTTGTTTATTTCTTTTATTTAAAAATATTTATGCTTCAAACTAACCCTTGTCGATCTGCAAGAAGGTTCAAACAAATCTGCATGCCATTTTTTTTTTTGGTATGTTGTATTTATAAAATTAATTGACCTGCTCAACAAAAATGAAAATGATTTTGCTTTGAATAGCTCATCCTAGTAATTTCCTAGTTCTTAGAAAAATGACATAATGTTCTTCAGTATGAAACTGAAATTGTTTGATATAATCGAAATAATGCTTGAGCTTAAAAAAGGCAGAATTGGTTAATGATTCATGCAACTGTTGGAAAATACTTCGAGGTAATTTGACCATTTTAACATTTGGCAATTGAAATATACCAAGCAATAAATAAACCGGATTACTAAAAATAATGTATGAATTGGCATTTATTATAATTACTAAAAGGAACATGTATTTTCCTCCTATAATAAATTAACTTTTAAGGGAGGGGATGTTCTTGCATTTCCTGAAATGACCAGGATGAGCTATTCAAAGCAAAATGGTTTTCATTTTTTATTGAGGAGGTCAATTAATTTTATACATAGAATGCATTCGTTTATAGAGATATCTTGATAGTGTGTAAGTACATTGCTTATATGTCATAAGTGATAAGGTGAGACAACAGTCTTCAAGATACATGTACCTTTAGATATGCAATCCTATCTTACCCAAATAATGTGACCATGGTAAAACTGGACTTTGCTGACACTTGGACAACATATGCCAAAACCAACTAGTACAGTGGTAACTCGGTACTCATTGTTAATTGGTTCCGGAAGGTGTGATGATTACCAAAAAAGATGAGTACCAAACAAATTTTTCACATAAGGGATAATGTAGTGTGTCACAAGGTAGCCAACACCGACTAGTTCTAGATTGTGTGCCGAATACCAAAGAAATGATGATAACCAGGACAAAATTTTTGTGTCAAAATGAGTTGAGTACCAAATTGGATGAGTTTCAAAGCAGTTGAGTACCAAGGTGCCTTGTCTTTACCACTTGCAGGGAATGTTTCATGTAACATGGATATAACAAGAAAGCAGAGAACAAAAGAAATTACTATAACTCTGGCTATATTGCTAATTACTATAGTTTGAATAAAAATGATCTGTCAAGAACGTGTCAATAAATAACCAGTTCTCTTGGACTTTCTTGAAAATGGACCAATTGGAAGGCTACTTAGATAAGAAATCAATCAGGACACTGCAAAAATAGACCAACTCCAGTCATGCTAAAGCTTATCACTGCTTAAATGATCTCATTTTTTATGTGCATTTTTATGACTTCTTTATACAAATCATCATTAATTAGTAATCCAGGATTTCTAGCCAAAGTAAAACTGCTGAAATTCATCCCCACTTATAATCAAAGCAAATAGTATCTTTCCTAGGTGATCCCATTCTTAGAACATATTGCTGAGAGAGTCAGGCTGTACTCCCACTGAAAATAATATGGCAATTTATCCATATCTGATACCAATGCAATCAAAGTCTGAATCAATCATTAGATAAGTAACAGGTCAGTGACTTTAAGGCCACATTGGACTTGGGCCAAAGTTGACATATAAGGAGTACTTGTGCTTGGTCCTGTTAGAATGTATAGTAATTGCAGGTAATCCTCAACTTAAAGCCATTTATTTAGTGACTGTTCAGATTAATAGAATAACAGAATAACAGAGTTGGAAAGGACCTTGGAGGTCTTCTAGTCCAACCCTCTGCTCAAGCAATAGACCCTGTACCATTTCAGAGAAATGGCTGTCCAGTCTCTTTTTAAAAGCCTCCATGATGAAGCACCCATAACTTCTGAAGGCAAGCCATTCCACTGACTTATTGTTCTCACTGTCAAGAAATTTCTCCTTTGTTCTAGGTTGTTTCTCTCCTTGATTTTTTCCATCCATTGCTTCCTGTCTTTCCTGGAAAATAGGTTGAACCCTTCTTCTCTGTGGCACCCCCTTAGATATTGGAACACTGCTATCATGTCATCCCTAGTCCTTCTTTTCACTAGACTAGACATACCCAATTCCTGCAACTATTTTTCATTAGTTTTAGCAACTAGCTCCCTAATCGTAATTGTTGCCGTTCTCTGCACTATTTCCAGAGTCTCAACATCTTTTTTATATTGTAGTGACCAAAATTGGATGCAGTATTCTAATTGTGGTTTTACCAAGGTATTATAAAGTGGAAATAGCACTTCACATGATCTTGATTCTATTCCTCTGTTAATGCAGTTTAGGATTGTATTGGCTTTTTTGGCAGCTGCCACACACTGTTGGCTCATATTAAATGATTGTCCACTAGGACAATCCCTCTCGCAGTTCTACTATTGAGCCAAGTTTCACCCAATCTGTACCTGTACATTTTTTTCCTTACTTTTCTCTACACTGAATTTCATTTTGTTAGATAGTGCCCAGGATTCAAGTCTGTTGAGATGCATCTAGATCTTGAGCCTATCTTCTAGGGCAGGGGTGTCAAACTCAAGGCCCTCGGGCCGGCTCCAGCCCACGGGGTGCTTAGATCTGGCCCACGGGGCCACTCTGGAAACAATGGAGGACCGGCCTGTGGTGCCTTTGCCAGTGAAAATGGAGTTCTGTTTTTGCTGGCAGAGGTTTGCAAGAGGCTGTCCCAGCCGAAAACGGAGATCGGGAGCCCATTTTGCTGGCATGAGTGATGTCAAGCTAGTCACGAGTGATGTCAAGCTAGTCATGCCTACCCTGGCCACACCCACCACAGCACTCCGAGGTCAAACATAACCCTGATGTGGCCCTCGATGAAATTGAGTTTGACATCCCTGTTCTAGGGTGTTGGCTATTTCTGCCAGCTTGGTGTCATGTTTGCAGATTTGATGAACTCTCCTTCTATTCCCTCATCTAAATCATTTATGAATATATTGAAGAGTATTGGGCCTAAAACAGAACTTGAGATATCCATTGTTTACTTCCCTCCATGTAGATGTAGTTCCATTAAGAACTACACGCTGACCGCAGTTTGTCAATCAGTTACAAATCCATCTGGTGGTAATGCTGTCTATCCTACATTTGTTCTAGCTTTCTGTATAAAGTTACAATGGCACTGAAAAAAAGGTGATTTGTGATGGTTTTTCACACTTTAGACCATGGCAGTGTCCCAGATTCATGTGATCTCATTTTGCAACCTTTTGAACAAGGAAAGTCAATGGGAAAGCCAGATTCACGTAACAACATGTTACTAACTTAACAACTGCAGTAATTCATTTAACTGTGACAAAAAAGGTTGTAAAATGGGACAAAATTCACTTAACAACTGTCTCACTTAGTAACAAAAATTTTGACTTAATTGTGATTGTAAGTTGAGGCCTACCTGTATTAAGAAGCTAAACTAATGCCATTTTAGAAGAAAAGTTAGTGCTTTGCTATTATACAGAAGCAAAAGAGAAAAGTACATAAATTGGAAAGGAAACTAAGGCTAATACTCTGCTACTATGAGCATCTAATGCTCATAGTAACAGAGATAAATATGCCAATTAGTGAGTGAGAAGTTAGGCTAGGAAAGCAAAACTTGTAAAATCTAAAGCTAGAAATATGCAGATCTGTTGTTTACACCTGTCTGTAAAATGTCTTTGCGTCTCTTGCAACAACCAGTCACACGCAATACTGAATGCTTTTTGCCTTGTGCGCTAAATAAAACTTTTGAACTCTGAATTATGGCATCTGACATTTTGACCAAAGCATGGAATGAACTAAGAGAAGAAATTCTTCTAACTGTCTTAGACCACT
Organism: Pantherophis guttatus; assembly: GCF_059756535.1. NCBI lineage: Eukaryota > Metazoa > Chordata > Lepidosauria > Squamata > Colubridae > Pantherophis > Pantherophis guttatus. The sequence goes on along the minus strand of NC_142068.1, from coordinate 73,123,896 downwards.
GAGATAATGTCTGAATAATGTTAGCTTCTATATCCATACCTTCTAATACTAACTCCAGGCAAATATGAATCAGGAATACATTTTTCTTCCCAAAGAAAAATTACTAAGATAGCACAAGAGATTTTAGTTAAGTGTGTGTGTTTGTGTCTTCATGTCTTGGGTAATCCTTCTGGGAATATGGAATAGCACTTAAGACTTATATACAGTGCTTTTACAGCCCTCTCTAAGCAGTTTACAGAGTCAGCATATTGTCCCCTGGGTGCTCATTTTACCGACCTCGGAAGGATGGAAGGTAGAGTCAACATTGAGCCATTCAGGATTGAACTCCTAGCTGTGGGCAGAGTCAGCCTGCAAAACTGCATTCTAACCACTGCGCCACCATGATTAATATTCTTCACTCGCCCCACCCTGCCAAAATGAAGCAGTACCAAAGACTGTGTGTGCATGTGCGTGTTGTGTGTGCATGTGTGAATAACAAACTTGGAAGAGAAAAAAGAATGTAGGAATTTTATGGGAAATAGAGAATTTGGTGGGAGAATGACTCTTATGACTAATGAAGAAATAGAATAATGGAGAACACAATCTGAAACTATCTTGTAATGGAAGCTGTAAATTTTATAAGCCAAGGCTTTCATTGCTGGGTACCATATGGTACCGTGGAAAGAAACAGTGAAGGGAGAAAAAAAGTTGTATATTTCCTGCACTAACACATATAATTTATGACACCATATGCCATGTTTTCTAACATTTTTATTGTCACTGAAGCCCTGCTAAGTGTAGCTCTTCAAATGAACTCCTGATTAAGACAGTAAAGCCGCAGTCTTCTGTCATACACAATCTGTGCAAAGCAGGTGGCAATCCCTGAATTGACAATATTAATTTTTTTTTGATCCAAAAAATCAGATTCAGATTATACAGTCAGTAGGAGAATATTATGACAGTGGTATGGAATTCATAACCATCAGCCAGCCACGCATCTACAATATCTCCTTTATCATGATTTAGTCATGCGATTCTCTGTGATCCCTTTTTTTTAAGCAACTCTCTGATGTCAGATATTTTACTAAATCCCTTTGCTGAGTAACATCACAGAAGCTGTAGTGCCAAACTGTATTTATTTTTCTTTTACATGTGTTAACAGGAACACATTCTCTTGTGCCTGACATAAATAAACCAAATATGTCTTCCGCACTAAACTTCAACGTTCCTATCTCTATTCCTAATTTTGGCAAAAACTGGATTGAAAACACATCCAGGTCCAAAGAATCCATTTATTTATTTATTTATTTGGTTCGATTTGTATGACGCCCTTCTCCGGAGACTCAGGGCGTCTTACAATGCGTTAAGCAATAGCCTTCATACTTTTGTATATGGCTCCATGGCTTAGGACCTGGGTACTTGCGGGACCGCCTACTACCACCAATAGCCTCCCACCGGCCGGTACGCTCCCATAGAGAGGGGCTCCTCCGGGTGCCGTCGGCCAAACAATGACAGCTGGCAGTCACCGGGGGAGAGCCTTCTCTGTGGGGGCACCTACTATCTGGAACGAGCTCCCCCCAGAGATACGGAGGATCCCGGATCTGCGCACCTTCCGCCGTGCTTTAAAGACCTTATTATTTCACCAGGCGGGCCTGGCCTAATTTTTTCCCTCTTTTATAGAAGATTTTTAATTTTTAAATATCTTTTAGTATTTTATATATTCAATTTTAAACTTGGTTTTAAATAGTTTGGGGTTTTAAATTTGTTGGGGCCAAAATTATTTAATTTGATTTTATTCTACTTTTAAATTTTGTATGTATGTATTTTATTGTTTGGCTGTGCACCGCCCTGAGTCCTTCGGGAGTAGGGCGGTATAGAAATCAAATAAAAATAAAATAAAATAAAAAATAAATATACCTGCTTAGTAGGGCTTTCGCCCCCCCCCCCCAAGCAGTGTTCTTTTTTATATAAAGTCAGTTTATACCCCCCACAATCCGGGTCCTCATTTTACCTACCTCGGAAGGATGGAAGGCTGAGTCAACCTTGAGCCTGGTGAGATTTGAACTTGCAGTAATTGCAGGCAGCTGGCAGCTAAGTGCTATTTAACAGTGCTTTAGTCCGTTGCTCCACCAAGGCTCCTGCTCTTTAGACCATTCCCTGTTCTTTAGACCATATTTGTTATACAGTATATTACTTTTTATACTGGGGATGTGATGGCTCAGTGCTTAAAGACTCTGAGCTTATCAACTGGAAAGCTGACAGCCTGGGACCAAGATTCAAGCACCACGTGAGCTCCCGGTTTTGCCAACCTAGCAGTTCGAATGCATGCAAATGCGAGTAGATAAATAGGTACCACTTTGATGGGAAGGTAACAACATTCCTTGGCATATTGTTATGATGGGCACATGACCATGGAAGCATCTTTGGATAACTCTGGCTCCCTTGGCTAAGAAACAGAGGTGAGCACTGCCCCCTAGAATCGGATATGACTGGATAAGGGAAACCTCTACATTTACCTGTATGTTATTTTTGAATTTGCTAAATAAAGGATCTATTTCATTATCTCAATTACTTGCACCATTTTTTAAAATCTCCCAACACAAAGCTATACAAGCTTTCCTCCCAAAGGGTCCTTAGCTTAGGTTGCAAAGTATTTCAGATTAAGGAATTTAATATCATGACCTTTGCATTTATTTGGATTATTAACTGAACTCATGTTTGAATGCTATTTCATAACTGGGGCAGAAACCACTTTTTCAGGAAAAGTTTGTTTTCAGGAAAAGTTTTGTCTTTCTTTTAGTTGGGCTGAAATTCTGAATATTTTGCAAGGAAATAAAACTATAAATAAACTTTGTATAGTGGTGATGTCTAAAATGAAGCAATATTTGTATTTGAAGTCTATGCATTGCCACTTCTTAATGTATTGCCATTCTAGTGGGACTAAGTTCTGAATCAAGGTAAAGCTGCAAAAAAATAAAATAAAAATAGAAAGTAGATTGATTTTTGATAGGAATTGGACTAGGACTCATATAAAGTCCTGAGTAGGGCAGTTATATAAATCAATGCAGGAAATAAACAAACTTCTCAGTGTATTGCAGTCCCTCAAATACCATGGAAATCACATTTTTGCAATCTGAAAAAATGACAAGTGGAGAAACCCTTTAAACTAAGATTAATATTCTGCAATTTCTTGGCTCTCCAGTCAGGTTTTCTGCAATATTCCATGAAGACTCAAAGAACCCATGTAAGCATAAGGTTAATTTTGAAATGGAAAAACCTAGGAGGCAGAGGATGTGGGGAAAAAAGAGGGGAAACCATATGATAGGAAAGAACAGAAATACAGAAAATATATAAATTGCAACAGAAAAAAACAATCAGGATGCATCTAGAGACCTGTACAATAAGTGGAAAACACTTACCAAGTTTCTTAATTGTTATAAATGATTTGGGGAACATTTTACTGTCATAGGTAAAATGCAAATACTTTTGAGTATTTGAATTTTACATGAGTATTGAGTATTTTACAAGAGAAACCTGATATCAAATCAGAAGTATAATTTAAGAAACTTGCCTTTTTAAATTTTTATATACTTTTCTATGCTTTTAATGTTTTATTGCATGTGACCTAATGTCCCTTTGTGAGTGAGATGGGCTGTTCTTAAATGTGATAGATAGATAGATAGAAAAGTAAATAAGTAAGTAAGTAAGTAAATAAATAAATATTTGAGAAAGGTTGTCAGAATGGATTTTTTCTAGACATAATGAGAATAACCTTGATAAATGGGGAAAAGAGCTACAACCTAGACAACGGTATGGTAAGAGATATCTAAGCCAAAGAAGGAATGGGCATGGAGAAAGTATCTCGGAATCTATCCTCACTGGGGAAATGCTTTCAGAAGCTCTGTTACTGTAACCTTACTTGTACTCATGATTTTGGGTTCCTGGTTTTGAATATCTTAGAGGGCCAACTATATGTCATAGACTCACAGCTTCTGTTTCAAGACCATGTGATAGTCATGGCCAAGAACTCTTTCCCCATTACAGCTACTATATTCTTTACAGGACCAGTCTTTTCTATTAAACAACATCATCCAATGGACCGAGGAGACACTATATGTAGGAGATGAATAGGCTGAGCCCAAGGGATGGGTCAAATGCATCATCAGTCTCAAGTTCTTCACACCCATAAGAAATCTAAGTCCAGCCCGCCCTGAATTCCATTGACTTCCATTGATTTGCCACCAATTTGCTTTAACTGTTAGTAGTTCAGATTCTTGTAAAAAACACTAGCTTAACAATAAGCCTATATTCATTTGAACTCCTGATTTCCTGTGCTTGATATTGGTCATGGTAATACCATCTAGTACCTTCCCTATCATGGCACCTGCACTGTGAAATACCACACTTACTTCTTTTAGGAATAAGTACTCTTACATGAGAAAAGCAGCTACAGCTGAAATTATAGATTCTCATAAAATGCACCTCTTTTTTGTCTGAATTATCTGTCATTCAGCCTATTACAGTCTACACATAAGGATTCAGCAGAATTCCATCATTTCCCAAGGATGTCATGGAGAATAAATATCCTCTGTTTATTTTTAAGCACTAGCAAAATCTCATGAAGTTGTCTGAAAAAATATGCTGACCCCTGAGGTTTTATACCGATAAGGATGGAGGATTTAGTTTCCAGAAACTTCCCCTGCCGATTCTGAACACCCTTGGGAACCTTAAATAACATCCATGAAAATTCACATTTTAATACTTGCAGGCATTTTTAGATTTTGTCTCATTTTTAAAAGTAATTTCACATCATACAATATATATTTCGTATTTCGTATTTCGTATTTCGTATTTTGTATTCGTATTTCGTATTTCTATCTATCTATCTATCTATCTATCTATCTATCTATCTATCTATCTATCTATCTATCATTAATGTGTGATTTCTTTATATTAACTGATAATGTTTCAGTCAAAAATAGGCATTGCTGCTATTCTTTACCAAGTTTCTTCCCTCAGATTATGCTTTCTTGTAACCTAATCTAAAAACACTCAATATAAGTTATTTTTGTATTAAAAATAACATTGGAGGTATCGGTTTCAAGTTGATAAATAGAATTATTTTGAATTGTAGAGAAGCTGATCATGTGATTTAAAATGCAAACCAGGAAAGGGTTTTTTTTTTTTTTAGAAAGGCAAAATGAAAACAGTCAACTAAGAATGATGGTTTACATTGCATATTTGTTGCATAGCTTCTTCTTTCTTTAAAGCTGAGCAGTGAGCTGAAACAGGTTTCCCCACTAAGAAAATTCTTGAAGGAATTTAATGAGAAAGTAAACAAGATGATTTGCTTATTAGCAGAATGGCACTTACTGGAAACTCAGGCTGTGATCCTGCAGATGTAGATATAAAGAGAAACCCAACTAAGCCTAAGTCTCCGTAAACAGCAGCAGGCCTACCTACAACTGAGAACAAAATGGAATGTCTGTAGTTTATTGGGGAAGAATTTAGATCTCCAGGGTCTATCAGAACCAGGGGAAATTATGCCGGTCCTTGGAAATGAAAAATTTCCTAGTATTATTTGCTATTAAAAGCAATGAGAGGAAAAGTAATAATATAATCATACTTTAAAAAGCACTGGGAAAGCAATATAGCAATTCCACCGTGACTTTTGCTTTGTCTTTGTCTTTTGCAGGCTCCCTCCAAACTGCAGGTTCAATCTGCCTTTCAATTATGCCCAGGCTACAGCCTGGGAATGAAAAGGATGGAGACGTTTTAAATAGGAGGTGTTGAGACAATCCATACAAAAAGTTAGTGGGAAGAAACAGAAATGTAAAAGCGAGATACTTGTGCAAAGATAGTAGAACTGATATAGAGCAGGAGTCCCCAACCTTTTGGACCTCAGGGACCACCAAGTTCATAATTTTAAATCCTGCGGACCACTAATACGAATCCAGTGCGCCGCTTGCTGAAGCGCCTGGACTCTCAGTAACAGGATGGAGTCCTTCAGGCACTCTCCCTTCTCTTTCTCTCCTTCTCTCTTTATCTCATTTTCTCTTTCTCTCTGTCTCCCCCTCTCTCTTTCTCTCTCTCCCATTCATTCTCTCTCTGATACCCTCTCTGTCTCTTTCTTTTTCTCTCTCTTTCATTCTGTCTCTTTCTCTCTCTCTTTCTTTGTCTTTTTCTCTCTTTCTCTTTCATTCTGTCTCTCTCATTCTCTCTCTGATTCTCTCTCTGTCTCTTTCTTTCTCTGTCTCTCTCATTCTCTCTCTGATTCTCTCTGTCTCTTTCTCTCTCTCATTCTGTCTCTCATTCTTTCTAATTCTCTCTCTGTCTCTGTCTCTTTCTCTCATTCTGTCTCTTTCTCTCTCTTTCTCTCTCTTTCTTTGTCTCTCTCATTCTCTCTCTCTTTCATTCTTTCTCTTTCTCTCTTTCATTCTGTCATTCTGTCTCTTTCTTTCTCTCATTCTCTCTTTTTCACTCTGTCTCTTCTCTTTCATTCTCTGTCTCTCTGTGTGTGTCTCATTCTGATTCTCTCTCATTCTCTCTTTCATTCTGTCACCTCTTTCATTCTCTCTCTGATTCTCTGATTCTCTTTCCCTCTCCCATTTCATGGGCCATCTCATGTGTCTTGGGGCTGAGAGGAAGTCAAGCATATCCCCGAGAGACCGAGGTGCACAGAGCATCAACAAGGACCAGAAGAAACGGCTGTGAGATCCAGCAAGAATCTGGAATATGGAGTGAATCTCCATCCCCCCTCCCTTTTCCTTGCCAGGCAAAGAGTGACTGGGAAGGGAGGGTGAGGGGCGGGGACAGCCACTGGTGGTTTAGCCGACAGGAAGCTACAGCAGGGGAAAGAAACAGCCCGGGGTTGCCGCCATCTGTTGCTTCGGCCCGCCTGCACCGCCACGCCCCCCTTGCACCATTACCTCATGTGGCTGTGCTGCAAAGTTGCAAATTGCACAAACCTCCCTCTACAGCAGAGATTTACAGCCCCACTATGAGCTGCCTGACAAGTCCCATATTCCAGAGCTCTAGTCACAGGACTAGCCATTGCTCATCCTGGAGCAGCTCCTCCACCCTGGTGCGCCGCGGACCACTAAAATTTTCTCGTGGACCACCAGTGGTCCGCAGACCACCAGTTGGTGACCACTGATATAGAGCATTCAAACCTAGATACAAAACTACACACACACAAGGTTTCTTTAACTTAAAAAACACCAAAAGGTTACATTCACGTCAATGATATTCTCCTTCCCTAGAGGCATTATGAATGTGTTGCAGACTGAAGAGGGAATTCTAAAGAGTCCTGGGAAATAAATAAATAAATAGGTTGTGGGAAAAGGAAACCCTTAACTCCCTTTTAATGACCTGTAGTGCCTATTCAGGGTAGAGTTGGGGTGACTGGATGGAGCTGAGCATTTACTTGCTGGATGCCCTGCCTGACTCCTCTGTGGAGTTCACAGTAGATTTTTTTTTCCCTTTATGTCCTAGGAGGGAAACATCTGCTGCTACCTAGAATTGAATTCATGACCTTCTGAGTGGGAGGCAAAGCTTCTTCACCCTTAGGTCACCACTTCAGTCTAAGGAAACCCTTAATGATAGCCATTAAATATAATCAATGGGAGCATAGGATCGAGCAACATTGAAAAAGATTATAATCCAAATATAGGCAAAATGCATTTTTTCTTATTAGATCTAGAAAAATGATACTTAAATACTGCATGGTAGATGTAGTATAAATGGAGACAGAGAGGCATATAAAATGGAAACTTTTAAAATTATGCAGCATATTTTGTGCAGTATTTAAAATGCTTATAGAAACTCTAAACTTTTAAATCTTATCCTGTAGTATTTGTTTACTAGATTCTTATAGAAGACTATGGGAAGACTATGGGACTATGGTGTTGGGAAGCAGGGGGAAGAGCTTCAGGCTAGACAAAAGATTTGAATAAACAAAGACTTGCAACAAAAGTCAAAGATAATTTTTAAAAACCCTTTCTTTCAACATATAAATAACAAGAAAAAAGTCAGAGAAATAGTCAGCCCACTAAAGAGAGACGATGTCAAGGAAATAACAAGTAGTTACTCAGTATTTGCATCAGTCTTCATGCAAAAAGAAACTATAGTCCAACCTATCAAAAACGTAACTATAAAAAACAGACTAGAAGTAAAAATTAAGATAAGCAAGAAAATGGTAATAGAATACCTATCTGATCTTGATGAGTAAAAATCACTGGGACCTGACGGATTACATCCTAGAGCTCTGAAGGAGCTGGAAGATGTTATTTCAGAACCATGGTATCATACCTTTAAAAAATCCTGGAGACTACACAGAGGACTGGAAAAGAGCTGATGTCTTAAAAAAAAAAAAAAAGACCCAGGAAACTACAGACCAATCAGCCTAATATCAACACCTGGGAGGATATTGGAAAAAATAATCAGAAAACAGATCTGCGAACATCTAGAAACAAATAAAGTTATAACTAGAAGCCAGCATGGGTTTGTTAAAAACAGATCATACCAAACCAATCTCATTCATTCTTTGACAAAGTGACTAGTAGAGCAGTGAAATCCAGTGTACATAGTAAACTTAGACTTCAGCAAGGCATTCGACAAAGTAGACCACAATCTATTTCTGGGTAAGCTAGTAAAATGTGGGATAGACAGCATTACCACCAGATCAGTGGTGGGTTGTCCCTGGTTCAGACCGGTTTGCAAGAACCAGCAGTAAAACCAGCTGGAGGCCCCGCCCACTGCCCCAGATGTAGTCATTCATGATCTGCGCATGCGCAAAAGCTTCTGCACATGCGCAGAAGCAAGGCACGCATGCGAGCGAAGCAGGTATATGCGCGCGATCCTGTTACGAACTGGTAGTAAAGGTAAGTAGAAGCCGCCCCTGCACCAGATGGATTTGTAACTGGCTAACAAATGGTAGTCCTTAATGGTACTACATCCATATGGAGGGAAGTAAGCAGTGGAGTACCACAAGGTTTCATTTTAGGCCCAGTACTCTTCAATATCTTCATAAATGACTTAGATGAGGGGATAGAAGGGGAACTCATCAAATTTGCTGATTACATTAAGCTGGCAAGGATAGCCAACACCTCAGAAGACAAGCTCAGGATCCAAAAAGATTTTGATAGACTTGAACAATTGAACAATGACAGACTTCCAACAACATGAAATTTAATGTGGAAAAAAGCAAGGTTTTACACTTATGCAGGAAAAACCAAAGGTACAAGTACAAATTAGGCAAAACTTAGATCAAAAACAGTAACTGTGAAAGGTAACAGTAACCTTGGAGTGCTAGTGAACAATCATTTAAACAAGAGTCAGCAGTGTGCGGCAGCAGCCAGAAAAGCTAATACAATCGTTGGTTGTAGGCACAGGCACAGAATCAAAATGTGAAGTATTAGTACCACTTTATAAATCCTTAGTAAGGCCACACCTGGAATACTGCATGCAGTTTTGGTAACCACATTACAAAAAAGATGCTGAGATTTTGGTAAAAGTGCAAAGAAGAGCAACTAAAATGATTAAAGGCCTGGAGACAAAAACATATGCAGAATGGTTGCAGGAATTAGGAATGGCTAGTTAGAGAAAGGAAGGACATGATAGGAGTATCATGTCCTTATTTTCCAGAAGGCAAGATTCCAAAGAACCAGAAGGCAATGGATGGAAACTAATCAAGGAGAGAAGCAACCTGGAATTAAGGAGAAACTTCGTGGCAGTGAGAACAATTAACCAGTGGAACAGCTTGCCTTCAGAAGTTGTAGCTGTTTCATCACTGGAGGTTTTTAAGAAAAGCCTAGACAGCCTGTCTGAAGATAATAAATCCAGTACCTGTCCATGACCCATGAAAGCTGATGCATCTGTTTTCAAGATTATATATTTGTAAGATTACACCTGACAATAGCCATGTCTTCATTTGCATACTTCTGTACTCTGAATCAATAATTTTCAACTAAATATGCTGGAAGTGTGGAGAGACCGTTGGGAATTACTACCACATGTGGTGGGAATGCCCAAAGGTGGAAAAATTTTGGAATTTACTAAAGAACTGGCTGGAAGAAATTTTGCTAACAGATATAGAGGTCAAACTGGAATTTTTCTTTTTGAGAATTATAGAAAGAAAATATAAGAAAGATACAAATTATTTATTACTGCATATACTCACAGCGGCACAAATAGCCTTCGCTCAAAAATGGAAAGAGAAAGATATTCCAACTGAAGAGGAAATATTACTGAAAATCTTTAACTGCACAGAAATGGACAGACTCACTTTGGAACTCAAGGATGAAAGTGAAACTAAGTACTATAAAATCTGGAAACAATTTTATGATTGGATAGATAACAAGAGGGTGGCCAAGATAAATGTATAGTGTTAGAACAAAAATACAGATGCTATAGATAAATGTATGTTTAAGAGATAAATAAATATACAGAAATAAGGGAAAGGGTATTAATATCATGTATTATGCTTAAATAGTGAGCAAACCTTAAGAACTATAAGTTTATATGAATACTAATATTATTGTAAAATGACGGAAGATGTTTGGAACCAGTGATGTCATATCTATGTCCAATGTTTTTTTTAATTTTGTATTATTAATAAAAGACTTTTTAAAAATTAAAAAAAAATAATTTTCAACTAAATGTGAATTGTTTCATGGCCCTAATACATAATGAACAAAAACATCTGCCCATCTCCCCTCTAACCAAATGCAAGGAAATTTCAAAGGCCTTTGATGCCACGTCAGAAACTGAGAAATTAAGAATTCTGTATGCAACATTCTAATTATATTTCAGGAAACCTGTAGGTAATCTGGAAATGCATTAGAAAAGAAATAACAATAATGAATGGTTAAGGGAATTCGTATCCAAAAACCATTTTCATCATTTACAGAATGCATTTCTGTACTGGCATTTGTGTTTGTTTTAAAATCTGACCTATCTCGCTTGCTAATTTGTATCACTTACTCACTTGCTACATCAATCAAACAAAAGTAATATTGTAAAAATCTAATCCTAACTTATTTATTTTCTTGGCTACTTTTCCAAAACTTCTTTAGTTGTTCCTTTGCCCAGCCTCATGCATTCACAGTGCTGCTTTATTTGATTACTTGTGAGACTCCTAGGATTTTAAAGAATATTTGTTGATATAAACAGATCAGAGGAATCACCAGTCAAATCTACTGAGGGTGCCAAGCCTAAACCGATTGATAGGATAAGAACAATAAAAAGGAAAAACCTAAGAAAAGAGTGCTGAGGTATAATAGCAGTTACAGAGTAAAACAGTATTAAATTCATCCACAATACAACAGTACATTTAGTGACCAAAGTTACAACAGCACTGAAAAAAAGTCACTTAAGACCATTTTTTGCACTTCTGACCGTTGCAGCATCCCATGGTCACGTGATCAAAAATTCAGATGCTTGGCAACTGTCTCGTATTTATGATGGCTGCAGTGTCCCAGGGTCATATGATCACCTTTTGCGGCCTTCTTGCAAGCGAAGTCGATCGGGAAGCCAGATACACTTAACAAAATGTTAGTAACTTAACAACTGCAGTGATTCACTTAACAACTGTGACAAGAAAAGTCATAAAATGAAGCGAAATTCACTTAACAATTGTCTCACTAAGCAACAGAAATTTTGGCCTCAATTGGGGTCGTGAGTTGAGGATCACCTGTAGTTATTCCCAAGGATATTTTACTGTAGCTTATTTTCAAACACAATTATCCTTGTCCAGCTTTGAAGGCCACAGATATACTACAAACTTGAATGGGAAACCATGGATTGGGACAATTCTTATCATTCCAACAGACTTACTAAAATAAGTAGAATGAATTAGCCATGGCTATGGGGTATGCATTTTAATAGATGCACCCTAAGCATGTCTAAATTTGGATTTAATTCCATGTGTATTTCCCATCTGCAACTAATCAGGTGGGCCTGTTATATTTAGGCCTTGTTGTTGTTGTTAGTTGCAAAGTCGTGTCTGACCCATCGTGACCCCATGGACAACATTCTTCCAGACCTTCCTGTCCTCTACCATCCTCTGGAATCCATTTAAGTTCATGCCTACTGCTTCAGTGACTCCATCCAGCCACCTCGTTCTCTGTTGTCCCATTCTTCTTTTGCCCTCAGTCTTTCCCTTACTTCTCATTAAGTGGCCAAAGTATTTGAGTTTCATCTTCAGGATCTGGCCTTCTACAGAGCAGTCAGGGTTGATCTCCTCTAGGACTGACTGGTTTGATCACCTTGTAGTCCAAGGGACTTGCAGGAGTCTTCTCCAGCACCATAGTTCAAAGGCCTCAATTCTTTGCCTTGCTTAGCCTTTCTTATGGTCCAACTTTCACAGCCATACACTGCAACTGGGAAAACCATAGCCTTGACTATACGCACTTATGATGTCTCTGGTTTTTTGTATGTTGTCTAGATTTGCCATAGCTTTCCTCCTCAGGAGCAAGTGTCTTTTAATTTCTTGGCTGCAGTCTCCATCTGCAGTGATCTTGGAGTCCAGGAAAATAAAATCTGTCACTACCTCAATTTCTTCCCCATCTATTTGCCAGGAATTGAGAGGACCAGATGCCATGATCTTAGTTTTCTTAATGTTGAGTTTCAAGCCAACTTTTGTACTCTCCTTCTTCACCCGCATCAAGAGGTTCTTGATCAAAAATCTTCATCTCAATGTTCTTTTTTGTATTTCAAATAGTTGAATATATCTTTAAAAAATGTAAGTCCAATTATACAATCCTAGATGCTCTTCACAGTGTTTATTGCATCTGGGCTTTTCATATCTCAGTGATGTATTCTTTTAGGTTTCCATCAAGTTAGGATTCTGATATACATGCCCCAAAGTAGCGGATATAAAATCAGCCTAGGAAAAAGCATCAAATGCAAGGCTATCCTGAATAAATATACATTTAACAGCAGTAAAAACAGATTCCTTTTTCTTTGGCATCAAATGTGCATAACATGTTATCGAAGTATTATAATTGCAAATGGTCTTATCGGTTCTGCAGTTGGTCCCAGTAGTAGTACTTCAAGAGGCCTCCACGGTAATAATCTGAAAATTCAATATAACTACTTGGAGAATGGAAACATTTTACTTCCCTGGTTTTTGTTTGTCGCCTTTTTTAGCAGCAAATCTCAAATAATCATGCATTTCAAAGAGGAAAATTCACAGAAGAATTTGCACTGGATGTGCTTCTTGGCAACACTTTACATTAATTTATGCTGTGCATTGGCAACATCTTTGATATCCTAAATCAAGGGTCCCTAAGCCCTGGTATAAGGACCAGCACTGGTCCGCAGCATGCCAGAAACTGGGATGCGCAAACAAGCAAAGCCCCATCCATGGGATGCAGGCAGCACATGAAACCACGCCCCTTCGGTCCACAGAAAAACCTCTCTCCACAGAACGGGTCCCTGGTGCCCAAAAGGTTGGGAAGCAATGTCCTAAATAATACATGTCAAAACTAATAAAGCAGAAATCCAGAAAATTCTGAAAATTCAGAATTCTGAAAATCTGTCTAACATTCCTTTATGTATAATTATCAGATTAAAAGTCTTTAATGCATGCAATCATCTCAGCAGCTTTCCTAACCTGAAGTGCTGATTTACAATGCCTAAAATTTTCTTCTGAGAATTCTGGGACTTCAATTTTCAATACATTTGGAGGGTGCCAAATGAGCTAAAAAACCCGCACAACTTATTTTACTTAAGTGTGTTTGAACGATAATATTTAGCCTAAAATTTAGCTAGGCTAGTCATTTCCATAAGGGAAAACATGCAATTACATTTGATAGAAGCTAAATTCAAATTGAAGCATTAGGTTACAATGTAAAGAGTCATTACTATGAATTCTTAAGCATAGAGCTCTCTAGTGAACACATATATATATATTTAAAGATTTGTCATTATGACTAATCCTCAGAAATTCAAGTTATTGACATTTGCACTATTACTCACTTGTAATGAGTCTTACTCCATTTAGGTATCCTATGATTTACTGATCTCTCATTGTGGTTATCACTGGTTCATCAGAATTATCAGTTAGCACAGATGAAAATACTGGCCTAAAATATTTTGCAACAAAGCAGACAAGCTAGACATTAACAAGGGACATATTTTGCATTTGTATTATATATTGTTCGACCCATAATAGCTGCTTTGTTGATTGTAATATTTGTTGAGCTATAGACCAGCCACCCAAAAACCTTTTCTTCAACTGTTTCCATGAATACAATGTCAAAGAAGATGCTGCTGGAAGTAGCAGAATTCTATATTCTATATCACAAATGTTTTTTTAATTCTTTGATCAGGGAGGGGATGTATAAAACAGCAGCAAGAAACAACTTCAAGGGCTCTAGGTGTATTTTCTGTGGAGAACAAAATGTGCATCTATGCTTTCTCTCTCCTAAGCCATTTGTGATGGAGGCTGAAAAAGCTAATCTTTTTCTTTTCAAACTTTGTGCTCCTAATGCGAACTGTTCACACATGCTTCCTGTTGTCTCAAGAAGACAAGTTAAAAATTGTGGCTCTTATTCCATGAGTAATGTCTTTAAACACCTGAATAGAGACCTGTGTTTTTATATCAGATCTTTAAGCTATTTTAAATTATACTGTATATTAATTATATATAACTATATATAATTTTACCCTTTGTTTCACCAAAGGGATCTTAACTACACAGTATGAAAAAAATGCTTTCTTTCAGTGATATACTGAATTGTACACTGGTAACATAAGCTATCTATCTAAAATAACTCAGGAGGAATCAAAGTGGTCTTAGAAGAATTCATATATTGAAATACTAAATCTTATTGGCCTGAATTATTTCCCAAAGAAAATAATTTATTCCAAATGCATTGGGACCACTTAAATAGTATGTTTCAAACATTTTACACATTGATAATGAGATTTTAGCATACAGAAGCATTCCATAGTTTGACACAGCCATAACATACATGGACATATAGCATTAGATTGCTCTGTAACAGATAAAGTATTTTCATGCCAAATTTACATGATGAGATAGGTGGGAAATACATTTTATAAAAAGTAAATACATTTACATTACAAAAGACCACTGTTTTATGGAATTGAGCTTTAGAAAATGTTGCTGTATAGGCAGTCCTTGTTGAACAACTATTTGTACAACAACCATTCAACTTACAATGATGCTGAATGAGGAAGATTTACGACTGATCTTTGCTGCTGTCCAAGTGTTGTTGTGGACAAGGGACACTGCGACAGTGTCCTATGTGACAAGGTAACCAGCTTGCAATTACGAGAGAAGCAGCATCCCATGGCAATATGACCACTATTTGCAACTTTCCACTGCCATCTTCTGTCAAGCAAAGTCAGTGGGGAAGTTTCAACTGCCATGGTGAGTTAGTGCAGTCCTGTGACGTTACGCTTTATGACCTCGTTGTTTAGTGATGGAGTTGCCAGTCCCAAATACCATAGTCCTTGTAAAAGGACATTCCCATAGCTAGCTTAGCAATTACCATAGTTGGATTATAAAAATAAATAGAAAAAAACACAACATCTATTTTATTTATCCTCACAAAACAGGATATTCTTTAGTAGTTGCAAAATTTATAACAAAGCAACATTGGAAACTTTTAGATCACTTGTAAAATAGTATTCAAAGCCATGGTCTATAGCTATGATTAAATAATGAGGGATAATTTTTCAATTTTAAGTGTACAAAGGCCTGAACCACAATTTTGTCTGCTCTGAAATGCATACATTCTATATTTCAATAAGGTGTAACAATATTGTGACAAGGAAATATTTTAAGTGTTGTGAACTTGTGATGCTACTATATTAATACATAAAACAAAAAGATATGAAAAGAAATGAAACTGGAGAACACTTTTTATGAAAGTAAAAAATTCCAGCGAGGTTACCAAGAGCATCACAGCATTCTATATGCCTTTTAAATAGGAGCACCATCTTTTTGGGCTCGTATTAATGCCATCTGTTTTTTCTAATTTTCCTTCAGAGCCCTACTTCTTAGCAAATAAAGTTCCTTAGTGCAAATAGTCAAAATAATTCTGTATTTGCAGTGAAAACAAAAATAGAAAAATGGTCCTAAGTAACAGGTTATAGTTGAAGACAGGTAGTGCTTAGCTCGTGTCTGTTTGTTCAGCAATTGTTCCAAGTTATAGCAATGTTGAAAAAAACAGACATATGACTGGTTCCCAAAGTTTTGGCCAGTCCAGCATCCCAGCTTCAATCTGGCTTGATGACAACATTCCAGGGAGCTGTGTTCAAGTGACTGCCCTTTGCAAGCTTCCCTGCCATCTTACCACAAACAAAATCAGTGTGGAAACCAAACAGGGAAGCTTGTAAATCAGTCCATTAGGTGGCTCCTGCCTGCAGTCATCCCCCACCCATGTACAGCCTCCAATAGCCCTGCAGGCCCTTCCTGGCCTCTCTTAACTCATGCACAACCTGGGATTGGCCCTCCAAACCCTCCCCCAACTCACATGCAGCCTGTGCAAATTCCCCTAGCCCCCTGTGGCTCTTCCACACTCCTTATCTCAGTCTTTTGCTGCTTAACAACCTGCCAATCTTGAGGTTGCAATGGCAGCCAGGACTGCCAGGATTGCCATCCCTAAGTGAAGCAGTCACGTAACATTATGCTTGACAACCACATCACTTAGGGATGGTAATCCTGGTCCCAACCTCTGTCATAACATGTATTAGGAAAAGCTTCTTCGCTGCTATAGGAGTTGGGCAGTGTAAACAATTTTTGAGGAAGGTGCTGATCAATTTTTCACTGGACATTCCAATTTGGGATGTTTCGGAATGAGAACTATTGGATTTCATGACTTCAAAGTTCAATTTTAATTATATTATTCTATGACACTGCCAAAAATAGAATTTTCAGGACTCCAGGGACAGGCTGTTAAGGATTACAATATAGAATAGTGAAAACAAGGACTTAATCTTTCTTTAATGGAAAATGAATAGAGATGCTTCCTGTAAACTGGAGATTAGAGAAGATAATCCTGTAGTTGGCAACTGCAGAACATAATCTCTGAACTGGTAAATCCAATTACAGGAAACCAAGGATAGTTGCTATATCCTGGAAACCTGAAGTAGCATAGTTTTATATATTAGGGGGGAAAAAGACCCCTATAGTCCAGTTGTTAAGATCTATAACTTTCACCTTCTCTGATGGTTTGGAGAATCTATTTATATTCCTTCTGAAGAGATCCAGGAACTCAAAACAATACAACTGTGGAAAATCACAGAAATATTTTCCATCTGTCTGTGGTTCACTCTGGATAGTTATCTGGGAAGAATTTGGATCTGTTAACCCTGAGGAATTGGGCAGGTTTTGTCCAGTCTCCAAACTTCTTTTTTTTAGAAAAGGTTGTTGAAAAGCCAATTGTGCAGCAAGTGCAGAGAACTCTGGATGAAGCAGATAATCTGAGCTTCTTCCAGTATCAAGGTACAGGAGTGAAACACATTGATGGCACTTGTAAATAAGGTACATCCATCCTTGTTGTCTTTGTTCTATCTTGTGTTTTCAATGCTATCAATTATGATATCCTTTTGGATTGGCTTTGGGAGGTTGGAATGGTCAAGACCATTCCTTCTACCAGAGTCTCAGTAAATGTTATGGAGGGAAGAGGAGTAACCCATAACCAGGGGTGAAATCCAGCAGGTTCTGACAGGTTCTGGAGAACCGGTAGCGGAAATTTTGAGTAGTTCGGAGAACTGGCTGGCCCCAGAGTGGGGTGGGAATGGAGATTTTGCAATATCCTTCTGCCAGGAGTGGGGAGGGAATGTGAATTTTGCAGTATCCTTTCCCTGCCATGCCCACCAAGCCACGCCCACCAAGCCACACCACGCCCACCAAGCCATGCCCACAGAACTGGTAGTAAAAAAATTTGAAATTCACCACTGCCTATAACCCTTTGTGGCATTATCGGCTTTAACATTCTCTCTACTCCTGTTGGCTGTCTTTCATTCTGTTCAAACCATAAGTGTGCTTCTCAGGTCTAGTCTGAATGCCATTTACCAAATCTGAAATAAGAGGCACTGGGTAGCGATAATCACAGAGTTCTGAAATCTGTCATTATGAACAGACATCAAAGTTTAGGTCTTCTTGAGTATGGAAAACATAAGTGCAATGCTGGCGAGGTAGATCTTTTCACCATTTTTATCCAAAAATGTTATAAAATACTCAGCTCTTGAATTGATTAGTCCCCTGTTAATGGTACAGTCGCCTGCTCAGTAAGGAGACAAGGTAGTCACTTCTTTTTCTTAACATCAGCCAACTCTGCATATTTTTCTGGCAAGGAAATGGATTCAGACAGTTGAGCAGGGAAGGGAAAAGGAAAGGGTAAAACTGTGAAGCTTGCAAATCCTGCTGTTGACACATTTGAAACAGAAAATTTCTGGTTAATGGGTTTGCAGCAGTGGTGGGTTGCCCCCGGTTCGGACTGGTTCTATAGAACCGGTAGTAAAACTGGTGGGAGGCTCCACCCACTGACCCTGACATCATCAGAAGTGATCTGAGCATGTGCGCGCGATCCCGTTGCGAACCGGTAGAAAAGGTAAGTAGAACCCACCCCGGGTTTGCAGCCAATTAATTCTTACCATGGGAACAGGTAAGCAAGTTGTGACAGAGAGTGGAAAGAATTCTGTAAGATCATTACTTATATGCAGTTACAACAGCATCATGCACATTGCAAAGCAGGGCCATCTTAAAGTGCTTGTCCATCAATCATGCTCATAAACCAAAGGTAGGTTTGACCACTCTATTGTGTTCCCCATAGCTACCTATGGTTGTGAAAGGTGGACCTTAAAAAAGCAAGAGGGAAAGAGAATCGACTCGTTGGAGCTGGAGAAGGCTCCTGCGTATTTCTTGGACAGCAAAGGTGACTGATAAGCAAGTATTGGAGCACATAAGACTAGTTATGTCACTGGAAGGCAAAATCCCATAACTGCATCTCACTTATTTTGGTCATGTCATGGAGGAAATCATTGGAGAAAGCAATTATGCTTGGGAGAATTAGTGGTAAAAGGAAACCAGGCTGTCAAAGAACAGAGTGGCTGGACACCATCAAAGCTAATGCCTGGTCCATAGAATCGCCAAGAGTCATACATGAATGAATGGATAACATCATCATCATCACACATAATGTAGTAAACTGAAATGTTGTTTGATTTTGGCTTTTTGCATTGTATGAATCTAAACTCTGAGATTTGAAAACCATGATGATAGGGGCAGAAGGTTAATTCTACTGGTCCAGGCTGGGCAGTAGGATGCATTAGGAAACTATCCAATGACCAGCTGAACACATTAGGAAAGATGAAGCCAAAACTGCCTGGCCTCAGTTGGTGAGAAGAACTTATATTTCAAAGCCATTACACGCCTAGTGCCTCCCCATTCTGGGAGGGAGGAAGAGAGGGAGGAGGAGAGAGAGAGAGAGAGAGAAAGGAGGGAGGGAGGGAGGGAGGGAGGGAGGGAGAGAGAGAGAGAGAGAGAGAGAGAGAGAGAGAGAGAGAGAGAGAGAGAGAGATGCAAAACTTCACTCAGCCAAAATCCATATTTTTGTTGCCAGATTTTTGTTTTGTAGAAGGCCATAAAGGACATGCTAGAGGCACCAACTGCTAATGGCTTAGTTCAAATATAGACAACCCTTGGACATTATGTGATCTCAGCCTAGTTTTATGGCTTGACCACAACTCAGGTCAAAATATGATGAGAAAATAACAAATTTCAGCTGTGAGAATGTTCACATTTTGAAAATTTTCTTTTTGGCATGTATTTTACTGCCTTTCACAATTTTTGAGAAGTAGTAAATAGGTTCATCTTTTATATTTTAGAGAATTGAAAACCTGCATAGTTTAAAAAACCAGCTTAAGCTTTCCAGGCCATTCCTCCAATGACATCCCTTGGTAACTAGCATATACTCTATGACTCTTGGAAGCAGAGAAGCGGTAAATCTGGTGCCTTACTGCAAAAATGAAGCCTGTAGTACAGTGGACTAAAGCACCGTTATTAACAGATTAACATCTGCTGCTTGCAATTACTGCAAGTTCAAATCTCACCAGGCTCAAGGTTGACTCAGCCTTCCATCCTTTCTAAGGTAGGTGAAATGAGGACCCAGTTTGTGGGGGCAATAAGCTGACTTTGTATAAATATACAAAAGTATGAAGGCTATTGCTTAACGCATTGTAAGCCGCCCTGAGTCTCTGGAGAAGGGCGGCATATAAATTAAAGCAAAAAAAAAAAAAAAAGTTGTTGCTTATTCTAGTTTAGTATAATGTGTGAACCCCAGACAGTGTCTGGAAACTGACCATTTCCAAAAAGGTTTACCTCTCAAATGTTATACAAACTAAATGCATAGTAACTCTTGGAAAAGGAAACAAAGAGAAGAAATCTCACTTCAAATTCTTGTAACATGCAGTGTGATCATTGATATATAAAGAAGTAAGAAAAACTGAGAACATTCTCTGGCTCTCTTAGACACTGACATCCTCCATTCACCATACAAAAGAAACTTTATCTGATTATCTAGAGCCATGATGGTGAACCTATGCCACACAAGTTGTCGTCCCAGTTCAGGTCTGCTGCGCATGTGCGCCTCCCATTGACCAGCTGATCTTTGAGTCTCTGCTGTGGAGTGGGGCGCATGTGGGGGGCACACGTGCATGTGTGGGGTGTGTGTGCATGTGGGGCGCCGCATGGACATGCGTAGGGGGTGAGGCGCATGCACAGGGCTCACATAGGCACTCAGTCCAGAAAAGGTTAGCCATCACTGAACCTAGAGCCTAAAAATGAGAGTCCAGTTCTGTGCAAGGTTAAAGAAAGATGCTTTTGACATAAAACAACAAGAACTGTGTTTATGGTGTAACATTCTTTTCTAAATTAATATGTATTCTTCTATGCTTGTAAAGATATTTGAAAAATGTCAGATCTTTCACAAGCACACAATGGTATGACACCTAAGCATTTTGTAATTAATTTGTAGCAGTAAGGCAACAAACAACAACTACAAAAGAATTCTATTTTGAAAATATGGCTGAATCTCTAATGTGAGGACCTTCTACAAAATGCCAAGCTATTAATTTATTTCTCAAAGACAAACAGAACCTTTTGTCATAAAATGAGACTCCCAGAAAGTTATATATTCTACACAAAAGGACTGCTGTGGCTTAGAAATATTGTCATGGGCATTCTTTTAAAAGGAAGAATGAAGTCAGTAGCAGACAAAAGCATGTTGACATACATAGTACAATGCACAAATATTGTGTCTTTAATTCAGTCTTGACTCTTGGCAAATACATAGACATGTGCAGGCAGTTTTTTTGGCAACATTTATTAAAGTGGTGTGCCACAGCTTTCTCTGTAAGGCTGAGAGGGAGTGACTGACCCAAACTTATCAACTGGATTTTGCAGCAAAGGCAGAACTAGAACTCATGGTCTCCCAACTCCTCATACATGTGTTTAAACATTTCACCAAACTGGTTCACTTTCTGAACTCATGTTACTGCACATGGAAGGATTCCCATTATGAACTGGGCATCAAGAACATCTTATCTAAGTGACGTTGTTGTTACTTAGAAAGAAAGGAAGAAAGCTATTCAGGCTTACACTTTTTTAAAAAAAATGATAAAATGGTGAACACAACTTGGGTGATAAAATGACATGATCTATCTAATTCTGATAAAGAATCTTAGAAAGATTTTTTTTTCCTGAAAGGAACAATCAGTGCTAATTAAAGAAAAAATAGCTTTGTATTTTTGATGCTGTAAAAGAATGAGGGGAAATGTAATACTCTCTATAACTGATGATATATGATAGATATTTCCCAGTGAACTACCCTTTAGTCACAAAATGGTTTATGAGTGCATCACATGCTCCCATGTGTCCTTCACACTTTGGCTTATGGCTTTTTCCAAGTCCTTGCTGTCAAGAAGGATAAATGATATTCTGGGAAATGTGAACTATTTGCACTTGGAGCATACCAGACTGAAATAATGTATTTATGCATATTTTTATGAATTAGCCCAATGAAAGTGTTGGAGAAGGCAGGGCAGGACAGGGTGGGAGGGAGGAAGAGAGGGAGGGAGGGAGAGAGAGAGAGACTTAGCAAATAAAAGGACATAGATATGAGATCAGCTGCATATTTTGTATGCTCCAATGTTGGTTGACTCTTATTTCTAGATTTACTGAAGGCTCTATTAGGTTCTGCAAGATTATAGACACAGATATACTGATTGTCCTACAGCTAACCATGTGGCTGGCAAAAAAATAATAATAATGAGATATATCTTTGTTACAATTACACTGTCAGTTAGTTTGTACTTTAACGAAGAGGCAAAGCAAAAATGCAAGGAAAGTCTCAAGATTTCTAGCCATGAGAGACAATTCAATGGTATAAAAGGCAACTATTTTTTTATTTTTATTTCATTTTATTTATTTTATTTATTTGTCAAGCATATATAAGATAACAGGTAAAAGTATAAACATAATTTGAATATATGAAAAGAGTAAGTAAAAAGGAATATTAGGACAGGGACGGTAGGCATGCTGGTGCACTTATTCATGCCCTCTTAGGAATGGGGTGAGGTCAACATTAGACAGTTTAAGGTTAAAGTTTTGGGGGAAGAAACCAGAGTCAGGTAGTGCATTCCAGGCATTGACCACTCTGTTACTGAAGTTGTATTTTCTGCAATCGAATTTGGAGCAGTTTACCTTGAGTTTGTATCTATTATTTACTCGTGTATTGTTGTAGTTGAAGCTGAAGTAGTCGTTGATAGGTAGGAAATTGTAGCAAATAATTTTATGTACTACACTTAGGTCAGACTGAAGTCGGCATAGTTCTACATTGTCTAAGCCCAAAATTTGAAGTCTGGTGGCATAAGGTATTTTATTGCGGGTAGAGAAATGGAGGACTCTTCTCGTGAAATATATCTGGATATCAATTGCATTGATATATAGATCTGTATGATAAAATAGAGATCATAACAAATCTATATGAAACAAATCCAAATAATTATGGTTTTGCTTTGGCTATGCTTTTCAGGAACATGCCATTTACATATAATAAAAATGATTTCAGTTCTTCAAGGTTAGCAGTAATTAGCCACACATTGAATTGCGAGAGTTCAGAGAGGGGGGAAAAAATCCCTAAGGAGACTCACTCACAAAAATAGATTATTGAGTATGAAATGTGCTCAGAGGGTATGAAATAGCCACTTCTAAAAGAGTAATGGAGATAAAATTAGGAGGAGATAGAGAGTGCAATGAGTATCCCAATAGCAGTTACACATCACTGCTTCTCTGGATCTGATATAGCTCTCAATACTGTTTGTTCTGGGAAGCTGAATCTATTTTTGGCTTTGTTTCTGTTTATCGGAAGCCACCAAGTTGATATTTTCCTATGGATCTCTGCAGCACTCATGGGTAGTCTATTTCCCAATTGGCAGAAAGAGTTGCTACACCTTGCGTCCTGATTCCTGGATTCAGGTCAACCATCATTTTCTCTCTAGTTATAAGATTCAGTGTCCTGTTCTGGGATTTTGTCCCCCTCTTATAGGTATTGTTTAGAATGTTCTACTTACTATTTGGAAAAGCATTCAGTTGCGAAATTGCCAAAATTTTACCTTGGCAACTCAGAAGACTTTTCATGAAACATGGTAATTAACAGATTAACAGAGTTGGAAGGGACCTTATAGGTCATCTAGTCCAACCCCCCGCTCAAGAAGGAGGCCCTACACAATTTCTGACAAATGGCTGTCCAATCTCTTCTTGAAAGTCTCAAGTGATGAAGCTCCCACAACTTCTGAAGGCAACTTCTGTTCCATTGGTTGATTGTTCTCATTGTCAGAAAGTTCCTCCTTATTTCCAGGTTGAATCTCTCCTTGATCAGTTTATATCCATTATTCCTTGTCTGGCCTTCAGGTGCTTTGGAGAATAGCTTGACCCACTCCTCCCTGTGGCAGTCCCTCAAATACTGGAACACTGCTATTATGTCTCCCCTGATCCTTCTCTTCTCTTCACTAGACTAGCCATGCTCAGTTCCTGTAACCGTTCTTCATATGTTTTATTCTCCAGTCCCCTAATTATCCTGGTTGCTCTCCTCTGCACTTTTTCTAAAGTCTCAATATCTTTTTTATAGTGTGGTGACCAAAACTGGATGCAGTACTCTAGGTGTGGTCTTACTAGGTCTTTATAGAGTGGTATTAGTACCTCACTTGATCTTGATTGTATCCCTCTGTTAATGCAATTTATTGGCTTTTTTAGCTGCCGCTGCACACTGCTGGCTCATATTTAGCTGGTTGTCCAATAAGACTCCAAGATCCCTCTCACAGTCACTGCTATTAAGCCTGGTTTTCCCCAATTTATATGTGTGCTTTTGGTTTTTCTTACCTAAATGTAGGACTTTGCTTTTCTCTACATTGAATTTCATTTTGTTAGATAGGGCCCAGTGTTCAAGCCTGTAATGTAGCCCAGATGGTAGGAAGCCTTGGTTAGAGCTCAGTGCTTTGAGTTAATTGTTTTTACAAATGAGCTTTGCTCCCATAGCTTAACTTGCAAACCTCCAGACAACATGGGTGTAATAACATGGATTTAAATGGATGAGGAGGATATCTGTTAGTACTTACTAACTTCCTTTTTCTATGTAATGAGGAAACACGTATTCCATGATCAGTAATGAGTTAGGAGGTGAGGGAGAAGATTGAAGAACTATTTTCTTGTTTTCCTATTAGCTGAACAAAAAGGGTAGGCACTGATAGGGTTATGGTCAGGGGTGAAATCCAGCAGGTTCTGGAGAACTGGTAGCGGAAATTTTGAGCAGTTCGGAGAACTAGCAAATATGACCTCTGGCTGGCCCCAGAGTGGGGTGGGAATGTAGATTTTGCAGTATCATTCCCCTGGAGTGGGGTGGGAATGTAGATTTTGCAATATCCTTCCCCCAGGAATGGGGATTTTGCAGTATCCTTCCCCTGCCACGCCCACTAAGCCATGCCACGCCCACCAAGCCACGCCCACAGAACTGGTAGTAAAAAATTTGGATTCCATCACTGGTTAAGGTGATGCAGGAACAGTAGATATGAAAATGTAGAATGAACATGAACTGTGGGATCTTTTTTCCATGTATTTTGTGAGAGATGGAAAACTGCACGTAGAAATGCCTAAGATGGAAACTTTGAATGCAAGATCTGGTTTTACCTGTA
Source organism: Pantherophis guttatus (assembly GCF_059756535.1). Lineage (NCBI taxonomy): Eukaryota > Metazoa > Chordata > Lepidosauria > Squamata > Colubridae > Pantherophis > Pantherophis guttatus. The sequence goes on along the minus strand of NC_142068.1, from coordinate 73,098,690 downwards.
GTTTGCTGTTTCAACACACTGCCTTCAAACTGTCCAATTATTTAAACTTTGCTTAAAGGGTAATGTATAAAACCTGACAACCACTTTAAGAATGTTTGTTTTTGTTTCAAACGAGATTTCTTTTAATAATGCAGCTAACCACTTGACCCAGAGTTTCTACTTGCCCCCACGTTATCAGTAATTAGGCAAGCTGTTAAAATCTGGTCACTTCAACAGATCTTTGAGTGGGAGATGATTTCTGCTGTGCACAATAATATCAACTATTAATAATGCTTCTTATAAATTCAAATGCAAACAGTGGAAAATTTCACCTAACAGGCCTCTTACTGCTTATTTATCTTCTTCTGTAGCCAAAGGAAACAACATGAAAGAAATCTAATTAAAATGTGGAATGGTCAAAATGGATACAATCAGGGGTGAAATGCTACTGGTTCACTCCGGTTTGCGTGAACCGGTAGTGATAAAAACTACCTGTTCAGGAGAACCGGTAGTTAAAAAAAGCTGGTTCCTCCGAACTGGTATTTCCAACGATCAGCTGTGCCGCGCGGTTTAGCTTTGCTAGAAAGCAGGAAATCCTATTTTCTAATGAAGCTAAATCATGCGGTACAGCTGATCCCCCCCCTTGCTGTTCTACTTACCTTCCCAAGCCTCCTTTTGGCACATACTGCGCATACAAATGAGTGCATGTTTGGTGCGCACCATGCATGCACTGTGCATGCATGTGCATAGCACACATTTGGCACACAGCACGCATGTGCAGCCAGCAAACCGGTAGCAAACCGGTTCAGATTTCAGCACTGAAATCAATATTTGATGTGTGTGCGTATGTGTGTGTGTATCTGTGTCTGACTGTCTGTCTGCCTGCCTATCCAGCTGTCTGTCTGCCTATCTTCATTTCAAAAGGATTTCACATTACTAAAACTCTCTACTCCTATTCTGATATGAGCATTTAATTTTTTTTTCCATGCAGGAGTCCTAAGTAGACAACTTCCAATTTCTATTAAAACATGTATTTGACAGTTTGATACTGAAATATTGCTTTTTTGCTCTCCTACAGGTTTAAATGAGAATTTTAAAGAAAACTGCTGAGACTGTTTCCCACAATGATACTGAGTGAGCAATTCCTACATTGATATTTCTTTGGATTACATTTCTGCCCCCATTTATGGTGTATAAAAGTTATAGTAGAAGCTGGCAGTACAATATGAGCCTCTAAACCCACAAATCTGCCCAACTGTAGGTCTTCTAGGAAGAAAGAATTAATTAATTTTAAGTACATTTTAAAAAATAAATGAAATGTGGCAAGTTGGATTAATTAATTTCATCTCCTGCACTGGCCATGACCTTAGAGTCAACAGCTCAGGTGATTTTAAATTAACACATCACTTAGTAATGATAGATTTTAATAACTAACTGACAATGTCAAGAGTGTGTGGACATTGTCATGCATGTGAACATCTATCCTACAATTTCAGAAGGGTGCTTGTAGTATTATAACAAAACAAGAATCTTAAAGATTAATTTATCTTTTGTGACCAGTGTCCATTTAATAGATCTTACACAATATCACCACAACGCATGCTAACATGAGTTCAGTATCAATAATAGTTTTGTACAAGTTTAGCCCATCTATTACTTCAAAAAAAAATCCTCTTATTCATTTCACCTCTTATTTATTTCAAACATTCCTAAAACAATCCTTCTTCTACATGCAAAGCTCTTGCATTTCAAAAGGTTGCAGATAATTCCTGTCACCTAAGATAGCCAAGATAGGTAAGTGAAGACATTAAATATGCTGTGTTAAAGCTTTAGGAATTTGGACTGGAGTCTAAAACATACATAGAAGGGTTGCAGGAATTGGGATATGTCTAGTTTAATGAAAGGAAGAACTAGGTGTAACATGAAGCAGCATCTGAGGGGGTTACCACAAAGAAGAAGAGGTCAAACTATTTTCCAAGCCATCTGAAGGCAGGACAAGAAACAAGGGATGGAAACTAATCAAGGAAAGAACCAACCTAGAACTAAGCAGAAGTTTCCTGTTAGTTTGAACAATTAATCTGTGGAATGACTTGCCTCCAGAAGTTGTGTGTGCTCCAACACACAACTGGAGATTTTTAAGATTGGACAACCATTGTCTCAAATAGTGTAAGGTCTCCTGCTTGACAGGAGGTTGGGTTAAAAGACCTCCAAGGTTTTTTCCAACTCTGTTATTCTGAATTAACATGTTATTTAAAATTACAAGAGTCATTCAGTGGAAGGAGAACAGCCAAAAATCACAAGGAGTCTGGTAGCATCATTTGAAATGAACACATTTTATTAAAAGGCATAAACTTTGAAAGATGCTACAAAACTCCTCCTGATTTAAGGACAATTTTTAAAAACCCATCAAATTCTATTCTACCCAATGCATCCTACTTGGGGGAATGGAGTAAGTTTATTCCAAAGCTTTAACTCCCAAATATGATTAAGGACACATCCAGTTCTTTCAAGTGAATCTACCTTTGAATTAGAGCAGTCAAGGACTAATATCCAATCAGCAGAAATATACAGAACAGAAACAAAAAAAGCAAAATTTCTGATTTCTCACTTAGCCATAATCCAAAGCACTGTAGGGGTACTGATGTCTAAACATTCCTTGTTTGCTTTTGATTTGGTCCTTTACAGTACTATGATTCTTAATAAAAATATATTCAGAAAATATAGGTCTTCTAGTGTCTATAATGTCAACTTGCAAATACCTAGGTAAATCCTTAATTCAATGCTCTTCCCTGGGCTTGTTTAAACTTCTCCACAGTAAGTTCCATTTTAATATATAAGTATAATTTAAATTTCTGGGGGAAAATGTTCATCCTGCTACATTTGCATTCACTAACTCAACAGCCTTTTTTTAAAAAAAAAACATTCTTTATTTCTATAACTTTCATTTCCAGTTTCCTCTGAGAATAAGCTCAAGGTAATAGTCATGTTGTACCACATGTCTATAGTAGTCTCTTCTACCTCAAGCAATTTTGACAGCCACTTTCATTAACACCAACAAAGTTCTCTGGGATAGATTTACATTTGTACCAAAGAATTACAGGAGAAGGGGAAAAAAGCATGTAGCAAGTTATACTTACAGCTAAAATATAAAGTTGCTATTTTATTCATTTATGCTCCTGACTTGATATTTAATGACAGGATACTTTGATGATAGGATACTTTTCCATGAGGGAAGCAACTGAGAAAGTGGGTCGCAACTACTGGTTTGCCTGAACCGGTCTGAACTGGCAGCAGCCCACCTCTGGCTCTAGTCCTGCTTTAGGCACAAAAGCCAGCTGGGTGACCTCAGTCCAGCCACTTTCTCTCAGCCCTAAGAAGGAATCAATGGCAAACCACTTTTGAAATCTTGCCAAGAAAACTGCAGGGATTTGTCCAGGCAGTTACCAGGAAGCCATACTGACTCATTTTCTGCCAATTATTAAATCTGCTAAATAGCTGAGTTCCTCTTGGCTTTTCTGATGATTTCTTACTATCATCACTTTATATTTTATGTACGTATTTTTTTTCTTTAAGTCACAAGAATAAAGTACAAGTAACAGAGTCTCACTCTGTTACTTGTACTTTATTCTTGTGACTTAAAGAAAAAAATACTGTACATTGGGTCAAAAGCAAATCTAAGGCCTTGAGGTCAGCAGAAAGGTAAGATAGAAATAGCTTCGCTGGATGAATAACTGTCTACCTGGGAAATTGATTCTGCTGCATCCCTTCCTCCCTTGGTTTATAAGACACAGACTTGTGCCGTGATGGCGAACCTATGCCACGGGTGCCACAGGTGGCCCGTAGTGCCTTCTCTGTGGGCATGTGAGCTGTCATCCCAGTTCAGCTCCGCTGTGAATGCATGCGTGCCTCCTACCAGCCAGCTGGTCACCAGGTGTCCGCCATGTGGGGGGAGGGGCGCATGTGGGAGGCCACATGAGCATGCGCAGGGGGCACGGCACATGCAGGGGGCACACGTGCATGCACAAGGGATGTGGAGTGTGGGGGGTGTACGTGCATGCGCAAGGCGCATGCCAAGGGCAGGGGCAGGGCACATGCACAGGGGCCACATGTGCATTGTATTTTGGGAGTTCGGGCGCACACGCACACTTTGGCCACTCGGTCCGGAAAAGGTTAGCCATCACTGGACTAGTGTATTAAACATGGAAATAGCTTATTGTATAATTGCAGTATATTTGGAATCTGAAATGCAGGTGAAAAGGGTTCTTTCCCAAGGAGTTAAGAGGCAAATCAGCCTGGACTCCTTGGTATGTAGACAGAGAGCAAGAAGGGATACTTCTAAACCACTGGTGAAATCCAATTTTTTTTACTACCGGTTCTGTGGGCGTGGCTTGATGGGTGTGGCAGGGGAAGGATACTGCAAAATCCCCATTCCTACCCCACTTTGGGACCAACCAGAGGTGGTATTTGCCGGTTCTCCAAACTACTCAAAATTTCCGCTACTGGTTCTCTGAACTGCTCAAAATTTCCACTACCGGTTCTCCAGAACCTGTCAGAACCTGCTGGATTTCACCCCATCCTAAACCATTACAAGATGTGTCTGCAGGACATGTTTTTGTCTGGCAACTATATGATATAGTCCATACTGGCACCCTTCAGATGCCCTAGAGTAAAATTGTATAGTAATTGGCAAAAACAAAATAATCATAAATATTCATGGATTGCTTCTGTGACTTGTGAAATTCTCAATCTTTTTGTTCATTTTTGAATCTCCCTGTTTCCACCTAAACCATTTTTTAAATGCCAGTTTTTACATTTGCCATGCTGATTTTCATTATTATCTTCAATCCTTATAACATTAGAGTGCTCTGAGATTTATAAAGAGCATGGCATTTGAGCAATGCATTCGGGGTTTTTTTTTAACCTAGAATGTACAGGTGTGTTAGTTGAAGCTCTTGAAATTTAAAATGAATAAATAACAGATAGACATTTAAAGCAGCTTTGCTAATCTTTGCTAATCTTGCACTTTTATTTTAAAATATTATCTTACCTGGAATTTTTACCTAAAAGTGAATTTTTAATTATATCCTTATTTTAATTTATTTAGTAATTCATTCATTCAATTTCTATGGACATTCATCTGAATCAATGACTTGGAGATTATAGATTCACAAAAATTGGGAATGATAAAACTACTAAACTACTACACTAAGTCTACACTCAGAGGATAAAAAGTTCACCAACATATGCTCAAACTTCAACTGGAACAAACGTTGCAATTGCTACACATCACATCCAGCAGGAAAGGTTCCTCCTCAATAAAATATGCTAATTCATTATATAAATGATTGTTTAACTCTTTGAAAAGTAAAGAATTTCATACAGTGGTGGGTTGCCCCCGGTTCGCACCGGTTCTATAGAACCGGTAGTAAAACCAGCGGGAGGCTCCACCCAAGTGTCATAAAAACACTTCTGCGCATGCGCAGAAGCTATTGCGCGCACGCGGCCCCATTGCAAACCAGTAGTAAAGGTAAGTAGAACCCACCCCTGATTTCATACATCAAACATGGTACAGGTGTTGTCTTATTTGACATATTTATAGAAGTACACAAAGCTGACACAAAGAGGAGGGGGTCAATCTATTTTCCAAAGCATCAGAGAGCAGGACAAGAAACAATGGATGGAAACTAATCAAGGAGAGGAGCAACCTAGAACTAAGGAGAAATTTCCTGACAGAGAACAATCAAGCAGTGCAATGGCTTGCCTTCAAAAGATGTGGGTACTCTGTCACTGGAGGCTTTTAAGACGAGATTGGACAATCATTGTGTGAAATGGTATAGGCCAGCAATGGCGAACATTTTTGGCGTTGCGTGCCACAGGTCTGAGCGTGCGAGCCCTCACACACTCTCGCGTGCCAGCACCCATAACGAAATGGGTGCCCCCATTTGCGCATGCGCACATGACCCCCACCATGCTCCTAATGCGCATGCACCTCACACTGCACATGCGCATATGCAACCCATACTGTGCATGTGTGCGCCCACCACACATGCGCCCCCACTTCTTCCAAAAGGGCCGTGCACTCTTCTGAGAAGGGCGGGGGGGAGAGACAGGCATGCCGGTGGAGACGGGCTTGGCTCCTCGTTCTGCTGCGACCCCGAACCCTTGCTTGGGCTCCTCCCCGCTGCCGCCTGAAAATGCTTTCCTCCCTGGAAATGCACATTCCAGAGCCATGCGCCCTTCTCCTCCTTCTCCGCAGACTCATTTTCTCTTTCCTCTTTCGAGGCAGCAAAGGCTGCCTCAGAAAGAACGAGGAAGCCAAAGAACAAGGAGCCACAGCCCGTCTCTTCCAGATTGCCTCTCCCCCCACTTCTCAGAAAAAGAGCCGTTCGCCGGCCCTGAGTTCCCGAGGGAAGCATCGGGTGGCTATTTTGAAAGGGGCGGGAGCGGTTTATGCAAGCTGTGGGATAAGTGTATTGCATTTCAGGCAGCGGCTAAAATGGTGGTATTCTTGTTTTGCCTCTCCACACCCCGTTTTTGGAATTGGGGAGGCACCGAAGATCTCCAGACAGCGGAGATCGTGGCAACAATGTTTTCGGGTGGCAGCAGGCATGGTAGGGGTTAAGCAATGGGCCCAACCACTGGTAGCGCACACCCCACCCGACCCCCACTGCTGCGCTGCCAGCCGAGCCAGGCTTTCTGGCCATATGCCAGGGAAAGAGCCGCGGGTTGGGCGGCTGCCTGCCTGCCAGCAAATGCTGCCCTGTGCACCTGAGCTGGCCGGTCGCTCTTCCCTTCTCCCTGCAGCTGCAACTGCTGCTGCTGCTCTTCTGGGGCAGTGTGCAGGAAGAACACATCCCAAGCGACACACACAGCTGGTGAAGCGAGCCAAGAGGGGTGTCTCAGCCCACTTTGATGACAGCCACAGGGTCATCTGAGCAGGCAGCCCAGTACCACCCCGCCCTCACTGGCTGCTGGTCCTCCGGTGGTCCGGACCACCTGGGACAGCACAGGTAGCTCACGCGGGGAAGGAGGGAGGGAATTCCTGGCTTACCTTGTTCTGCTCCCTTAGGAAGTGACCGCCGGGATTCCCTCTCTGCGTCTTTTGGCATGCATGCCAGTTGCTGGTCTTTGTGTGCGCATGCGTGCCAGAAACCAGATCAGCTGGCCGGTGCACATGCGCACTCTGGAAACAGGAAGATCATTTTCCTAGAATGCGCATGTGCAATGGGCGGCTGCTCTTCCAATTTCCGGCACACCCGTGTGCATGAAAACCAAATGGCCGGCATACCGGAACCCGGAAGAACAACAGGTGATGGCTCCGCGTGCCCTGAGAATTGGCTCGGCGTGCCACTTCCGGCAAGCGTGCCATAGGTTCGCCAACACAGGTATAGGCTCTCTTGCTTGACAGGGGGTTGGACTAAAAACCTCCAAGATCCCTTCTGATTCTGTTATTCTGTTAAATTTCCAGCCTTGGTCAAACAGGACAAATTTTGTGGGACTTATGAATCAGATGCTAGTATTTTTTCTGCCGTCACACAAAGGGAAGGAAGCAGGGGTGAAATCCAGCAGATTCTGACAGGTTCTGGAGAACCGGTAGCAGAAATTTTGAGTAGTTTGGAGAACTGGCAAATACCACCTCTGGCTGGCCGCAGAGTGGGGTGGGAATGGAAATTTTGCAATATCCTTCCCCCAGGAGTGGGGATGGAATGGGGACTTTGCAGTATCCTTCCCCTTGCCACGCCCACCAAGCCACGCCCACAGAACCGGCAGGGAAAAATTTTGAATTTCACCCCTGTAAGGAAGAGATAAGTGCAGTACAATCCAATACTTAGTTTTAGGTTTGTGGGTCACACTTTGTAGCTTTTAATGTACCTGTAGAGTTACATAGATCTTGTTCCTTCAAAGTACCATATGACATCAAGACATACTCAGCCCTCCCAAGAAACAGATCTCTTACACATGGATTCAATTAACCATTTAATTCAATTGTTGCAACCAGTCTACATCATTCTTATTAGATAAAGGGCATGACTTATATAAAGCACTACTTACACTTACAGATATGTATCATGATTTGTTACGCTGCATGTTTTTTGAGAACTACCATAGTTTCAAGAAATGAAGATGGGGACTGCAATAACCTGTGAGTAAAGGGTCTATAACTTGTCAAAGCAGCCATCTTGCTTTCAAAGCCTGCATGGTTGCTTCAGAATCTGCTCCTGGCTGCCTCTAGTGGCTTTGTCTATGGTTGCTTTAATGACTTTAAATTATTATAATCATTCTTTCCTGGGAGGGAGGGAGGGAGGAGAAAGAGAGAAAGAGTGAGAGAGAGAGAGAGAGAGCGCTCTTGCACACTAAGAATCATCTTTTTCAAAGGCTTTGCATAGCTCATGTACCCAATTTTCTGGCATCCCAAGAATATGACTGGTTTCAAGGGGTGCCTACACAGATGTGTAAGGTCAAAAAGTCAAGATGACAGCCACGACCGCATGTCCAAAACTCTGTCCCTCATGTATGAAACAATACATATTTAAAGCACTAGTTGCACATGTATATGAATAAAATGTCAAATGCAATCTGGGGACAAAGTTGTAGGAGATGACTAAGCTGGGCCTGAGGGAGGGGTCAAATGCTTCATCAATTTCGAGTCCCTTCGCCACCGACAACAGATCTAAATTTACTTCGCCTTGAATTTCATTGACTCTTATCTACCACCAATTTGCTTAGACCACAACCAGTTCAGATCCTTGTAGAGAACTTAAGCTTACAATAAATCTTTATGTGGTCTTCCGGGTGCAATTCAAGGTGCTGGTTGCTACCTTTAAAGCGCTCCATGGCTTGGGACCTGGGTATTTATGAGACCGCCTTCTGCCACCGATAGCTTCCCATCGACTGGTATGCTCCCACAGAGAGGGGCTCCTCCGGGTGCCATCGGCTACGCAATGTCGGCTGACGACCCCCAGGGGGAGAGCATTCTCTGTGAGCGGCCCCTACCCTCTGGAATGAGCTGCCCCTGGAGATTCGTAGGATTCCCGACTTTCGTACCTTTTGTCGCGCCCTAAAAACATTATTATTCCAACAAGCAGGGCTGGCCTAACTATTTTAATGGGTTGTTTTATTAGAATTTTTGGCCAATTTATTTAATTGTTTTAATTGCTTTTAATTTTTATATTGTTATGGTTTTATTTCTGGCTGTACACCGCCCTGAGTCCTTCGGAGAAGGGCGGTATAGAAATTTAATAAAATTTAATAAATATATAAATATATACCTGTTTGAACTGCCTGGATCTTCTGATTTCCTGGGGTTTGACAAAAATATTACAAAGTTACAATGTATTCCCGGAAGTTTAAGAAAAAGAAAAGCCAAGATTGCTGGGGGCAATATGCTGACTCTAGTGCTGTAAAGCACTATTAATCAATATATATATATATATAGTAAGTGCTATTGCCATAATCGCCTCCAAAAACACGGAGTTTTGTATTGTTACAGTTCTCTGGCATCAGGAAGAATTCTCCCTTGGATTCAATTTATCTTTTTTCTGAGTGAAACAACAAATTGTGAAGTTTCTACACGTCATGCTCAGTGGCTAAGACACTGAGCTTGTCCAGCAGTTTTGTGGTTCAAATTCCTAGTATAGGTCTCCTGTGTGAGCAGGGTGTTGGACTAAATGACCTTCCAAGGTCCCTTCCAACTTTGTTACTGTTATGTTATACTTCAGGTAGACCAACTAAGAGTGCCTTTGGAATTGAATAGGCAAAGTGTTGGACAGTTATAGTTAATTGATACATACTTTCCTGAATAAAATGTATTGTCAGGAAAACATCTAAAGGATTACTGTAGCCACAAAAATATTCAGACAAGGATATAAAATATTCTGCAAGAAGACCAACAAATATTGATCTTTTAAAATGAATGGCTCTAACTTTAAGATCTTGTGTACATTATGAACTTCGTTTTATAAATTGCTTGGTTTATACATTAAGTATCGTGAGTAATTTTACTTCTCTCTTCTCCAAAGAAATATAAACTAGAATCCTGCACATACAGTATTAAATAGACTTATAATTTATCTCCGTTTTGCCTTTTTTGCCAAAGGATCTATTTTTTAAATCAGAAAGCCAATTAAAAATTGGCATTTTTCTTGTACATATAAAATAGGCTTTATTCATTTTTTTTATTAATATGATTGTTTTCTTGGGGTATCTAATGCATTTTCATTATTTTATGTTTTATGTAAACATGGTTTTGAAATGCAAAGTAGCAATTTGAGATTCAGAACAGAAGGTAAACAGTTGATAATGCACAAAATATTCTAGTTTTAGTGCTTGTTGGTCTCCCAGCTCGAGTGCATATTATATTCATTTGTTCATTAGTCTTACTGCTCTAGTTCCTAATTTTGGAATGAATTTTTGTGGCTCAGTTTTATTGCATACAAAAGCCACAGCAAGTCACACAGCTAAACATAATTTCTGTCTTCACTTAGGGTACCTGCAGAAAAAAATAATTTCTTTCTTGAGATGAAACATGGTTATTTGAATGTTTCTAGATAATAGATACAGAGAACCTAACTCAAGTAATATTTCTAATACTTCAGTGTAAAACTTTTCCTGCAGGGACATTCAGTAGATAAGGAATGCTGGTTTTCTAAAAAAAACTGATCTTAATAGAGCTTACTTCTTATTAGCTGCGATATGTGTAAGGCTGGCACATGGATCTCTTCACAAGGCCGAAGTATGACTTTGACTTCTGTTCAGCTTCTATTAGTAAAGCTTAATAAGCCATATAAAACATTAGTGCCTACAATTTATATGATATGCAAGCTTAGCTGAAAAAAAACCCCAAATATACAAGGATATACACAGTTCAAAAAAATAAAACAGAAGCAGAACACAAGCAGAAGACATCCGAGATCTGAATGAATGAAATAGCCTTATTAAATACTTTGTTCGTTACATATAGTAGTTTTGTGTTCCCTTTAGTTGTTTGAGCAGTGTATAAACTACTGTATGTAAAGAACAAAGTATTTAATAAGGCTATTTCATTCATTCAGATCTCGGATGTCTTCTGCTTGTGTTCCCTTTATTTTTTTGAGCAGTATATTTAAGAATGGCTTCTTTGGGGTTTCATGGTTACTGAAATTAGCATTTCTGAATTGAAATTAAATACTTTTTTCAGCTAACAGGGTGGTTGGTTGGTTCCCAAACAAAAATAATGTAAACTGAAAACACAAGTACTGTGCTCAAATCTCACAGGACTAAAGATATTTTAACACTCTCTTTGTATTTTGATAGCCTTCTATGTGCAGCTTCCATGTATTAATTTTGAGAATTCTAGGAACTCTGAATTTGTTGGCGACACCCAGGGGGAGAGCCTTCTCTGTGGGGGCACCAGCCCTCTGGAATGAGCTGCCCCTAGTGCTTCATCTTACCCCCGACCTGCGTACTTTTCGCCGCAGAGACCGAAAGACCCTTCTGTTCCAGCAAGCCGGACTGGCCTAGTACAAATTTTAAAATGGATGTATGTGTGTTTTAATTTGCGGGCCAAATTTTATACTCGATTTTAATTGGTTTTAAATTTTATAAATCTTTGTGTTTTAATATGGCTGTACATCTCCCTGAGTCCTTCGGGAGAAGGGCGGTATAGAAATCTAATAAACTTGAAACTTGTTTTTTCCTATGCTGGCTCTAAGGTGGCTCAGTAGCTAAGATGCTGAGCTTGTTGATCGAAAGGTTGGCAATTCAGCGATTCGAATCCCTAGTGCTGCGTAATGGGGTGAGCTCCCGTTACTTGTCCCAGCTTCTTCCAACCTAGCAGTTCGAAAGCACATAAAAAATTCAAGCAGAAAAATAGGGACTACCTTTGGTGGGAAGGTAACAGCACTCCATGCACCTTTGGCATTTAGTCATGCCAGCCACATGACCATGGAGATGTCTTCGGACAGCACTGGCTCTTCGGCTTTGAAACGGAGATGAGCACTGCCCCTAGAGTCGGGTAAGACTAGCAGATATGTGCGAGGGGAACCTTTACCTATGCTGGGTCTAAGCCTTTATCCTGATATGAAAAACCCTTTATCATATCAGCACCTTAAATCTGCTAACTAAAACATGAAAACATCTTTGATAATCAGACCCACATTTTCCAATGTATGTAAACTATAAACTACTCTGATTATAACTTTGCAAAGTTTGAGGATAACCATTCATTGCTATGTCTTACTGCCTCCAGCGGCCTATAATCATATTCTACCTCTTTTTTTTTTAACTACCTCTTGTGAAAAAGTACTATATAGATTTACCAGGCATAACCTGACTCATGTTCCAGAACTTATTTTTTTGCAAGTAAAGTAAAGTCAACTATTGTACTAAACTCCATGGTAAACTGGAATGCTTAACTTTGGCTAGAACTAATTTGGCTAGTCTTAATTGAAAAAAAAAATGACAGTATAAAAAGACGTTTGCTATTTCTATTTTCCAAATTGCCTATACATATCTGAAATAAATCCCTCATCCTAAATATACCATGTTGGATGTTAGATACTTTTATGTATTATATACAATGGAAAAAATTAAAATAAGACAATACCTAAGTAAACTTGGAACAAATGGGATGTAATTCAGTGGTGAAATCCAATTTTTTTAGTACTGGTTCTGTGGGCGTGGCTTGGTGGGTGTGGCATGGCTTGGTGGGTGTGGCTTGGTGAGCATGGCAGGGAAGGATACTGCAAAATCTCCATTCCCACCCCACTCCAGGAGAAGGATATTGCAAAATCCCCATTCCCACCTCACTCTGGGACCAGCCAGAGGTGATATTTGCCGGTTCTCTGAACTGCTCAAAATTTCCGCTACTGGTTCTCCAGAACCTGTTAGAACTTGCTGGATTTCACCCCGATTTAATTTAAGTAGGACTATTCAATCTGATTTGGATGTTGAAAATGAAAATATTATCTGGGTTGAATCCATATAATAAAAAAGACAATATAATTTCCCTGACCAAAGCTCTAGACACTGTTCTTAAATAAGAACAATACAGTAATATTTCCATTTTATAGATGTAGAGTAATTTCACTTAATGTCTTCATTATAATTGAGCTATTAAAATTATATTTTTAAAGAGCTACATTTAGGCTAACAAGTGCCCCTTATTCTGAAATGCATTATTCAACAGAGTGCAACAAGATTGCACGTAAAAATGTGTACATAATAATATAAAATCAAATGCTTAGCCTGTTCAGTTATTTGTGCAGATAAACAGAACATACGAACATATAGTTAATAATAGGCTCATTTGCTCACTTGCAGCTGAACCTGCTTCAATAAGATTGTTGCTTATGGAGAAAAAATAGGACAGACCACTATGTATGTTGCCTTGAGCTGCTAAATGAAAGGCAGATTATTATTGGGGGGGGGGAAATCACATATAAATACATAGACTCTCTGAATTTCTGTCTCAAAACTCTTTTGCAATATCTAAATTACATATTCCACATGATCTGTTTCTTCAATTTTTCCCTAATTCTTCTTCATACACATTCAACATTCTGTGTTGTGAAACACAGCTGATGAAAGCTACAGACAAGCAACTGGGTTATTTTATACTTCAGCAAGATCATCCCAATCTGTCTAAGGTAACAATATTCTTCACAGATAACTTATGTGAAAAAACCTAGCAACCATGGAGTTTCAGACATTCCATTATACACTCAAGCTACTTTTCCAAGTTTAATACTTTTCCAAGTTCATGATTTAAAAGTCAAGGCCAAAGAAGGGAGAGAGGGAGGAAGAAAAATAAAACAGGTTTATACAAAGTATTGCACAAATATCTGAAACCGGAGCAAGCTTACTAAATGGCAATGAATTTAGGAAATTCAAGATTTCAGCAGGTGATTCATAATAACGTTTGTCTGTGCTAAAATGAGAAAAGGAAGCCACAATGTTATAGGGCATCTTTAGATGTGACTAAGTGGATTGAGAAGAAAACACAAGAGAACAAGCATCTCTGCTTTCATTTGGCTTTTACTTCAAAGTACATTTATTCAAGGTTTTTTTTAAAAAAATATTAAGAAGAGCAAGCTATCTCTGCATGCAAGTAAATAGGGGTTCAGAGCTTCTAAATATAACTAAGCACTTGATTTGGCTTGAGAAGAAACCTGTAAGAAAATATTGAACAGGATGAATGTTGCTGCAGCCTAAGGGACCTGAAAATATTTTTAATTGGGATTCAAATGATTACTGAAAGTTATATATATATACATACATACATATGTATGTGTATGAATAACGGTGATTATGTATGTGTAAATGTATATATATGTGTGTGGGTGGGTACACATTCATACATCTGCATATATATACATACATATGTATGTGTATGTGTGTGCACAAAGGTGATTATGTATGTGTAAGAGCCTCGGTGGTGCAGCGGACTAAAGTGTTGTTAAGTGCTAGCACTTAGCTGCCAGCTGCCTGCAATTAGTGCAAGTTCGAATCTCATCAGGCTCAAGGTTGACTCAGCCTTCCATCCTTTTGAGGTAGGTAAATTGAGAACCCGGATTGTGGGGCAATAAGTCAACTTTGTATAGAATAACACTGCTTAGGGGGGGGCGAAAGCCCTAATAAGCAGGTATATACAAAAAAGTATGCAGGCTATTGCTATAATGCATTGTAAGCCGCCCTGAGTCTACGGAGAAGGGCGGCATATAAATTGGACTAATAAATAAATAAATAATATATATTTGTTTTCTTAGATTTTCATACATGTGTACATACATGTGTATACATACATACACATATAGAGACATACACATAGACACACATACATATGTATGCATATGTATTTGTATAAAATAAGCTTCAATTTAGCCTACCAAGCAACAAAAATATTAAACAAATAAACAACAATATATCAAATAAGTAGCTTAGCATTTCTTGACAATACTCAGTGCCTGCCTAAGATCTATAGCATGCTGTGATACATGATGTCCATGAGCAGACAAGGTTAAGAAGGTGACCATAAATGCTTGATCAAAGCACTTACCATGTCATGCAAGCAAAAAGGGATGAAGTTGGACTTCCACAGTCTTAACTATTTTGTCTTTATACAGCACCCACACCCACATACAGCATCCTTGAACTTACAGATGTACTTTTGCAGAGCTCCTCAGAGAATGTTCAGATAAGTTCTGCATTTGATCTCCTTGCATTTGGCATGCATGTTTGATTTTTTAAAAAAAGTGCAAACACTTTATCCATATTGTTGTTTAGCTGCTGCTTTTTAGAGCATTTATTTGCTGTGATCCTAGTTATATATTATTTTCCTGATAGGTTCTATTGTTGTTTATTATGCATGCCATTAATGCATGTTAGCAGGAGTGATCAAAATATACTCAATGTAAATAAAAATAAACTTAACCTTTTGGAGAATATTGTGGGGCTTACAGTGGTGAAGCAAGAAAACCAATCAAAAAGCCATATAAAATAGGAAGGGATAAAAAGAATCAGAAAACTAAATCTCAATCTAGTAAAAAATTATTCTGAACTCAACTGATAAAACACAATTCAAGGACTTAATCATCAGACTCTACCTATTGCCTTGACTTTGCTGGTCACCGACAAGAATTTCATCCAACTCTTACAGAAATTCAAAATGACAGTAAAGATAGATTTAGATTTGGACGTAGGAGAGGACCAGGCTGAGTCTGAGGGAGGGGGTCAAATGAGTCATCAGTTATGAGTCCCAGTGTGCCCACAAGAGATCAGTGAATTCCTTATTTACTGCCAAATTGCTTTAACAGTTAGTAGTTCAGATATTTTTAGAGAGCTTGAGCTTGTAATAAATCTTTACACCATTTGAACTGCCTGGATCTCCTAATTTCCCTGGCGTTTAACTTTTGAGTTGCATACAAAAGCTGGATGTTACTTTCAAAAGGTGAATTGTTCATGATTTCAGTTTGCAATATCTTTTGGGGTTTTGTGTAACATGATTTAGCTAAACTAATGGGGGAAAAAACCCAGTATTATTCCATTTATACTTTGATGATCCAATTAACGTAATAAGAAGAGCAGAGAAGGTAGTTCTCACACAATGTCTCCTGGATCTAGACCATTTCTGTGTAGTATGTGGGATAGACCTCGGCAGGTGGGCAAAGAGATGGAGTCTCGGGAATAGTCAGATAAGGGTCAGCATAGCGAGAAGATGGATAGTGAGTAGAGCAAGAGGATCAGAAGAGTTCCTCTCTAGTTTCTTGGACTGAAAAGGAGAAAGTAGGTCAAGTTTAGGAAACCAGACATTAAAGTGGTTCAAAAGAATACAAGTTTATTGTATGCTAACACTCTCTACAAGAATCTGAACTATTAATGGTCAAAGCAATTTGGCAGTAGATAAGAGTCAATGGAATTCAAGGTGGGCTGGTCTTAGATCTTTTGTGAGTGCAAAGGGATTCAAGACTGATAATGTCAGCGTTCCAAATTATGTTCTCCTCCAGCGCTGACATGAATGAAAGAGGAAGAAGCTTTGTTCTAATGCTGAGATGAACTTTTACCTAGTTTCCTGCTTTTGGTAGATAGCGTTACCTGGGTGACAGAGGGAGGGGGAAATTCCTGTGAAAAGAAGTGCTTGGGACGAAGAGATGGATCTACATGACGGCCAATGAGACATTGAGGCTGAAGAACGGAAAGGGAGGGTGTTGGAAGGAAGGGCCAATTTTGGCTTCACAAAGAGTTCAGAGATGTCGTTCTTCTATTCTTAAATAAAAAAAAGATTCATTAGAGACCTTGCGTTTGAGAATGAAGTTTATTTAAGATAGCAACGAAACCTGACAGATAAAGCCCTTGACCCCTCCCTTGGCTCAGCCTTGTCCTGACCTACACCGTGGGAGAACTGCACTTTCAGACTTGCAAGATTCTGTTTATGTAGCTTTACAAGAAAGCAGAATTAGCTTATCTGGTTGTGTCTCCTCTCTGGTGTTCTTGGTAAAGCTACTTCTCAGATTACTTTACCTCTAGTCTACCATTGAAACATGTCTCCAGATTTTCTATTTGGCTGTATACACTCAATGTCTCTAAATGAACTCTCTGACTTTGAAAGACTGGATACTCATCAAAGGAGAGCACACAGTTTACTTATTCAGCAGTACAAGACCTACATTTGCAATACAAGATTTTTTTGATCTTGTATTGATGGCGAGTTAATGCCTCTGGGTGGAAACCGTGGGACTGTGTTCTATACCGTGGAAAGGAATATCCAATTCTACTCTGGGTATCCGGTGGGAAGTAAATGTAATAGAAAAAGGACACACCTGTAGTTCACAAAGGTCTGCTTGGATTGTGGGTTGCAGATAATCCAATTCAGAATGTGTTCATGAATAATTAACCCAAGTTTCTGTCTGACTAGATATCAGCTGCATTACTGACCTATAAAGATCAGTGTTCTAATTTGTATTGATTTCAGGGCAAAGATCATCATCTATAAGCTTTTAAAGAAATGACTATGGCTCTTTGTATAATTAATAACATTCTATATAGATTTTTATGCTCTAAAGTACTCTAGTTTCTGCCAACACATTTCTTTTTGATTATCCAGATCTGAATTCCTTAACACCAGTGAATATTGTTGTGGCCTGCCAGCGGCCAGCAGAGCTGGCAACAGATTCGGACAATGAGGAGGTTAGGGAGGAACATGGGCCAGTCCTGGAGTCTGGGGAAGGCTCTGATGAGGGCTCTGTGTCAGAGGCAGAGAGGGGGCCAGGGCCAGATGCCAGTTATCAGCTACCTTCGGAGTCAGACATTAGTGAGGCAGACAAACAGCTGGAACCTGTTGCCAGTGTGCGCATGCGCAGAGTTGCCAGACAAAGGGAACAGCTAAAGAACAAGGGTCGACTTGGGAGTAAGGCCACATGTGGACAATGAATGGCCCCTCCCATAGGGAATAAAGAGGAGCAAAATGGGAATGGAGTTTGCAGAAAACAATTAGTTCACTTAATTGGTTCGTGACTCTCCGAGACTCTTTGCCAAGTTTTGAAGATATCGGCCTGGCAGCTCTCCAAGCCAGATAAGGTCTGTGACTGTAAATTCTCCCTTGAAAGACTTTACTGGATGTGAATGAGAAGAATTCACAGTAACTTAATAAAAAGAGTTTTTTGTCGGGACAAGGAGTCTGCTTCATGCTCTTGGGAATCCTAGGTCAGAATAAATATAAATGAAAGCAGCAACACTTGAGACAGAGAAGTGTAGAAAGCTTATGTTCAGTTTTCTTTTGCATTTCCACGTCATTACTGAACTTCATGAAACAGTTAACAGCGTCCTGGCTGTACTCTTCTAGTTTGGGGAAGATTTAAAAATGTTCCTTTTCCTTGTTCGTATATATAAAGCCCAAAATATAACAGTGACATTAAGTTACCAGTGTGGGATAATGATGTAGAACATATTGTAGATATTTATCAGTTCACAACAAGCAGCTGTTAGAATGGGAAATGTCACACATGTAGCTGTATAAGGAAACCTATGAACAACAGGGCATCAACAAGAAATTTATAAAGGGCAAATCTATGCATCTATAGAAATGCCGGCAAATAGAATGATGCTATTGATTTTTACCTCAGTCAGTAAAACAGATGAAATGCCCAAAGGCAAAATTTAAGTGACCATCTGTAAAACCTTCTCTGTCCCCATGAAACTAAGGGTTGGAGGAGGATTATAGCATTGTAAATTTATTGAACTTTCCCTGAATGATAGCTGCGGGCTGCTTGAAGTCATAAAGAATTGGGCAGCATGCACATACCAGTTATTATTATATACACAAAAATGTGAACACGCATTTAGTTCCTTAACTGGTCCTCCTATGCTTTGAGTTCTTAAAAAGAACCTAGGATGTGGTAATAAATGCTGTTATTATGTGTAGGTAATCTACTATTTATTTATCTAGCGAATGGCATATCGTATATGGCACTAGCAATATATATTAACATTTCATCTAGATTAGTAGAAGACAATAAAATATAAATGTTAAAAAGTTCTATGTTCAAATACCAAAGCCTAGGCCAGTGATGGATAAACTTTTTCGGACCGAGTGCCCAAAGCACGCACCTGAACCCCTAAAATGCAATGCGCGCACAGCCTCCACGCATGCACCCTGCCCTTCCCCACATGCACACATAGCCCCCATGCATGTGTCCTGTCCCTGTATATGCATGTGTGGCAGAGACCTGAAGACCAGCTGGCTAGCTGGAGGTGTGCATGCATGCGTGGCGGAGCTGAACTGGGGTGACGGCTCATGTGCCCACAGAGAGGGCCACCTCTGGCACAATGCCATAGGTTCACAGGCCAAGGCCATCTAACCATTGAAATGCAGCATTGATTATATTTTTAAAAACCCCAAATACTGGACAGGTATATGCCCTCAGTTTACAGCCGGTCACAATGTGATCTACAGTTTGACATAGGACCCCACTGTCACACTGAGGGGAGGATAATATGCCCCATTTATACAGAGAGTCCCGGCAGACACCATGTGAGGTGTGAATCCTGCTCAGGACTGTCCATTGCTGACCCGATAGTTCAAAGCCTGGCACCATTTTTGTGGGGTCAGTTATATATTTTCCTACCTCTGGAAGTTCAGTGAGCCACTTGCTTTCCATTGGGGATAATCCACTGTTAGATTCACAGACTGATAAAAACATAGTAATTAAAGTTCTAATCAAGGACCTAAGAACTATTAAGATAGTATCTAAGAATAGATTATAATTATTATGACTGGTCACATAGTCAGCCAGATGTTTAGATTGGATTTGGCATTTTTAATCCACCATTGAGTTCCTCCCAAAGATCTGGACAAGCAAACATTATTGTTTGATGATGTTGAATGTATTATCACACAGGATGTAAGCTATTCCAAGTAAAGCTGCCTTCTGCACTTGATCGATGGTGATTTTGTCAATGCTGATGATTTTGAAGTGGTACTCCAGATGTTTCAGAATTTCCCCCAAGGCACCTATTACTATTCGTACTATCTTTGCTTTCTTTTGCCACAGTAATTCTACTTCTGTTTGTAGGCCTTTATAATTTGTGATTTTCTCCAGTTCTTTCTCTTTTACGTCTTCCGGTATTGCATCATCCACTATCCACACTTTCTTTTCTTTCATATCAACATTGGTACGTCTGGGGTGTTATGTGGTAGGTTTGTTTGGATTCTAGAGTCCCAGAGCACTGTAGCTTCTTCATTTTTTTTTAAAAAAAATATTTTATCAGTTTTCTGGTCACACCAGTTTTTGCAAATGGTATTTCTTGCAGAAATTCCAATGCACTATAGTTGCTACTTTGTCATGCCATTGTTTATAATCAGTCCGTACAGTTTTCTCACTGTTTCTTCAACTTCTTTGCAGAGACAGCATTTGTTTTTGTTGCTGTCTTCTCAATTCTGGCTATAAATGCATTTGTTCTTAAAGCTTTGCCTCCTGAAGCCAGAATTCGCCCTTCTGTCTCGCTTCAATGTTTCTGCTCTTAGCCATTGCCAGTTGTTGTGGTTATCTCCTTTGCCTGCTATTTGTTTTATGTACCAGCCATGTAATGTTCTGTCTTGCCATTTCTCTTTTCTAGTCTTCATTTGGTCTTTCTTGTAGATCAGTGTGCTCTCTCTGGTATTCAATAAGTCTTTATGATATACTAGCTTCAGTGCATCTTCTTCACTGGCCTTCAGATATTCTTCCAATGTTCTTTTTATTTTTTAAAATGTCTGGTGTACGTGCAACATTCAATGCCCACCTATTTTCCTTGGTACGTAGAATCTATGACTACAACTGCATGGATGAAGGGCATGATTCATTGCCATTTATTTTTCTGGTCCTCCCACCAAGAATGATAATGGTGATTTTGTCAAATTATTGTTATTTCTGGCTAATCAACACTTGGATTCACAATTTGATGGAAACTTAATAATTCAAGTCATAACCAAGGTTCTAAGTATTATTTATTTATTTATTTATTTATTTATTGGTTCGATTTATATGTCGCCCTTTTCCGGAGACTCAGGGCGGCTTACAATGCGTTAAGCAATAGCCTTCATACTTTTGTATATAGCTGCTTAGTAGGGCTTTTGCCCCCCCCCCCAGTGGTGTTCTTTTTTATACAAAGTCAGCTTATTGCCCCCACAAACCACATCCTCATTTTACCTACCTCGAAAGGATGGAAGGCTGAGTCAACCGCCTGGTGAGATTTGAACTTGCACTAATTGCAGGCAGTTGGTGTTACTTAACAGTGCTTTAGTCTGCTGCGCCACCAAGGCTCTATTAAAGTAGCATTTAAAAATATAGGCAGTCCCAAGCAAGGGATTTTATAAAATTAGGCTACTCAGGTCTGATAAATTCAATATTTAGTGATATCAAGGGAATTCTTTAGGTATTGCTCCAAGGGCAATAATAATCAATAATAATTATTAACTGATGGTTGCTCTCACAGTCAGCCAGATGATTAGATAGGATTTGGCCCTTTTATTGACTTGTCAAGTTCTTCCCATAGACCTGGGATAGGCAGATATTGATATTTCATGGTGTTAAAGATATTGTCATAGGATTTATTTATTTTATTTATTTATTTTGTCAAGCATGTATTAGATAACAGATATAGATATAAGCATGGATATTAATACATGAAATGGTTACAAATAAAAGGGTAACATTAGGACAGGGACGGTAGGCATGCTGGTGTGCTTAAATACACCCCTTACAGACAGCTTAGGAATGGGGTGAGGTCAACAGTAGCTAGTCTAAGGTTAAAGTTTTGGGGGTTTGGGGAAGAAACCACAGAGTCAGTTACACAGTCAGTTACACAGATGTAAGCTATTCCGAGTAAAGTTGTTTTTTGCAATTGATTCACTGATTATTCGTTGTTATTATAAAGATGGTATTAAAAGGGCCACTATTGCTTGGTGTGCATATATAATTCCATGATCATGTGCTAGAGTGGTTTTGTATGCTTTCCTGGACTGCTGCAGGAACCAAGAAACCAATTTCCAGATATCAGAGAACACAAACCATGAGGCTTCAGTTGGAAGCTTTCCAATTCTGTCATAAATGCTGGATTCACACCTGGGTTACAGATAGCTAAGTACAAAATAAGTGCATATTGTACTATGTAATGAAAAGTATGCCTGTGCCCCGTATTAGCTCTGCTGCTTAAAAAACATGAGAATTGCGTGGATTATAGATGCAATGCACATATTTTAGAAAGGGGAAAAGAAATCATGCAAATACTTTTCATATCAGTTGCAAAAAAAATATCAAATTTTGTGTACTCCAATATTGACTTATGGACAACCCCTACATACGAATGGAGTGCTTATTACAAAAAATGTTGGAGGGCAGTCTCCTTCCTTGAGCTGACAACCACTGAAGCCGTACAATATTTTATGAACCTCTAAATAGGCTGAGTATTTAAAAGATGTGGCTTCAGTGATTCATAAAAAATGGGCAGCTTCAGCAGTTTCAGCACGAATATAATTCCTACACAACAAGTTTTGCTTTATATTAGTAACATATTTAACTCATTAAGATTGTGGCACATTGTTAACAGCTTAAGATACGTTTACATTAAATTGTTTACATGCCTATTTCATAAAATCACAAAAACATTGGTGACCAGAGCATGAGCTCCTGTTTTCAGGGTGTCCCACTGCAGCATAACTGGCACAGAAACTCATAACCACAGCACCACTAAGCTCACCACTAATGAGCTTCAGACTGGCCTTCCTTTGATAACAACTCAGAAAATACAAAATTACCATACTTTTTGGCATATAAATTGCACTTTTTCCCCTCTAAAAGAGGGTGGAAATGTCGGTGCGTCTTATACACCGAATACGGCCATTTTTGGCCTCCTGAAACCCCACCCTGTGCGTCCCGTTTTTGCCAAAGTGGGATGCATAGAGGGTTTGGAAGGCCTGCAGAGTGCTCCTGGGGGCTGGGGAGGGCAAAAACCAGATGCGCGGAGGCTGAAAACTTCCCCTCCTTTGTTTTCCTCCTTGAAATCTTGGTGCGTCTTATACTCTCGTTCGTCTTATAGTCTGAAAAATATGGTAGTACTGAGCACAGCAGTCCATATATTGATAATACTTTCTATATTCACATATTTATGATTCACTGATTAGCAAGAGGCTACCAAATTTCAAACTCTAAAGATCTACATGGCTTGGCTCCCATGTAGAGAGAACCATCTCTTCCACCAAGAATGGATCCATTCATATGCATTTGTCACAACTGATAATACTTCACGCTTCAGGTTTCTGTAAGAAGTAGAGTGGCAGAGTGGCAGAGTGGCATGTGTGTTTGTATATCTCTTATATATTTATATATATTTATATTTATTAAATTTTTATATCGCCCCCTCTCCCGAAGGACTCGGGGCGGTGAACAGCCAAGATTAAAAAACATACAATATAAACATTAAAATACATTTAAAACAAAATTAAATCCAAAATGGCTCCCCAATTTAAAACGTCTTACCCATAACCCTATAATTAAAACAAATTTAAAATTTCCACATTTAAAAGGGAGAAGATTTAGGCCAGGCCAGCTTGATGAAATAGAAGAGTCTTAAGCGCGCGGTGGAAGGTGCGCAGATCCGGGATCCTCCGTATCTCCGGGGGGAGCTCATTCCAGATCGTAGGTGCCCCCACAGAGGGGGGCACCTACGATTATTTTAAGATTATTTTAGTCTGTGGGAGCAACTTCCCTCATGACATCAAATTGGGACCTTCCTTCCTGGTTTTCTGAAAGCTTTTCAATAGTTGGGAAATTTGGGGGATAATGTTGTTAGATAAGGAGGCACCTTTTACTGTTATTTATTTTATTAATATTTTATTCTATTTTATTAATAATTTGTGGAATATTTTGTTTTTGCTTCCTATAGTTGTTTCTATATGGTTCTTTTTATTGGTGTAAACTGGTGGTAATCATGGATTTGAAGGTGTATAAAAATGACAAAAAATTAAGTGAATTTAGATCATTCTAACGATTTCATTTCTTTGTAGATGACAGGTTTTTTTGTAAACATTGTATGATTCTAATTGTGGATTCTAACTGTGAGCATATTCCAGCCAAAATTGAACCCTTAGTCCTATTCATTTCACTCACAATATTATGTTAAGATGACATTAGAAGGGCTTTAAAATGCGTATTTTTATGTTGTCTATGGAATATATAGTGTAATTCCTTAAGGATAGGAAATATAACAGGATGCTCTACACAGACGAAGTACAATAGTTATTTATTAACCTTGATACTGTCATAATTTATTTTAATATCAGAGCCTGCAAAGGCTAACTCTCCAATGGAATGAAACATTTCTGCTTTGTACACAGAATTCTATGAAAACAATATTCCTCATTCAATTAGAGCTACAGATGTATCAATATATACTGTATTGATGTACACTGAATTTTGGCAGATAAAATTATGATGGTCGTGGAACAAGGAAATTAAAACTATATGCTGTGGTTCTCTTCCAAACTAGACTAGCAATCATACAAGGAACATTTATAGTGTGATGATCTGACATACCTGAAGCCTCCTCACTTAACTTACTTTGAATTACCGTTTAATTACGTAAATGTCACTCGTGAAGATTCAGTTAAAATTTTGCTTCCTGGTACAATTTGATGTGGCTCCTGCCCTCTGGAGCATCTTATCCCCTGACGTCAGATTGGCTTCCACCCTCCTGATGTTTCGTAAGAGCTTTAAAACCCATCTTGGGGATCCAATGGGGGAGCTTCATACTGCAGGTGGTTGACTAATTGAAAATTAATCCCTCCCCACCCACTATGTGTCTGGGTCCCTCATTTACACCCTTGTGTTAATGATTTTATTTGTTAATGATTTTATCTGCTGTGTTCTATGATGGTTGATTTTAATATTTTTTAATTTTTTAATATTTTTATGTTGTAAAAATATTAAAAGACTTGTTGGATACGAGATGTGGGGCAAATCAATTTCATAAATAAATAAATAGTCAAACTAGTTATAAAGTCTGCATTACTATTAATCTTTTCATCGTTCCTATCACCCATCTCCTCACACTTATGACTGTATGACTGTAACCTTGTTGCTGGTATCTTTATGATATAATTTATATTGACTGTTTCCTAATATTATTTGATTGCTTATTTGTTCCCTATGACTATCATTAAGTGTTATACCTTGATCAATGTATCTTTTCTTTTATGTAACACTGAGAGCATATGCGCCAAGACAAATCCCTTGAATATTCAATCATACTTGGCCAATAAAGAATTCTATTCTATTCTATTCTATTCTATTCTATTCTATTCTATTCTATTCTATTCTATTCTATTCTATTCTATTCTATTATTCTATTCTAAATAAATCAACGAAAAAACTTGTGTGCTGTACAAGGCTGAT
This sequence comes from Pantherophis guttatus, assembly GCF_059756535.1. Lineage (NCBI taxonomy): Eukaryota > Metazoa > Chordata > Lepidosauria > Squamata > Colubridae > Pantherophis > Pantherophis guttatus. The sequence continues at coordinate 73,073,308 of NC_142068.1, read as the reverse complement.
GCAACCTCTATGTCATGAATTAATTCCCATATCAGAATTCTCATCTTTGTAAATCAACATTCTTTCGATAAACCACATAAATATTCACTATCATGGTTGAAGGACTTGTCCGTATAAGAATGAATGGAGATATCAATACTTAAAATGTGGGGTTCTTAGTGCTCTCTGGGCTTGCTTGTTTTCTTGCAGATGTTTCATTACCCTAACTAGGTAACATCATCAGTGCTACGGTAGTAAGGAGTACTGTTTGCTGTCAGTTTATATTCTGGCGTCTTGCCTGCCTTTGTGGGTGGAGGCGGTCTTAGAGATTCTTTGGTTGGGCTATTTACTGATGACTCTTTGGCAGTTTCTTGATTGGGATATTGCTTACTTGACTGTTGGCCTGAAGTTAACCTTGGAGTTAATCTATGATGATCTGAGTGCTGATTACTGGTGGAGTCTTTTTCTCTTTGGGACTGGTTGATTTTCTCTTTATATAAGGATATAAACTGACTGTCGAGCAGCAAATCTCTTCGACACAGCACCATTATGATGGACCTGATGGCATAAAACCTTACCCATGAAGGGGAGCGTTGTTCAGGAGGACACCCGGATTAAGCGACGGAGCATGGTGGAGGGGATTGTGCACATAGGAAATACATTGATAGTGATTGGTGACGGGCAGTATGGGAAACAGGGAATCGGGAGGGAAACGGGCAATCCAAAGAGCGATGGCAACGATAGCTGATGACATCATCTACCAGTGTCTCCAGCCCTTCGAATGGGAGGAAGCGGGCGGCACATTCAAATATACTACAGTTGTAGCTCATCCTATGACGCCAATAAAAACGCAGCGGCGGAGCAAACAGCCAACTCGGTCTTTGAGCTGAAGTCACAGCGCCAGTTTTCTGTAAACCATCGCGTTAACTGAGATTAAAACCTGGGTTGTATTAGCCGATCCATTGTGTGTGTCGTGCATTACCTGGCTTCGGACAGATGGTTCCTGAAGTGCTGAGACTGACAGCAAATAGCATTCCTTACTAGCACTGATAATGTTACCTAGATAGGGTAATGAAATGTCTTCAAAAAAACCAAACAAGCTCAGAGAGCACCAAGGAGCCCTCATTTCAACCCTGAGCTACAAATATTCTCCTTTATTGGTAATACTTAAAATGCCAGTCTTCAAAAATGGTCTAATTTTTCCAGCAGCAGTTTATCCAGAAACTCTACTCTCCAGAATATTTCATTGACATATTGATATATCTCAGCAATTTAACCATTATTGGTAAAAAAAATAATAATCAAGCATGACAAATTTTGTTAGGAATCTGAGACTCTGTTGGAGCTCAACAATATATTTTCATTTGAGTGTTGATGAAAAAAATTCCAGAGTTTCACCTGAGTTCTCCAACATGAATTATTTTGGAATTGAGCATTACAATGTTCTACATTCTATGTACATTTTGAAATGAATTTATTTAAACTAAACAAGAACTATGATTGAAAAGTTGACTAAAAATTAGGATAGAAATGAGCTCTATGGAAGAGGTAGTATCAAACTGCTTAGCAATTCTTTGAGAAAATAATGTTTGGCCTATTCTTACAAAATATCACATCTTAAGTTAAGTAAGAACAAGGATAAATACTTAGCAGAAGCACTGAGAAATATGGTTTGAGTAGTAAGATGTTTTGTGAGGATATGTGTTAAATATTTCAGAGAATACATTAATGGAGTGATGCAATAAAATATTCAGGGTGTATGATACGAATGCATAACCTTCAAAGAGGGGTGTATGAGAACCTTAATAATCATTAATTCAGTACGAACTGATCCGACATTCATAAGAAATAATTTATGCTTATTCCTAATTTTCCTAAGTGATCCCCAAAAGCTGAAAACTGTAAAGTTTTCTTGGACTCAAGTTTGACTTCTGATAAATTACTGGTAGTCCTCAACTTACAACAACTTACAACAACTTAAGAGACTGTTCGAAGTTACAACGGCACTGAAAAAAGTGACTTGTGACCATTTTTCACACTTATCATAGTTGTAGCATCCCCATCGTCACATGATTTACATTTGGATGCTTGACAACTGGTTCACATTTATGACGGTTGCAGTGTCCCCATTTGCGACCTTCTGAAAAGCAAAGTCAATGAAGAAACCAGATTCACTTAACAACCATGTGACTAATTCAACAACTGCAGGGATTCACTTAACAAACATGCCAAGAAAAGCCGTAAAATGGGGCAAAACTCACTTAATAAAATTCTCACTTAACATAAATTTTGGGCTCAAATTGAGGACTTGTTGTTTTCTTAACAAAAATGCAGAAATGTAATGTTTGTTTTCCTTTTGTTTGTATGTTTGTGTCTCCGTGTTTGTGTGTGTCTGCTACATGTTTACAACTAAGACTATTCCAAAATCCAGTCTAATCCCAATGTACACTTTTGTGATGATTTCTCATGTAAGTAGCAGATGTGACTAAAGTCAGCTAGAAGGAAATAAAGCCGAACATGAAAACAGTGGAGAATATAAATGCACGATATAGCATTTAACGCTTAAAACACTTTTTGTGCCTGATTTTTAAGGACTTAACCATAATAGGAAATATGTCTCCTCCTTGAATTAGTGAATTTGTGCCAGAGTTTACTACTTCCTTACTACTTTCAATCTTAAAATAGCTTTATAATAATATGGTAATGATGCTACATTTCCCACCCCCCCAGTTTTTAAGCTACATAATTTACCTATTGGTGACAACAAATCTAAATTGTGCATTAATACTTACCCCTGGAGTGCTTTTTCCCCAAACCAATCTCCTTTTCCTAGAGTACGAAGAAATATAGGATCTTCCCCAGGTGAATCTTCACGAGTGACGTTTACCTAATTAGGTGGTAATGCAAAGTAAGTTAGTAAATCAGTGTGTGTTTACCTTTCTCTCTCTCAAGCATACAGAATATTGATAGTCATAAGAACAAACTATTTTCCAGCCTCAGGTGCCAAGTGGAACACAGGACTAATAACTTACATTGCAGAATAGCTTCTAGAAACATCACTAAGGTATATTAGAAAACCATTAGAGCATGTAGGAAAAAACAGATTTAAATAGTTGTTATCTTTGGAAGACTTTAGGGTTAAATATTTGGATACCTATGCCTATTGAAAATACTAAAAGCATCTTTTGAAGTAAAACGTGATCCCTAGATAGTAATGCAAGATTATTTGCATATAATTAGCTTGAGAAACTACCTGAGTTCTTCTGAACTGATCAACTGCCAAAGAAATTAGAAATTTATTTTGAAGGGATCTGAGAGATTAAAGTCCTGCCCTTATTTTTGGTAGCTCTTTATTTATTTATTTCCAGAATATAATCAGCTCCAATCAATTATCTAAGATGTGTAGGAAAGATCAACTTTGAGGATGGAAAAAGCTTTTCCCTCAGACACCGGAACTACCTAAAATTAGCTTTAATTTCAGTTCCACATGGACAGTTTTAAAAGGTTTTTGCACATTGTCTAGGGAGACAACCATCCAGGTCATGGTTGCCCCAAATATGCTTTTTTCAAGAGGCAACTGGACGTTCTTATTTTTCTTTGAAGACATTTCCCTTCTCACCCAAGAAACTTCTTCAGCTCTGACTGGATGGTAGGGAATGGAAGGATTTATATTCCTTGCAGGCAGTTGGTTATTTGCATTCTTTTTAGACAGTCGTTGAGACCACCGTTGGAGTCTTAGATGGCTAATTTGATCTGTCTTTCTTGAAGTCTGCAATTTTTCTGGAAATCTGGTTCATATTTCTGCACCATTCGAAGGGTGTTCATCCCAAAGTTGCATAGCTAAATGTCTACGGAGATTCTCAGTCATCCAGGTCATGGTTGCCCCAAATGGTTGCTTTTTTCAAAAGGCAACTGGACTTTCTTGTTTTTCTTTGAAGATGTTTCGCTTCTCATCCAAGAAGCTGAAGAAGTTGCCTCTTGAAAAAAGCACCATTGGGTTTCTGCACATCTTTGTTAACCACATAAAATTGGTTGTTGCAACCTTCCATGATCCCTGACTGACAAAGCATAACAGTGTTAAGATATCTATCTGACAGAGAGATCAGAAATTCTATGCCCATTGAGAATTTAAATTGAAGTTTTAAAGATTTAAGATCAGCATCTACAAACCAGTAAGTTTCTCTCTGAGAAGAACTTCTCTTCAGAAGAACTTCACTGGTGTCCTCTTTAGTTTAATAAAGCTGGGTGAAGCTTTCTTCTTCATAATATTAGAAATACTTAGCATAAAATACAGGACATCACTGAATTAAGAATTGTCCTACTCCTCTGAAAGAATATTATGAGCTGACCTAATATTAAGTTATTCAGATATTTAAGTAATATAAATGGGGAGCTTTTGTACCTTGTATAATATGCACAGATTACATAAAATAATCCAGTGTTCTCAACCTGTGGTCCACGGATCCCTGGGGGGGGGGCACAATGTCATCACAGGGGGCTGGCCAAGGCTTAAAGAAATGTTATGATTTAAATCTTGAGTTAAGAGTTCTTGGGGGTCTGTAGTCATGGTCCGTGGTCAAAAAAGGTATTTAAAGTGGGTCTGTGGTGAAGAAAAGGTTGAGAACCAGAGACAAGCCATTGTTTTGTAAGTAGGCTATTAGTAAGAAGGCTAACAGTTATTGGGATCAAGTATGTACTTAAATCAGAGAATTGTGAAAATAAATGTACAATTGAAACTGGGGGTTCATCTTTTAGGTTTGATGGACTACCAGTTAGAGAGGGAAAAAACTTTGTTTTTATAAATGATAATTACGTAACTATTACATATAGATTTTTGTATGTCCAAAGATGGAATAACTTACAGATTTCCACAATGGAAGAATGGAGGGTGAAGTTATTGGAACCAGCTGAAAGGGCAAAATTAACTAAAGAAAAGTCTTTGTCTAGCTTTGTATCTATATGGAAACCACTTTTGGACTAAAATCTGAAAGAAATGCTATATTAATTTTTGAATTTGACAGTTAGAATTGCTCATGATTATAGAAATACTGTATATTGTTGAATTTTACATAAAAGTGTTCATGTGTTTTACAGCTGTAACAATATCGAGAAAAGTTGGAAGTTAAATTTTCTATTTCTTTTCTTTTTTTCCTTATTCCTTTTGCACCGTCACCTTTCTTGCTTTCTTCATAATTGTCTTTTCTTCTTTTTTATATTTTGTCTTTTGCAGAAATTTAATAAAGTACATTTTAAAAAGATAAACCATTGTTTAATCTGTCAGCAACTCAATGCCAAAGTAAAATATTTACAACTACTTAAATGCCATCTACAATCCAATTGTTCTTCTCTGAATAGATTTTGTATAGGGATACGAAATGGCAGGGTCAAATTTAGCATATTCCCAAGACATTTGCATTAACTGCTGGATATTTGTGTAATAAAACCTTTGTTCTGCCCTAGGAATGAGTGAAATCTTTTCAATCTCTATCATATTGACTCAGAAATATTTAGCTATCACCCAGCGTCTCAAAAAAAGAAACCTTGAAAGTCACTTGATTTATTTTTTTCCTCCTATTTATCCACTCAAATCTCAACACTGAACTGCCATATTCGGGCCAAGTGACCACTAGATGGCAGCAAAAAGGTTAAGGAAACCTAGAAGCTTGTTAGCATCTTTTCCAACTATTAAACATTATGAAAAGGCTACAGTTCACTTTATCACATTTATGGAAAGGTTGTAAACTGATTTAAATTGGGATGAGGAGGGAAAGACAGATTAGAAGCACCTTATCCATCAACAACTGTTATTGTGTTTTTTGAGAACTTTTGACCTAGCTAGCCTGAAACCTTTTGACTTGAGTTCAGCAATCTCCTTCTCAATCATGATGTGAAAGTCTATTTTTTTTCCCAAAATTGTCATACTGATATCTATAAGGATATGTTCTGGGACACTGATATTACATTGTCTTTGTTATGATTCCTGATGGACTTGTGTCCATTAATTTTTTTGTACAAAATTTTTCTTTTGTTGGAAAATATCACAGCAGTAGAAGGACACGTGAAGACACTTCTAATCTTTTGTGTGTATCTGTTGGGGCCTGCAATGGTCTGTTGGTAGAGATGTGGGGACACAGTAGACATCTGTATTTGTTGCAGTTTAATTCCCATATTAGTATCCCTGTTCTGCTGTTAGTTATTTGTGAGAAGCTGTTGGGCAGTTGTCTATATGCAAATATGAAATGCAGTGCCATTATCTAGTATAGGTTGTAGGCTATTAATGAGTGGTTTGAACTGTGAGCTGTAGGCAAGTACATCTGCTGTTTTTGTGTCTGCTGTTTTTGTTTTTTAATAGGTTCTGTCTGGGAAACATTCTGGCTCTGTTAGTTTGTCTTTTGATCTTGGTTGGATAATTCAGTCTGCTGAGTGACTGGTTTAATTCTATCAATTCAGAATCTCTATCAAGTGTGTAAAATAAATGTATTTGTAGCCCATTGCCTAGTTTTATTCTGTAGATAGGTCAGAGCTAAGGATGATAGTGGAGTGGAAGCTACTGAAGTCTTGATGGAATTTGATTATTTTTTCCCAAGGTATCAGGTGATTAAATTGTCATTAATGAATTTCAGATAAAGAAGCTTTTCCAGGGAGAAGAGTTGACAAAGTGTTGTTTTAGATCAGCCATGAAGATGTTGGCTGGGCAACTGATTTGCAAGGATATACTATTGACATCTGCTAGACATTCAATTGAGATACAACAGTCCAATCCAAAACTCATATGACTATGGAGATTCTCAATCATCCAGTTCATGGTTGTCCCAAAGGTGTTTTTTTCAAAAGGCAACTGGACCTTGTTTCTTCCTTGAAGATATTTTGCTTTTCATCCAAGAAGCTTCTTCAATTCTGACTAAATGGTGGTGGTGGAGGGTGGGGGGGAATGGAAGGATTTATATTTCTTGCTATCATCTAGTTTGTTAGCACTCTCTCTGAGAGTCATGGAGGCCACTTGGGGTGTTGTTTGTAACCTCAGTTATTTGCAAATGGGTGCGGAATCTTCTTGTAAATGTTGAAAGGACTCCATTGTAGACAGGAGATTGGTGTTGTCTTATGCCTTCCCTTCTGTTGAGAGAGGGCTACTCAGTTTTAACATAGATGGCCATTTGACCCCGCTTTCAAACCAGTGGTCCTCTCAATTTATTCTTATTTATTTATTTCAAATTTTAATTTATTTTTAATTTTATTAAAATCTTCATTAATACAAAAATACAAAAGAAAACAGGGAGGAAGAAGAAAAGGAAAACGTGAGGCAAAGGGAAAAAAGAAAGAAAAGCTGTTGACTTCCCTTTGGTGTAATAGAATAAGATAATACCATCAAACCTCAACTTTTTACTTTTCCATAATATAAACTATGTTATCATCATCATCGTTTTAGCCATTATCTATCCACTGCAGGATGAAGGCTTCTTCTGCATGTTATATATCTGTGATGGTGAACCTCTGGCACGTGTGCCACAGCTGCCACACAGAGCCCTCTCTGTGGGCACGCGATCCGTCGCCCAGCTCAGCACCCCTGTGCATGCACACAAGCGCCTCCTGCCGACCAGCTGATTTTCGGAATGTGGAGGGAATGCATGTGGGAGACGTGTGCGCATGCACAGGGGGCAGGGGACACTCCCGCATGACCCATTTTTGGGCCTAGGAGGCTGCAGGGAGGCCTGCTAGGCCCAAAACGGGGGCGGGGGTGTGTGGCACACATGCACGGGAGTGTGTGGGAAGCATGGGACGGGTTGTGCACACATGTGTGTGGGGGAGCACATCGCATTATGAGTACCGGCATGCTTTCAGCACACGAGAAGAAAAAGGTTAGCCATCATATGATGTTATATATGTTGAAGGCAGCAGGATTACTTTATGCTTAAAAATGGAAGGACACTTTGATTCCTATAATGGATGAATGGTTGTAAAAGTTGAAAGAGTTAGCAGAGATGGCCAAATTCACTGCTTTGATCAAAGAAAAAAAACACAATTATTTTTGTTTCTACTTGGAAACCGCATTTGGACTTTGTGCTTGAGGTGGAAAAAAATGAATCTCTCAATTTATTCTTATAAACAGAATAGCTGAGCAGGAAAAATGTGGACAAGCTCAGTTTTACCTCATGTGGTAACCTTTAAATGCTGCAAAACACCTGTACTTTTCAAAAGTTGCCATTCCCCTCCCCCCCAAAAGGCTTTTGTAAGCCTTCTTAACTGCTGCTGTCACCAATGTTGTTCCTACTACACCTCCTATCACACCTCCTGGTGAATGGAAATTAAGGCAAGAGACAAGAGCAGACAGCTAGGTGGGAAGATTGCTTTGTAGATTCAGATTACTGAAGTAAAACTGTCATTTTCTCTTAATTTGCTTTAACACTTAATTATGGAGCTGAGGTCCAAGGATGAATTCAGAGAATTCCAACAACATCTTTAATTTGCAGTGTTTTTACGGATTTAGCAATTGCATTTAAAAAAAAAAAAACCCACTGAATTTAAAAAGTAATTTGCAACATATCCTGTGTAGTTAATGTATCAAAACTGATATATGAGGGCCAGTTCAATATGTAGATTTCCCGGGCATATTTTTGATATCATGGATGTTTATATTTTTATACAGGTTTATACAGGTTAGGAAGCATTTACCGAATAATGGATGGAAAAAATAAAACATGCAAATAAGCTTTGACAGGTTCATAATCATTCCTGTCAAGCAGTGAATAGGCTTAAATAAACAAACAACCTGGGAAGCTCAATGTTTACCCCAACTCAAAGTCACAACATTTAATCAAATATGAAAGTGTATAGATCCTCTCAGTGTTTGCAAAATAAAAAAAAAGCAAGGGCTGGTAACTTTAAACGGTGTCAGAAAAGCTTACCTTTCCTTTGCTGATTATGAAGAAAGTATCTCCCCGAGCACCTTGTCTGATAATGTGCTCTCCATTTTCATAGTGTGTCTGTGAGGGGAAAAGGCAAAAACAAAAGGAATCAAATCAGAACGTGTCACTAAAATAAAACACCTTCATTGTTTTTGTGAAGAAAATATAGGTAGACATGCCACAAACCCTGATAAAGCTGTGTAAAGGTTAACTCTAACTGCAAGTAGACTTGTCCCAAAGGTGCTTTTTCAGGAGGCAACCCGACTTCCTTGTTTTTTTTTTCTTTGAAGTCGTTTCGCTTCTCATCCAAGAAGCTTCTTTAGCTCTGACTGGATGGTGGGGAATGGAAGGATTTATACTCCTTGCAGACAGCTGGTTATTTGCATCCTTTAGATAGAAATGACCAGCTGTCTGCAATGGAATAATTCCATTCCCCACTATCCTGTCAGAGTTGATTCCATTGCAGACAGTGGGTCATTTCCATCCAAAAGATGCAAATCACCAGCTTTCTGCAAGGAGTATAAATCCTTCCATTCCCCACAATCTTGTCAAATTTAATTTTAGATAAAAATGTTAATGTATTTTATACTTGTAACAATATTGAGGAAAGTTGGCAGTTAATCTTTTTCTATTTCTTTTTTTTTCTTTATTCTTTTTTCATCTTCACCTTTCTTTTTTTCTTCATAGTTCATTTTTCCTTTTTTATATTTTACCTTTTGTAGAAATTTAATAAACAGGAATTAATAAATCGCTTATCACTTCAGCCTGACATTGTGGGCTGAGAAAGAGTGACTGTCCTAAAGTCGCCTAGCCAATTTTTATGACTAAAGAGGGACTAGAAGTCACAATATCCTGGTTTCTAGCCTTATGCCTTAACCACTAGGTTTGTCTCTCCATTTTACATTCTGGAGCTATTTTGAAAAAAGTTCTCATAAGTAGTAGCCCTTCCTTCCTTCCTTCCTTCCTTCCTTCCTTCCTTCCTTCCTTCCTTCCTTCCTTCCTTCCTTCCTTCCTTCCCTCCCTTTTTTCTTTCCTTCTTTCCTTCCTTTTTTCCTTTCCTCCTCCTCCCTCTCCCCATTCCTTCCTTCCTTCCTCCCTCCCTCCCTCCCCCAACACTTTCATTGGGCTAACATAATATATTATGTTATGTTTTATGTTAAGGTTACGCTATGTTATGATATGTTATAGTATAACATTAATAAAATTTATGTAGCACGATATAGATGGTTAAAATGATTGGAATTTATATTATGTTTTACAACCTAAAAGAGAACTTTTATAAAATGATGTACTGTTTATATATGATTCCAGAAAAATGTCTAAAAGGTATCAAAGTACTTCAAATGTGAACAACATGAAGACATTTTATTGTGCCTGGGGGACTTGTAAAAAGGTCAGAAATTTCTGCATTGAAATATATATAATGATTGAAAAAATGTTAAAGATCACTTTTCACCTGAAACCAGAACTTTTTTTTACGAGGGTTAATAGACACGCAATCAATAACTACATTTATTAGTAACTGAAAATCCTGACATTTTGCTGAAAATAGATAAAAATGAACCACGGTCAAAAAGATCAGAAGCCATTTCGTTTATCATTTTTTAAAAAATTCTTTCTCATTCTTATTCTCTCTTATTTTCTTTTCCATTTTTTAATAGTTAGGGTTCTAATAGCATTTTTTAAACTTATTAAAAATTTCTTCAATAAAAATAATCTTTTAAAAAGTAATCCTAAAGTTGATGTTTTGAATGGGAGGATTATTTATTCATCTCTATCTCGCTTTTATTATTTTTACAAATAACTCCAGGCAGTGAACACATCCAACACATCTTTCTTCTTTTATTTTCCCCACAACAACAACTCTATGATGTGAGTTGGGTTGAGAGAGAGAGTAACTGGCCCAAGTCATACAACCCACTTTCATGCTCTTCAACATCTTCATTAATGACTTGGACAAGGGGATAGATGGGGAACTCATCAAATTTGCAGATGACACCAAGCTGGCAGGAATAGCCAACACTCCAGAAGATAGGCTCAAGATACAGAAGGATCTTGACAGACTTGAACATTGGGCACTATCTAACAAAATGAAATTCAACAGTGAAAAAAGCAAGGTTCTACATTTAGGGAAGAAAAACCAAATGCACAGGTACAATATATGTGGTATCTTGCTCAATAGTAGTAACTGTGAGAGGGATCTTGGATGCCTAGTGGACAACTATTTAGATATGAGCCAGCAGTGTGCAGCAGCTGCCAAAAAAGCCAACACAGTTCTGGATTGCATAAGCAGAGGGATAGAATCAAGATCACGTGAAGTACCACTTTATAATGCCTTGGTAAGGCCACACTTGGAATATTGCATTCAGTTTTGGTCGCCATGATGTAAAAAAGATGTTGAGACTCTAGAAAGAGTGCAGAGAAGAGCAACAAAGTTGATTAGGGGACTGGAGGCTAAAACATATGAAGAACGGTTGCAGGAACTGGGTATGTCTAGTTTAATGAAGAGAAGGACTAGGGGAGACATGATAGCAGTGTTCCAATATCTCAGGGGTTGCCACAAAGAAGAGGGACTCAAACTATTCTTCAAAGCACCTGAAGGTAGAACAGGTTATCTTCGAGACCGCCTTCTACCGCATAGCTCCCAGTGACCTGTAAGATCTCACAGACTTGGTCTCCTCCAGGTCCCGTCAGTTAAACAATGCCAGCTGGCGGACCCACGGGGAGGACCTTCTCTGTGGCTGCCCCAGCTCCCTGGAACCAGTTACCTCCTGAGGTCCAGACCATCCCCACCCTACTGGCCTTCCAAAAAGCTGTGAAGACCTGGCTTTTCCGGCAGGCCTGGGGCCATTGATCTCGCTTTGCAATCTGGAGAGATCTGGCCATGAATGGTGTGAATGTGTTCTAAGGTTTTTAATGTTTTTTAATCTTTTAAATGTTTTTAGAATGGTTTTTTTAAAAAAATGTATTGTGAGCCGCCCTGAGTGTCCGGAGAGGGGTGGCATATAAATTTAATAAATAAATAAATAAATAAATAAATAAATAAAGAAAGAAAGAAAGAAAGAAAGAAAGAAAGAAAGAAAGAAAGAAAGAAAGAAGAAATGGATGGAAACTAATCAGGGAGAGAAGCAATTTAGAACTAAGGAGAAATTTCCTGACAGTTAGAACAATTCATAAGTGCAACAACTTGCCTGAAGAAGTTGTGAATGCTCCAACACTGGAAATTTTTAGGAAGATGTTAGATAACCATTTGTCTGAAGTGGTGTAGGGTTTCCTGCCTGGGCAGGGGGTTGGACTAGAAGACCTCCAATTCTGTTATTCTATTCTATGGCTTAGGCAGGACTAAAACTCACAATCTCCTGGTTTCTAGCCAGGAATCTTAATCATTAGACCAGGGTTGTCAAACTCAAGGCCCGGAGGTTGGATCCGGCCTGCAAACAGCAAAGGATCGGCTTGTGGTGCCTCTGCGGTGAAAATGGAGCTTGAGAGGGCTGCGGGAGGCCCTCCTGAGCTCCATTTTTGCTGGCAGAGGATTGCAGGAGGCTGTCGCAGCTGAAAATGGAGCTGGTGAGCCCGTTTTTGCTGGCAGAGCACTCGGGCAACCACAGGTGTCCTGACATGAGTGATGTTTTTTTTTAAAAAAAATTGATTTATATGCCGCCCTTCTCCGGAGACTCAGGGCGGCTTACAATGCGTTAAGCAATAGCCTTCATACTTTTGTATATTTTATACAAAGTCAGCTTATTGCCCTGACAAACTTGGGTCCTCAATTTAGCTACCTTAGAAAGGATGGAAGGCTGAGTCAACCTTGAGCCTGATGAGATTCGAACTTACAGTAATTGCAGACAGCTGGTGTTAATCACAATGCTATCAGTCTGCTGAGCCACCATGTTGAGCTGGCCATGCCCACCCTAGCCACGCCCACCAAACCCCCCAAGATCAAACACAATCCTGATGCAGCCCTCAATGAAATAGAGTTTGACACCCCTGCATTAGACCAAACTGGCTTCATATTATTTGCGCCTGCCTGGTTCAACTACACAGTCATACACAAAGAGGCTGTGGAAGTAAAATAATTTGACTTTTCGAAAGCTCCTGAGGAACTAGCGTATTTTGATCAGCAAGGTGATCAAAATATTGCTAGATGATGTATCTATTGAATGAGATCCAAACCTGAACGGAAAAATTGTACTCAATTCTCATTAATCATTTCTCATTAAACAAGAAATTAGATATTAAAGAATGTCACAGTTCTGGCCTCTTTTCTCCTCAATAAAGAACTTGGAAGGAGATGTGAGAGGAACACTTACCAGATTTGCAAATGGCATGAAATTAAGTAGGGTTAAAAAAAACAACATAGAAAACAAAATTAAAATTCAAAAGGATCTTGAGCAGTGAGCTAAAAATAACAGAAAGAAATTTAGTAGACAGAAATGTGAAGTTGTTTGCTTGGGCAGTGCAGAGATAGGAGGTATGAGATGTTTGGTTTGGTAACAGCATACATGAAACAGATCTTAGTATTGTGTACATGAATTGAGCAGTGAGACATGGCTGAAAAGGGGCAAAGTGGTTTTTAGGCTGTATCAAAACTTGTTTCCCCAAAACTGGAAGTAATTGTTCCAATAAATTCTTCATTGGTCAGGCGCTTATCCTAATGCACTACTGGGCAGCACATTTAGAGAAAGGTGTACTGAAATGGATGCAAGGAAAGGAAATGATATCTCAATCTTATTAACAGAAAAGAAGACTTGTTCAAGTCACTGAATGGATGTTACATAGAAATATACTATATTGTAACATTATATTGTTATAGTAACACTATATTGCTAACTAGGGCATACAAAACCTTTGCCAGACCAATTCTTGAATACAGCTCGTCTGCCTGGAATCCACACTGTATATCGGACATTAATACAATTGAGCACATCCAGAGGCATTTCACGAGAAGAGTACTCCACTCCTCTGCTCACAATAGAATCCCTTATGCCACTAGGCTTCAAATTTTGGGCTTGGACAAGCTGGAACTGTGCCGCCTGCGGTCTGATCTAAGCATAGTACACAAAATTGTCTGCTACAATGTCTTACCTGTCAAAGACTTCTTCAGCTTCAATCTCAATAATACACGGGCAAACAATCGATACAAACTAAAGATAAACCGCTTCAAACTCGATTGCAGAAAATACGACTTCAGCAACCGAGTGGTCAATGCCTGGAATGCTCAACCTGACTCTGTTGTTACATCCTCAAACCCTCACAGCTTCAACCTTTAACTGTCTACTGTGGACCTCACCCCATTCCTAAGAGGTCCGTAAAGGGGGCGTGCATAAGCGCACCAGCGTGCCTACCATCCCTGTCCTACTGTTACCATTTATTTGTATTCATTGCTTCGTTCATGTCCATGTTCATACTCATACCTGCTATCTTGTACATGTTTGACAAAAAAGAAACAAACAAACAAACAAATAAATAAATAATATACTAGGGTGGGCTCCTGTGTGACCCTTTCTGAGTGGTATCAAATTCCTTCTTAATCTTATTTCCTCAAGGCTGAATATTCCTAGTTCCTTCCATAAAAATAGTTTTTATCCCAGAGCTATAATTACACTCAACAATGAACTAAAGGGCTACCATCAGTGAGCTATTGGACAGCATTACTTGGTCTGTTGTGTGGATGTTTGGGTAGTTTAGGGGTGGGGAATTTGTGGTGGGTGGGGATGTGTTTGGGGATTGTTATGTGTGTTGGACCTGGTCTTTGGGTGTTAAGTGAATTTCGTTGTATGAGTATACATGTACAATGACAATAAATTTGTTGATATTATTATTATTATTAACATTTAATCAATTGATTTTTTTAATAATTTGGGTTGCCCTTCTCAGAAACTATTCCAGTTTGTCTGATACCAATAACTTAGCATAGTATTCAAAGAAAGGCTGACCGAAGTAGAATACAATGGACATATTATTTCTTCTAATTTGAGTATTATAATGTATTTCAGGTGATGAAGCTTAAAATTGCATTTGCTGTATATTTAACCACATCACACTGACTCACATTCAGTTGTACGTTTTCAGGATTGTTTTCACAAGTGCTGCTGTCAAACTAAGTGTCCCATGTTCTGTGTTGGTGACTTAAATTTCCAGTCCATTTCTAGCAACGTTATTTTGGATTTTATTGATCGTGCCTTTGCTGTTCTTAAGATGCCAGCAAATGCCATATTTATGCCATATTTATTCTCAGAACTGTTTGTTACTTTCAATGATATAATTGCTGTTCAGAAAATGCCACAATTGGTTCAGCAGTGGTGATTTCTACATGGGGGTTCATTGTTCACCTGTTTCCATTTTTCCCTCCTGTTTTGTTCTTTTTCAACTGAAGAAAATCTCCAGGCGGTTTTCTTTGACTACATTCTGACTGCATCATATCTCCCATGTATTTTTCTTACTTCGCATCACTAGACCTATGAATGTAAATGTCACATAACATCACATTTCTTTCTGGTTAACCAGAAGATATAACTAGTGTTTCTGTAGAGTCTTGTGTCAATTCGTCTTCATCGCTGATTATTATATTCACCTGTGAAATAGGATGGCCCTTGTCCTTCACATTTGTCAAATGAAATATTTGTTGAAATAACTGACTAAAATGAATCTTTGTTTCTTTGCTATTTCAGAGGTGTAGCAGAGAAATTATGTAAATACAGAAAAGGAGGAGATCTGAGATTTTTAAATCCACTAATGTTTAATTTAGCCATTGATATCAATCTCCAAGCTCCTCTGGTGATTTTAAAAATTAGAAATACACTTCAATGATACATTTATACCCAACATTGTTCGCTGAGATCTAAAGAGAATTATAAATTCCTGAGAAAAACTATGCATAATTTTGTAATAATGTAATTACTATTATTTCTTTGGCAGCAAGCTGACTGTATCTTTCTATCAGCCTCTTTATATTTTTTGCCAATACTAGTTGGCAAATAATAATGAAATGTTTTATTACACCAAATAATTGCAATGGATTATGTATATTTTGGATTCCGAGCTATTCTGATTAGCATACTTTATTTTTCATCTGGAAACAAAGTAAATTGATAACTTCAATTGCAGTTTACCCAAAGATACAGCATAGCATTTTATATTAACCATGAAGCAAAGTGTTGCAAGGAATTTGATTTGTATTTCACATTCTTTTTAACCCATGCCAATTCATACCATGGATTGTCTGTTCTGCATATGAAAGGAACATTCTATAAAAGCATGGATTCTAGCATGGATAATTTTGGGTTCATTCATTTTCATTAAAAAGTTGAAATCATTTTTACAGCAACACAGAAGAAAATCTTGTATTACTCCATATCATATGACTGAGTGACCATGGTGCAGTTAATGTCATGAAAATTATTTGTATACTTGCCATATGGATTTCATTTTACCTCATGAGCACAAACAATTTATTCATGGAGTGGATTTCAGTTAATTTTCATATTTTGGAGAAGAAGGTGGCAGAGCCTGGGGACAGAGTCAAGAAAGGATTCAGCCTAGAAATGTTACATGTTCACAAATGCTCTTTACTCTTACCAATGTAATTAAAATACACAAGAATCTAGTCAACTAAAAGTTAGTTAGTTGACTGGATTCTTCCATATAAGCTTGAACAAATCTTCTTAACTGGAACATAATATATGTTCCTGATTCTTCTCACCTGACAATTTCAAGTACTACAATCATGTGCCAGTGGACATGTAGATTTGGGTTGATGTTAGTTGAAGAGAAAAGCTCTGTTATGACTCAGTGGTTAAAGATGCTTGAGCTTGTCAACTGGAAAGCTAATAGTCGAAGTTTGAGACTCAAGTGCCACATACGTTTCTCCATTATTTACTCCAGCTACTGCCAACCTAGCAATTGGAAAGCAAGTAGATAAATAGGTACCACTCTAGTGGGAAGGTAAGTTGTCCATGAGCCTTGACATATAGTCATGGTGGCCAGATGACTACACATGCATCCCTTCGCTAAGAGGAGCACTAGATCCATTAGAGTCAAACATGACTGGACAGGGGAAATCTTTATCTTTACCTTCTAGATGAAGAGTAAAAATATCTGGAGGGGATCTATCTTTTCTTTATGTTACAGACCTGTATTGCACAGAAATATCTATGAATTTCTCACTGTATCATTCATACTAAGCATTCTGCAATGTTCAGTATTGCTACTAAGCTACAAACTAGTCAATAAATCTTTGGTTCAGAAAAGTAATGGTATAATTATAGTAACTATAAAAATAATAATTTCATGCATACTTTCACTTATTTGTGTAAACAGGATTCTCAGGCAGAAAGAATCATGAAGAATCATGGGTTCATGTATGTATGTATTAAAAAATTCTATTCTATTCTATTCTATTCTATTCTAATTTATATAGCTCCTATACAAATTCTGATAGCTATAATAGTACAAATACACAATTTTGCGGAGAGAGAATTTAGATCAAGAAATAAGTGAAAGAATTAATCCCCTTCCTCTACCAATCTAATTCCTTCTTTCTCTCCCACTGCTAAAAAAAATCCCACTCATATGAGAATAAGGGGTTTCTGGTATTTGGTTTAGCACAGGGGTGTCAAACTCAAGGCGCATGAGCCAGATCTGGCCCATGGGGGGGGGCTTAGATCGGGCCCATGGGGCTACCCTGGAAACAGCAAAGGACCGGCCCGCGGTGCCTCTGCCAGTGAAAATGGAAGGCCATGTTCTGCCACTCTGTTTTCGGCTGCGACGGCCTCCTCCCAGCCCCCTGCCTACGAAAATGGAGCTTGTGAGGGCCATGCTCTGTTTTCGCGGGCAGAGGGCTGCAGGAGGCGATCGCGGATGAAAAAGGAGCCCAAGAGGGCCGTGTGCAGAGTGCTAGCAAAACAAACTACTAGCAAAAGTGGCATTTGATCACACGAGTAATGTCAACCTGCCACGCCCACCCTGGCCAGCCCCCCCGCCCCCCCCAAGGTCAAACACAACCCTGATGCAGCCCTCAATGAAATTGAGTTTAATACCCCTGGTTTAGCAGTATTTTTAATCAATAGTTTTAGATATGCTTCCTCTGTTTAATTCTAATCTCCGGGTTAATATTGTGGATCAAATATATGAATGACCCACTGTGAATAATCCATGGGAAGTTTAAGAGATTGAGGCAGGGAAAGGCTTAGAAATTTTGTCAAACCCAAACATGGAACCCAAACATGGAAAAAGTTACAATCTCTTCTCTCTTCTCATCTATCTAAGGTTATAGAGGTCCTATTCATGTTCTAATTTCTAGGTAGAGAGAAACACTTCATGTATATTAACTCTGAAAGAACATTCTGAATACCTGCCTTGTTTAATTTTAGTTTTTTTTTAAATATTAGGTAGGCTATCCACAAAAGTTGTTTGATGTCGTAATATAACTAACACAGCTTCTTTGTAGGAGTTACATTAATTTGAAAATAGAAATTAATACTATAGTTAGCTAGCTATTATGCACACGCACAGACATTCCATAACCAAATTAAAAGTATTTTATTTTAGGGTGCTTTCGGTCCCAATTGAAAGTCTATTTTGGAAGCCTATCTTGGAATTTATGCTGAATTTTATCTTTGCTTCAATTTTATAGTTATGTTTTAAAACACATTATTATTATTATTATTATTATTATTATTATTATTATTATTATTATTATTATTATTATTTAATCTTTAGTGAGATTCACAGCCTTTGAAGCTGATTAATAGCTCAGCAGCTCGAGTCCTAACCAAGGACCTAGGAACTGTTAAGGTATCGTCGGAGGATGTAAGCTGTTCCGAGTAAGGTGGTTTTTTGTAGAGTCAAAATGTTTATTATTATTATTATTATTATTATTATTATTATTATTATTATTATTATTATTATTATTATTTCTTTCTGTATGCTACCAAGAGTCCTATGGGACCAGGGTGGATTATCAGCACTGTAAAATAAAAGGAAAAAAAATATAATTATAACGATTGGAGAATTTTCTTCTTTGGATCCCCTTTCTTGTTTTCCAGAAAAAAAAAGAAGAAGAAGAAGCTTTGAGGTACGTTGCTTATAACTATAATACTTCAGGGCTTAGACTATTTTTAAACACATGTAAATTAATTTATAGATGATGTTAATACGTTGAGACAGCCATTCTGTTTTTCATCACCCAGACTGTTTCTCTTCCCAATGCTTAAATCAACTCTTCTCTTCTTTATTTTGTACATTTTTTTTTATTGTTCTTGCCTTTTTTTCTGCATCTGTTCTGAAAGTAATGGCCACTCTCTTTTCAGACCCAATACACCTAATCATTTCTCTCTGCCCTTCCCTGAACTCCATTCAGTCATGCAATATCCTTCTGAGATGAGGTCAGCAGGATGGCACGCTGTATTTCAGGTGACAATGAACCATTGGCTTCTTTAATAGTATTATGAGGAGTTCAACATTCTGTTCCATCCCATTTCATTTTAGTCAAGCTTCACACTACTTCAGCAAGCAATGCAGTATGCTAAGCTCACGTTTCTTTTTATTCCGCTAATGTGGGATGATGTTATTGTAATCGACACTGAGTTTCATCTGCATTAAAAATGTTGAATGGCTATGATTAGGAAGAGCAAGCAGTTAGAAATTCCCCTTTTCAATAGAATTAATTTATCAGACTGATGTTAAGGAGGAGAAAAACAAAATAACTGAAGGACCATGTCCAGGGGTGGGTTCTACTTACCTTTACTACCAGTTTGCAATGGGGCCGCACATGCTGTCCATTGCCAACCAGTAGTTGATGATGTCAGGGTGGTGGGCGGAGTCTCCCACCAGTTTTACTACCGGTTCTATAGAACCGGTCCGAACCGGGGGCAACCCACCACTGACCATGGCGCCAAATGTTTCTGAATTGAAACTTAACAACATTTCTTACCCTATTCAGTATGGAAAGATGTGTTTAAGAAGCTAGACATGACAACGTGCCTTAAAAGAGTTCAAATCTAGCTTGGGAAGGAAAAAGCATAATAAAAAAGACCAAGTTACAAGACGAGGCACGCTACAAAGTTAATGTTTTGTTGTGTTTTAATACAGTTTTATAACTTGCAGTCTCCTGATTTTTCAAATGACCCTATTTTTCTTTTTAGCTATACCACATGATTTCCTCTACATCTCTTATATAACGTGACCTAATATTACTTGTCAAGAATAATAAAGTCCATTATGGAAAATGGTCACTAACGGTAAAACCTCAAAAATCACAAAAGTCATAAACATTAGACACTGTTGTCAGCATTAATGATCGCTCATTAAATTAAGTAGAAAAGTTTTATAGCACACAAGAATGAACAAACTGGGGAAAATAATTTGTATTGGCACAGATGTAGACAGCAATTTCTATATCCTATTTCTCTCCCTTTTCATTAAGGGATATACAGAACCACCATTTTTCTTTAACGAAAGTGCCCATCAGATTTTTAATGGCAGTTTGGATATGTACGGTAAACTCAAAATGGGGCATTTTTATTATCTATCCAACAAAAGCCAAATAATACGTTGTAGAGCATTTTGCCAGTGTTTTGTTTTCTTAATGAGGTAATGCTATTCTTAATAAACACAACCCAGAAGCAAAGTTAAATATATGCTTAAGCTTTCCTTGGATGATCATTTTTTAAAAAAATAAAATATAGATTATTTTCTGCTTTACTATTAACTTTACTGTTGCTTCAGTGGTTGTCTATTTTAGGGGTGTTTGGAGGATTAATGTTGAGTGTGACACACATTTGTCATTCATTTATGAAGAAGCATACTCAAGCATACTCAATTCTGTAATAATATTTAACTATGTTGTTAAAAAGTTAAAACTCTATTGCCAGAGTTAAAACTCTCTTAGTAACAGTTCAAATTAAACACAGAATCTGAGAATTATCCTTGTTCAGGATTTAATGAAATGAAGGAAAGTTTTCATGAGCTCTTAAGTGCAACCTCATAAATAGTTTGTAATATGGCATGAGAATTTGCTAACCCACCACTATATTTTGAGTTTTTGTTTGGACCAGAGGTGGGTTTCAGCAGGTTCTGACCAGTTCTGGAGAACCAGTAGCAGAAATTTTGAGTAGTTCGGAGAACCGGTAGTAAAAATTCTGACTGGCCCCGCCCCAATCTAATCTCTGCCTCCCAAGTCCCAGCTGATCGGGATTTTGCAGTAACCTTCCCCTGGATTGGGGAGAGAATAGAGATTTTACAGTATCCTTCCCCTGGAGTGGGGTGGGAATGGAGATTTTACACTATCCTTCCCCTGCCCTGCCCACCAAGCCACACCCACCAAGCCATGCCCACAGAACCAGTAGTAAAAAAATGTGAATCCCATCACTGGCTGGGACATCACAAGCAATAGAAATAAAAGTAATAAATATAATCCTCTTTGTCATTCCTTTCCCTGCTTTGTTTTTTTGCGACAAAGGATTATAACTCCTTTAGTACTAATTATAAATTTATGCAAGGTATGAAAATGTGGTTTGTTTGAACCAGGGTTTGTTGAATGACTCTCAACAACCTATTTCACACCTAATACTAATAAGTGTGGATTTAGTGATCACACTAAAGGAAGACTAAATTTGTAGCTGGTCGTATGAACCCAGTTCAAACTCTGGTTTCAACAAGTGATGATACAAGTGAATTCTGGAAGGAAGAGGTTAAAAAGGAACACCACAGTACAATTTCAAGAGCTTCAGAAGTATTACATTTTAAGCAGACTACAGAGGGAAAAATCTCCTCAAGTCTTTCCAAATAGGATATCAGTGGATTTCAAAACAGGTTCTATATCCATCTTAAGATGTGTGGCTTCATGCTCTTTCCAAAAACTGCTAACAGATGCCTGCCTGATATGGTGGTTGTTATATCCCTAGTGGTACTGAAATATTTTACCAACATGCCAAGAGTATCCAACTAATAAGTAAAGATAAAGGTTTCCCCTGTCCAGTCAAGACTGACTCTAGAGAGTAGTGCTAATCTCTGTTTCTTAGTCGAGGAAGCCAGCATTGTCCGAAGGCGCTTCCGTGGTCATGTGGCCAGCATGACTATACATGAAGGTGCATGGAACGGTGTTATCTTCCCACTAAAGTGGTACCTATTTATCTGCTTGCATTTGCATGCTTTCAAACTGCTAGATGGGCAGGAGCTGGGGCAAGTAACAGGAGCTCACCCATCATGTGGCGCTCAAGTCTTGAACGCAGGCTGTCAGCCTTCCAGCTGACACGCTCAGCATCTTTTAACCACTGAGCCATCTGCGAAATGCTCATTCAGTTCTAGACCTATATTTATCTGCATCTGTTTTACTATATTAAACACTATTTCTGATACACATATTTTTCCAGAACTGGTGTGGTGGGGCAAAAACACAGGACCCTGACTATGATACTCTAAATTACATACTCTAAATTATAAGAAGCCTTCTTCTTTTCTGTCAATTCTCAATCTTTCATATCAGGGAAAATGAGTAATATACATTGCCTTGAGGGAAAGGAAAACCCACACCTTGTTCCTGCATTATTCTTTCTGTTGACTGAATTTGAAGTTTACTCAAGTTTTCATCTTTCTGTTTTGGTTCTCACAGAACATTTGGCAATAATTTGAAATGCAGTACAGCAGGGTGCATTTGCACAAGGACTAGATGCTGATGAGTCTATCTCGGTAAAAAGCTGTCTGCATCGTAAAATCTTTGTATTTATACACAATCTGTGCACATGTTAAAATCCTGAAGCATAGCTACTTTTCCCCACCAACTGGGAAGCAATTCACTGGGGGGGTGGGGGTTGATGCAGCCAAGGAAAATGGTCTGATCTTAGAATACTTTTTATAAAGTTGGAAGATTTTTCCATGGCTTCAGGCCATCAGACTCTGCTCTATCTGTAAGTGATGATGGAGTACGGGAAGAAAAATCTAGTAAAACATTACTTGCATCCATCATGTAGACAGCTCTCCTTTCATCACAATGTGCAATGAAATGAAGGGAACCTAGGTAATGTCTCCCCATCTTCTTACTGACTTGTTGGCATCATGAGTCTAAATCTTCAGAAAAAGATAGATTATAAATATATTTTTGAAGTTTTCATGTTTTAAATACTTAGACAAAATAATTTTATCTCTTTGCTTCATTTCTGCATATCAAAAGTGAGTAAGACTCACTGAGACGTCTTTCTCAAATTACTTTAAAGCAGCTGTGAAGAAGAAGATATAAATCATGGATAAAATACTGTGGATCAAGCTTTCCTTATCTTAAGGCCTTCCTGATTTTGCAATTTCACAATACTGCAACTTGTGCTGGCAAGGTACAAATTAGGAAATATGGAGTTAACTGTTTCAAACCCCATCAGTTTCTTTTGTGGATCTTTAAGTGATGTTCTTACAATATATCCTATGCAAATGCATGCTAGTAAATATAGTTTTTAGGGATTCTGATATTCAGCATGGATTTAAGGCAATCTTCATCAACCTGCAGAGTTTTTGTGTCGTAGGACAACATATTTTGTATGCATTATTTCCAGAATGACTGGATGCCAGCCCCAATCCCAGAGATGGCATAGTGAATATCCAACTGAGTTCAGTTCATTGTTTGTTTACCCCTAATAGAATTCTTTATAGAATTCTTTATTGGCCAAGTGTGATTGGATACACAAGGAATTTGTCTTTGGTGCATAAACTCTCAATGTATATACAAACAATAAAGTGAGAAATCATAAGATACCAATAGGAGAAGATAGTAGGAAAGATACAGTCTACTAAATACAGTCTACTACAGTCTAGTACATGGGCATAAGAATGGACAGAAACTTGGCAAACTAATGCCATAATGTAGCAAAAAAAAAACAACAACAACAATTGCTACCAACCTGCCTTCCATTGAGGACCTGTATACAGCATGAGTCAAAAAGAGGCCTGTGAAAATATTTACAGAGCCCTTGCATCCTAGACATAAATTGTTTCAACTCCTACCCTCAAAACGACACTATAGAGCACTGCACACCAAGACAACTAGATATAAGAACACTTTTTTCCCGAACGCCATCATTCTGCTAAACAAATAATTCCCTCCACACTGTCAAACTGTTTACTAAATCTGCATTACTATTAATCTTCTCGTCGTTCTATCACCCATCTCCTTCCACTTATGACTGTATGACTGTAACCTTGTTGCTGGTATCCTTAAGATTTATATTGACTGTTACCCTATGACTATCATTAAGTGTTGTACCTTATGATTCTTAATGAATGTATCTTTTCTTTTATGTACTCCGAGAGCTATGCACCAAAGACAAATGCCTTGTGTGTCCAATCATACTTGGCCAATAGAGAATTCTGTTCTGTTCTGTTCTGTTCTGTTCTGTTCTGTTCTGTTCTATGATTTTATTGCTTATTGTACCATATGACTGTCACTGGGTGTTGTGCCTTGTGATTCTTGACGAGTGTATCTTTTCTTTTTATGTACACTAAGAACATATGCACCAAAGACAAATGCCTTGTGTGTCCAATCACACTTGGCCAATAAAGAATTCTATTCTATTCTGTTTTAACCTACTAGATCTATTGTAAGAGGTTCTAGGATGTGGCTACTGATTGTCTCCCACTGTTCCTCTGGGTGCACATCCCATTACATTGACATCTATATTTAAAAAACAATGGCATTTTGAAAAAATTTGTTGTTG
The DNA here is from genome assembly GCF_059756535.1 of Pantherophis guttatus. Lineage (NCBI taxonomy): Eukaryota > Metazoa > Chordata > Lepidosauria > Squamata > Colubridae > Pantherophis > Pantherophis guttatus. The sequence continues at coordinate 73,048,725 of NC_142068.1, read as the reverse complement.
AGTTTATCCAAAAACAATGTTACTGCTCTTCCAAATTTTATTATCTAATGAGGAAAGGAGGATTTGCAGAGTAGGTTCCAGTTTTCACGTGGAGATTGAGAAGGGATTATCAAATTCAAAAGATTGGGGTTTCTACATTCCTGGAACTAAAAACTGCTGCCATATTGTTTTCTATTAATACGGTATATGTTGTACAAATTATGCTATTTGTTTTATTCTTATTAAATTGAACGAATTCATAATGAAGTATCATATATTTCAGGAAAACATTCCTGAGTCCTAGACCCAGGAAATACAATTTTGTACAAATTCTCTATGTAACAAAATTTGTTTTCAAGATAAGAGAATTAAGCAAACCTGTTATTTTTCATAAAAATTAACAAGGGAGTTAAATCATTTGTATTATATTATACTGTTTACAAATTGATAATTTAATTTCTCTACTGACTTGTATACAATACATTGACATGTATCTTTACTCATTCCCACATTTACATGTGAATAAGGCAAAAATAAGCTGACCATGATAAATATCTAAAAGATCTTGTATATGAAAAAGATATAGACATTTGCTGTGAAGTTACATGCATTTTTGGCAAGGGGAGATTAACATGGAACCTATTCATAGGGGCTTTGTGTGATTTAATAGCTTCCATATTGTGTTTTGAAAGTACAGGGCCTTCATTGTTTAATTATTTATTTTAATTTATGATTTCATAAGCTTCTCATCTTCAAAAGAAATATGGCCCTTATCATGATTTAACCACCCATTAATTCCTGAATGACTTTTTGCTAATGCTAAATAGGAAATCAGCTTCTCATGTTAGGAACAAACATGCAACGAGCCATATAAATCAACATATTGCTGTCTCTAGTTTTTCTTAATTTGGGACATACTTCATTTGTTTACTTCTAGCCCTTTGGTTGTGTTGCTATGAAGAACAAAACCAATTTTATGCTTTTTCATTTGTTAAAGATGATTAATCGAAGCTTTTCAGAGTGTTTCATGGATGTACAACAATAGAGCTGTATTCATTGAACCTAGATTGTGTACAAGTTTTCACAGGATCCCAGCCCTATAAGGGTACAAGTCCTGTATCCATATAATTACACTTAAGCCAGGATAGAGATAAGAGTATGGTTATGGTACACCATTCTGAAAAGAGTTTAGGGGGATATGAAAAGAGATATAGAATTTATGGGGGAAACATCTCATGTCAGTGATTGAAATTAGTCTGTACGTCCAAGTATGAAGAGCTTTTGAACCTAAAAGCTATCTTATTAATTTGCCTAGAGAAAGCATTGTTTGATCGACATCATTACATGATAGGCATAGATGCATCTGTCAGTCTGAGTGTCAACTTGCAAAGCTTTCAAGTTGCCATGAGCAGGAGGGAGGGAGAACTGATAGAGCTGATTGATTTCCCTAACTGAAGCGACATTCCATACATGCTTTCTTACCGTAATCAGTAGGTGGGTGTTGGATTTCACAGCCAGCCAAATTGGTTAACTGGAGAATGTGATTTATGACATGGCCAGGGAGGAGGGGAGAGCCAGGATCATAGGGGAACGTAAATCTATGTGGGATTAGTTCTAACGGCATCTGAATATTGCCGAACTGGTACTCCTAATAAATGACTGTATTTCTTTTGAAGTTTGGCTCATGGCTCATGAATTAATTAGGGCATCTTTTGGAAACTTCACGCTGAGTTAATAGGTCCACTTTATATTTCTTTTTTATCATTATTATCATATTATCATATCATATCATATTATTTCTTAACGCGTACACAAACATTCATCTGGATTCCATGTACAGCTTTCCTGATATTCAAACTGAGATAAGTAGTTTTGGGGAATGTATACACTTGAGTAATATATGCAAGTAAAGTATTATTTTGTGTGCTTTTTCATTAATCCACTTTTTTCTCCATATTGCCATATTCTATGCATTTTTTGTTTCTAGAAAACTGCATTGCAAAATTATGAGAATACATAGTACAAACTTCAAGAGATATGTTCTAATTCTAAATAGAGTTTGGAAGTATCAAATTGATAAATTCTTATGAACTTGTTTTTCCCCTTCATTGCTATGAATATTAATCTACATCATCCATCAAAATGAACAGAAGAGCCCTTGCTGACAGAGTAACATTTAAAAAATGTTCAAGTGTCATTTATATTTCTGGGTTGCAGGTGTACAAATGATAAGAACAGCATAACATGTGATCTAAGTACAGAATATAAAAATCTAATTAACCACACTTACATTATTAAGTTAAGATGGGAGGGGTTGTTTTTTTTTTTGAAAAAAAAAGAACTCTTAATAAAATTGCCTACATACATTGTATAAGGTATTTACACTGACCTTTAAGTCATCTACTGCCCACAAAACTACTGTTCGGTGTGTGAATATGAAACAGAGAAAATTATTGATTACTTTTAGAACCTCATTATCATATAATTAGCCATCAATCTCTTTGATGGAAATTGGAGTTGGAAATATCACACATGGTCCATTCCTAGATTAATTTTTTTACAGGCATGATAATTGATGATAGTTACCTTCTCCTTTCAAATCCCTATTACTTGTTATAGGATCACATTGGATAGTTGGCTCTATTATTCATCGCAAAGTTTCCTCCTCTACTTCCAAGCATCTGCCAAATATCCATACAACTCACTTTCCACAAACAGATTCTATAATGCTAGTCAGGCTGTCCTTGTATTTAGGAACTCCAGTTTGCCAAATGAATTTCCTTTCAGTTAGGTTCAATAGCCATTGGTGAATCAATCCATCATTTGTTCCTTAAACCCTGTTTTTAATGCCATGTATACCAGGGGTGAAATCTAAAATTTGTTACTACCGGTTCTGTGGGCATGGCTTGGTGGGGGGATAATGTGACTGGATGGGCGTGGCCAATTTTTTTTTACTTTTAAAACCATTTTTTCTACAACCTTTTCGGCAAAGAGGTTGTTAAAAAATGCTTTCAAAAGGTTCTGACGATCCCAGCTGAGTTGCCTGATCGGCAGAGACTTTTTTTCTTTTAAATGCCTCTGATGATCAGGCAACTCAGTTTGGATCGTCAGAGGCATTTAAAAGAAAAAAACCTTTTTTTCTTTTAAATGCCTCTGATGATCCAAGCTGAGTTGCCTGATTGTTAGAGGCATTTAAAAGTAAAAAAGTCTCTGCCAATTAGGCAATTCAGCTGGGATCGTCAGAGGCATTTAAAAGAAAAAAAGGGTTTTTTTCTTTTAAAAGCCTTTGACGATCCCAGCTGAGCCACGTGATCATCAAAGGCTTTTTTTTTTTACTTTTAAAAGCATTTTTTTTCAGCCGAAGAGATTGTAGAAAAAATGCTTTTAAAAGTAAAAAAAAAAAAAGCCTCTGATGATTGTGCGGCTCAGCTGGGCATGGGGATGGGGACAGGGATTTTTGCTACCAGTTCTCTGAACCACCCGCCTCCATTGCTACCGGATCGGACGATCCTGTCCGAACTGGGAGCATTTCACTCCTGATGTATACCAATAGCAGTTGACTACTTTGTCAAGGCAATCCATAATAAAACTTGGTCACATGAGAAGATGAACAATTAACCGTCAAAATCTCTTCTTAGGCATTCTTGCCTGGTGGATTAGATTCTTAAGCAATTTCACTCCACCAGTGAAACGGATAGATCAGATGGATATATATTTTCATTTTATTTTTGAATGCTGAAATACCTTTTCTAAATCAGCCACAATTTTGACACATACAGTATGTGTGAGTGCCATCCAAGTGACTTCCCCATCAAACTTCCCCATGGCATCGGACTGGGGTATTTACGAGACCACCTTCTGCTACCAATAGCCTCTCACCGACCAGTACGCTCCCATAGAGAGGGGCTCCTCAGGGTGCCGTCGGCCAAACAGTGTTGACTGGCGGCCCCCAGGGGGAGAGCCTTCTCTGTGGGGGCACCTACCATCTGGAACGAGCTCCCCCCAGAGATACGGAGGATCCCGGACCTGCGCACGTTTCGTCGTGCTCTCAAAACTTTTTTATTTCAGCGGGCTGGCCTGGCCTAACTCTCCTTTTTTAAATTTTTAATTTGTGAGTTTATAAATTGGGTGTTTTAATCTGTGTTTCAGCCAAAATATTTAATAATTTTAAGGGATTTTTTTAATATTTGTATTATTTGTATTTTATCTTGGCTGTTCACTGCCCTGAGTCCTTCGGGAATAGGGCGGTATAGAAATTTGATAAATAAATAAATAAATAAATAAATAAATAAATAAATAAATAAATAAACCAAAGGCTTTTCTCTTCATTTAAACCCAAATACATAGTTGGCCCCATAGTCCATAAATACAAGCTTCCTGTCCACCCATTTGAATTCTGACCCAGCTACAGAGATGCAATAAATAAGAAAAATGATTCAGGCCAGTCATAATGTAGCCTCCAAGCACTGAAAGCCACTGTGATTGTTCATATTTCACTTCTAATGCTAGACATCTGTTATCAAAGTTGTAAACTGCTGCTGATGAATCAAATATCATGAATCAAGGGATTAAAGTTCCGTTTATTGTTTGTTTGAAAAAAAGCCTCCAGAGAGAGAGCCTGAACATGGTTCAGTCAAATCTAACATTTACCTCACAGCTGTTGTACAGCATAAAAGAACTGCGCACAGTACTATACGTAGAGCTAGATCCCACTGAAACAAGATACTCTTAAAGCTCCCTTTAGAAAGCTCAGCAGATATATTGCTTTTTTTTCCTAATATGTACCACTTGTTAGAAAATGTTGTGGTATATATTGCTTTGCAGCTCAGCAATTAGGAGAAAACGGGAAGGGATGGAAAAGTTGGTTTCTTGTTTTAACTGATGAAGAAGCACAAATGCTCTTTAACGTGCCCTGCAATGAACTTTCTGAACATTTAGATGTAAATGTTTCAAGGGCTTTATTTCTGATCAATCCATTGGTTTCTAACAGACCCTTCCAGCCTTATAACCAATTTCATTTTAAGCGCAGAATTGCCAGAGACTGAATCTGAGTGGCTATGGATAGAAAAAAATGAGAGGAGGAATAATAATGATCCTACCAAAAAATCAGACCCATTTTTTTAAAGATTAGATTTTTAAGATTTTTAAGATTTTTAAGATCTGTTCTGTTCTGTTCTATCCTATCCTATCCTTTCCTTTCCTATCCTATCCTATCCTATCCTATCCTATCCTATCCTATCCCATCCTATCCTATCCTATCCTATCCTATTCTATTCTATTCTATTTTACTCTACTCTACTCTACTCTAGATATAGATGATATAGGTATATAGATACCTTTGATTGAATGTCCCTTTTTGCAGCCATCTGTGTGTGAATACTTGACACTGACATTTCAACCATCATAATGCTTTAAAATATTAAATATTTTGAAACGATGGCATATAAAAAGCCTTGATTCTGTAATACAACTCAACAGTTTCAAACAAAATGTTGGTCATATTAAGCCTTTCAGCTAAAGGTTAGAAACTGACTACATTTTCACAATAAGGATATACTTTATTAAATTGTTAAATGTCATATTCAAAGTATATACAAAATAAACAATAAAGACAAATACTCATACTCAGAAATTCATATATGGGCAATGCTTAAGGACCCCTTGTTTTATTTGACTTGGAACAAATGAAAAAACTAAAGATTTCTCCTTTTACTTCTCTTTCTTCTTCCTCCTCCTCCTCTATCTCTCTCCCTCCCTCCCTCTCTCTCACACACACAACCCCCCCCAAAAACACATATCCACAAAGATTCCTCCTCCTCTTCTTCCTCGTCTTCTTCTCTTCTCTTCTCTTCTCTTCTCTTCTCTTCTCTTCTCTTCTCTTCTCTTCTCTTCTTCTTCTCTTCTACTTTTTCACACTTCTATTCAATCCTCCAAACCATATAAACTAGGACAGGAAGAGCAGTAATCAATTTATATATGGAAAGGAAGACAAAGCCAAGAGGAAACAAAATTCCCACAGCTACTAAATCTTATACAAAAGGCTATAATGGCAAACTTGACTGCGAGCACCCAAGGTCAACTAATAAATCACAATGATCGGACCAAATGACACCGAACAGCACTACATAAACTTTTCTAATATAAGGTATAAATCCTTGATGAAATGCTGTCACTCAGCCAGGGAAGCAAACAGAGCACTGGGACAGTGTGGCACAGCAATATAATATGATGAAATACTGTGACACGGTGTGACATGTTGATTGCACTTGACTGAATCCCATAGTTCGGATCCTCTTGCAAAACCAGGAATGCAAGTTAATCTGAGCATAAACATTAACCAAAATCTGATTAAAGAATAACTGATTGGTAAGGCAACATACTTAAGGGGCAATTTATTCCTGCTAAATGATCTTAACAGATGTTTAAATGCCACATGTTTTAAGTATACCTTTACAGGCAGAGTCAGTATAATATGGGTGAAGTTTCTCCTTCTCTTCGCTGAATTTTTTTTTACAATACTATATTATGCCACAAACTCTACAGATGAGAATTCCAGCAGCTGTTTAATTATCTGTAAATCTGTAATATCTTTTCTTTTTCTATTCACAAGTTTCCTTGTTGCTTCCGAAACATAAAACATAATGGCTGATTCTGCATCATAAAATAAGAGAACACTTGCTAGCATCTTCAAAATCTACTAACTATTATGGCTAGAAAGGCATAATTACTTTGAACACTAGTTCCTGGGAATAACAACAGAGAAGACTATTACTGTATATTCAAATATTTATCTCCCATAAAAATCCAGTTTTATCCCAAGGGAATAGCATATTGAGCTCCGTAGCCCTATCTTCTGATCCAGCACAATTTGTTTTGTATTAATTTTCAGATATTTCAGACATAACGAAAGAACAAGATTTGTTATGTGGAAAATGTATGGGAGATGATAGGAAAAGTAGGCAACCATAAATAATGCCAAGTATGTGCTCCTAATTAAATATATTAATTGCAGCCTAAGCTTAAACAGCATACTAAAAAGCAGAGACATCACTCTGCCAACAAAAGTGCGTATAGTCAAGGCTATGGTTTTCCCAGTTGCAATGCATGGTTGTGAAAGTTGGACCATAAGAAAGGCTGAGTGCCAAAGAATTGGGGCCTTTGAACTATGGTGCTGGAGAAGACTCCTGCGAGTCCCTTGGACTGCAAGGCGATCAAACCAGTCAGTCCTAGAGGAGATAATTCCTGACTGCTCTTTAGAAGGCCAGATCCTGAAGATGAAACTCAAATTGCAAGGTATGGTTGTGAAAGTTGGACCATAAGAAAGGCTGAGTGCCAAAGAATTGAGGCCTTTGAACTATGGTGCTGGAGAAGACTCCTGTGAGTCCCTTGGACTGCAAGGCGATCAAACCGGTCAGTCCTAGAGGAGATCAATCCTGATTGATCTTTAGAAGGCCAGATCCTGAAGATGAAACTCAAATGCTTTGGCCATCTAATGAGAAGGAAGGACTCATTGGAGAAGACCCTAATACTGGGAAAGATTGAGGGCAAAAGAAGGGGACAATAGAGAATGAGATGGCTGGATGGAGTCACTGAAGCAGTAGGCGTGACCTTAAATGGACTCCAGAGGATGGTAGAGGACAGGAAGACCTGGAGGAACATTGTCCATGGGGTCATGATGGGTTGGACACAACTTTGCAACTAACAACAACAAGACTTAAACATTTTCATTTGGCTACCTTGTATCAACTTTAATTAGACTTATTTCTTATAAGGGTTGACACTTGAATATTTTGTACTGATCAGTGGTCATTATCACTATATGGTCAGGATATGTTGCATAAAAACAAGAAATTAGCACCATCATACAGCTGCTTTAAAAATAGAGAAATCAGTATAGGTACAGAGTACATTCCTATTATCCACGGTTGATATTAATATTAAAGATATTACCATATCAATGGCAATTGCACTTGAACAGATATCACCATATAGATATCTGTTCATGTTAATCCCAAAAATTAATTCTGTTAAGAAAAATGTATCTTCTTCTACTGCTTTATTTTTCCCTATGTATTTTTTCTAATTAAACTTCTTTATTATAAAAAAAAATAGAACAAGATGTCAGAAACATAGCAATGAATTGGCAATCAACTAAAGGAAAGTTGAAATATTTGTAAACAGTTCAGATTACAGTTAATTAGTATTTACTAATTAACTGTAATCTACACTGTTTGCAAATATCAAGGAATACAAAATATGCACTGAACTATAATATGCCTGCTTTATTTTCCCTCCCCAAGAAATAAAAGCAAAAAGGAATAAATAAATGAAACACACATTTTTAGCTATGAGCAAGTCTATTCCGTTCCAAACAGATAATAAGTATTTTTTAAAAAACTATTTTTTTTATTATTTCCTCCTTGTCTTTCAATATAGGAACTTTGTGAAGAATATAGAAAAAGAGTAAGAAATAGTAACATAAAGAAATTAAAGGCATTAAGAAAAGAAAACACAGGAATAAAAAAACCTAGTTTATACTCATAAAATTCCCTATAGTCATTCATATCTTTCTGTGCTCTGTGTATACCATATCTATACATTTTATATGTAGCCCATTGCTCTTTAATTTTTTCATTTCTCTCTTTGTGAGGATCTAATGTACTCCACAATATTCTTGGTCTTTTCTTCCTTCAAACTCATCCACTCTTACTTCATGTATCCGTTTTGCAATTCGACCATCATTTATTCTCTTTACATGACCAAACAGTCTCAAAGAATTATTTATGTACCAGTTGTTCACTTATACAAACCCTTCCTCGTCTTGTTTTACAAAATATATTTTAAGTACTCCATTGCAACTGCATTGCATTCTCCTTGATGTTGCTCCAGACATATCCATCTGTTACTTCCATACGACAAAGCAAACAGAAGCATGTTTTTTGTAAATAGATGACATGAAGTCATATGCCACCACTAACACCATTTATCTTAAAAGTGCTGGGTGCATTTTCTCGTATTTAGCCAAAATTCTACTAAGATAGAAAAAAATCATCTACTTGCCATAGTTCTTTGCCATTTATGTAGAACATGCAAAACCTGGTGCTGGTTGTCATCTATAAGGCTCTTCACAGTAGGAGAACTGAGTATTTGTAGGACTACCCATGTCCAGTTGTTCTGCACATCCTATAAGATTTCACAGGCTCTTCTGGATAAGTGTTTGGCCTTGCTAAGTACTCTTTGTGGTGATGCAATTGCATCTGTATTTCTTAAATTGTGATATCTGATTCTGTTTTTTCTCCCAGTACAGTAATTTTTTTTATTTTTATGAACTTTTGATTGATCTTTAAATCCTCCATAAGTCACATAGACGTGTGAGTGAGTGGGTGGCCTTAAAAATTGATTAAACAAATAAAGAAATAAATGCAATCATTCATTTTGTTTTCCCCATTACTACCTTACTCTGTACATTTATATTCAGATCCACACTTTTTCTTCCATCATATTCACTGCAAAATATTGGGATTCTTTTGCACTGTTAGAAAATATCAATATCTGTCAGTTGGTCTATCTATCTATCTATCTATCTATCTATCTATCTATCTATCTATCTATCTATCTATCTATCTATCTAAAATATATTAAATACCCAAGGGAACTATTTATGAAATATTTCATTTATTCGTATGAACTGATTCCATCACAAACTGCTGTTACTGAATTCAGTAACCAGCCTTTAGCTCCATATTTATTCAAAACATTCTATAAATCAAGCATATTCATTTTATCATACATTTTCTTTAAATCAATGCAACACCCTCCGTTCTCCTATTCATACATTCGTCAGTGACTTCCCGAGGAGCAAATTTTGATATGTACAGTCCCTGCTTCGCAAAATAATAATAATAAAATTACCACCCAAGCCTGTGCTTTATAATTCTGTCAAACAGCTTTTCAGGCACATTTAATAAACAAATCTGTCTGTAGTTATTTTAGTCACTCTGCCTACCTTTCTATATGTACAAAAATAGTAAAAGTTTTTTTTTTTAAATTGTCACACAGAGATGCAATTTTCACACATTTGTTAAACAAATTATGAACAAACCATATCTCCACCTTCATTTTAGCATTTCTCCAGTTATGCTATCTCCACCTGCAGTCTTATGATTTTTAAGTTTTCAACATTCTTACAACATTTATTACCTCCTGTTCATCACTATTTTCTTCTTGGATAGCTAACGTTTTTGAATGCTAATATTTATAGCATTCAGTTCAATTTCACTCACCAACATGTCATTATCTGTTCTAATCAGTTCTTCAGTATTCCTTCCTTCCAGTTTGATCAACAATTGTGTTATTCCTTTTATATTTTAATTCCAGTCAACTGCTGAAGGTTCATTGTTTATCTTTCTCCATTGGCTTCTGAAGCAACAACTAACTTCCATCAAAATTGTTCTTCATTTTCTCTTCCTTTTTTCTCCTTCACTATATTCTTAGCAGTTACTTTTCCTTTCTATGTTCTAAAACTTTTTAATACTGAATCCTACTAACTATGAAGTATACTACAGGCAGTCCTAGACTTACCACCACAAATGAGCCATAATTTCACAGATGTTAAGTGAGTCACTGCAATGTTCAGTTAATAACATGGTTGTTAAGTGAACCTACTTCCCCATTGACTTTGAATGTCAGAAGAGTGCAAAAGGGGATCACATGACCCCTGCAACCGTCATAAATATGAGTCAGTTGCCCAAAATCCGAATTTTTATCACGTGCCCATGGGGATGTTTTGATAGTCATAAGTGTGAAAAATAGTCATAAGTGACTTTTTTTCAGTGCCGTTGTGAACTTTTGAAAAGTCACTGAACAAACAGTTGTAAGTCAAAACTACCTGTAGATGCTGTATACATTCAGGATGATTTATCCTATCGAAACTCAAAATTATTTTTTCTGCCACGAATTTCATTATTGTCTAACAATGCAAGTAGCTTTATTGGAGAAGAGATTAAGATAACCTTTATTGTTAGTTTTTACTGGCAGCACAATGGCACACATTAAAAATGAAATTCTACCCACACACATACATGATACACATATACACTTGCTATACATACATACACATACACACATATGTGTGTGTATAGCATGTGTATATGTGTATGTATAACAAACACACACACACACACATATATATTACAAACTATTCTAAAAATACAAGTTCCAGGTATATTAGTAAAAAAAGAAGCAGACATACTGCGAACTCCGGAACATAAGATTTTAAAATTTTAAAAGAATTAAAATTTTATTTTACTAAGCTTTCATCAGCCATCTGCTGACATCGTCAGAGTATTAAACTACCATTACAGAGATCTCTGCCTTTATATGCCATTAATAAATTTAGCCCTTGCGCTCCCAGATCTGGACACATATGAAGGAGCACAACCACACATTTGATTTTCAAGAAGCTGAGGTTATTGCCCATGATAAGACTAAAGGAGGACGCCTACTAAAAGAAGCCTGGTTCTCCAATAACAATTCCATCAATAGGCATATCGAACTGCCACCAGCCACCGGCCTACTCGGCCTACCTGGTTTGAGACACCAGGAAAGACCCTGCAGGAGGAGCAGAGATGGCTTTCCATCAGTGAGCAGAGACCAAAGGCACCCACCCGCCACCTCTGGGCATGCAGACTCAGCCTGTGAAGGCACAGTTAGTCCTGACCAAACACAGAGCAACCCGGCAGGGCTATCTCAAACTGCAACAGATAGGATTAATGAGAAACAAACCTGGCTGACCACAAGGTCACAGACAAGGCAGCAAATTGCAATGGCTGACAGGCTAACATCCCCCCCCACTGATAGGCAAGCTTGGAGGGAGGAAACAATAGGAATCAAGCCTCTATCATCCAGCATGACGACAGCAAAAACAACAAGCTGATTACAAGTGGGAGACGGCTGGAAGAGCTTATTACACAAGCAAGGGCTAAGAGAAAACTTGATAGATCACAAAGTTGATACTATATATGGAACAAATCTGTGGCTGAATCTGGATGTTCTGCATCAGGTACCACGAAGCCTCCTCCCAGAAGGTAACAAAGAAAAGAGGTCATGAAGAGGATGTGTAGCATCCCAGACAATCCTGCAGACCCTGCTCAAGCATTGCTTATGAGCTATGTATGCTATTACTTAATATACTCAGGGAAATTTATGAAATCATAGTCTCATAACAAGTCAGGTTTCTGAATTAACCTTTTCCATATTTCAGCCTTCATACACTATTCTTCCTTCTCTGGTCATTCAAGCACTAGTAATAGCAACGTTAGTAATAGTAATTGATCTTTATCTCATACTTTTCAAATGCATTATCTGAACGGGTTACGATAAAGTCATGAAAACAAATCGAAGCAATGTTGGACTGCACTAAAATCAGCAGCCTTATAAAAGCTACGTCTTATTTACCAGACACATTATCACCAGACTGTAACTGTGAACATTAGGCAGTCAAATTAAAAACCCTAACGGCAGAAATTCATTTAAGAGAAACCAACAACCTAAATAATGAAGATGTAGAAGTGAATTGGAATAAATTTAAAAATGCAATAGTAGAGGTAACAAACTCAAAACAAAGAGAGAGGTACCACAAGAAACAACAGTGGATGATGGATGAAATTCTTCATCTCATGGATGAAAGACGCGCTTATAAAAATAAAAACAAAGAAAAATACAATGAATTGCAGAAAACAAGTAGAAGAAAAATTTGACTTGCAAAAGAAAAGTGGTTTGCAAAGAGATGCAAAGAAATAGAAGAGTCAGAGCGTACTCATGATAATTTCAATTTACACAAAAAAGTGAAAGAAGCAGCAGGTGTCTACAAAAAGAAAACCAACAACTTAGTCGACAAGGACGGGAAAATCATCTTGGATGAGGATGAAAAACTAAAAAGATGGAAGGAATATATTGAAGAACTTTTTGAGGACACTAGGGATGATATTGATATGGGAAGTATAACAACTGGACCAAACATCACTATGGAGGAGGTTGAACACACAATAAAAATAGCAAAAATAAGAAAAGCCACAGCACCTGATGATATCCCAGTAGAAATTTTAAAATTTCTGGAAGACAATGGGAAGAAATTTTTACTGCAGCTCTTCAATCAAATATATGAAACAGGAAAGATATCAAATGATTGGCTAAAGTCAACCTTTGTGACAATCCCCCCAAAAATAAATGCAAAGAAGTGTACTGAATACAGAACAATAGGCTTAATGAGTCATGCCCTGAAAATATTCCTGAGAATAATTCACACAAGAATATACAACAAAATTGAGTAGTGTCTAAGTAACACACAATTTGGTTTCAGAAACAATCTTGGTACACAAGATGTCCTATTCAGCATTCAAGTTCTTGTACAGCACTGTAGAGATGTCAATCACAGTGTTTACATATGCTTCATCGATTTTGAAAAAGCATTTGATAAAATAAGACACAGCAAACTATTACAAATCCTGAAACAAGTGGGACTAGATGACAAAGACATCCGAATCATAAAGAATCTATATTGGCATCAGGTAGCAAATGTGAGACTAGGCCAAAAATACTCAGATGATGCAGAAATACGAAGAGGGGTCAGACAGGGCTCTATTCTGTCTCCTCTGTTATTTAATATCTACTCTGAGTCAATTTTCAATGAAGCACTGGAAAACATTGATGCTGGCCTCAAAGTAAATGGTGTTCAGATCAACAATTTAAGATATGCTGATGATACAGTTCTGCTTGCCAGTAAGCATGAAGACCTTCAGCTCCTCATCAACAGAGTCTCAGAAATATCTGAAAAATATGGCTTGAAATTTAACACCTCAAAAACCAAGATCATGGTCGTCAGCAAACAACCCATTAATTTACCACTGATAAATTCGGAAGGAATACCATTAGAAAAAGTTGAATGGATCACGTACCTCAGTTTTAATTTACATGAAAGCTGGGACATGATCAGTGAAGTAAAGACAATGATAGAAAAAGTTCGAACAGCATTCTTCAAAATGAAAAAGGTCTTCTACAGTCACGACATAAGCCTAAGACTGAAAATCAGTCTTGTCAGATGTTACATCTTTTCTATCCTGCTCTACGTAGTAGAGAGTTGGTCTCTGACAGAAAACCACTTGAATAAACTAGAAGCATTTGAAATGTGGATTTAAGGACAACTGTTACGTATAAACTGGGTTAACAAAATCACAAATGAGGAGGTGATAAGCCGCCTGGCAAAGCAAAGGGAAATAATCAAAGCCATTAAAAAGCGAAAGTTAGAATATTTTGGACATGTGATGCGACACCCAGAAAAATACGGCATCCTTCACTTAATCCTCCAGGGAAAGATTGAAGGCAAACGAAGTCCAGGCAGAAGAAGAATATCATGGCTTCAAAACCTAAGGGACTGGTTTGGACAAAACTCAGCAGCACTTTTTCATACGGCTGTTGACAAAAATAGGATTGCCAACATGACCGCCAACGTCCGATGATGGATATGGCACAACAAGAAGAAGAATGGCAGAAATTCAAGCAAAAAAACCCAACAACAACCATCCCACAGCAAGTTAACTAAACAATACCATCTTAAACAAACAGGCCAAGATGCTACAAACAAACAAACAAACAAACACATACATACATACATATGGTGATCCTAGCTCAAATACAATGAAATGCAATTAATTGCCTCAGGGGTGAGATGTAAAATTTGTTACTACTGGTTCTGTGGGCGTGGCTTGGTGGGGGGGTTAATGTGACTGTGTGGGCATGGCCAACTTTTTTTTTAACTTTTCAAAGCATTTTTTCTAATGCTTTGAAAATCCTCTGCCGATCAGGCAACTCAGCTGGGATCGTCAGAGACTTTTCAAAGCATTTTTTTTACCACCTCTTCAGCCAAGAGGTTGCAGAAAAACATGCTTTGAAAAGCCTCTGACTATCCCAGCTGAGCCGCGTGATCATCAGAGGCTTTTTTTTTTACTTTTAAAAGCATTTTTTCATCGGAAGAGGCTGTAGAAAAAATGCTTTTAAAAGTAAAAAAAAAAAGCCTCTGATAATCCTGCGGCTCAGCTGGGCATGGTGGGGGGGAGCACAGGGATTTTTGCTACCGGTTCTCCGAACCATCTGCTGCCATCGCTACCGGATCGGGTGATCCGGTCTGAACCGGGAGCATTTCACCCCTGAATTGCCTTCTACCAGACATATTTATCTTACCGTGTTTCTAGCCTGCGTTCCTCCTAATTAACTGGACTTTTATATTTCACAGTGTTTTAATTTTAATTAAAGACCATCTAAGGTGAGGGAGAGAGAAGGGGCTGATATATACCCCAATTGTACCCCTTGTTTGTTACTTAGCACAGTAGCTATTGGGAGCTATAG
Organism: Pantherophis guttatus; assembly: GCF_059756535.1. NCBI lineage: Eukaryota > Metazoa > Chordata > Lepidosauria > Squamata > Colubridae > Pantherophis > Pantherophis guttatus. The sequence continues at coordinate 73,033,344 of NC_142068.1, read as the reverse complement.
GGGCAGAAGACAGAAAGGAAGACCATTCATTCATTCATTCATTCATTCATTCATTCATTCATTCATTCATTCATTTTGTAGTACAGTGGACTAAAGCACTGTTATTAACATCTGCTGCTTGCAATTACTGGAAGTTCAAATCTCACCAGGCTCAAGGTTGACTCAGCCTTCCATCCTTTCAAAAGTAGGTAAAATGAGGACCCAGATTGTGGGGTAAAATGAGGACCCAGATTGTGGGGGCAATAAGCTGACTTTGTATAAATATACAAAAGTGTGAAGGCTATTGCTTAATGCATTGTAAGTCGCCCTGAGTCTCCGGAGAAGGGCGGCATATAAATTAAAGCAAAAAAAAAAAAAATCATTCATTCATTCTCTATAGCTACTGATCTCAATCCAAGTGGCACAGTAATAGAAGAGATTATCTCTAGTCTTCCATCTGGAGACATGCTTTTAATGTCTGCAATTCGCTTCTGTTAAATGTCGAAATACATGGTGCTATGTTTTTTCTTCTTTTATATTTACAATGCAATGGAAGTAGGCTGTGCTTACTTCAGAAATGCAATATTTTTAGGACCTCAAAAGCATTCTGGAATAAAAAGTGGAAATATATGCAGTTTTCATTTTTAAACCATCCTGCACACCTAAACTCACGTACCTTAGAATTGTCACACTTTGTATATTTATTGGAATTTGAAAGTATAATTTGGCCCCTTTGCTTTAAAGTGGTTTCAAACCCTGTCAGCCAATGATTCTACATCATGCAGAGCTCCAAAAATGCTAGTATTCTTCTGTTTGGCTTGACTGATTGGAAAATAATACAAGCCAAGACAGAAACACCATCAATGTGATCACAAAACAAAGTTACAGTCAATTTTGTCATTTGGGGATTCTGAATTTGTAACTGCAAAATCGCTACGTACAGCGCTTTTGCAGTCATTTGTTCACACGGAGAGTGGCAAAAAGTTTGAGTCACCCAATACGCATATTCCCAGCTGACGTTTCAGTATTCATAAATTCAACGTTCATAGTAACTTTCTGGAATGTAACTACCACGAATGACAAGAATGATTGTATATCCTTTGGGGCCTAATCAAAAGCTTGTCTTTGCCTTGAGAGAAGAAGTCAGAAATAAAAATAAGAAAAAAAAAGACCCTATAAACAAACTATGTGCTTTTGCCTTTCCTTCTTTTCATGAAAAAGGCAGCGGCCACGGAGCAGAAATGAGGCGTCTCCTTCTTGAATTGGAGAATTATTCTCTCTGCTTGTGCTCTGTGCACCAGAACTGTGCAAAGGCAAAAGTCTTCCCGTTACAAATTAAGACAATTTGGGGGAATTAAAGGGGAGTGACTTAGAAGCTTTGTCTCTAATTGTAAACATTGTGCAAGAAAAAGATATTGGAGTGTGTGTATGTTTTTGTTTTTCCAAAATGCTTTAATAGGTGGATAGGAAGGCCTGAAAAAATACCAACTAATTAATTGCAGGGGTGGGTTCTACATACCTTTACTACCGGTCCACATTGCGCCTGCGTGCATTGTCTCACTTAGCTCTCGTGCGCAGGTGGTCTTCTGCACCTGCGCAGATTACCTATGACAACGTCTGGGTCAATGGGTGGAGCCTCCCGCCAGTTTAATTACTGGTTCGTCTGAACCGGTCCGAACCAGGGGCAACCCACCACAGATTAATAGTACTTAGTATGATGGGACTTACTTCTAAGGAACTGAGTCAAGGTAAGACTATTATTATTCATTTATTTTTATTTGTTTTGAAATTTATTTGCCGCCCATCTCGTTCCAAAGAAACTCTGGGTGGCTTATAACATTAAAAACATTAAAAATCACATAAATATAAAGATACCCATAAAAATCCCAATACAAAGAGAATAAAATGATTGATGCAAGATGGAGGAGGAGGAGGCAGCCGGTTTCACAGGGGGGAGGAGGGAGAAAAGAGGGGTTAACTCTTGCTTAATCAACCAGTCATAGTTTGAAGCTCTCCCATTGGGGTCCCAAGCCATCTGGCAGAGCCAGAGATACTCCAAAGGACAGGAGCCGCAGCAGAGAAGGCTCTTCTCCAGGATCCCACCAATCAAAATTCCTCGACCGATGGGATACGCAGTATGCTCTCTCTGCTGGGGCGGAGATGCAGTCCCATCAGGGTGAGATGGCTCTTCAAATAATCAATTAAATGGTACATTTACTCTTGCTTTTATATTGTGTGGCACAAATCTAAGAAAACTATTTTCACTGTATTTGGTGGAGCTGACTATAGCAATAGCAATAGCACTTAGACTTATATACCACTTCACAGTGCTTTCCAGCCCTCCCTAAGCGGTTTACAGAGTCAGCATATTATCCCCAACAACCTGGGTCCTCATTTTACCCACCTCGGAAGGATGGAAGGCTGAGTCAACCTTAAGCCTGGTGAGATTCGATCTGCCAAATTGTAGTCAGCCCGCAGTCAGGAGAAGGAGCCTGCAGTATTGCATTCTAACTACTGCACCACTATGGCTGATGGTGCACTATAATGCTGAGTGCAATGATAAGTTATTGATATAAAAATAATATCAATATTGTAGTATTTATATATATGCCTGTAAACACATACATAATTCCCTGCTTAATACCTGTCATTTACAAGGGATGTTATCTCCTGAAGAGGCATCAAAATAACAGCATGTGACATTGGCCAAGACAAAATTATTGACTACCAATTAATCATAACATTTCTCTTCAAACAGAGCCATGAATCTGAAAAGCCAAATATCAAACTGTGTAGAAAGTATGTTAACACCAACTTTGCAATTTAAGCCTGACAGTGATTTTATAAATTCAGGTGTTAGCTCTGGAAATTGTTCACTGGGGATTTTAAAGCGCTTTAATTTTCTTCAGGTTTAATTAGGCTGTGTACACACAATTCTATCTTAACTAGGATATTGATGAACATTGAAATGCTGCAGCTAAGAACATGATGCATTAGTTGTTTATTCACCTTTTGTACAATTAGTGAGGACTATAGTTATTCCAGGGGCATAATAAGGAAGGATAGGTTGGGAGAAGCACAAGTTAAACACCTCTCTACAAGGATCGGCATATTAAAAGTTCTCATTAGCTACTTCCCCGATTGTCCATAAAACATCTGACAAAATGTAGAGCTCGGTAGGTGGTATGCACATTTTTTTCTCATGCTGAATAAAAACACAGTATGAGTCCAATTTGCTTCCAGGTTGTCAACGTTTTTCTTTATATGTTTTAAGCTTCATATGAGGTGTTAGGGAGTTTTTAAAATGCTCAGTTTTCAGCTTGAGCTGTTTTCCTGTCTGGGTGTTTCTGATGCTGAAGAGTGTTACTAAATATGCAGTTGGCTGTCAATCTTGTTCATGTCAGACTTAATATGATGAGGTCTGCCTAGGACTTAGATGGGAGATACTAGGAATTACTAAGGGTGTAGGCTAGACTGGGAAGTCAAAAACATCTTGCAAGAAGACAATGGCAAACCAGTTAGATACCCCTGGTAAGAAAACTGCCTGGTTGTGTTGATTTTAAAATCCACATTTCAGGTAGATTACAACTATCAAAATTAGCAAGCAATAAAAATTAAAGCAGATAAATGAAAATTATTAAAACAAATATTATTAAAATCAAAATTATTTCCAATAACAATTAAAAAAAAACCCTGACAAAATAGATGAGTCTTTATCCTTTTTCTAAAAGACTTAGAGAGAGGGCCACAAAGATATTTCTTGAACGGTACATTCCATAATAGAAGGACCAGGCAGAAGGACCTGTGACACATAGTAGTTACTGATAGAAGAGAATATTTGTAGCTCAGAGTTGAACTGTGGGGTCCTTGGTACTTTCTGAGCTTGACTGGCTTCTTGCGGACTTTTCATTACCAAACTAGGTAGCATCACTAGAGCTAGAGTAGGACACCAAGTACATATAGAAAAACAAAGGTATCCAGAGTAACACCAAGGACCCTTTATAGTGGTTAAGTGAGCTCCTTGCTTTGGGGATATTCAGAGGCCCTTGGTAAAATTTATTTCTTCAGTGGTCATGCAGATAATCTACTCCAAATCAAGTTTTCTGAAGGCTGTCTTTATCTTTCCTAGTTTATTGGGTTTTTTTTTTATTATTACTGCTCTCCTTATTGGACAAAATCACAATCCTATGCAGTTTTCTGACAAGAAGATCCATCAGATGCAGTTGGATTTGTTTCCAAATAGGACAAAGCAGCATGCAAACAGTCTGCAAATAAGGAAGACTCTCTAAACTTGTATTCAAATAAGATAAATAAATTATCACAGCTATTGTGAATGATTATTAGTGGTGGTTGTTTCCCTTGGCTGCATTTTATTTTATTTTATTATTTCATTTTATTTTGATTTTATTTCTAAAGCTGCCCATCTCATCGAGCGACTGTAGGCAGTGCATATCATAAGACATAAAAACAAATAAAACTTTTAAAACAACTAAAGCATACAAAAGAAATATATATGGCACCAAGTAAAACTATTACTATGGATGTTAATACAGTCCCTGTTATGTTATTTATAATTTTGTACTATTGTTTTTTAATCTTTAATTATTGGTAGCTGTCCAAAGTCAAACACTTATGATGGGTGGCCATATATATTAAATAAAACAAAATACAATTTTCTGAGAGGATCTAATTGCTGGACTTTACTACTGTGTGGATTTTATCATGGAGGATATGTTAACTGTTTGCCAAGTGAGGATTTATTAATTAATGATATATTATTATATATGTTTTTATATGATATTTTATTATGGTAAAGCACCCTGAAACTACTATTGCCCTTTAATAACCTGGAAATAATTAGATTATTATAAAGTATAATCTAATTAATTGAATTATTGTAGAAAAAATATTGATTTTCAAAAATATTGTAAGATGACAAAATGAAAACTCATAAACAAGTTCAAAGAAAATTTACAGTTAAAAAAACATTTGGAATACATAGCACCTTTTAAATAAAACAATTTGTGAGAATTATTTGTTCTACATGTATTTGGATTAGGAATTAAAAAATTGATCTACATTTAATTAGTTAGTAATATACAAAATAGCTCATTATTATCAATTTACAACTGCTAAGAATATATTGCCTGCTATTTGGAAATTCAATCACTTTTTTATACACTACTTGCTAGTTGAATATTCTTGCACCATTTAATGCTAAAATGCTTCATAAGAAAAAAAAAGTATAGGGAAGTGTTTTAACAATGGTCCAGTAATCCTAGTTGAATTCAATTTTGTATCTGATTTACACTTTTTAAAGCTATTATTTGCTTTCAATTTTTTTATTTCAGTTTAAAGATTTTCTTGATAGAATTAGGTAGAATAGAAACAATAAGTTCCAATAGAAGGAGAAATGTCTTTGAACGAAACCTAAATAAAAACAGCACTTCAGTTGCAATTTCCTATCTTAGGTTCCGAGTACATTTTTAATTAATAGAATGCATACAATTATATCTATCTGTTGGTGTTTTATTTTTTACCTCACTTTAAGTGCAGAGAAATGTATAGTTCTCTAACTCTACAATAATCAATCACTAGCTTGATTATTTCTTTTCTTAGGGATGATTAAAATTGCCCCAGTACAATTACTAAAGGCAAGAATAAAAGTTCACACTTGTATTGGAGATATTTATTTTCTTCGCTACCAGCAATTAGGCCGGGGTTAAAAAAAAAAGTCTTAATTTGTACATCATATATAAAAGATAAAGTATAGACTAAGAGAACTTCCCTACTAGCCATCATTTTAGATGGGAGTGGGCTCTCTCAAAATGATTACTTTAGGAGATCTTTTCCCTTCATTGCACATGTCTTTTATGTATGGAAGAGCAAGTTCAAACTTGTCAGCCAAGAGTGGTTTATCCTGGAGTCAGCCTATTAGTTCCAATGCATTTAACCCAAATTAAAATTTCAAAATGCTGGACAGCCATGTCATTAGCACATTTTGATGCATTACCATCGGTGGTGGGATTCAAGTAATTTAACAACCAGTTCTCTGCCCTAATGATTTCTTCCAAAAACCAGTTTGCCAAACTGCTCAGAAAGTTAACAACCAGTTCTCCTGAAGTGGTGCGAACTGGCAGAATCCCACCACTGATTACCATACAGGAAGTGAAATATAGGAAAATTGGTTTGTGTATCTGTGGCAGTGGTGAAATTCAAATTTTTTTACTACCAGTTCTGTGGGTGTGGCGTGGTGTGGCTTGTTGGGCGTGGTGTGGCTTGTTGGGCGTGTCAGGGGAAGGATACTGCAAAATGTCCATTCTCACCCCACTCCAGGGGAAGGATACTGCCAAATTCCCATTCCCTCCCCACTCCTGGGGGAAGGATATTGCAAAATCTCCATTCCCACTCCACTCTGGGGCCAGTCAGAGGTGGTATTTGCCGGTTCTCTGAACTACTCAAAATTTCCACTACTGGTTCTCCAGAACCTGTCAGAACCTGCTGAATTTCACCCCTAATCTGTGGTCTTTGATCACAGTAATAAAATTTCCTCTGTTGATGAAACACAGAGGTCTTGCTTATTTAGCTATAACTAAAATAGCAATACAATACAATATAATACAATAACAACATAAAATAAAATAGCAGTAACTGCGACAGGGATCTTGGAATCCTAGTGAACAATCACTTAAATATGAACCAGCAGTGTGCAGCAGCTGCCAAAAAAAGTCAATGCAATCCTAGGTTGAATTAACAGAGAGATAGAATCAAGATCATGTGAAGGGTTAGTACTACTTAACTACCTTGGTAAGACCTTACTTGGAATACTGCATCTAGTTTTGGACACCACAATATAAAAAAGATATTGAGACTTTGGAAAGAGTGCAGAGAAGAGGGGCAAAGATGATTAGAGGTCTGTAGGCTAAAAGATATGAAGAACTGTTGAAGGAACTGGGTATGTCTAGTTGAAAGACTGGGGTAATAGGATAGCAGTGTTCCAATATTTGAGGGGCTGCCACAAAAACGAGAGGGACAACCTATTTTTCAAAGCAACGAAGGCAAAACAAGAAGCAGCCATTGAAAACTAACCAAAGAAAGAAGCAACCTAGAACTAAGGAGAAATTTCCTGACGGTGAGAACAATCAACCAGTGGAACAGCTTGCCTTGAGAAGTTGTGGGTGCTCCATATATTTTAAGAAGAGACTGGACAGCCATTTGTCTGAAATGGTATAGGGCCATGATGGCGAACCTATGGCATACGTGCCGGAACTGACACACAGAGACATCTCTCCGGGCACACCAGCCGTTGCCCGTTGCTCTTCCGGGTTCAGAAGACAGCTGGTCTTTGCACGCTTATGCACACCAGAAATCGGAAGCCTTGGTGATTGGCGTGCATGTGCATGCCAGAAACCAGAAGCTTAGCTTCCTGGCATGCGCATACATGCTGAGGACCTGCTGTTTGGGTTTCTGGCACTGTCCCACATGCACCCATGAACTACCATTTTGCAACTTGGTGCCGAAAAGTTTTGCCTACACTGGTACAGGGCCTCCTGCTTGATCAGGAGGATGGACTAGAATTCCTCCAAGGTTTCTTCCAACTCTGGAAGCTGAAATAAGGTAAGGCTTCATTTGTATCTTTGTAGAGTGCTAGCCGGACTTTTAAAACAAGGTAATTTTTATCTTGTCTCCTTTAGTCTGGGATTCTTGAATTTTCCTCTCTTTTACTACAGTACTATTAGTTAAATGAAATACCCACTTGAATGGTTATTTTTTTCATTAGCAGTCCCTTTTTCTTTATAATTTATATTGCTGAATTCTGCCAGACCTTCCTGTCTAATTTCCTGAGAAATCCATAATGGGCATTATTTTATCCACGCCAAGGTGGGGCTTTGTTGTTTGTTTGCAAATGTTACATTAACCAATCACATAATCAATGAAAAGACTCTAATGCACATATATTTTAAAAATGTTAATTGTTATTTTTGATATTTATCATTTTGTGGCCATTCTATAAGTTTTATAAACTGTCTTAAAAAACTAAAACTGCAGTGGAAAATGAGGTAGAAATGTTATTAGTAAAGATAATTTGAAAAAGATTGTGAAAGATGCAATACTTGAATAAAGGCATTAAGACACGTTATTAATATGAATCTCTTTCTTGGAATGGAATTTTTTTTACAAAAGTTAGTGCAATTCTAAATGAAGTACTAAAAATGTTGCTCTAGCAGGAGACTTAATGGACCCTAGATATCTTCCGCATTTATGATCATCTTATGCTAATATTATTCTATTTTTATACACATAGTACTTGTGTTTGGAGTGTACAGTTTGGGGATTTTCCTGAAAGTGTGGCTTCTGCTTGAAGAATAGGTGATAGCTCCGGCTACGAGAGCTTTTGTACATCTTATGTGCTGCGTGCCAGTTGCATTTGTTCCTGGACCAAGATGATCTGTTCACAGGGACTCATAAATCACCACTCAAATGGATTGCTGTACAGTGCTTTATAGAACTACAATTGAAGAGCATCCGGAAGATGCAGTTGGTTCAAAAGGCAGTAGGACAAGCAATTGTGAGCAGTCTTTAATACCACACTTCTACTCCACAATTGGTTGACAGAATGCTTCTAAATTCAATCCAAAATGTTTATACATTGATACCTATAAAGCCCTTCACTGCATGCATCTGAGTTATTTGAGGAACTATCTCTCTCCAATTTATTTTCATCAGATTCAGCAGGAGAGGCATGCTAGTGGTTGGCTTCTAATTAAAGGGAACCCAGCAAGAGATCCATTTTGGTGATGCCACCTGCTCCTTAGAACATCAGCCCCTCTGGAGATTGGATTATCCCTGACCTTGTTGGCCTTTCATAAGACTTTAAAGCCGTGGCTATATCATCAGACACAGGGCTGGAAAATGTCACAGTGCCCGTGAGATGGTTATGTTGATGGCAGTTGCGGTTTTACCTCAGCGTCCAGATATGAACTAATTGTTGTGGTCTTTATTAAGTTGGATTTTAATCAATGTAAAAATTGTTTAATCACTGTTGACTTCATAATGATATGGAAAGAAAAATAAATAAAATATAATATAATAAAGTAAAATAAAACCTTGGAATGAGTTCAAGTAGTCATGCTGAGCATTCTGATGGATTTGGCTGCCTCTATATTTCAAGAAGATATGTTTCCTTTCCAAAGCTTTTAATGTTTTGCACTGCTATATTACTTTATTGATTTTTCCATGTGAAGATTATATAGAATTACCCTTAGATCACAGCAATTTTCTGTTTCGAATCAAACAAACATAGTTTATGCTTTTTTGTTCTGTGTTTTTCCCCCTCACCTGTGCCTGACTTTTTAAAAGAAACGGATTATTGATATACTTTGCACGTTGTATTTTTCTACCCATTTTTCTCGCCCTACTGAACTGAATGTAAAAGAAACAAAGAAAAAGCCATCATTGTCATGTTAAATTGTTGGTTCGTCCACAAGCTAGATGAAAGTACAAAAGGCAACTGATAAATATTAATAAATGTCAAGTATAAAATGGAACTTGTTTTAAAATGTCAAAAACAATCCATGTGAAGAGAATTGGTAGTTATTTTCTTTCATTATTTTAACATTAGCTAACAGTGGTCAAGTGCATGTGAAAATCTATAACCATGCAGGGAAAGAACACAATTTTGTATGTACAGATATCATATAATTAACACATACAAGATGACATATTAATGGCCTTTAATTATTCCTGCAACACTTATAAGTATGTAATTTTCCAGGTGCAAAAGTAGTAATTAGGAAGATAAGTAGTACAAGCTGTTGGATGTGAAATTAATAGGTATATTTTGATCGAATAAGCACAAATTTGGCATATTCCCTAAGGAGCTGATGTTTTGAAAATATTTCTTCAGAATTCTAATATCAATGTATCTTAATTGTTAGGGATTTGGGGGAACCTAAATCATTAAAATTCCATTGACATGTGGCGAAGCAAAAGGAAGCTATAATTCCACAAGAGTGATAAATACGAAGTGGGAACTGGCTTCATTAGCGCCAATAAAAAAAACCATCAGTTTCCAAGAGGACTAAGTTAGAGAACTTTAAAGCCTACTGATGTTCATTCCAATGAAATAACTACCTGGGATTATTTACTGGATCAAATTAGCTACTTACTTATGCTGATAATCTGTTCCCAATTTCTGTATTTCCAAATCAGATTGTAGTTAAAAGCAGAAATAGTGTCAAATGCATTCCATTGGGCTTGATTTAAAATGAATTTATTCTTCTGGGTTTTTACAATTTATGTATTTTGAAAAAAAATCTGGTCTAGACACCTGTAGCTTCTTTCCTTTCCCTTTTTCCATCTTGAAAAATAGAAGAATGAAAACTGCAGAAAGAGCTGGGGATAACAGAGACTTGATCCTTACATTTCTTAATAGCACTTGACTTTCCATGAATTTTGGAAATGTCCTTGCCACTAGAAGTCTGGGATTCGAGATATCAATTGTGCAAATCAATCATGCCCAACTTAATCCATTGATGTAAGAAAATTTAAAGTATATAATTCCCATGAAGCTATGATAACTTACATCTAACACCTGTGCTATCATGAGAATTCTTCAATGCTACAGCCCATCCAAATTTTAGTAGTAATGTGGGATGAATTTATATTACGTATCTATATGTTTGGAGTCAGCTGGGATGGGTGTGATGGAAGATCAATTGCAAAATGTGTACTCCTACTTACAAGTCCTTTTATACCACCATTAATGCCATAGCTGAGTACAACTGTCGGAAATGACCAAACTGAGCCTGAGGGGTCAAACGTGTCATCAGTCTCGAGTTCTTTTGCACCCACAAAACAACTAAGTTCAGCGCACCTTGAATTCCACTGATTCTTATCTACCGCCAATTTCCTTTGTTAGTAGTTCAGATTTTTGTAGAGAGCATGCATATGCAATAAACCTTTATATTCATTTTATATATGGACTTCCTGATTTCCCTGTGCTTGACCATGACCCCAGAATTGTACGTAACAATTAAAAAAATATTACTATTATCATGGTGTCCCTAACCAATAGGACATTTTTCCAAGTACAATATTTTTATCCAGCAGAAATATCCCAAGAGGGCAGTGTTGAAATACTTGAATGACAAAAGATTGGCTACTTCATTCCTTAAACTTCCTTCCCCAAATTAAAATCAAATACCTCTTCAAGAACATCAGCAAGTTTACTAAGGATCTCTTCAGGAAGGCTCTGGAACGTTGGAACACTGTAAGAAAAAGATGAAAATATTGTGTGAGTTGATGTAATTTTAAATTTTTATCTCTTGAGAAAAGCTCCAGAAAAATAAAATAAAACAAACCTGTAGAATATACAAGTCTATTTTAACACACATGCAGTAAGGAAACTCAATATAGGTTGTCCTTGACTTACAACCATTCATTTATTGACCATTCAAAGAACATCACTAAAAAGTGACTTATGATCCTTTTTCACCCTTACGACTGTTGCAGCCTCCCCATGGTCATGTGATCAAAATTTAGATGCTTGGCAACTGGTATGTATTTATGACGGCTGCAGGTTTTAAAGGTCATGAGACCTTTTGCGACCTCCTGACACGTGAAGTCAACGGGAAAGCCAGATTCGCTTATCAACCATGTCAGTGACTTAAAACTTCAGTGATATACTTAACAAGCATGATGAGAAACGTTGTAAAATAGAGCAAAATTCATCACTTAACAACTGTCTTGCTTAGCAGCAGAAATTTTGGGCTCAATTGTGGTCATAAGTTGAGGACCACCTGCATTTAACAATATTTTTGACTGTATTTCACAATAAAAAAACCCCAATTTTAGAGTCAAAAATACATTTCTTGTTTGCTCTCAATATTATTTCTAACCATGCAGTCAATATACTAGACCAGTGATGGCGAACCTATGGGATGCATGGTGGAAGTGGTGCACAGAACCATCCATCTGGGAATGCGAGCTGTCACCCGTTGCCCTTCGGGTTCCAGCGCGCGCATGTGCACCGGCTTCCTGGTCTCCCAGTTTCTGGTGCTTCTGCGCACGTGAAGATCAGCTGGCCAGGGTGCATGCACATGCCAGAAACCGGAAGAGCAGCCACCCGGTGTGCGCATGCGCACCGGCTACCTGCTCTTCCGGTTTCTGGCACATGCATATATGTGCACTCCCGTTTCAGCGCTTGGTGCCGAAAAAGTTCACCAATACTGTACTGGACTTGTATTATGTAAAATCATTCATTGTGGTTTGACACTTTCCCATTGTGATTTTTTTACTAGCATTCAGAATGGAAATAGAGATGCACCTCATAATGCTCATATATAAGGCAGAGGATCCTAAAAAACAGCAAAAGGGGAAACAGTGATATGTGCATACCGCTTTTGATGCTTCACTGTGACGTCCTTGACATGAAATATTAACCCTAAATGCAGAACACTAAAATTACTTGTACTGTACTTAAAACTGCTTCAGAGTTAACATATCCTAACCATTCAACCATAGTTCAGCCTATCATCAGTTTTCTTATCATAATCTGGAATTTTTCTAAACATTGTCTTTGTCTTACTGTTACAAGCTACATAATTTTGTTTGTTTTGATCCTTTGCTGAATTAAAATTTTTGCATCGAATGCTTTGGGACATAAAATATTGAGATACAAAATATTAATATAACACATACAATGCACATGATACTTTAATAATATTTAATAAATGTCAGCTACATTTCTATTGAATCATGACTGATCTAAAAGTTTACAGATATTTTTAAAGAAATTTTTCAAATTTAAACATTAAAAAAAACTTAAACTTTTAAAGATCTTTTAAAAAATATTTAAGCCAATTATAATTGCAACAGTGAATGTATACAGTATCTTCAGTACTGAATCAAATGCTAAGATATTTATTTCAATATTGGATAAATATTTCCATATAGATCTATTGTATGACAAAAAAAAAAGATATAAAGCAGGGGATCATAAATGTTCAACTCCCTTTATAGATTATTCAAGAAAGTTCCACTCTCCATTTAGAAAAATCAAGTACAGGTAGTCCTTGACCATAATTGAGCTCAAAATTGCTGATGTTAAGTGAGAATTTATTGTGAGTTTTGCCACATTTTATGATATTTCTTGCCACAGTTGTTAAATGAATCACTGCAGTTGATAAATTAGTAACCTGGTTGTTAAGTGAATCTGGCTTCCCTATTGAATTTGCTTGCCAGAAAGCTGCAAAAAGTGAACGCATGACCTTGAGATGCTGCAACGGTCATAAGTATGAGTCAGTTGCCAAGCATCTGAATTTTGATCACATGATCATGGGGCTGCTGCAAAGGTTGTAACTGTGAAAAATGGTCCTAAGTCACTTTTTTGGGGGCCGTTGTAACTTTGAACAGTCAACTGTTGTAAATTGAGGACTACCTGTACATTTAATGAAAGAATGCAGTACTACAGTACTTACTATATACATTGGTTATTTTCACTTTATCTGGCTCTGTATAACAAAGTTACAATTAACAGAATTTAAGCAGATTAACTCACTGCATTCTATTGAACATGGAACAATATTTCTATTTTTCTTAACAGACAAGGATATAGTGATACCGGGGTGAAATGCTACTGGTTCGCACTCGTACAGGTGAACCGGTAGCAGCGGGGGTAGGTGGATGGGAGAATTGGTAGCGGTGGCAGCGCAACACTCTGCCCACCTGGCCAGATGTCATTACTTCCTGGTTTTAACCAGAAAGTAACCTGTTTTTGACTCTCTGCACATGCACAGAGGATCCAAAAACACACATGACCCTTGTGCAGCGCACGCACTTCCAAACCGGTAGGGAAGGTAAGTAGATTTCACCCCTGAGTGATACACATATGATACAACCTCAATTGGGACGTCATGATAATGTCTTTTTGTACCTATTTCTTGCTGTCAGATAAAACCCTAAAAATCACAGGGTTTCTTTTGGAGATAACACAAATTGTTTTCTCTCTTGTGTTTTCGCCTCTTTAGTTTTCTTCTGAGGCGTATGCAATGAAACTGCCAGAATGATGTACAAAAATATATATGTTTTATGCAGATTTCCCTTTGATTTCCCTCAATCAATTCCTTAATTGGACATTAGTGACAAAAATGTTTTAATTTTAGTATTGAACACTTAGTGTATGGAACAAATTAAGTTCACATATAAGTAGGGAAAATGGGGGGTGGGGGAAGGGAGAGGAATGTTTGAAGTTCAGGCTGTTATTTCAGCCAAAAGGCAGATAAATAGGCAATTAGACATGTTGACAAAGCATCAATCCAAATAAATAATACCGCAGAGATTACAAAAGTAATAGCGTGGTAAACAGAAAGCTTCTAATAAGCGTTATTGACAACACAAAGAGGCTGAATAGGCTCCAAAATGAGTAGAAAGGAGCAAAAAGCATGCAATATTTGTAGAAATGCATAGATTTAAACAATCATACTAAATCAAAATGAACGTGACTTATTTACTTATTTATTTAAAGCATTTACAGAGCCATCCATTTTATACCAAATTCTGAGTGTCTCCCTATTGAGTTTGAAGGCAATATCAATATCAATACTAAAACAACGTAAAAACCATATTAAGACCATAAAGATTAAAAACAAAAAGCTGGCATCAAGTTAAGCTTCTGACATGTAGTCATCTCATCCTATCACAGTGCTTGGGGCAGGGGTGGTATTCACTTACTTTCCCTACCGGTTCGCAAATGTGAACATGCATACGCTTTTGCTTCGATCGCATGTGCCCCGTCCATGCATGCGCCCGGCCTTGCACACATGCAGTTTGCTGGCACGCACAACTTCCATGTATGCACTTGACCTCAAAAATGTGCCTAAATAGGATGCATAGAACCGGGGCAGGGGGGCGGGCAGGTTTTCTGCTACCGGTTCAGGCAAACCTGTCCAAACCGGCTGAATTCCCTCTGCTTGCGGGGAAGGTGGGGACAAACAAGTTCATTAATGCTCTTTGGAAGGCCTACCAAACTTCGGAAGAAAGTGTGTTCCAGTACTCCAACACAATAATTTGTCACCAAACGGGTAAATCCAACCTGTCCTTCCAAACCTGTGTTGGGATATCACTGCATGTATGATACACAACGATTTGTAGTGTGGATATTTATAAATATATTCTTAATTAAGATCTAGTTAAGGCAGTACCAATTATCACTTTGTATTTATTTATGACCTATCAAAGGCTTTTTACATCATTGTTACATTATCTTGTATGTCTGTGTGTCTATGAGTACAATTTTTGAAGAAATGTAGTATTAGAATCTATATATATATAAAAGCCAAATACCATTCACTCATCATGAAATCTCCAGAAAAAGTAAAGCCTACAAACTTGAAATTTGGCATGTATGTTCCGCTTGGCTTCTAAGTGCTCTCTAAGAAAGGATTTTTCAAAATGACTATCAGATCACTGGTATTTCATATACAGTATTATATTCACATGCTCTGATGCTAAGGAGTTAGACGTTCTACTCTCCCTCCAAACCTGAAAGAAACTCTGTCCCAACTGCCAGTTGCCTTATATTAACACGCTCTGATGCTACCCCTTCACTAAACCAGGTGTGACCAGGTTTAAGCCACAATTTAAGTTGCCTTATATTAACACGCTCTGATGCTACGGAGTTACACATTCTACATTAAGTTTCAGGCTTTAAGTGTCAATTTATCACAATTTATCTGTTTCATAGGGAAGCACGGGCGTCCAGCTAGTTCTTTATAAACAACACATAAACATTTCGTCATACTCAACACATTGACCTCATCACAAGTAAATTTATTATCACCTGATTACCTTTGTCTCTCTGGGTGAAGTCATTTTAAGGAACCTACCCAAGAATGCCTCTTAGATCCCTTAAAAAGATAGTTGTTAAGTAAATAACCTCAAAACAGAAATGATTTGTGGTCAGTATCATTGTTATAAAATGATACCCTCAGCATCTGGATCTGCAGATTTCTACATGGCAACACCAGTTCCTAAGAGTGATATTACTTCTAACAAGATAATACATTTATCGTTAGGGACGTCTGCATAGATAGCTTCTTCATTACTCAAGGGAGTTAGAAACACTGAATCCTGACAGCAGAAACTAATAAACTTTATGGTCTTTGGCAATCTACTTGTCCTACAATTGCTTTTCAAAAGGGATGGAAAGGATGGGAATGCAACTTAGATAGAGTTTTCTATCCCAGAAGCCCGTATGTTAAATGTAAATAATTACTTCAGCATGCTCGACTCAAGTAAGTTTAGACTAATATATTTACTCTGTGTTAATGTGTCAAAGGAAGTGCTTGCCTTCAAATGGCTTCTTTTTAATGTGCCTTTGGATAAATCTTTTTATTGTTAAAAATGTTCTAGAAAATTGTATATTATATAATATATTAAAATGATATATAAAGATGCACAATTATTCAAAGCCATAAGGATGAAACTCAACAGAACTGCTAACAACTCTTATGGACAGCACCTAAGTATTCTTCTGCTATATATCCCAGGATAATTTCCTTTCTGGCTGAGTCTGAAAACAAAATAAAGAAATATGGATAATGACTATAATTATATTATAATAATTATAGGAGTGAAGTTCCCTTGTGGAACTTAATAGTGTCGTTTAATTTGGAGTGGGGGGTGGGGGGGAGAATTCATGCAATGCCTGGAAAAAAAAACTCTACCATACAGAAAAATAAACACGGTTTTCAGAAATTATCATATTTTTCCCTTATTTACTTTATCTTATATGTAAAGATCATAAGTACAGGGTTATAGGTCAACAAGAATTTAATTAAAAGCATAGAGAAACTACCATTGTTTGAAGTGGCATTAAGGCCTAAAGTACTATCCAGTACTGATAAAGGATAATATGTGTGGCTCAGGGTTGAAATGAGGGGACCTTGGTACATCAACACAATACCTAATTTGGATAATGAAACATCTGCAAGAAAACAACCAAGCTCAAAGAGAATCTATGATCCACCCACTATCCACTATTGTAAATATCATATCGCTGTAGCTTTCAATAGGAACAGGAAGCACTTGATATTGAGAGCTGTATATGAACTTAATTTTTGTTTCATGCACCATCTCTTTTACTGAACTCTACACTAAATTTTACAGTACTTAAAACCATTTGCAGGAGACGGCCGTGATGTGATGCATGACTCCCAGCTGATATTCATGTAGAACAGATTTCACTCTGACTTCCAATTATTCAATTTACTTCCGAGGTTCTTTATAGGTTTTCTCTTTTTTAAAAAAAAACCAGGCTAAAGAGATTTGTTAAAAGGGGGTTTAAAATGTAATCTCTTAATACCTACTTGGAAGAAAATTCCATTGACTAAATGTAGCCAATTCAACAATGGCCCTTTTTTCAAATGGAGTATCAGCAGTATAATTTCCGAGTTACTTGATAAATTTTAAAAATGCCTTATGCCTATTAATAACACATGCTATCATAGAATAAAATTTGATTCCAAAGTATTAAACCCAAAACAAATACGTTATAAAATAATCTTAAAGGCAAAGAAAGAATTACATGAATGTCTATGGAGATTCTCAGTCACCCAGGTCATAGTTGTCCCAAAGGTGCTTTTTAAAGAGGCAATTTGTTTTTCTTTGAAGATGTTTTGCTTCTCATCCAATATTTTAGTTGAATATCATCTCATTTCAACTGTTCTGCCAATAACAAATGTTTACTGAATTCTTTTTTTTTCATAAAAAATGTATTACCCTGTTTCCCCTAAAATAAGACATCCCCTGATAATAAGCCCAATCGGGCTTTTGAGCGCATGGCAATAAGGCCAAGCACTTATTTCAGGGTTCAAAAAAATATAAGACAGGGTCTTATTTTTGGGGAAACATGGTAGAAGTCCTTTCTCTTGTTTCCCATTTTGAAAAACTTTGTGTAGTTTTAATAGTTGTCAGTATGTTAAGTACAAGAACTAAGTATTTAGGTATACAACAATTTGTATACATGTCTACACCACAAAAAATAATCCAGGAAAAGTGAATTCTAAGATGTCAGCTTTTTATCCAGGAATTTTGATGTTTTAATTTTCTGCCCGGGTTTTGTTAGTTGAATAAATTATATTCCTTATTATTTGCCTACCTGTAAATGTATAGTGAGAAAAAATGAACTAGGCATGCAGACCCCGGCTAAGAAAATAATTAGAATATTACTATCGTCTGCACAGGTGAATTTCAGCGTAGCACCCTACTGTAATTTTTAATTTAATTTTAGTTGCTTTTTTGTATCCAGCTGTTTTTTGTTTCTCGAATAATTTATTTAAAAACAAACAAACAAGAATCTAGCTCTTCCTTGAAGTATTTAGGATACAGCTTTGTTCTTTGTGATTCACTAATAGCAAGTTAGGAAATTTGGTAGTTAAGTAGTTAGATAGGTATGGTAGACAGACAAGACAGACAGATAGACAAGGCATTATGAACACACTAAAAATATAAAGGTGTAACATAGAGCACACATTCTTTACAATACAATTTACAATAAAGGACACTCAAGACCAGAAACTTGGCTTATAAAGTTTGTGGGTAAATGTTCTGTCAAGGTAAAGGAGAAGGAGAACCTTCTCTTTTAGACAATGGTTAGACAATGGTGGCAAGGGCTGGATGCAGTGAGTCTTTGCCTTTTAATAAAATCTGTTAATGGTGCTATCAGTCTCCTGATTTGTTTGAAGGGGAATACGGTAGCTTTTTGGGCCAGCACAGCCAATGTTAGAAAGTCGGTGGGTAATTATGGCAGCTCATGAATCTGGAATTTTATTCCACAGTTTCAAGAATTTAAGATTTAGGAGTTCCTACACAATTCTATCACAATTATTATGCTCCTTTTAATAGAAGGAAACTTGTTTGGATGCCTTTGGTGCTGGTTACAGAAGAGCGGATATTCTCCATAAGTTTTTACTTCATTCACAATTTCATACTCAGGATTATAATTAGTATTGAAAAAAGATGAAATCTATATGATTATTATCTCATTTATGTTTTCATCTAGAATAGTTTTCCAACTCGCTGGGATGATCTGTGACTCAAAGTATGAATGTATTTTCTTAGAATTTATGTCATCACTTACAATTATTTCCTAAATTAATGTACCACCTCTCTGAAGTGTTAAATTTGCTAGCAAATGTGACAATCTGCAAAAGTTTGCAGATTTGTCTGAGTCAAATTAGCTTGAGTTTCCTCACATTGTCCTAGACATCTGGTTTCTCTTCTTGGTCAGTTAGTGTTAACAGAATAATAGAGTTGGAAGGGACCTTGGAGGTCTTCTAGTCCAACCTCCTGCTTAGGCAGGAAACCATACACCACTTCAGCCAAATGATTGTCCAATCTCTTCTTGAAAATTCAAATGTTGGAGCACCCACAATTTCTGGAGGAAAGTTGTTCCACTGATTAATTGTTCTAACTGTCAGGAAATTTCTCCTTAGTTCTAAATTGGTTCTCTTCTTAATTAATGGCCACCCCTTACATATTGGAACATTGCTATCATATCACCTGTAGTCCTTCTTTTCATTAAACTAGACATACTGAATTCCCACAGCTGTTCTTCATATGTTCCAAGGCAATTATTTATTCCTCTACACCAGTGCTTCACAACCTGTGGTCCGTGGACCCCTGGGGACCACAATGTCATCACAGGGGGTCCATGAAAGCTTGAAGAAATGTTCTGATTTAAATCTTGAATTAAGTCTTGGGGGTCGGTGTCCATGGTCTATGGACACAAATGGTATTTAAAGGGGATCCATGCTGAAGAAGAATTGCTCCCGGTTTGGTCCGGTTCTTGCAAACCGGTAGTAAAAGTGGCAGGAGGCTCCGCCCACCCGCACAGACGTCATCATGGCTGATCTGCGCATGCACAGAAGCTTTTGTGCTTCTGTTCCGAACGCTCCCATTGCGAACCCGTAGTAAAGGTAAGTAGAACTCATCCCTGGTCTACAATAGTTGTCCAAACCCATGAAGCTGAGGGTTGTGGGCAAATATTGCCTTATTTCATCACTTATTTTCTGACTATCTTAGATAACTTCTTGTTTGCATAACTTGCATAATTTCTTCTTCTTGTTGTATTGATATTTCAAATATTTCAATTGGTCTGCAAGACCATTTTTCCTTCTGATACCTTCTAAGCACTCTCTCTGAGTTCAGGCTATTGTATCCAGTCTTAGAATTATTCTTTTCAGTAACAGCTTGTTGACTCGGAATCCAGAGTGATTCATTTGTTGCAGTAAAGCTTATCTCCGGATAAAATATCCCCTGATTCCAAAGCCCAGTTTGATACAGTGGCTAAATTGCCTTGCAGCATACCTAGCACAGATTGAAGGCATTCAGCCTCCTGCGAATTTGAATCTTATAATCTAAGAATTTACAGAACTTCACAGGTGTGATTTATCTTTTATGTTACTTGAGAACAAATTGATTTAAAGCTATGCATTATTTCCCTTTTCAATCCAACTACTAGATGAGAATTACTGTATTAACTGGGGCATGCCTCTATTGCCGGGAGGATGAAATAACCCATTTTTTTCTGTTTTGTAAAATAAAGGTGTTTTTATGTCTGCTTGTTTGCATAAAACAAATTTCCAATTCTATTGAAGTTTACTGATATCGTGATCTAATTGGTCTCTGTTGCTTGTAAATGAGTGTAGAGAACTGCCTGTCCATTAGATTAAAGTTAATGACTGATCCCGGACCTCCGTGCTTTCCGAAAGGCCCTGAAAACTTATTTATTCCAACAAGCTGGCCTAGCTTAAATGGTTTTAATGGGGTTTTTAAATTTTCGATTTTATTGATTCTGGGTTTTAAATTGGGAACTTTTCAATTTTGTGGATTCGGGATTTTAAATTGGAAATGCCGATGATTTAACTTATTTTAGTTTTTTCTTAACTTTTGTACTATATGTGTTTTAAGTTTGGCTGTCCACTGCCCTGAGTCCCCCTGGGGAGAAGGGCGGTATATAAATTGAAATAAATAAATAAATAATAAATAAATAAAGTGAAATTTTGAATGCAATTATCTCCATTTAGACATCAACAGAACTAATCCTCAAAATATTGAAACAACAGTTCATTAATCTACACTGCATAAAGATCTTTTGTGAAAAAAACAAATGCTTTATTCCAACATGTTGTTGTGTGGGTTTGCGTGTGCATATGAATGGAGTAGAAAACAAGATGGGTTATGAAGTAAAACACTTATGGATTCCTGAACATGCACAGTGGATTTTTATATTCAATTAGGAAATGTAATGTTTCATATTCTATCACGGAGATTTCTCATGTACATGAGAAAATTCTACTTATAAGCCAAAAAAAAAAAAAAAAGTTTCTAAAGCTGCTTTCTGCAATGAGCACACATTGTTGTATGTCAACATTATTTGCCGCTTAGAAAATTTTTAGAGAGATATTTTAATATTTTGTATTTAATTATATGTTTTTCAGGTGCTTGTATCTTGTACTAGAAACAGCTTGTCCATCCCCCCAGCATGTAACTGTCCAATGTGTGTTTTTTTCAATAGTCAGATCAGTGGTGAAATCCAATTTTTTTTACTATCTGTTCTGTGGGCGTGGCTTGGTGGGCGTGGTGTTGCTTGGTGGGCGTGGCTTGGTGGGTACGGCAGGGGAAGGATACTGCAAAATCTCCATTTCCTCCCCACTCTGGGGCCAGCCAGAGGTGGTATTTGCAGGTTCTCCGAACTACTCAAAATTTCCGCTTCCTGGTTCTCCGAACTGCTCAAAATTTCCGCTACCGGTTCTACAGAACCTGTCAGAACCTGCTGGATTTCACCCCTGATTCAGATGTATATTTAACTTCTGTGAAACCGTATTTTAAAATAGAGGTGAATCTGAAGTGAATAGGAGTGTTATGGTATCCCTTTAAAAAGGAAAACATTATTTGTTTAAAAATAAATCAACCTGGAAAAGACAACTATGTCACTTATGGATAGATATAGTGGGCGTGTTCCAGGTGCTGACCCTTAAATATTACCATCCAGTGGGATCTAGGAAATCTGAATTTTCCTTGCCCCATGGAAGATCCTTCGTATAGGATTCAGCAGACACAATTTAGTTTCCCAGAAATCTGCATATGGTGGCTTTTCCCCAAGTGTTAGGGTAGGATGGTGTTGGATCTCAAGGAGTATATGATCTCCATTTTTAGCTCCATTTGTAGGGTTGATGTTCTCTGAGCTTGGTTGTTTTCTTGAAGAGATTTCCTTAGCTGACCAGGTAACATCACTGATAATGATGTTATTAGTCACGAAATGTCTGCAAGAAAATAACCAAGCTCACGGAGTACCAAAGACTCCACAGTACATGATCTGATGGATTGGTAATTGCAAGTCAGGTACCAGGTTTCAGCATTTATGGCGCAATGGTTAGAATCCAGTATTGCAGGCTAACTCTGTCCACAATTCGGAGTTCGATCCTGAGCTGCTCAAGCTTGACTCAGCCTTCCATCCTTATGAGGTCAGCAAAATGGGGATCCAGATTATTGGGGGGCAATAGTGCTGTAAAGCACTATGAAGTGGTATATAAGTCTAAGTGCTGTTCCTAACACAGATTGGAGGCATTCAGCTTCTTGTGAATTTGAATCTTATAAACTATGAATGTACAGAACAACATGTGTGATTTATCTTTTATATTCTGTGAAAACAAATTGATTTAAAGCTATACATTACTTCCATTTTTTTTCTATTACTAGATTAGCGTTATTAACTGGAGTGTGCTTCTATTGCTGGGAGGGAGAAATAACCCGTTTTTTTCTCTTCTGTAAAGTAATTTTTTTTTTTACATGTGTGTTTGTTTGCATAAAGTATTAATTTTAGTATTTCGGGATTTATTATTGTTGCGAGCCAAGCAGAATTGTGTTGAGATGGCTGTCCATTTACAATATGTTTAATCAATAAATAAACTGGAGCATCTTTTATTCATCCATTCCTCATAGCAGGGCAGCCGGAAATAATATTAAAATTACAAAAATTGCTTTGGAAAATGAGCATTGGACATTTGACATATTAAGTATGAGGAAGCAGAACCCCGCTGTACTATCTAAAGAAAAGTACATTCCATTGAAGCAAAGGATAAGGAAAATGGTTGCATTGTATGTTTAATGTTAGATAGTTCTTAAACCTTGTCTTGTTTCTCCTCTACCAGCTACACTACTATGACATACATTTCTTCCCTATAACTCATGAACATTTGCAGTGGATCTTTTATCCAGTCTGTACAAGCCAATCATGCTAATTGATGAAATATGTTTAAAGCCATTGAACTAACACTGCAAACGAGTTTTGTAAGCAATGATCATGATCACTGATCATTAACAATCAGTCAAGTATAGGAAAATTGGATTTCACTTGGCACAAGCCTACTGCATGCCTACTTGCTATCATTAAGAAAAAAAAATAGACAATACAACTTGATGTGAATGCAGTAATGCTAAAATCTATTCCAGAATGAATCTGCAGTATTGATAAATTGGGACCTGGAATATTTTCCTACAATTGCCAGGAAGCTGAAAGTGAGATTCCAAAGAACTAAATCAAAACCTCTAATTCAGGGATATCCAAGTTTAAGACTTGTGGACTTCAATTTCCAGAATTCCCCAGCCAGCAAAACTCAAAATTATAGACAACACTAGTTGTTTCAACGCACTGAATCTCTATCAGACAAAAATCATCAAGCAAAGGAAATACATCACAATATTATAATTATTGTTATGGGGGGCGTGGTGGCTCATGTGGTAAGACGCTGAACCTGTGCTCTGCTGAGGTCAGCAGTTCGGCGGCTCGATTCCCGTGAGCGAATAAACTGCGTAGGGACAGGAAAGGAGCCTCCCCCAATTGCCTACTGGCATTTAGGCGTCCTGCGGGCAAGATAACACCACCTGAAAAAATTCCTTTCACAGTGGCAGCCAGCCACTTCGGTCATCCCTGGCTGACACATGCCATATGCTAAAAAAAAAAAAAATGTTATACCCAAGGGATATAAAATATATCCCACAATGCTGGCTGGAAGTTGAAGTCCACACATCTTTGTCAGTATATAAGGCTTCATGAATTGGAATAGACATGGTAACAGGTCAGCCAGTGGGGACTGTTTGGTGAGCCAGATGGCTCGGAGCTCATATATATATATGAGTGCTTCTGTGATTCTATAGCTTCTGTGATTATTGATTCTGTGCTTCTGGATTCTGAGTTCTGTTTCTGTCTTCTGCATGAGTATTGTATATAAAGAAGTTTCTTATATAAATGAATACTGCTGAATTGTTTACTTATGTGTTCGTTAGATTGCTGCAAACTAACAATCTTAAAGTTGCCTAAATTTAGAAATAGTATTCTATGTCGTGGGATTAACAGGGGCAAAGTATTTATGGGAGGGGATTTTTTTTTTTTTTGGCATTTACATTGTAGAAAGTTAGCATCCACCCATCTCCTAGAAGAATGAAAAAAATTGAGAAATATTTTTAAAAAGGCAGGATAAAATATTTCCCCTAAAAGAGAAATAAAAATCTTAAGGGAGACAGAAACTCAGAACCCCATCTCCCTGCCCCCTAGCAGATACTAAGCTGAGACCAGCTTTTAGAAATGCAGATTTGACAATCCATTACTCCAGTGGTGAAATCCAATTATTTTTACTACTGGTTTTGTGGGCGTGGCTTGGTGGGCATGGTGTGGCTTGGTGGGCGTGGCTTGGTGGGCATGGCAGGGGAAGGATACTGCAAAATCTCCATTCCCTCCCCACTCCTAAGGAAAGGATATTGCAAAATCTCCATTCCCACCCCAATCCGGGGCCATCCAGAGGTGGTATTTGCCAGTTCTCCAAACTACTCAAAGTTTCCGCTACCGGTTCTCCAGAACCTGTCAGAACCTGCTGGATTTCACCCCTGCATTACTCTCTGCAGCAAGGTCTGAACAAAGGTAGGGTTAGCCCTCAGCCACAATAGGAACTTCCCAACAAGTCCCTTCATTGCATCAGCCAAACTTCAACCAAGCTTAGCTCAGACAAACTCCTAGAATTTATACATGGCACATGGGAATCTGACAACAGCCAATAGAATACATGTTCTTGCCCAGGAACAGGAAGTTCAAGTGCAAAGCCCAGGAGAAGGTATAAAAACCCCTCCATCTCAACTCCATGTGGTCAGCTACCCAGAATCACATGGGCTTGGTGGTTCTGCTTCATCAATAAATGGACCCTCTTTCCAATCAGCCTCCAGCCTCCATTTTTGTCTCCAGTGCCTTTCTCTCAGCTTGGAACTGGACCTGGATATTTCTTCTAACAACATCAATGATTGCTGAAGGAAATGAATCTAGCAAAGGGTCTGCAGTGTCTGTTTTTTTAGGGATTGGCAATCAACAGATGGCTTGATGGTAAAAGACAGTATCAAGCATTTATGTTGCCTTGGTGCTTAGGTAACATCTTATTTTATTTATTTATTTATTTGTCCAACTTGTATGCCGCCTTTCTCCGAAGACTCAAGGCGGCTTACAATGCATTTAAAAACCATATATAAAAACATTAAAAATTAAAACATTAAAAACAATTAAAACCCATTCACACCATTCATGGCCGGATCTCTTTTTCCCTGCAAAAAGCTGCATAGAACTTCTCAATAGCTATTTAGCATAGAGCTTACTGATTATATACAAAACGCTGATTATTGAATAGTTGTCAGGTTTTTGTTTTCTTCTTTTCATATAGATTTGGAATTACGATGGTTTTGTCCCATCTTCTGGGATGTCGGTAGTGTTGTCAATAAATGTGAAAAGTGCTGTGAGAATTGGAACCAATGTTATTTTTAAAAATGTCAGCAGGAATAAAGTCACTACCAGGGCCTTTATTAGACTTCAAATGCTCAATTAATTGCCTTATTCCTCTAATGGATACAGATGGACAGTGGGCTAACCTTTCAAGAATTATTATGGATGCCAGTGGAGTGCTGGCATCTGTGCCACTTTTGAAGCACATAGTGACTGGAAGTAGTAAGTGAATGCTGGAATATGGGATTCAAGCCCAGTGCTAAGATTTTGTGATACATTATGCCAGAATGTGTGTGAATCTTTTGGCTTTACTGCTTCAGTAAATGGACACCAACTTTTTCTAGCTGCTTTCTGTTTTAAAATGTAAGATTAAATGTTGATATGCAGGGAGGATTTGCAGCAGAATCTAAGGGTTTATGAAGCCAGTTTTATTTCTGTACTGATTATAATTATTATTACTCCTCTCCAGGGGTGAGTTCCACTTACCTTTATTACCAGTTTGCAATGGGGCTGCATGCACGTGTTTCACTCGCATGCGGGCGCATTCTTCTGTGCAAGTGCAGAAGCTTCTGCGCATGCGCAGAAGCATTTTGATGACGTCAGGGTCGGTGGGCGGAACCTCCCGCTAATTTTACTACCGGTTCTATAGAACCAGTGCGAACCGGGGGCAACCCCACCACTGCTCCTCTCGCAGTCCCTCTGGCTCCTCCCCCTCCCACCAAAACCTCCTCTTATTTCCTTCTCTCCCCCCCCGTTACATATAATTATAGGGAAGATCTGTATTTGCCTATATGTACTCCTCATCAAGCCATTGTTTTATGCTCTGTGTCTTGGAATATGCACCTTTGTTATCTTGCTTCATTAGAACTTTGCGTAATTTGACAGTACAGTTTTCAGGGTCTAGTAATTTGTAAATCCCACTGGTGTCATTGCTCATCATTTTTCATTTAATTTGTTGTAGCACTTCTGAGTGCAATAATTGGGTAACAGCATAGTTTATCTTTTCAGTCCATTTTGTTCTCTTGCTGAAGGACTTCTCAGAAGAGATGGAAACAATTCTGTGAAAACACTCAGGGTTGACAATTGTTAATTTACAACACATTTTCACAGGGAAGAATTGAGCCCTTTTTCTAGAATAGAATGGGGAGGGGGAAGGGGTCTCTTCCCTAATTCGACTATGATTTGCCACAGTCAGCAAGACATTAAATTGCAGTTACAAACATATAATTTTAAATAAATATATTCAGGACATTGTTTGTTTTCAATAATAATAATAATAATAATAATAATAATAATAATAATAATAATAATAATAATAATAATAATAATAATAATTTTATTTCTATACCGCCCTTCTCCCGAAGGACTCAGGCCGGTGTACAGCCTATTTAAAAACACAAGACAAAACAGCAGTTAAAAATTAAAATGATTAAATAGAATTGGCTCAATTTAAAACCCCAGAAATTTAAAATACCCCAATTTAAAATTATTATGTTGATAGGCCAGCCTGGCGGAACAACAGGGTCTTCAGTGCGCAGCGAAACACCCGGAGGTTGGAGATCTTACGTATTTCCGGGGGCAGTTCATTCCACAGGGCTGGGGCTCCCACAGAGAAGGCCCTCCCCCTGGGTGTCACCAGCGACATAACTTGGCCGATGGCACCCTGAGGAGACCCTCTCTGTGGGAACGGATTGGCCGGTGGGAGGCTGTTGGTGGCAGAAGACGGTCTCGAAGGTAAATGTGAAAATGTGCATTCTATCAATTATATTCACAGTTCTTTCTTTAAATAAGTCTTTTCAATAATTTAATTTCTCATCCTATTGAATGTCATTAATCTTATCATAGTTTTTGACAAAATGCTGAATCTCAGATCAATTACAAATCATGTTCTGTGCAAAACATAAAGGTCAAAATACTGTTATCTATTAAAAATAATTTCATAAATGATAAGATTCAGCCTTCGATTTATCATTTTATGCAGAAGGTCTTTAAAAAAAAGGACACAATGGGGTTGCTAAAAATGTCATGCTAGAAGTAGCTACAATACACTACACTTTTTCCTCATATTTCTTAAATAAACTCTCATGAGTATTATAAATAAGTTGTAGATTAACATCTTTTCATTTATTATAACTACAGGTTTCACCTCCTCATTTCTAATTTTCTCAAACATGGCCTTATTTTTTTTACAACATGGCTTTTGCAATTGGAGATGTCAGGCTGCTAAAAATTATTTTTGTATTCCAAGGATGATTATGTTGGGTAGTTTGATCTTCTGAGTAATTTTAAGGCAATTCTCCTAAATATCCGTCCTTCATTATATTTAGAATGCCATTCAAAAATTAATTTTAACATGATCTCTGCTTACAAATCCAGATTTAGCCAAATTGGGTTGCTGTCAATTACAGTTGTGATCACTTCTAGTTGCTACAAAAGTAATTGTGGCATTAAACAACACTTGTTTGGCTTTCTATCAATATGATTTTATGTAAAATGAATGTATATAAAAATGTGACCCACATTTAGCTACCTTCCGGCTATTTTAAACTGAATATTAAATCAATGCAGTAACAAACTTTCTATAGACCATTAACTACTTCGGACATCATCTTCACTTTACTATTTCCCAAGAATTAATTGCACCTAACTGGGAGAAAAGCTATATATAATTATGCAAGTAACCCAAATGTCACTTTCTGCCAGTAATTTTTTTTGAAAAAGGACAAAAATAGCATTTGGAAACTAGAAGGAAGAAAAAGCAATGTGATTATTTCTTTGGATAGTTATCCATTATGAATAAATGCAATAATGCAGATGCCCTTAAAACTCTACCAGTTACATCAACAATCCTATTTCAAGGATTGTTCAGTGAAATGAAAAAGTTTGAAACTAGTAAAATGGCAATTTTTAGTATCATGTTTTTTCCAAGATTAATGGCTGTATTCTACAATTAATTTTTGAAATTTGACTATTGGGATTCCGTATTAATCAGGCATCAGCCATGTCCTGATTAAAGCTCATAGGAATCAGAAAGTTAAAAGACATCACATATAATTAATCCATTCGGGGATTGTGCTTATCAGAGCACAAATTTTATTTTGGATAAATATGTTCACTTTTTAATGAAACAGAAAATAAATCCTTGCGTGGAATAGTTTTTTTAAAAAAATGTAATCAAACTTTCACAGGCCTCTCTACAAAAGGAGCAGCATAAAATATTGTAACTCATCATTTCCAATGCCCTTCTCCATTGTTTAATTTAAGTTTAATTTAAGGTAGCTGGCAAGAAGAAATATTTCCTATGGGTAGGTAGTTAGAAATCTGGCTTCGAATGTTTAACCAGATTTGTGATCTGTTGTTTTATTGAACTTCTATGAATGTCAAAGTCCTATGCAAAAATAAACTCAGTCAAGAAATGGGAGGAGGCAGGAAATTGAGTTTTTATTCCGGTGTCCTTTACTAAAAAGATTTGAATTTATCTTCAGGAATGATGTTAGGCCAGCTGATGTGAATTTACATTCTAACCATAAATAATATGGTTATTATCCTGATTGCAATGGTGAGAAAATCTAATTCAGTTGTTGTGCCCTATTAGTGGACTATTTGGAGACACCAATATAGATCATAAATTTGGACTGCACCAATTAATCTGTCTATGTTCCTAATACAATTGCATTCAGTAAAGTAATTAGAAAAACAACATGGTCTCAAATATCTTAAGGAGACTTAGAACATAAAAAACCCACTAAGTATATTTTTAAAAACTCCTATGCTTTCTCTAGCACAGTCAACAGACTATTTAGTTATTTAATATTTAGTATACTTGCTACCATTAGCCTGAACTACAAACCCTAGGTATTTATTTGACTCTCCTGTTTGAATTGGTCCCTATGAATTTGCCATCTGTTAGATTTCCAGCCTCTCCCCGCACCCCCACACAAAAAACATTTTTACTTTGGTTATGGCCAATTTATTAACTTGAAGCAAAAGTGATATCTACAAAGCCTTTCTCATTCCTATCAGAAAAAAATTCTCCTTTGCCAGAATGATTTCATTTTCAAGCAGTTTGACAGATTACTGATTACACTTGCAGACCAGAGGTGTTATTCAGCTGGTTCGCACCAGTTCGCACAAACCGTTGGTGGAAATTTGGCCAAGGTCGCCGAATTGGTAGCAATGGCCAGCTGGCCATGCTCCTGAACCGGTTCCCTGGTTGCTGCTCACTTGCCCCTCCTGCCATGTTCATCTCTGCCACATTCTTCATGCACATGCATCCCATTCCCTTGCAAGTCCAATGGGATGCGCATGCACGAACATGGCGGCGATGGCAGCAGCTTTTTCTGCAACCTCTAGTACTTTTCGGTGGCCTGCGGCTGGGAGGCTTTTTTGCCAGCCGCTTTCGGCTTGCTGGGGGCCACTGAAAACTCTGGTCAGCTTGCCTTCTGGACTCTGGACCAGCTGCTGCAGAAGGTAAATAGCCCGAACAAAGAGGCAGTGGTGGGGGAGGAAGTGGGGCTAGAGCTGGGGCCGCTAAAGGAAGGGAAACAGAGGTGACTGGCAAAGGGAGGACAGGAGTAGATAGGTGGAAATTCCAAAAATTTTCCTACCTTTTCCTGTGGGCGTGGATAGGTGGGGGGGTCATGTAACTGAGTGGGCATGGGCATGAGTGACATCAAGTTGGCAATGCCCACTCAGTCACATGTTCCTCACCTAGCCATGCCCACTGAACTGGTAGCAATTTTTTTTGAAACCCACCATTGTTGCATGTTTCACAGGATTTATTTATTTATTTATTGTATTCTTGTACAATGGGATAAATGCTCATATAGTCCTAGTCTTTGGAACACTTCCTGCAAGATCTATGTTGGTCAAATGCTGCAAAAAAGGGAATAAAGACTCTACTAGTCACTACTAGGAAACTAGAAATGTCAACATCCAAAATACCTTAGAAGCTGCTTGAATACTTTATTTGGCCAAGTATGATTAGACGCACAAGGAATTTATCTACGGTGCAGAAACTCTCAGTGTACATGCCAAGCAACAGAATAAAGGTAATCATCATCATCATCATACCAATAAAAGGGGGGGGGATTAAGAAGATAATAAGAAGGATAAATAATAATACTACAACAATACTACATGTGTAAATGCACATAGACATTAGGCAGAACTGTGACAATTAGATGTTTAGCAGAGTGATGGCATAAGAGAAAAAACTGTGTCTAGTTGTCTTGGCTTGCAATGCTGTATAGTGCCATCCCAAGAGGAGAAGCTGAAACAATTTATGTCTATGATGTGAGGGGTCTGTAGATATCTTCTCAGCCCTCCTTCTGACCTGCAAAATATACAGGTCTTCTATGGGAGGCAGGCTGCTTGCAATTGTTCTTTCCGCAGTCTTTACTATCTGTTAGAGTCTGTACCTGTCCTGTTTGGTTGCTGCACCAAACCAGATAGTTATAAAAGTACAAATGACAGACTCAATAATTCCTCTGTAAAACTGTATCAACAGCTCCTGGACAATCTGAACTTCCTGAGTTAATAGTCTTGACTTACAAAAATATCTTGCACTAGAAACTGAAGTTACATCTTTCATCATCTGTATACAGATGGGAGGTTGAATAACTAGCCTTGTGGTGCAACCGGAACAATCTTGAACTAAACACACTCAAAACCGTAGAAATGGTGGTAGATTTTAGGAGAAACCCTCCTATGTTACCACCTCTTACAATACTAATATCACAGTATCAACAGTAGAGACTTTCAAGTTTCTAGGTTCTATCATATCTCAAGACTTAAAATGGACACCTAACATCAAAAACGTTATCAAAAAAGCACAACAAAGAATGTTCTTTCTGTGCCAACTCAGAAAGCTCAAACTGCCCAAAGAGCTGCTGATTCAGTTCTGCATTGAGTCGGTTATCTGCACCTCTATAACTGTCTGGTTTGGCTCTGCAACCAAACAAGACAGATACAGACTTCAACGGATAATTAAAACTGCAGAAAAAACAATTGCTACCAACCTGCCTTCCATTGGGAACTGTATACTGCATGAGTCAAAAATAGGGCTGTGAAAATATCTACAGACCCCTCACATCCTGGACATAAATTGTTTCAACTTCTACCCTCAAAACGAAGCTATAGGGCATTGCACACCAGAACAACTAGACACAAGGACATTTTTCCCCCATGCCCTCACTCTGCTAAACAACTAATTCCCACAACAAACTATTTACTAAGTCAAACTATTTACTAAGACTGTATTACTATTATTCTTCTCATCCTTCCTATTATCTATCTCCTCCTACTTATGACTATAACCATGTTGCTTGTATTTTTACGATTTGTATTGTTCTGTTTGTTTCTTAGTATGATTTGATTCAGTGGTGAAATTCAATTTTTTTTACTACCTGTTCTATGGGTGTCGCTTGGTGGGCATGGTTTATTTGTTTAAATTTCTATACCGCCCTTCTCCAAATAGGACTCAGGGCGGTGCACAGCCTAAGTAAAAACAAAACATACAAATTTAAAAAACAGTATTAAAAACAGTAAAAACAGTATTATGGTGGGCATAGCAGGGGAAGGATACTGCAAAATCTCCATTTCCACTCCACTCCAGGGGAAGGATACTGCAAAATCCCCATTCCCACCCCACTCTGGAACCAGCCAGAGGTGGTATTTGCCGGTTCTCCGAGCTACTCAAAATTTCCACTACCAGTTTTCCGAATTACTCAAAATTTCCGCTACCGGTTCTCCAGAACCTGTCAGAACCTGCTGGATTTCACCCTGATTTGATTGCTTAATAATCTATGACTATCACTAAGTGTTGTATCTTATGATTTTTGATGAATGTATTTTTTTCTTTTCCTTTTTTTTCCTTTTATGTACACTGAAAGCATATGCACCAAAGACAAATTCCTTGTGTATCCAATCACACTTGGCCAATAAAGAATTCTATTCTATTCTATTCTATTCTATTCTATTCTATTCTATTCTATTCTATTCTATTCTATTCTATTCTATTCTATTCTATTCTATTCTACTAATATATTTTGTAAAAATTGCCCAGTGTTAAGCAGATCAACAGAACTGTAGAAATGAAAATGGGGAGTAGGCGGAAAAAAGGGGAAAACATCAGCAAACATGCACAAGATTGTTATGAGGGATGGTAGAATAACAAATGGTCATTAGAAAACAGTTTGTGGCTCCCTCGTACAATATTTCAAAAAAATAGTTACCAAGAGATGCCTCATTAACGAACTTCATCTGCTGTAGTCTCCATTAAACAACTATGTTTTTAAAAAGTTAACTCCTCGATTTTATCAATCTCTCTGTCAGTTTATATTCCAAACAATTCCATTAAAAGAAGC
The DNA here is from genome assembly GCF_059756535.1 of Pantherophis guttatus. Lineage (NCBI taxonomy): Eukaryota > Metazoa > Chordata > Lepidosauria > Squamata > Colubridae > Pantherophis > Pantherophis guttatus. The sequence continues at coordinate 73,000,173 of NC_142068.1, read as the reverse complement.
CAGATACTTAGTTCTTAATTTTTTACTGAGATAATTCTATAACACCTTAAAAGATTAATGTTTTTCTGAAGTAAACCATACGAAAGAAGCTTACGTATTCATTCTCATAGTCATGTTATTCACTCTAATAATATAAATTATGTCTTGATTTAAAAATTAAGAGGACTGCCTTAGGCAAAGAAGCTCATTGCTTGTTTTTAAAACAAAAATCTTTTGAAATGAGCCTGATTCAGCATCCAGTATAACCATATGCTGGTGCTAATAAACAACAGGTTAAAATCTTCATCATGTATTCTGTTGGTAAAATCCCAATTTACAGATTACCATTAGAAAACAGCAAGCTCTATTTGAATCATGGAAAGAGGTTTGAAAGAGACACTGAAATAAGCCAGGTAGTTATTTACTGTTTTTTTTAATGAATAATGTAAAGGTACAATGAATAAATAGGGATGGGAGAAAATGGTGTAGCTCAAATTTCAATGGGTACTTGCTCAATTAATATTTCCTGAACTTACATGAAAACTGGAATTCAATCAACCCTCAACATGCTCCTCTTTCTCAGTTTTGCCGAGATGCAGTTAAAAAAAATGGTGTGAAGAAAATGTGTCAAATTAAGGACTCTTCATATAGCTTTTACTAAGAAAAATACACAGACTGTTAAATAAATGAAGAAGTGAAGCCTGGAAAATAAAAAAAAACCCTGAAACCAAATGGTTGGTCCTAGCACGAAGCATGAATATCTGCATTGGTAAACCAGATTTATCATTCTATAAACCAGAGTGGCAACTCAGACCAGGCTTGTTTATCCTCTGCCAACATTTTATATTACCTAAAAAAATATGGTCTTGATTTGAATTATATGGAAAGAGGAGGAAAAGCAATAAAATGAGTCAATAATGCAAAGATTTCACCTCAAGCCTCATGTCTCAAAGCTAACCACAATGAATGTGTGGAAAAACAGAAGCATAATATATCAGCTCAAGCATCATACTGCCAAGCATGGGCAATACAACTACATCTATACTGGACTCTGTAGAGCAGAGGTGTCAAACTCATTTTCATTGAGGACCACATCAGGGTTGTGTTTTACCTTGGGGGGCTGGGTGGATATGGCTGGGGTGGGCATGGCCAGGATGGGTGTGGCCAGCTCGACATCACTTATGTCAGGGGTGCCTGTTGTGGCCGGGTTTTTGGCTGCAACGGCCTCTGCCAGCGAAAACGGAGCTCAGGAGGGCTGTGCAGGGCCTGCTCCTGAGCTCCGTTTTCTCTGTCAAAGGTACCAACGGCCGGTCCTTCACTTTCCAGGGCAGCCCCAAGGGCTAGATCTAAGCACTCCATGGGCCGGATTGGGCCCAAGGGCCTTGAGTTTGACACCCCTGCTGTAGAGTGCCTGAAAGAAGGGTAAGGTATTCCAGGGTTTTTTGAAAGTTAAGAGGATCGGGGCCACTTGGATTTCAGGGGAAACCTTTTCCAAAAGGGAGAAAGGCCACAATACAGACATCTCCTAAATTTTACCAAATGACTCTGACAGAGGAGACCTAGGGCTTCTTCCTCTTGCTTGTGGAGTCCTCAGGCAGAAGAGATCCACAAGTAATCCAGCCCTGAGCCATACAGGGTTTTAAGGGTGAGAATCAAATTCTTGAATTGCACCTAGAAGCATACTGGAAGTAAAGGCTGCATATACAATAACCAGCATAATTTGGTGTGCTCAAAACAGCACATACCACTGCACTCTTAACCAGATGAAGCTTCGGAGTGCTCTTCAAAACTAGCCCATTGTAGAGTACATTGCAAAAGTCCAATGAAGAACTGACTGTGGCATATCAAATTTTTCAAGTTTCAACTTCCAAACATTAGGGGTGCTCAAGAGTTGTGATGTGCCTTGGGGATTGTAAAGATATTTTGGTTACTTTAATACAATTTAGATGTGCTTGGTAAATAACTACATAAGTACCATAACTTTTTAACATTTTGTTTGTTTCATAAGGCATGAACAACTTTAAGAGAATCTCCTGGTCCAGGAACAAATACACAAAACTGATTTTTGCAACACCTCCCCAGACATAACTGCTGCCTACTAATTGAACAAGAGCCCTGACTCCTGGAAGATACCCAACTGTACTAGCACTAGCATTTAGACTTATATACCGCTTCGTAGTAGCCCTCTCTAAGTGGTTTACAGAATCACCATATTGCCCCGAACAATCTGGGTCCTCATTTTACCGACCTTGGAAGGGTGGAAGGCTTGAGTCAACCTTGAGATTCGGTCTGCCAAACTGCTGGCAGTAGGTGATCAGCAGTACTGCACTCTAATCACTGCACCACCACAGCTTATCAACTGAGTACTCCAACTCAGTCCAAGTGACTGCTCCCCCATCACAAAGAAAATCTCCAGCTGCAACTGAAACAAATCTCAAAACACCATCTCAATCTACAATAATCCATCAACCCTACAGAGCCTAGTACTAAATCACCACTAGGGGTGGGTTCTACTTACCTTTACTACCAGTTCGCAATGGGAGCGTGCATGCACACACCTTTCTGCGCATGCACACACCTTTCTGCGCATGCACAGAAAATTCTGCGCATGCACAGATTGTATCTTATGATGTCCAGGCAGGTGGGTGGAGCCTCCCGCCACTTTTACTACCGGTTCTCAAGAATTGGACAGAACTGGGAGCAACCCACCACTGATCACCACCCTCAGTGTGATACTTAAATTAGATGTAGATATATACAGTAGATTATATTACGTACATATTTTCATGTCTAAAATTGAAAGACTAAATAGTGTATATGTAATACGACATTAAAGAAACTTAGAAGATATTAGTTTGAAAACCACAGTAAATAATACAGACACCAACATCAAATAAAATGTCATTAAATAGTTTTCGTACAAAGAAGTAGAAAACCTAAGAGAATCAAGAGCATTGAATCCATCTTTCATGTTTATAGTTTGGGACAGCTATTCTGACATCTGAAGACAGAGCCGACCAATATGATTTGCAGAAAATTGCTGCCTAATTGGGTCAATTTATTGTCAGAGAAGCTTTGTACTCTTTCATCTGTTCATTTTATGGTCACCTACACTACCTAATTATTCTTCCTTCCAAAGTAGGTTGCTTCTGCAAAAGATCACAGAAAGCACTACTAGCATTATGAGAATTCTGTCTTTAAAGATGTTTCGGTTTCATAAATCATCATTTATTCCTGGGTATTTTTCATCAGCTTTTTCAAAGTCATGGAGGTGGAAAACAACCTAAACAAAATAAAACTTCAAGCTTCCTAAGTTTGAAAAAGACCAATAGAGGAATACAGAACTGAAATGAAAGAATTAAGAGTTCCTTTTGTTCTTACAGGCAAAAGAGGTTTTTAAACTAAGCCCTTTTAGCCCTGCAGCTTCTTTCACTGGGGAACAGAGATGAAATGTGTTTTTTTAACTGTTGCTATATGGGAAGAAGGATATACGGTAGATATAGTTTCTCTAGCATCCCAATTCTCCACCTACTGACCCAGTTTCATAAATAATAGCAAGCTATATTTTGTCATACGGACAGGGCTATACAAGCTTGAAAAAAATGGATCCTATTTTTTCCCATCTTTTTTCATGAACACAGCTCCTATGGGAGCGCGGAGCTCCATCGCCACTCCGGAACACCTGCAGTTCAACGGAGAGCACCGGTATAATCAGGGAAGATAAGCACCTGTCAAGGAGCTGGGAATCCGCTGTCAATGGGCAGAGCTGAAGCCCTGCTGCTGGGGAAGGCACAGTGACTCAACCAGGAGTGGGACTCAGCTTTTCACTCACAAATGCAGATAATGTGATGAAGGTTCAGAAAGAATTCTCCATGAGATGAAGAAGCACCCAGGAAATTGGTGAAGAGAAGCTATCCGACACGTCCATCCAGTCTGAAGGACTGAGTCAAAAGCTGGGAGGCCCTAGCAACAAGGGCGGGACTTACAACTTTTACAGACTCAATCCTTCAACTGAACAGATGAGTACAACCCATTCCTGGCTGCTATCTCCACCACTATGGAGAACAAAAGCTTTCCCTTCTGAAATAATCATAATTTCAATATCAGTTATTTATTTTCTTTATTTATTTGAATCCCACGTTTATAATTTTAATAGTAACTTTGACAAAAATCTTGGAATCCTAGTGGAAAATCACTTAAATATGAGCCAGCAATGTGTGGCAGCTGCCCAAAAAAAGCCAATGCAGTCTTAGGCTGCACTAACGTGAAGAGTTAATGCCACTTTAAAATGCCTTTGGTAAAACCACACTTGCAATATTGCATCCAGTTTTGGTTGCCATAATATAAAAAAGATGTAGAGCCTTTAGAAAAAGTAGAGAAGAGCAACAAAGAGGATTATGGGACTGGAACTAAAATATATGAAGAACGGATGCAGGGATTTGGTATTGTTTAGTTGAATGAAAATAGCAATCCAATATCTAAGGGGCTGCCACAAAGAAGAGAGGGGTCAACCTATTTTCCAAAGCACCTGAAGGCAGGACAAGAAGCAATAGGTGGTAACTAATCAAGGAGAGAACTAACCTAGAACTAATGACAAACTTCCTGACAAAACAATTAATCAATGGAATGGCTTGCCTACAAAAGTGCTCTATACTTAAAGAAAACCTAGAGAGGCTCTGGAGACTGGGGACAGCAAAAAACATCACTTCCTGTCCAACCAGGAGTTGGGAAATGGGCCGTTTCAGACCTCCAGAGGGCCTCCGAGGGGGTGGGGAAGGCTGTTTTCACCCTCCCCAGATGCATAGATAGGATCGGGAGCCAGATGAGAAAGAAAAACGGGCCTATCGGGCCTTTGCGTGCCAGGAGTGGGGGGGAGGGGGTTGTGTGCGCATGTGCAGGGTGGGGTGCATAGAATTATGGGTGTGGGCATGCACACGTGAACCTCCCCCGCCCCCCCTTCCTGGCATGCAATGGCAAAAAGGTTAGCCATCACTGGTATAGGGTTTCCTGCCTGAGCAAAGGTTTGGACTAGAAGACCTCCAAGATTCCTTCCAACTCTGTTATTCTGTTATTTTACAAATAACTAAAGACAGAAAATATAGCCAACATATATACTATTGCTCCCACAACAACAGCCTTGTGAGGTGAGCTTAGCTGAGAGAGTTTAAATGGCCCAAAGTCACCCAGCTGGATTTCATGGCTAAGGCAGCCCTTGAACTCATGGTCTGCCATTTTGTAAACTAATACTTTAATCACTAGACCAAACTGGCTCTTGTGTATTTAGTTTGTTCTAACTGCCACTTGTTAAAATTAACCAGGATCTAACAATCATAGTTTTATTTATTATGCAATCAGTTGCCCATGTTCAATAATAATAGGCATTTTGTTGCTTGCATGAAGAAACAGTAGGTAGGTATGCAGACTTAATGAGCTTTTGTTTTCAGTAATTTTGAGTGTTTTTTTTTTAAAAAAAACATTGACACCTTCTTTCCTTGATCCTAATATATCATTTTCCTCCTCACAAAATTTGGTTTTTCATAATATGCTAACTGGATTATGCTAATGGAATTATTGTTTCATTTGAGATTTGATCTGAAACCAGAGTAATCTGGGGGATCTTAACAAACAGGCTCAAGTACACTTCCTGGTTGCCTCCTATTTTCTACATACTATAATCTATTACAATAGAACTTACTGTCCACTACAATAATTGCAATATATAAATGTAATTATTAAATAAATATATTTATTTTATTATTTATTTAGTCGCATTTCTATGCCGCCCAACTCCCAAGGGACTCTGGGCGGCTTACAACAGAGAATAAAACAATGCAACAATATCCCTTACAAAAAGTTAAAAGAAGACATTAAAACGTTAAAACGTTAAAACGTTAAAACACATACACTCCAATTTGTGACCGGGTCTCGCAAGATCACTATAACGAGATCAATGGCCCCAGGCCTGCCAGAAGAGCCAGGTCTTCACCGCTTTCCAGAAGGCCAATAGGGTGGGGGCGATCCGGACTTCAGGAGGTAATTGGTTCCAGAGAGCCAGGGCAGCCACAGAGAAGGCTTTCCCCCGCGGGCCCGCCAGCCGACATTGTTTAGCTGATGGGGGACCTGGAGGAGACCGACTCTGTGGGATCTTACCGGTCGCTGAGAGCTATGTGGTAGAAGGCGGTCTCGAAGATAGCCTGGTCTTGAGCCATGTAGGGCTTTAAATATCTATATAACAACCTAGTGTAAGCAATGGTATATGTGAAGCAGGGGTGAAATCTACTTACTTCCCTACCAGTTTAGAAGTGCATGCGTGACGCGCGTGCGCTTGCTTCACTCGCATGCACACACATCACATGCACGGGCAGACCCTCTGTGCATGCGCAGAGGGTAAATAACAGGTTACTTCCTGATTTTAACAATGACCAGGCAAGTGGGCGGAACCTGCTGCCGTTGCTACCGGTTCTCGAAGCCACCACTACCAGTTCAGCCAAACCAGTCTGTCCCGGTAGTATTTCACCCCTCATGTGAAGGTAACAGCACTTTTCACCAAGATAAAGCCTTTCAAATATTGACCAAGATCTGATGTATTGTGTATGTGAGTAGCAGGCTTACTGATTTTAGACTTAACAACAACAACAAAAAGAAAACCTTAGCAGAATCTGTACAGCCTCACTGAACAGCAAGTCTTAATTAAAACATTCAAAAGCCACTAAGTTATGAAACAATTGTGTTTACCTAAATGAAGTTGCTTTTTCACTGACAAAGTGTAATTTCATTCTCTCTTAGAATTTAACACAATAAATTTATGAAAAAGACATGTCTTTTTAAAATTACAGACATTATAATTTTTTTACCAGATAAATATTTCTGGCAATTGATCCTTATCTTAGTAAGAAATCTCTTGATTGTATTATGAAAGGCGCTAATAAAATGTAAAATTCTTCACAGACACAGTTGGCTAATTACTGGCTACCACCTGTGGTGCCTCCTGTATAGTCTGTGGTTTCATTTTAAAAGACTACTATATTAGCTGATCCTAATAGACATATCAATTCATCACTCTGCTAAAATCCTAATTAATCTACAGATGTACATTACAGAACACAAGAGAAACAGTTGGACTTTCATGAATTATCTGTTGTGATTCATAGGTTGAAATTACAAATGATACTGTTCGAACAATACATTTGTGTGTATGTGTGTTTTGGGCAAGATTTTTTTTTCTTTTTGTAGATTTTACGCACGCCTGTGGATATACCAGAACATGGAACTTTGCATAGCCAAAAGAAAGCAGCAGAAGCACGAATTAGTAGCTACGAAGCAATATTAAAAAAAAAAGTTGACACACAAACTATAATTATACCACTAAAATTAAAATCTATAGGAACATAATTCTCTTTAGGAAGAAACTGTATAATCCTATTCAACTTTGTAACAGTTATAAAAGGGAATATATATGTACTGTATTTTTCGGAGTATAAGGCACATTTTTTTCCCTCCTAAAAGAGGCTGAAAATTTGGGTGTGTCTTGAACTCCGAATGTAGCTTTTTTGAAGCTTTTTTTCAGCCCTAATGAAGGGCTAGCAAGTGCTTTGCTTGTTACCCCTGACTCTCAGCTGTTCTTTAGAAGCTTTTTTTCAGTGAAGTGATCTTTGCCTGCTCTCTCCGACTCTCAGCTGTGAAGTTTTTTTTCAGCCTTAATGAGGTGCTAGTGAGTGAAGCAATCTCATGGTTTACCTGCTTTTCTCATTGCTTCTCTCTCCAAAGATCAGTTGTGCTTTAGAAGCTGTTTCTTATCCCCAACCAGGGGATAAAAAACAGCAAACTAATGTGCTGAAGCTGACCAGACTAAGGACGCCAGCCAGATGAATACCTGGTAGGCAGATTTTCCCCCCCTATTTTCCTCCCCAAAAACTAAGCTGCATTTTATACTCTGAAAAATATGGTAGTTTTGAGAAAGTCATGTTCCAAGAGCTTTGCAGATCAAAATCTCCATTCCTATCCTACTCCAGGGGAAGGATACTGCAAAATCTCCATTCCCATCCCACTCCAGGGGAAGGATACTGCAAAATCCCCATTCCTTCCCACTCCTGGGGGAAGGATATTGCAAAATCTCCATTCCCACCCCAGTCTGGGGCCAGCCAGAGGTGGTATTTGCCGGTGCTCTGAACTACTCAAAATTTCCGCTACCGGTTCTCCAGAACCTGTCAGAACCTGCTGAATTTCACCTGCCCTCACAATGTCTTAAGCTTTCATTATTAGAACCAAAAGGCCAGTTTTTTAGTGCTTGAAGGAGGAAGGGGCTTAGTAGTTTGTCTTATTTAGTCCATGGCAGCCATCGTCATAAGCCTTTTGGGTGTTCATTTGTAAGACAGGGATGAGCCCTGAGCTCCTTCCTCCCCTCTGTATTCTGAACACAGTTAAAGAAAACTCCCTGAGATGGATTGCAGAACACATTAAGGTGCAGGACCAATTTTTGGTTTGCCAGCTAGGCAACACAGCCTCAAGGAGATTGCTCCACTATGCCCTGGAAAAGAGAGTAGTCCCTTGATTGCGGAAAAGTGAATGGAGCAAATCAGTTTTTGAGATAAATTGTATTTGAAATGAATCACGCACAAATCCCTTTCTGGAAGAATTTTAGAAGCTTTGGCTTTGTGCCACTCCTCTTTTGACCAGTTGGGTAAGATTAAGTTAATAACACGGTTGTTAAGTGACTCTGCATTCCCCATTGATTTAGCCTGTCAGAAGGTCTCAAAATGTGATCACTTGATCCCATGGATACTGCAACTATCGTAAATACATGCCAATTGCCAAGCATCTGAATTTTGATAATGTGACCACCAGGACACTGTAATGGTTGTAAGTGTGAAATACTGCTGTAAGTCGCTTTTTTCAGTGCTGTTGTAACTTCGAACGGTCACTAAACGAATGTTGTAAGTCAAGGACTACCTGTACCTCTTGCAGACTTGGGGTGCATATACAACCCTCCCTCCCCCCCAAAATCCAACAGCTTGGCAAAAACAAGAAAGATGTTTTCCTCACTGTACCTCAGAGCAGGTACTAGAATAGAATAGAATAGAATAGAATAGAATAGAATAGAATAGAATAGAATAGAATAGAATAGAATGGAATGGAATGGAATGGAATGGAATGGAATGGAATGGAATGGAATGGAGGGAGTGGAGTGGAGTGGAGTGGAGTGGAGTGGAGTGGAGTGGAGTGGAATGGAATAGAATAGAATAGAATAGAATAGAATAGAATAGAATAGAATAGAATAGAATAGAATAGAATAGAATAGAATAGAATAGAATAGAATAGAATTCTTTATTGGCCAAGTGTGATTGGACACACAAGGAATTTGTCTTTGGTGCATACGCTCTCGGTGTACATAAAAAGACAAGATACATTCATCAAGAATCATAAGGTACAACACTTAATGATAGTCATAGGGTACAAATAAGCAATTAAATCATACTAGGAAACAATCAATATCAATGTAAATCGTAAGGAGACTGTAACAAAGTTACAGTCATGCAGTCATAAGTGAGAGGAGATGGGTGATAGGAACAATGAGAAGACTAATAGTAATAGTAATGCAGCCAGTGGTGGATTGGCCGCGATTCACACTGGTTCTATAGAACCGGTAGTAAAACCGGTGGGAGGCTCTGGCCACCGACCCCGACGTCATCAGATGTTTCTGCGCATGTACAGAAGAGCATGCACGTGTGGCCCCATTGCGAACCGTTAATAAAGGTAAGTAGAACCCACTCCTGAATGCAGCCTTAGTGAATAGTTTGACAGCGTTGAGGGAATTATTTGTTTAGCAGAGTGATGGCATTGGGGAAAAAACTGTTCTTGTGTCTAGCTGTTTGGTGTACAGTGCTCTATAGCATGGTTTTGAGGATAGGAGTTGAAACAATTTATGTCCAGGATGCGAGGAGTCTGTAAATATTTTCATAGCCCTGTTTTGGACTCATGCAGTATACAGGTCCTCAATAGAAGGCAGGTTGGTAGTAATTTTTTTATTCTTCAGTTCTAATTATCCTCTGAAGTCTGTGCCTATCTTGTTGGGTTGCATGAGGTGAACACCAGGAGATAAAGGAGGTAGAATTCTATTGTGTGGTTTGCAATCAATTCTGAGCTCGGTGAAGTCTTCTGCAAAAGAAAACACCTCAGGGATTGTCATAATTAGGAAGTGAGCTTTGGAAGTTAGCCTTTTCAATTGCTGTTTCTCTCTTCCTCCTTCTTTATAATAACGTTCCCCCTGAAATGATCCCCTATTCCGCTGAAGGCCCTCAAATCCTTTTTGGCAGACTTTAAGGAAAAAAATGTGAGTTCTTTTCTCTCGTAGTTTGGGAGCCTAATCAAATTAGAGATTATACTTATCTCTGATGCTAAATGCTGATATATTATACAGTTCAAAGCTATATTGATTTTAATAGACATCTTATATTTTAAACCTCTTTCACAAAAAGAAGATATGAAAGTCTAAGGTTTGGGATTGAGTTTAGTGGAAATAAATACACCAATAATTCTTAATAAACACATTAAATTGCATAAAAGTAGAAATAGGGTGTATAGTATAGGGTGTATACTAGGATTAGAAGAACTAGAGAGTGAAATTCAAATTGTTGGAAGAAAATCAGAGGTGGATCTAACATATTGGATTGAACAGAATTTTCAATAGCAATAATTATAATTATGAAAAGATGCTAATGATGTCACTCACGGTTGGAAGTGAGCAATGCAGTAACCTCTCAGTGAAACTGAAGGAAGTACAGAAACTTCAGTTTGCTGCTCAAAACTGAAGAAAAAAAAACCCAGCAACTAAAATTTTATCAAGAGCCAGCTTGAATTATTAACAAGTATCTTTCTACCATCAAAAATTCACAAAGCTTGACTGTAGCCATTAAATCGTTTTGGTACTCAATTTGAAACCAGTGGCCAATGAATACTAGTCCTCCCTTACTGGCTGAGTGACTCTGGGCTGGTCATTCTTTCTCAGCTTAAACCCATCTCAAAGATGAGTTATTGAGGGCAACGAGAAGGAAAGAGTTCTGTGCACCTTAGATTGTACAAAATAATAGTGGGCTATAACAGGAGGTGACGTGGTGGCTCAGTGGCTAAGTTGCTGAACTTGTCGATCGAAAGGTCGGCAATTCAGTGGTTCGAATCCTTAGTGCCGCATAATGGGGTAAGATCCCATGACTTGTCCCAGCTTCTGCCAACCTAGCAGTTCGAAAGCATGTGAAAAATGCAAGTAGAAAAATAGGGACCACCTTTGGTGGAAAGGTAACAGCATTCCGTGTGCCTTTGGTGTTTAGTCATGCCGGCCACATGACCACGGAAACATCTTTAGACAGCGCTGCTCTTTGGCTTTGAAACAGAGATGAGCACCGCCCCCTAGAGTCAGGAACAACTAGCACATATGTGCGAGGGGAACCTTTACCTTTACCTTTATAACAGGAGGAGGAGGAAAAATAAAGAGATCATTACTATTCGGAAGAAAGACTATCTAGATACAGCTAAAACATTAAAGTGTGGAAACATATTGTGACAATAAGGATAATGCATTGTCAAGGCTGTGGCTTTTCTAGTTGTAACATAGGGCTGTGAAAGTTGAATCATCAGAAAGACTGAACAAAGAAAAATGTATGCCTTTGAATTGTGATGGTAGAGAAAATTATTGCCTGTATCTTGATCTGCAGTAAGAACAGATCACTCAGTTCCAGGTGAAGTAAATGAAGGCTGCACCCTGGAGGCATTAACAATGAAGCTAAAGCTTTGATATTTTTGGACAAATAAAGAAACATTAGAGAAGATGCTTTGAAAATTTAAAGGCGATCAAAAAAGAGGCCAGAAGGACATAAACTGGCTACATTCTATCACTGACGGCACACAGTTAAGTTTACAAATAGTGATTTTTCAAATTACAAAATAGTTACTGATAGCCAGTACCGGGGAGATGATGTCACTGAGTTAGAAGCAACTAAAGGATAACAGAAGTATACCGACATTGATTCTGGTTGTAAAACAGATGGAATTCTTTCAATACTTTAATTTTTTTCCCCCATCATCCATAATATTTTAGATCAGGACTGTCAAACCTGGATAGCTCTGCAGACAAGGCACTGTAATTTAATTGCAGACCAGCTGTCTGCAATTAAAGTAAGTTCGAATCTTGCCAGGCTCAAGATTGACTCAGCCTTCCATCCTTTCTAAGGTAGGTAAATTGAGGACCCAGTTTGTGGGGGCAATAAGCTGACTTTGTATAAAATATACAAAAGTATGAAAGCTATTGCTTAATGCACTGTAAGCCGCCCTGAGTCTCCGGAGAAGGGCGGCATATAAATCAAATTAAAAAAAACAAAACAAAACTCCGAGACATCGCGTGCTGGCCACGTCCATGCCCAGTTTAGAGAAGGGGGGGTGGGAAGTCCTGATACATCATGTGATGCTACCATGACGATGTGAGTATGACACCCCTGCTTTAGATGCAGTTTTTAACCACATTATTTTGCTAACCACGAAAGGTACTTCATTATTAAGTTGTTTTCCACTCTTTAAATAGTGAAAACTCTTTGCTTAAATGTGCATCTAACAGATTTTTACATTGCATTATGTTTAGCTTTTGGTATAATCATATTGCTATGCATGGATTCCTCAGCAGTAAAGCTTATTGGCATGAGATGCCTAGAGGTCCCAGAACGTATAGATGGAAGAACAGATTCTAGCAGATCCACTGCTAATCAAAATATTGAATATAGAGAATATACAGTTTAAAATCACTTTACTACCTGTAAGTAGGCATAAAGTATATAAATTGCTATGGGTTTGTTAAGAAAAGAAAACCTTCCAATATTTAAATGAGTGAAATAAGCTATTCACTGTTTAAATGTGACGGAAAAGGAATTTTTGTTGACTTCCATATTTGCTTGGGGCACATTTGCACTATAAGAGATATTTCAGAGAAAATTGTTAAGAAAAATTCCCCATTAAATATTTCCCGAGTATGAGAAGATGCCATAAATGACTTGACTTATTTTATTAATGCTCATTTAGTGTTAACCTAGAAAAATTTGCATATTAAATAAATAACACATATCCAGACTATCTCTTTGCATGTGACTATATACACCCTTATATTCTATCTGACCAAGAAAATAAAGCATTCAAATGATCACTATAAAATTGACAGTGCATTGACACTTTGTCACATTGACTCCATTTTTAATGAAATACAACTATTGCTTTTAATTCTTTGGAGATAAAACCTGCTTCCAAAATAATCTTCATAGGAGATGATTTCCAATGCACTTGAAAAACAATGAAAAGAGAATGAATCAGGAAATGGCCACATTGCTCTAATAAAACTTGTTCTCAGTTCAAATTGGACATTTTTTTCAATAAGATCATTATCTATGGAGAGGAATTCCTACATTGTTACTCAAAAATCTGACTTTTGAAGTTTGCCTGTGTACATGATGAACTAAATCTTTTCATTGCAACTTTGTGCCTGGGTTGCTTTGTTTTTACTCTACTCAAGAAGCTTCTAGTACTGTGAGACACAAATAGAATGTGTATCTATACTTAAGTGAAAATGTATTTATGAGATAGAAAGTACTTTAGATCCAAAGCCACAGACAGAAGATTCATATTACCTTAAAGCACATCTTAAGAAATATTAAAGACAGGCCAGGATATGATGCTTATTGGTGCCAAAGCCAAGATTATGAATAATGAATGTCAGGATATACAGTACATCACATATTGCTCTATATCCTTAACCTAGTGGTGGGTTGCTACCGGTTCGCCCGTAGAAGCAGCGGCGGGAAGCTCCGCCCACCCACCTGGAGGTCATCAAATATGATCTGCACATGTGCAGAAGTGGCGCGCACATGAGCGAACCAGTAGCAAAGGTAAATGAAACCCACCCCTGCCTTAACCATATAGTTAGTTCGTAGATAACACTACGACAGAACATAGTGTCTGTTAGATCAGGCGCAGGAAAAGAAGACGTGACCAGCTCGGTCCATTCAATGACTTTATTTCAGCTCAGAATAGACTGGCACTGCGCTACCGGAGCTCTCCTTATATTCGCTCCAGCAGACGCACCGCCTCCGACGGCTATTTGAATTTCCCGCCGGAGGATTTGGCCAATCCCCGGCGGATGTCCTTAAAAGGACATAACAGTGTCCACAGTTTGGGAGATTAATTAATATATTATTTCCTCTTCTAAGAAAAATAATATTATTAATTATATAATAATAATAATTAAACTTGGTTTATGAGCCATGCTATTAGGAGAAGCAGACATATGAAATAAATTGACAATGAAATCTGTTGCCTGTTTAATAATAAATCACACTGGCAGCAAAATGCAGAAAAGAAAAGATGGCAGATGAATGGAAGGAAGAGGTTGAGGGTTGGGATTCAACCCTAGTCAACTCAACCCTGGTCAGAATATAACATTTCGCAATGTGAAGAAGCTCCTATCTCAACCTGTCTTACATTGCTTTCAGAAGAAGAACAAATAACTTCTATGACATTAAATTAACCTTAAGAAACTTTTCTGACAGTTGTATTTAATTCAAAATTAATTATTTCATATGGGCAGACTTTGAAAGAAAAGAGAGAGAGAACTAAATTTCGACATTGCAGCATAGAATGCACTCAAACAGTTATCCTTTGAATACATTCATAATGTTCAATATTTCTCCATAAAATTGAATTTCTGTTCTGAAGTAATATCGAACAACCGACACAGTAATGGGATGGATGCAGGAGGCACAGCAATAAAGGAATTTGTAGAAATAACTAGATCTAGATACAGATATATAGAATGCTGATATAGCCTAGATATAACCTAAGTCAGTGATGGCTAATTTTTTCCAGACTGAATGCCCAAAACCCGAACTCCCAAAATACAATATGTGTGTGCCCCCCACATGCACCCGCCCCCACGCATGTGTGCATGCCCCCCTCACACACGTGCCACTCCCACGCATGCGTGGCAGAGACCCAATGACCAATTGGCAGCAGGAAGTGCATGTGCATGCACGTCGGAGCTGAATGGTGGCAACGGTTCACGTGCCCACAGAGAGGGTACTGTGTGCCACCTGTGGCACGTGTGCCATAGGTTCGCCATCACGGGCCTAGGTAAAGTTTTACAAAAGCTGTTAAGAAAAAGTAAACAATTCACTTCTAGGAAAACATTGGAAAGAGACTCATCATAATCCGGTTTTGATTCTGCTGGTATAAAGGGGTCAGAGGGAAACTACAGCAGGTTTTCAAGATTCTGTTAGCATATCCTATAACAGGAGTGTCAAACTCCATTTCATTGAGAGCTGCATCAGGGTTGTGGCTGACCTTGGGAGGCCAGGTGGGCGTGGCTGGGTGGTTGCAGCCACTTGAATGGGCGTGGCTGGATTGGGTTTGGCTAGCTTGCCGTCGCTCATGTCGGGGGTGCCTGTGGTGGTCTGGGGGTAGGGGGGAATCAGTGGTGGTATTCAGCTGGTTCTATCGGGTTTGGGTGAACCAGTAGCAGCTGTTGGGGGTGGTTCCGCCCAACCACCCGGATGTCATCACATCCCATTTTTTATGCCTGTGCGTGCACGGAAGGCTCTGTGCACGCACGGAGGTGGCATGTGCACTCACATTTGTGAACCAGTAGCGAAGGGAAGTGAATACTACACCTGGGGGTAATTCATTGTCTCCAGCTCGCACCCAGGGGGTGGAGCAGGGACAGCCCCTCACTGGCTCCAGGGTGGTTCTGCAAATCTAAGTGTCAGCTCCAGTGCACTGTTGGCATGGAGCTGCCATTCTTGGTGGGATGAATGCACAAACCTCATTTTAGCCCAGCATCTGCTTCGTCGAGCCTCCCAGGAACTGATAGGATTGACGGGAGGGAATAGCTGGGGGATGACATCTTCATGGCCAGCCGGAAATAACAAGTGGATTAACTGTTTAGATGCTGGTTGAAAATACTCAAGTGAATTAACTGTTTATTTGCTGGTTGTAAATACTCAAGAATTAAACGTAAGCCAACTTCCGAGTCACATGGGAGGAAGATGCGCGTGTGATTGGGTGAGTGGTAATAACTAATGAATAAATGGTGGCGGGAAGCACAGGGCAGTAGCCCTAACAAGATTTTCATCTGCAATTGTCAGTGAGTGCCAAGAAGTGATTAAACTAAGGTAGCAGCCATCCAGGTTTGTCTCCTTTTATTTCCTTCTGTTTGGAACCTGACACTAAGGCTGACCATGTTCTGGCCTGGATGGCTGCCACCATGTTTTAAATAAGCACCCAGCCATGTGGGGCCAAGGCACTGGGGGACAGTCCTTTGTTGTTTCCAGGGCAGCCCCGCAGGCCAGATCTAACCACATTGTGGGCTGGATCTGGCTCGCAGGCCTTGAGTTTGATACCCCTATCCTACAACAATACAATACATTGAGGTTGTCCGTGCAATGTCTGCTCCTGACTTGAAGAGCTGACATAATCCAAGATTCAGACTACTATAATGGTTGGGCTAGGAATGAGGAGATGGTCTCCTTTCCCTTTGTTTCATGCGGTTCCCCCAGTGAAAAAACATAACTGGGTATCCACTGAAAACATTAATGTATTTGCTAAATCAGAGATTGATGCAAAAGCGTCCAGAAGTGTCTTATGAATGAATTCATTTGGAACTGAAAAAGATGGAAACAGATTGATTGATCCATCTATCCCTTGACATGTCATAAATCCTTTGATAAAGAGAAATTTAACTAAAAGAGATGGATTGATTAACTTATCTTATACAGCATACAAATAGAAGAGGGGTTTTTTTTGTCTTTATCTGATACACATTTCACAATACAACTTTAAAATAGCATCCGCTTGAGAGCTTTGCTAAATAATGAGCTGAGATTCCACATACATCATGATTTCTCTTATAGAGAGAGATAGAAACCTAGCTCAACTAAAGTTAATTATCAGCTGTTGCTTGCACAATAGGGAGACAAGATAATAACTTAATTAGTATATTCACTCATTCTACCTCTTTCCATTTTTCTACTATTGATCAAGGCCAAGGCAAAATGAGAACTAAGGAGACAGTAACTACTATAGTTGTAATCTAAGTATTGATGGTTATTATTCTTGATCTATCTATCTATCTATCTATCTATCTATCTATCTATCTATCTATCTATCTATCTATCTATCTATCATCTATCTAAGCAAACAGTTTCTATTATTTATATTCCAGTTGGAAGAAACAGTTGAAAGAAAAGTGAGAGCAGGAAATTGATGGTGCCACATCTTCTCCCACCCACCCCCCACACACAGGAAAACACAACTACAACCACTTCAACTATCAATTAATTTGAAGCTATTTGTCAGATCCGTGTATCTGCCATTCTTCAGGGGAAGGGGGGATTTTTAATTACTTTCTTTAAATATTACTTTCTTCCCTATGTATCCTGTATCCTGCAATTGATTGATTTATAACCTTTAGCCTGGCGCCTAAGCACTCTGGCATTTTTCGCACCTTTGGGGCAAGGTAAGGGGAGGGAGGGCCATATGGGTTGCATCACTCGAAAGCCAGCAGAGGATGACCCTGATAAAGTTCCCTTATCATTTTCTCAGAGCAGCCGGTACAATAACATCTTCGCACCTGCAGATTGGCGGAATCCACACTGGACTGTTGGGAGGGGTTTCTAATTCCTTTACTCTAACTGTATCGCCTGAGGGCCCCTCAGAGCCTGCTTTCTTTTCACCCTGCTATCACCCCTGTTCAATAAAAGGTTCCTTTTGAAATGCCAAGTTTCAAGAGTCTTTACTTTCTTGAATAAGGGGGAGAGGCCGAGCCTTACACTATTGCTCTTGCAAAACTCACTCACCCAGCCCCAAGTGTTCAGTGTTTGAGATCCAAATGACCAAATCCAAATGTGGTTAGGTGATCCCTGTTTACTGATCCCTGTTCAGAGATCAGAGGAAATTTACTGACTTCATCTCCTGCTATGATATCATACTGGTCCAGAAAACATGGACTGTTGATAACATGCTATTAAATGGATTTCATTGATTCATGAGCAGGACAGAGCCAAGAGCATGGAAGAGCAAAAGGAGATCTGGGAGTCCTAGTCTCCACTCCACTACATACCATATCGAAGCACCTCTCTCCACTCAAGGCATATGCTATTGCTGCATTAATCCAATTGAGTCACAGTGCTCAGTTGATAATAAATGTTTATATACCCCCAATGAGACAGAAAGTAGAGACCTAGATGTGAATTTCATCTATTAGGTATGTTTCATGAAGGGAGGTGATTCAAAGTAAGTTATAAACCCCAAAGTCACGTTACCAATATCGTTGGAACTGAGAAAAGTGTATAGCAAGCTTGTATATTGGCTTCCCTCTTGTTACATGATGGGCCATCTCCTCAACAAACATTTTCACTCTCCAAAACCAGCTTGCAGGATCATCTCTGTTTTACTCTATGCAGATGATCCATCAATAGTCTCAAAAACCCCTATTGGTCTTACAAGAGAAAACTAAAATAATATTGCAAGGAAGACCAGCTAGAACTCAATGACCAAAAAAATCAAAATCATGGTGTTTGCCAAAAGGCTCCAGAATCAACCCTTGAAGATAAATGGCCACAGATTGAGCTGGTCTCCTGATTCAAATATCTGGAAATAGCCATAATACTTAGAACACTTATATACCACTTCACGCTGTTTTACAGCCTCTCTACAGAGTCAGCATATTGCAGAGTCAGTATATTGCCCCCAACAATCTGGGTCCTCATTTTACCAACCTCAGAAGGATGGAAGGCTGAGTCAACCTTGAGCTGGTCAGGATCGAAGGAATTGAACTCCTGGCAATGTGAGGAGAGTTAATTTGCAATACTAACCACTGCACAACCACAGAATGTAGCCTTACAATCTGCCAAGGGACTAATTTTCTACCCATGAATTCTTCAAGACAAGAGATGGTCGCTACATTTCTGCAGCATTCAAATTATTGGAAGTTAAGCCAATATCACAATTCCTCTATGGTGCCCATAATGGTGCCAATCAACCCTTTTGCACTTTTAACGCTTGTTAATTTTGCACCATTAACACTTGTTTAGTCCACGTTTTGGGCCCTTTGAGCCGAAAAATGTGTCTCAAATGCTACCCAAAGGCTAGACATAGACCTCATGAAAGTAGAGTGTGTACTCAACTACTGGCTCAGAATATCCTTTTCTCCCCTTTGATTTTGTCCCATTAATTATGAGTGATGATTTTCAATCCAAATGAAAAGAGGCAGTGGCAATTAAAATCTCGTCCTTGGGTCTTCCACTCCAGATATGATCAAGCCAAAGCACTCATTAAACAACATGTAGCAGACAGAGTATCAATTGGACCTAGCTAAGTCTTCAACCTCCACTGACACTGAACCCAACAGAAATTCTGTGTCTCCTATGGCATACTTAAGTAAGCTCAAAGTACCTAACCACCAAAGGGCCTTTACTGTGGCACAATATCACACCATCTTCTCAGCTCTACTTGAAGATCACTTCAGGAAGATTCTTCCCTACCCAAAAAGACTTTACCTCACAACTTTGGACCTGTAGAAACAACAGAACATGCATTTCTTCTGTGTCTGTACTACAGAGACATTCGTTCACTTCCCTGCTACTTGCTGACACCAATCCAGCTATAATATACAATGTTTCCAGGTTCTACACAACAGCACTTAAAATCTGTCAGAAGATGACTTGTGTCATAAACCAGATTTAATAAGCACTTCGCTCGTAATAGTAGAGTAATGTTTATTGTGATATATTTAATTTGCCATGCTCCTCCATATCCACCTATTGCTCTACTTTTCCTTTTAGATTTTTAAAAATTCCTGTTTGATTTTTGTTTCATTTCATTATTTTAAGTTTTTATATGTATTCTTTAAAAATGTATATCTTTCATACTTTTTAATTCTTTGTACCCTACCCTCCTTATTCTGATTTATGATCATAATAAAGGTTCAATTTGAAGGCTACAGAAATCCTTAATATAATAGTTTTCTAGCCATCTACTCAACAGATTTGAGCCCTTTTTAAAGT
Organism: Pantherophis guttatus; assembly: GCF_059756535.1. NCBI lineage: Eukaryota > Metazoa > Chordata > Lepidosauria > Squamata > Colubridae > Pantherophis > Pantherophis guttatus. The sequence goes on along the minus strand of NC_142068.1, from coordinate 72,980,107 downwards.
CTAAGCAGGATTTTTATGTGATCTTAACTAAATTATATTTATTCAAGGTTAGTATTGTACCTAACCATCATGGAACCATATCCTGGAAACTTGGGTTTTGTGTAATTGCCTACGACACTGCATTCATCTTGACCTCAGACCATGACAGAAACATTGCGGTATCAGTGCTCTGTAATAGCTCTGCTTTTTCCAATGCTATTAAAGAGCAGTCCCAAATACAATACAATCAATTAGAATTAAGATAAAAATGGAGTGCAGCACACTGATTTCAGTGGAACACATTGCCCTGAAACTCCACACAAGAGTATGACTCAACAATCTTTCATGCACAAGATTTGCCTATCCAATCATAAATTAAACTGAATATTTATTATTAATGTCTTCTCATTTTCCTAATTCCAAAATTGAGCAAAATATTTTTAACTTCATTTGGGAAAGGTTGCTGTTTTTCTCCAATGAATGCAGTAATAAAAACACTGGAAAATTAATGTGAATTCTGTTACCCAGACAACACCAGTGACCTGTTGGCTATTTAAACCTTTCTAGTAGCGCTCTTTTTCTTTTCTGAATGAAGGAGCTTATATTTCCAGCCTTTAATAACCTTTAATTAAAGGAGATTTATGTTAATATATTTGATTCTTGTATAATTATACATCTCAACTTTCTGGCACTTTGATACTGCATTAGGGAAATCAAAACTACTTGAATCCTTTTCAAGGGGCTTAAATTCAAATTTAATAAATTTAAAATACGCATCACTAAATCTCTTTTCTTCTCTAACTCATTCACATTCCATTTTGTACATCCCCGAACCAAACAGTAATATCTCTGTCTGAAAGATACAAATGCATACTTTTAAAATATATGATTATTAAATATTATTTTAAAAAGCATTAGGCCATATTATGCTTTTAAGAAATTATTCTATATCTTGAATAAATATGTTCTTAAAAGAGAAATTCCAAATGGATCTGTAAACATTGCTCTTTCTATGATTGCTGTATTTATTCTGTTACTTACTTTTCTGCTACCAACCTTAAGAGGAATAGCTACTATGATAAAAGGCAAACAATAATGAATCTGAGACCTTCAATCACTGCCCTCTATTTTCAAGCTCTTATGCCATTAATGTCATTAAAAGAACAAATTAAAAATTGAATAGAAATGACCACTCATTCACAAGCCCCCCTCCAACAAGACAAATATATATACAATATTCCCCAAGCATGGTAATAAATGTTGCATGCTTCCAAATGACAAATACGTAAACCAGTGCCATACCTTTTTAAAAATTCCATATACTCTGTATGCTTGATAAGGCCAGTCCTCATCATTATTGTTTGGAAACATTGCCGATCAATAGCCCAAAGTTTCACATTTACGAGAGCTGGGGGGAAAAATGACAAGTGGAATTTTGATTAGCATATTTTTATTTAAGAAAAACTTCGTAAATTGCAGAACCAATGAGAAAACCTGAAAATTATTATTTGTTTTTCCTGTTTTCAAATCAAAAAAAGTGAAACAAAACATATTGGGCAATTAATATTATGGTCTGTGTTCATTAATTCCTCCTTGTAACTTGATATAAATAATTCATCCTAAAATTGGAGGAAATTTTCTGGAGAAATCATGTGTTTAAAAAAAGAAGAAGATAGGATTAAAATTTTCTTAACGAATGCCCAAAATCAATCACTTCTCATTAATCCCTTATGCAGTTTGTCTTCAGGTATTCAAATAATGCTGGCTTAGAGTTTTCTCTTTTTTTAATGCAGTACACCAATGTGGACTTGCACCTTCTTGGATTTGACTCTAGAATTTTCTTTTTTTCATTGAACAAAGGATTTACAAGATTGTCCAAATCACAATTGATGGGAAACAATGTATGTTCCAATGGGATACCTTTATATAAATAAAAGGAGGAGATTCAAAAGGAAGCAGTCAAAAGGAAAAGTTCCAGATTATTTTCACCAGTCACTTCGCCTTCGAACAGTGTTTCCCAAACTTAGCAATGTTACAATGTGTGGATTTCAATTTCTAGAATTCCTCAGCCAGCATGCTTGCTGGGGAATTCTGGGAGTTGAATTCTACACATCTTAGAGTTGTCAAGATTGGGATCAGAAATGAGGAGGTGATAGCCACCTGGGAAAGCCAAGGGAAATCATCAAAACCATTAAAAAGCAAAATATTTTGGACATGTGCTGCGACACTCAGGAAAAATATGGCATACTTCACTTAATCCTCCAAGAAAAGATTGAAGGCAAATGAAGTCCAGGCAGAAGAAGAACATCATGGCTTCACAATTTAAGGGACTGGTTTGGACAAAACTCTGCAGCACTTTTTTGTGCAGCTGTTGATAAAAATAGGATCACCAGCATGATCACCAACATCTGATGATGGATATGGCACAAGAAAAAGAAGTAGTTCTAGAAACTGATGACTCAACTAGGAATAGTATCATTTGCTTAAATACAACAGATGTTGTTTTAAGAAAGTAACGGGGGCATTGAATGTAAACAGGATTGTTTAGAGATGAAACTGTATTCAAAAGATCCTCATGATAGAAATTAATTGTAAGACTGGACTGCTATTTGCTCCGGCATTGGGGAAACCAAGGCAGGAGATGACTTTGAGCCTGTCATTCTGTCTCATTTACATCTTAACTCACATCGTTGTTGAGTTGGAGCAAAGTATCACCTTGAACTCTTGAACGGCAGGTGAGATATAATACAAACAAATAGATAACCCAAATATACTGGAAAAATACTGAAAAAGTAGATGTATGCAAAGCAAACCCAAGAAGTTTAGAATTAAATTATGCTTCCAGCATTATTTCCAGTGGATTCTTGTTTTTATTTCTTCCAAAGTGGCCTCATGATACTTTAATTCAGATGTTGATCGGAGGTTTAAAATCCCCCCTTCCAGCTGCTTCTTTTCTCAAATTCATCTTCTTATAGAGATATGAGGGGAGGGGGGAACCCCAAATCCTCCAAGCCTGGGATACTTATTTATAAGGAAAAACTAAGTTGGTTGCCTGATATCTAATTGGTGAAATATAACATATTGTAAGAGTCAGTACATTTAATGGAATTTATTACTTCTTTTATGAATGAAAATAGGATTGCAACCTTAGGCAGCAAACCTATGCGTGCCTATTACAAAGAAAGTTCAATTTAATTTAACACACTTTCATTCTGAATAAGTATAGACAGAATTAGATTATATTATTACTATCCGATTGCATGCACACCTATAGAGAGAATGATTTCACTGAGACTCATGAGGATTATTGGGAGGTTAATGCATATCAGTTCCCAACCACAGTTTCCAACCATAAAATCAGGAATGAACTATTCATTAAATCGGAAAAGAAGAAAAGAATGCCAATTTTTTTTTTCTTGATACAACTGCCAGTTAAACAAATTGGAACAATTCTTCTATCAAATTTTGGAGTATGTTCCACATGCTTTCATCTACCAGACGTATCAGTATGTTTAATATAATAATGGAAATTAAGCTAGGTCTTTTCTATTCCTAGGAATATTGCTTTTATCATCATCATGCTCAGTGCTCAGCCAGGGGAGGGGAGCGCTTTTTCATGCTGCCCCCTTCTTTCTCTTGGCCACCGTTGAGGGAGGAAGGAGGCCAGGTTTGGAGGATGGCTCCCACCCCACAAGTTCCGCCCTGCCATTCTCTCCCAGCCCTCTTTGCTGGTGGCAACAGCAAATGTACCATGATCAAGGTGGAATGCTGTTGCTGCGCAAAGGCAAGTGCAGGGGCGCTTCGCTCCCACACTAAGGCTCTGCCCATCACCATCGCTGCAACAGGGCAACAGCTCTTTCATCCAGGGTGGATTTGATTTAAATTGAGTTGATTTAAATCACAATTTAAATCATGATTTAAATCACTAGTAAAAAGGCTTGATTTAAATCAACTCGATTTAAATCATAATTTTTAAAGAGCAACTGTCATTTCTGCTACTCCTTTGACCCACTGTTGACTCACCAATAGTCCCAGTGTTGCAGAATATACAGCCTCATGCTACATAACTAAGCTCCATTTCATGCTGAATAAACTAAATTATTTATGTATCTTAAATAGAAAACTATCTTATGATAGATTTTTACCCCAAAAGTTTTTTATTAAAATACATTCGATAAAAATCAAAAAAATCTGATTTAAATCAAAAAATCCGATTTAAACCAAAAAGTCTGATTTTTTTGATTTTTTTAAAAAAATCATTGATTTTTATCCACCCTGCTTTCATCCCTCTGCCATGACAGAACCGCAGCAGAGGGATGAAAGAGTTGCGTAGGTTGCATTGTGGCTTCGTGTCGTAATGGGCTTCAGGAGGTGGACGGGACCCCACCTCCCCCCATTGTGAAGCGCGCGAGTGAAAAAGTTTCACTCAATCAATTCCAACTTTGCGAGATCTTTTTCTTTCGCGAGAAGTTGGAATTGATTCAGTGAAACGCGATGGAGAAACGCGATTGAAGCTGGGCTGAGGCGACGGCGTGCATGCCCACAGAGAGGGCTCTGTATGCCACGTCTGGCACACGTGCCATAGGTTCGCCATCATGGGTATAGGATCTCCTGCTTGAGCTGGGGGTTGGACTAGAAGACCTCCAAGCTGCCTTCCAGCTCTATTCTCTATTTTTCTACTCCTTACAAAAAAGAAACAGTTCATGTATCAGAAATGGGGGAAGGGCAGACGGAGGAAGGGTTTTTTTTTCAAAACTATGAATAGACACACAGCATGAGAGAGATTTTAAAAAAAGTTAAACATTCCAGTGATTTCATGTGCAATTTGTAAACTGTCTGCATTAGCTGTTTTGATTGCCATTTATCTTTTCAAGCCGGGATTTTCAGTGCTCTGAATGAATTTATCACCAGATGCATGGTGCTGCATAGCAAATGCTCTGAGTGACATGCAAGATGACCAAAGGAATAGAGAATGAATGGAGGAAGTTTGCTTTCATGAGTATAAAGTGGGCTTAAATAATCACTTAGACGTCTGCCAATGGAATTTGTCATGTTGTCTCATCTATTTCTGTTTTCCTAATTCTCTAAATGAATCCATATGCTTTATATTACTCTTTTCTTTTAAAAAAAAGAAACAACCTCCCATGCATTCTTCAATAAATCACCTTCAGCTTGGGTAATGGACAGATTATTTATATATTATTTATATAGTATCTATATCAGTGATGGGGTGCCCCCGGTTCGGACTGGTTTGCAAGAACCGGTAGTAAAACTGGTGGGAGGCCCCACCCACCACCCTGGATGGAGCCTTGGTGGCACAGCGGACTAAAGTGCTGTTAAGTAGCACTAGCTGCCAACTGCCTGCAATTACTGCAAGTTCAAATCTCACCAGACTCAGCCTTCCATCCTTTCGAGGTAGGTAAAATGAGGTCACGGATTGTGGGGGCAATAAGCTGACTTTGTATAAAAAAGAACATCGCTTGGGGGGGTGTGTGTGAAAGCCCAACTAAGCAGGTATATACAAAAGTATGCAGGCTATTGCTTAACTCATTGTAAGCCGCCCTGAGTCTCTGGAGAAGGGCAGCATATAAATTGAACCAATAAATAACCAATAAATAAATGTCATCATCAGCGATCTGCACATGCGCAGAAGCAAGGCGTGCGCGTGATCCCGTTGCAAACCGGTAGTAAAGGTAAGTAGAACCCACCCCTGATCTATATACATACATACACATCATAAATGGAAACGTAATCCTAACACTTTCTTAGCTCTGAGATTTTCACCAATGGAAGATTATCCCCAGTTAATTTAGGATAATTTTTAAGATTAAGATAAGCTCCGTTGTCATTTTTTATAGTGAGCACATTGGCACACGTTGTTTGAGTTTATCAAACGGAACAGAAACAAGAACTAAATGTAAGATTACAAATTAAATTTTTTCCAAAGTAGGTGTCTTAATGCAATGTGAGGAAGGGCATTTTCAAGGCAGAACTAGAAAATCTATAGCTGTATGTATTACACACATTTTTCCATACAAAAATGATAATCTAACCGTAAAAATTGCGATTTGATCAGCTAAACTTTAAATAAATATGCACAGTAATAAAGCATATGTGTGCCCTGGCTAATTCTAAAACTGTTGCCCTTGAAGCCCTTTTAGAACATTTATATTTTAATTATAAATATGTCTTAGATTCCAGGGAAGAACATATGCTGGCTGGTGGACAAGCATCTGCAAAGGGAACAAGAAATGGGTAGAAGACTATCTTCCTTTCATTAATTCTCCACAGGAAAAATGCCACTTAATTTCCATATCATGATGCCTCTTTTCCTACAGAAACAGCTCTATATTTAATTACCATTACTAGAACCATTACTCCAAACTCTTTATAGCATCTCCATAACTACATCTATGGGTATCCATTAATAAAAGCTTCCGAGTTTAAAATGCATATTCTATTTGTACTTTGCCAGACAGAAATATACATAAAAATAGAGAGTTGAGTATCAGCAGTTTCTCTGTAAGGCTTTACTATGAAACTAGACTTTACACAACAGAAATGCTAATATAGTAACAAGTGCATGAAAGGAGGTTTAAACAGGAATAATACTAAATGCTTTTTATAGACCTGAGTGCAATAAGAGAAGTGGATAGTGAATATTATCTCTTGCTTGCTGTCCTCCATCACCAGATCAATGGATCACTGAATCACTGAGCCACAGATCAATGGATCCCATATTTAAAGTTTTTATGGCATTTTTTTTCCTTCATTACACTTATACAAATCAAAATAATCAGGAATATTTTTTTTTCCTTGCTGGTCAGACAGACAGTGAATTTGCCACAGTACCTTCAACTGAGCGTGCTTGAGAACTCCTAAATGAGAATGGGCCTTTATACATTTATAATTTACAAATGTATAAATGCGAATCACTAGGATATCCATATTAGATATAAAAGACTAAAATGCTTAGAAAGTAAACGCTACTTGCTACAGTATGATTCATGTGCACTTATCAATGCCTTTGAAGATACTATTCATCTCCAAAATACTAAGTGGAAGAAAGATATCGCAGAAGTGATAACTCACAATCACTCATCCTTCCTTGATCAGTAAAAGTGTCTCAAAATATTACTTCCTTCTCTCTCCCAATCATAAAATGCATCTCAAAGGGTCACTGCTCTATGGTGCCTTCTGGCTGACATCTGTTTTATCATGTCATTCACCAAAAAACCTCAGGGAATTCTTTCTAATGTGCTTTCTGCCTGAAACAAGCCATCTGGTTTTTTTTTTTTTTTGTACAACCATATGCCATTACATTTCATCCACAGACTCCTTATTAAAGACAGATAAAATCGGCTTGCACTGTAGTCTATCATGTTTAATGATTATGAGAGCCGTGCGATCATTCAGAAGAAGCATTAAAATAGCCACATCCTTAAAAAGGCTTAATGAGTCGACCTGGGTGGCTTTCCCCCAGTTACCCTCTTTAATTGTGTGAATATACCTACAACAGTTAGGTAAATAACTGATCAGCTTTCCTTGAAGACACCAGGGGAGGCATTCAAAGAAGGCGGATGTTTCAACACTTTTAGGTAGAGGTGTCAAACTCGCGGCCCTCAGGCCGGATACGTCACATGCTGGCCACCCCCACCCCCGGGTTAGAAAGGTGAAAAAAGTTGTGATATGTCATGTGATGACAACGTGATGTCGCAAGTTTGACACCCCTGCTTTTAGGAGAAACTGTCAATAAATACACCTTCCTGATGCCCATGGGTTCAGAAATCTCAGAAATCAAATGAACCCATGACTAGAGTAAGGAAGCTTATAACAAATCATGGATATAAATTATGTTTCGGATATTTAGCCATAGTTTAACTCAGTGTTTATCAACGTGAACAACTTTAAGATGTCTGGACTTCAATCCTGGATGGGGAATTCTAGGAGTTGAAATTCAGACATCTTAAAAATGCTGAAGTTGAGAAACACTGGTTTAAATGAAGGTCTGGATTTGCAGATCCTTCTAAGTCTAAAGGTAAAAGGTAAAGGTAAAGGTTCCCCTCGCACATATGTGCTAGTCGTTCCCGACTCTAGGGGTGATGCTCATCTCTGTTTCAAAACCGAAGAGCCAGCACTGTCCGAAGATGTTTCCGTGGTCATGTGGCCAGCATGACTAAATGCCAAAGGTGCACGGAATGCTGTTACCTTCCCACCAAAGGTGGTCCCTATTTTTCTACTTGCATTTTTTTGTGCTTTTGAACTGCTAGGTTGGCAGAAGCTAGGACAAGTAACAGGAGCTCACCCTGTTACGCGGCACTAGGGATTTGAACCACTGAACTGCCGACCTTTCGATCAACAAGCAGTAATTTAACATATTGTGTAAGAAAGTTCATTCTCAAGTTTCTCAGGTCACCTCAAGGTGATCTTTGGTTGTTTTAATTCATAAAATATATGTTCCTTCATGCTTCTCTTTCATTATCTCACTTTGTTTTGTTTTGGTATTAATTTTGATTATGTGTCAGATATTAGGAAAAATCAAATTAAATGTCCCTTTAGAAATCATGTAAAAATAAAAATAGGTATTTTTATTGCAAACTTTGGAGCATTTCTTCTTTGCAATAAAAATCAGATTTAAAATACTGCTGTGTAAATTTGCCTCTGAATACTATGAAAAGGCTGAGAGTTGATATTCAATCTATCTTAGAGAATGATATGAAACCTGAATATAGTAATTTGTAAGTACATTAGAACGGTATGAAGAATGGGTGAGCAGCCTCCATATTTGTATGTGACAAGTTGACAGCATACGCCCTGAATTAAAAAATAAAATTGCACAACAGAAAAATTATGTTTGCTCATACAAGTAATAGGTTTATTTTTCCAAGCTGCCAGTCTAGGTTCAAAAATGGCTAAGTGATTATAGAGTACCTATGTAATGGAGAGCTGTTTGTAAAACACAAGTAAAAAGGATAATTCATTTTCATATTGTAGGCCAGATTAACTTTTTAAACTTTCAAAGCTAACTTTTTAAAAATTGATGTCTTCTACTGAAGTCAGATTTTTTTTTAAAAAAAAAAAATTGATTTATATGCTGTCCTTCTCCGGAGACTCAGGGCGGCTTACAAGGCATTAAGCAATAACCTTCATACTTTTGTATATTTTATACAAAGTCAGCTTATTGCCCCCACAAACTGGCTCCTCATTTTACCTACCTTAGAAAGGATGGAAGGCTGAGTCAACCTTGAGCCTGGTGAGAATTGAACTCGCAGTAACTGCAGACAGCTGGAAGCTAAATACTACCTTTAACAGTAGAATTAGTCTGCTGCTCCACTCAGGCTCAGATTTACAGGTCTGAGGCTAAAGTTATTTTTAATATAACATATTAATTGCTCTAAAGAGGTTAAAAAAAGCTCTACCCTCTAGTCACCTTCTTTTCTTATAGCTATAACTCAATGACCTTCTTCAAAATCATAGCTTTATTCTAACTGGATGCGAGCAACAAGTTAAAAGTTAAAAATTAAATAGAGTTGGAGTTGGTTAGTATTTGGATAAAGAATACCAGATTTGTAAATTAGGAAAACATAACTGAAGGTAATTCACCCCCCACACATTGCTCCCAGAAAAGGTATTAACATTGTCAACATTGCCTATAGGGAAATTTATTAATTCAGGGATAAGGAGTTGGATACCAGATTAGTCTTATTAAAGAATCAGATTTCAATTTCTTCTAACTACCCAAGTATATCACAAAATTAACTTTTTAGTAGGATAAAGAAAAAGGAAGTAATGACAAAATAATTATACCCATTTAAGTAGTATTCCTTTTCTGACATAAAATAAAAAAGATTTAAAAACAGATGAAATAGTAGAAATTCACAATGAATAATTGTGTATAAAAACTGATGTTACACAAATGATCCCAATATAAACATAAACCAATTCACCATATTAATCAATTTTAGAATGGATATTTTAGTCAACAGGATTAGGTATGACTTTGATGCAAGTGCCTGGGTTTAGTGACTTCTTATATAATATTAATAATTCATAGTAGATATAAAAATTATTTTGACAAGGTTTTGAAAATCCAATTGAAGTATTACAGATTCTCTCCGAAAATGTCTATTCAATATTTTTCTGATTTGTTACATTAACTCTTTCGTAACTCTTTTCTAACTACTTCTCCCTTCGTTCACGAACAATAACACACACACACACACACACAATCACACATACATTCATACTGTATATAAATTTACAAACTATACAAAGAAATGCATAATTTGGTATTAAATATATGGCTGCTAAAACTGATAATGGACCTGATCTATGTAACTAAAAAGAAAAAAGATTTTAAAAATTACAATTGGTTTTTCCAGAAACAATATGATATCGTTTACAAGAACTCAAAGCTCAGAGGCCTAGAAAAAAACCCTTTTGTAGTGTACAAGAATTAACGAGCAAGTTGTCAATTTTGAAGTTGCCAACATATAGCTAATATTTGGGGTCTACAGAAGAGAGAGCAAATACCAAAATGTAGTTTATAATTATGACCTATTGGAGCTATAATTCAGACCAGCGGTCTCCAACCTTAGCAACTTTAAGACTTGTGGACTTCAACTCCCAGAATTCATGGGAGTTGAAGTCCACAAGTCCACAAGTCTTAAAGACTTAAAGACCCCTGATTCAGACAATTACTTCTGGCTTCCAAAGTTTTCCTACATATCCTGATTGCTATGGGATTCTCTAACGCTACCTTCCACTCCATGGAGGCTGGACCTATTTGATTGATCTGGCCTCCCTCCAGTGATTGATGGGTCAAAAAGGTTCATTCATCAGTTGAATAGAATAGAATGGAATGGAGTGGAATGGGAATAGGAAATAGAATAACTTTATTGTCAGTTTGAATCGGCATACATTAAAATTGAATTTTGTTGCATGGAGCTTTCAAAAGGTCACCACTTCCAATATACACTACATAAACATGACAAAATAAATAAATACTAAATTATTTCAGAGGTAGCTGCTGAGTTGTTCCTGTTGGTCTGCTATATGATCTATCTAAAGCAGGGGTGGCAAACTGGCAGTCCGTGGGCCGGATGGGTCACATGCGATTTCCCCCGTGAAGGGGGAAATCGTCGCGAAACATCTCGTGACCGCAACGTGACGCCGCAAGTTTGACACCCGTGATCTAAAGCCTTGGTTGCTGCTTAAAATAAGGGGGAGGGTAAAGCCTTGGATTTGATTACACCTAGGCGGTCTCTCTATCTCATCTCACATATTCCATAATTCTCTGGGGTTTACAGAGGGGCACGAAATGAGAAAAGAGTTGTCTAGAGCATTTCTGGCTCTCAACAAAGGACAAACTTAATCAAACACAGGTTAGAGCCACTACCAAGTCCTGTCTTGTTGCAATAAAGGTGGCAAAGTGCCAATTCTTCTCCTTCCCATTGGTGAGATGGGCAGCTATACAAACAGTGCCAATTTGCGCCAATTTGCCTTGAGCATTAGTAAATCAGATTCTTGTGGGTATAGCATGTAATAAACCTTTAGTGCTTTGAACTCAACTCTTGTTCCTGGTTACTTGCACCTGACGGTTAGTGACAGTGGTGGGATTCAAAAAAAATTTCTACAGGTTTGGTGGGTGTGGCTTGGTAGGTGTGGCAGGGAAAGGATACTATAAAATCGAACCCCAATCGATAGCAGCAACGACTAAATAATTCTTCTTTATTTCTGCTGTTATTTTAGTAGCCCATATGTGGTAGGTTTAATGGTATCAGATATTAGGAATTATTACATGATAAGGGAGAGGAACAAGTCTAAAGATTACAATATGAAATATTAATTTTAACAAGAATTGTCTGGTAAATATAGCATAATAGAAAAATGAATATATTTCAGAATTGGCATGTATGTATGTATGTATGTATGTATGTATGTATGTATGTATGTATTTTCCTGAACCATCCATCTCCCTCAGAGAAGCTAAAAAGTGAAGAATGTTCTGACCAGAAATATTGAAGGATTGACAAACTGAAGATTAGTAACTCTGAAAAGAAAAAGTATTACGATAAAGACAGGAAAGCAATAAATATATATTCTAGTAAAAAAAAAAAGTGGCTACTTTTTCTTCAGGCAAAATTTCAGTCATTGGGGAAGAAAGAAGAGTTTTCATAAAATAAGCAAACAAAATTTCAGGGGGGATTGATCTATTCTTGCCTGTAGGAGCAATAGATGGAAAGAAACTGACAAAAAAGACTCACAGACAGCAAGGCCAGGGGGAATCTATTTTGTACAATAAATAAAATATTCTTTGTTGAACGGTTTTGTCGCATTGTTTAGTAGCAATAAACAGTACCAAATTCTTTTTTTAAAATAATAATTTTATTAAACTTTACAAATACAAAGATAAGAAACATACAAACAAGAATAATATAAAAAGTGAACAGAAAAATAAAAAAAATAAAAAATAATAGGAAAAAAAAGATATGTAAAGGAATGACTTCCCCTCCCTCCAGACAATACAAACAATTTCAGTCACATATCACTTTCCTTGATATTTCAATAAAAGATCTCTTCTTTCCATAGTTCATCTCTTACCAGTAGACAAATTATAATATCTTATTATTCAGTCCTAATCAACAAAAGTGCATGAAGAGCTATCAGGAATAACACAGAGACACAGACACAGACAAAACTAATTTAATATATAATATATATAATTATATATATATAATTTTAAAATAAAATAAATTAGTTTTATATTATTTCCTTTCCTTTTATGACAGAATACCACAGAAGAAATCTCTTCCCATCTCTCATCTGGTATCTATTTGTATGCCTGTTGTGTGTATATGGGGGTAGGGGGTTGTTTCTGGTTGCTCTTAATGGAGCTTGATCATATAAATCCACTTTATATTCCTTCCATTTAATTTTTAAAAGCTTAATTGTTAATCCCTTCAAATAATGTCCCACCAGTTGATTTCTTATTAGTTTATCTTTGTCTCATGTTGTAAATTTCCCTCACATCTTTTTTGTTAAGCCAAAATAACAATACTATTTAAGTCACTTATGATTTATTATTTTAACCCCCTTTAATTATTATATCAGTTGGTTTCCCTTGTAAATCCAGTGTGGCCTTTTTTTCCTCCTATCATTCTTGTGGTTTGGCATTTTTAAATCCACTTTCAGATCCTCATTCAAATAAGCTCCAGCCTCTATTTTGTCCAGTAAAATCTGTTTCTCTTCAGTACCCTCCTTTAAATCCATTTTCATAGTAGCAAACAATCTTAACAGTAATTTCTGAGTGTACTGTTCCCAATAATCTTGAATTGTTCCACTTCTCCTTTAATTATAATCTTTACAAAAGATCTCACTAAAGAAACAATACTTTTCTTGTTTTCCTTTGAAGATCTACACACATCTGCAGACAAGAGCTATTTCTACATAAATTCTAGGAAAGCTAATGTCACCACAAAATACGTCGTTTCTTTACAGAAGATGTAAATTCAATGTCACTGTCAAATTAAATCACCATGTTTTTCTTGGTAAAGTCTTCTCCATGAAAACAACATCAGGAAAAAACAAAACTAAACTTGCTAATTTCTATACTGTTACATTGCTGCTAATAATCAGAAAGACCAATTACATTAGCAATGTAAATAGTCCTGGGATATATTATTTTAGAAATACTGTCCTCATTAAAACATTAGTCCATTTGGTATCCACTTAAAGAATCACCTTTAGAAAACACAAGATAAACTTTGTAATGGTCAATGATAAATAAAGCATCCTTCTTTATACCAAGCAGTTACCTCTTTTTGAACAAATGTTGGAAAACCTTAGAAATAATTAAACTAAGGTCTACTGAAATCAATGAAGTTAGATTAAGTTTAGTTCTACCAGTTTCAACAAACCTACTCCATTTATAAATCTTTTGATTTCTCCTTAGTTCTAAGTTGGACGTCTCTTTAATGATCTTTGACCTGTTACTTCTTGTCCTGTCATCAGGTGCTTTGGAGGATAGGTTGACCCCCTCTTCTCTGTGCAGTACTGGAAGACTGCTATGGTATCAGCCCTAGTCTCTTAATTAGATTACTAGACATGCCTAGTTCTCTCAGTCATTCATTATATGCCTTAGCCTTCCAACTCCTTATCATCTTTGTTGCTCTTCTCTGCACTCTTTGTATGTTTCCCCCCCCTTTCCATGAGATCTATTTTCCCTTTCTCCATGAAATCCCTAATCCCTAATCCTGCACCAAGGGTAAATGCAAATCCATACCATCTATGCAGCAGTCCTAATTTTGCAATAGAGGTAAAAAGGGGGAGAGAATCTATGTATTCTATAAATTTTGCAGATGCAGTTAAACGCAGATCACCATCACGTCTCTCAGTTAGTGGTCAATTTATCGTTGAAATCTACCAAAAGGGAGGATGATACATAAGTCATGCTGATAGTCCCAGAACTGAATAGACTGGGAAGATATCTCATTCCTACATGGGGGCTGTGGATTTCAAAGCAATCTAGCATCTTTGAATCTAAACGACTGTACATCCCTAATCATTATGCTGCAACTAATGAACTGGGGATTTTTAGGCTATGTCTTTTAAATTTTAAAACATGTTCTTTGTGATATTATATCAATAGGTAGACTGATATAAGGAGAGTGATTAGTGAAGCAAACTCCCGGGGAAAATATACTTAGGCAAGCATGAAGCCATGTGAAAACCATTTAAATACTTGGATATTTTCACTTACAATCCAACTCTGCTGGATACTTCAGTTCATGAATAATAACCGCATAAAAGGGGCTATGGCATGGCTTCCTTACTGTTCCGAAACTTACAATAAGCAATTCTTTTTGATTATTATTCCAATACCTTTTTTAAAAAAAAAAGCAGTGAAAAGAAAACCACCTATTCACAGACCATGACATCAGAAAGAGAAAGGATATCTATCCAATGGATAAGAGCATTATTTTGCTGCTTCTTGCGATTAAATTATGCATAATAATGCTTGACATTTTTGAATACAAAGTTTATTGCAAAGCCTAATAGGTTCCCCAGAGTTACATTCACAATGTCACCATTTTCTCATCTCATTTTGTCATTTTATGACAATGTTCTAAACAATGCACAGACTTAATAGAATGGCCAGTGGAATATGCCTGTTTCTAGAGAACAATATTAGCTATGATAGTTGAAGCAAGAAACACTGTCTTATCCCTCAAAATCATTAATGTGGAAAAGAATGGTTTAAAATAAATCCAACTCTATGAAAGGACCCAAAGAAATTACAGTTCATTTAAAAATGTGCAGCTCTTTCAAATCATCATTAGAAACTAGTAGAGTGTTATAGTTTAGAATTTGAAACCAGAATTAAAATTTCAACTATGACAGAAGCTGATCAGGGCAGGGTGACGAGGAACAGTCTTGAGAATGTTATCTGGGAGGAGTTTGATGCTGTGACTCCCGATGATGTGGACAGGATTTTGGGGAGACTTAGTGCGGCCACATGTTTACTGGACCCGTGTCCCTCCTGGTTGGTACTGGCTTCCCGGGAGGTTACACGAGGCTGGCTCCAGGGCGTTATTAATGCTTCCTTGAGTGAGGGTCACTTCCCCGCTGCCCTGAAAGAGGCGGTGGTGAGGCCTCTCCTCAAGAAGCCGTCCCTGGACCCAGCAATATTGGCTAACTATCATCCTGTCTCCAACCTTCGCTTCATTGCGAAGGTTGTTGAGAGTGTGGTCGCGCAACAGTTTCCACAATTCCTGGAGGAAACATCCTATCTGGATCCGTTCCAGTCAGGTTTCAGGTCTGGGCACAGCACGGAAACGGCATTGGTCGCGCTGGTTGATGATCTCTGGAGGGCCCGGGACAGGGGTTATTCCTCTGTTCTGGTCCTATTAGATCTCTCAGCGGCTTTTGATACCATCGACCATGGTATCATGCTGCACCGGCTGGAAGAGTTGGGGGTGGGAGGCACCGTGTTACGGTGGTTCTCCTCCTTTCTCTCCGACCGGTCGCAGTTTGTGTTGGCAGGGGGGCAGAGGTCGACCTCGAGGCCTCTCATTTGTGGAGTGCCGCAGGGATCGGTCCTCTCGCCCCTTCTGTTCAACATTTATGTGAAGCCGCTGGGCGAGATCATCCGTGGCTTTGGGGTGAGATACCACCAGTACGCTGATGACACCCAGCTGTACATCTCCACCCCAGGCCACCCCAACGATGCCCTTGAAGTGATGTCCCAGTGCCTGGAGGCTGTGCGGATCTGGATGGGGAGGAACAGGCTCAGGCTCAACCCTTCCAAGACTGAGTGGCTGTGGCTCCCGGCATCCCGATATAGTCAGTTGACTCCATCACTGACTATTGGGGGCGAGTCTTTGGCCCCCACTGAAAGGGCTCGCAATCTGGGAGTCCTCCTGGATAGGCAGCTGTCTTTGGAGGAACATCTGACGGCTGTTACCAGGGGGACCTTTTATCAGGTTCGCCTGATTCGCCAGTTGCGGCCCTTTCTTGATCGGGATTCCCTGTGCACAGTCACTCATGCCCTCGTCACCTCTCGCCTTGACTACTGTAACGCTCTCTACATGGGGCTCCCCTTGAAGAGCACCCGGAGGCTCCAGCTGGTCCAGAATGCAGCAGCGCGGGTAGTGATGGGAGCAACATGGCGCTCCCATGTAACACCACTCCTGCGCGAGCTGCACTGGCTCCCGGTGGTCTTCCGGGTGCGCTTCAAGGTGTTGGTTATCACCTTTAAAGCGCTCCATGGCATAGGGCCTAGCTATCTCCGAGACCGCCTGCTGCTACCGATGACCTCCCATCGACCTGTGCGCTCCCACAGAGAGGGCCTCCTCAGGGTGCCATCAGCCAAACAATGTAGGCTGGTGGCCCCCAGGGGGAGGGCTTTCTCTGTGGGGGCTCCCACCCTCTGGAATCAATTGCCCCCGGAGATAAGAAGAATCCAGGACCTCAATGCCTTCCGTCGTTCCCTGAAAACCTATCTTTTTCAGCAAGCCGGGTTGGCTTAAGAAGAAATTTTAAAATTTTTAAATCCTTTTAATTAGTCTGCGATTTTTAATTTTTTGGGCCAAATTTTATATATATTTTTAAATGTTTTAATATTTGTATTCTATGTTTTTTATCTTGGCTGTACACCGCCCTGAGTCCTCAGGGAGAAGGGCGGTATATAAATTCGAAATTAAATTAAATTAAATTAAATTTCTTTTAATAAATATTTTCCTCTGATGATCTCAAACTTTAGTTAGTATAAAACTCAGTGGTCAGAATTTAGCACAGACTTCACCTATGTTAGGAGCACAGTCTTGTTTTCAATTTATTTCTGAATGAATCATAAAGTGCAGATTATTGGGTATATTTGAGAGCCTTGGCTCTGGATCATTGAGAAAACATCTTTTTCTATGTGGTTTATCTTCTGCACTCATTGTGGTCCTTGGTGCGGTACAGAAACATTTTTCAAGGGTTATTCTGGCATTATTAAAACCCTTTTAAGTGATGAGAGTTGTAACTCGGTTATAATGTAGAAGTTATTTATTATTTCTATTCTATTTAGTCATTGTAAAGCTCTGTGAGATATTAGAAATCAGCAGAATAAATAATTAACAACAAATGAATAAGGAGCTTCTGTTTTGATTTAAGAATCACCAGTACAACAGAAGTCTGTTCCAATCCTTGCAGAAAACACATAAACATTGGTCTAGACACTTCACTAATCCCATCTTAAAGATCCCTCAGTACCCATGCCTTCGTTGAACCTATATAATCACAGCTGACCCAAAATGTTTGAACAGGACTTTATTTCATACAGTACGATTTTCATCACACAGTAAATTCTACACTTCTTCAAGCAAATATGAGCAGAACTGTTTTTAAAGTGATGGGGTCAACATTGAAAAGAACAAGAATGAAGGTACTGGGGACATGCTCTGTTGATCTAAAGAGCTGAAAAGGTAAAGAATAAAAATAAACACTTCACCGAATGAGCTAAACTGAATTTCAGCAATAAAAAAAATATTAGGATCAAAGCAGACACCAGACCTATGTTTCATCCTTATGCTTTCCCTAGAAAACAGAAAACAATTCACAAGACAATTACCGTATTTTTCAGAGTATAAGACGCACCTTTTCCCTCCCAAAAGAGGGTGAAAATCTGGGTGCATTTTATACTCTGAATGTAGCCCCACCCAGCTTCTCAAACGGTTTCAGAGGCTGAAAAAAGCATCAGGAACGAAGCTTCAGGAAAGAAGCCCCCAAACAAAGCTTCACAAAAGAAGCCCCCAAGCAGAGCTTCAGAGGCTTTTTTTCTGAAGCTGTTTTGGAGGCTTTCAGAGGCAGAAAAAAAAAGCCAAAAAAAGCAAGGCACAGAGCTCACAACCAAGTTGCTAAAATTCACCTCTGGGGACAGCTGATTGGGGGTATTCAGGGAGGCCGATCCACCTGCCAATCAGCCTTTTTCTTATTTTCCTCCCCAAAAACTAAGGTGCGTCTAATACTCTGAAAAATACGGTAGCCAATGTGTAGCTTTTATATTTCAGCGCCAGTTTAATTGTCATTTTTAAAAGGTGAAAATCTAATCACAGTTGAAGTAGACATAACTGTTCCATGTTACATCTACTTCAACTGTATGATAGACAGGAAACTTTACCTACTCTATTATGAATTCAAAGAGAAAATAGCTTCTATTTGATTTTTCCTTATTTTCTTGCCATTTCCAACTTTCCCTGAGAATGCCTAACCATCAGGAGAGATTCTGTGATTGGGAAACATAATTAGGAAACGCCTTTTCCATTTGGAGAAATCAGGGTTATGAAATAGAATGTAATGAAATCTTACACATAAAAAAAAAAAATCCAACAAGAATCAATCAGATTTTACAAAAAATATTTGGAGGGCTGCATGAAATCAAGGGACAAAAAAATTAAGAAAAAATAGATTTAAAGTAACGACAAAATGGGAGATTATTATCTTTATTAGAATAATGGGATCAACCTAGAGGTAATATTCAGCAGGTTCTAACCAGTTCTGGAGAACCGTTAGCGGAAATTTTGAGTAGTTCGGAGAACCGGTAAATACCACCTCTGACTGGCTCTGCCCCCATCACTTCTCTGCCTAGCGAGTCCCAGCTGATCAGGAAGAAATGGAGTGGGGTGAGAATGGAGATTTTACAGAATCCTTCCCAAGCCACGCCCACCAAGCCATTCCATGCCCACTAAGCCACGCCCACAGAATCGGTAATAAAAAAAAATTGAATCCCACCACTGGGTCAACCTATTTTCCAAGGCACCCGAAGGCCAGACAAGGAACAATGGATGGAAACTGATCAAGGACAGATTCAAGAATAAATAAGGAGAAATTTTCCGACAGTGAGAACAATCAACCAATGGAACAGCTTTGCCTTCAGAAGTTGTGGGAGCTTTATCCCTGGAAGCTTTCAAGAAGAGATTGGACAGCCACTTATCAGATATGATATAGGATTTCCTGCTTGAGCAGGGGGTTGGATTAGATGGTTACAAGATCCCTTCCAACTCTGTTATTCTTTATTCTAATTTACTATTGAATATTATTGTTTATTATTTCTTCCAATCTCATAGCATGTTTTTTGAAGAAGGCTTTGGCTTCCTTCTTTTTTAAAAAAATAGTAATAAATTAAAAGCCAGGTGCTAACATTTGCTACAGATGATGAACAAATACTTATTAAAATGAAAAAGCCAAAGAGATCTCCATGTCTGTAAACACTGATTCAGAGACAGCACAGCAAGAGGCTTACATTTCTGGTGAGAGTTATAATAGGCTGTAATCCTACAGGGTGGATTAGCTGAAAACAAAAAGCCAAAACAATGAATGATTTTCCTCCCTATCCAAGCAGACACAGCTGTTGGTAAAATATACTCTTTGTTTTCAGAAGCCGTAGTGAAAGTCCAATTATATAAAAGATTTGAACTGTTCGTCTATACTTAGCATCACAGCAGGTTGACAGCACTTCCAAATAACACTTGGAAACTAAATACTTACATAGAGTAAAATAATTAACCATGACACCACTAAATTGATAATGGCTTAAGCCACAGCTGCCTTGAGATGAAAAGAACTCTGCAGATAGCATTCGTAAATTATAAGAGTCGTGAAATTTCCAACACTTTTACACAAATAACAGAGCATATTTATTTATTTTATTTATTTATTATTGAATTTTTATACCACCCTTCTCCCTGAGGACTCAGGGTGGTGTACAGCCAAAATTAAAAAACATGCAGTACAAATATTAAAAAACAATTAAAAGATATATAAATTTGGCCCAATTAAAACTCACTACCAATTAAAACATTTAAAAATTTCTTCTTAAGCCAGCCCAGCTTGCTTGAAAAAATGGGTTTTAAGGGCACGACGGAAGGCACTGAGGTCTTGGATTCTCCTTATCTCTTCTTAGGTTAGACTGTAACTTTGTTAAACCAAATCTTAACTTGCTATGAAAGATTTCTACCTGAATAAATAATATACTATTTCCAATAAAAAGATACCAAGCATGTATTATTAGTTCTGATAAAAAGGATGATGTTTGTGCTTTAAGACTGCTATAAATATTCATCTTTTCTTCATTATACTAATGGATTTTGTGTCTGGAAATTTTTGGTTAATGAGGTAGGAAACTAAGGGGAAGGGTGATTGCTGGACAGGTTATTATAATCTATTTATAACGTGAAGTCACAGCTGGTGATAGCATCAAGTTCTCCTCAAGAATCTGGGATGTTATAATGTATCGGTGCAAAATATATGCAGATCAGTAGTGGGTTCCACTTATCTTTGCTACTGGTTCAGAATCGGGAGCGCGCACTTGCGTGTGGCACTCCTGTGCATGCACAAAATCTTCCGTACATGCGCAGAGCGTCCATGATGACGTCCGGGCAGGTGGGCGGAGCCACACGCCACCGCCATTACTGGCTTGCCCAAACTGGGGTGAACTGGTAGAAACCCACCACTGATGCAGATCCAAAAAATTTATCAATGTGCAGATTTTCTAAGTGCCATCCATGATGTTTTGGTATGGCACCTAGTATGCCAATAACCACTATGACCACCGTGGCTAAAGATATATGTAATCTTTCAATTTTGATTTTCAGCTCTTGATACTGTGCGATCTTGTCCAATTCTTTGTGTTCTAGTCCAAGGGTCCTCTACCTCCAGGTTGCAGCCCACTGCTGGGCCATGGCCTATTTGGAACCAGGCTGCATGAGATGTGTGCACATGTGTGCAGAGCTCAACTTGTGCAAGTCAAGCTGTGTGTGCATGCCTGTGCATGCCAGCCCAACGCTCACACAATTTGAGCTGCACACGCACACCTGCACGCCAGCTCGCTGCTCGCGCAGCCTCTGCCCCCCAGCTGGGCATCCAAGCCACAAAGTTTGGGGATCGATGTTTTAGTCTACGATCTCCTTTGACATATCAATTATCCACGCTTTAGTCTTTCAACTCCAGTGAAATCTGGTGTGTTATGAGCCAAGACTTAATAGTCTGCATTCAGAAATTATTATTTCCATTGTTTATTTTTATTATTGGCAAGTTTTGCAAGACACATTTGGAAAGTTAAATTAAATCAAGGAACAAAAAAAAAACATAAAATGGTTTTAGTTGAACAAGAACTTCCCTAACAATAGATTAATACTGCATACAGTATTAGGATAATATTTTATCAGTTTATTTATTTGAGCAATAATCATACATTAGTAATGGTACCCAATATAATCAGAATCATCACCAATTAATAGAAAATTCTATCAATAGTTTATGTTGTTTTTTCTGTTTTTCTGTTTTTAGAGTTAGTTCACTATATGCCATACAAGCTCAGTTTATTTTTAACAATGAATCTTGGATAATGAAAAATGAAGAATAACAGAAACACTAAATGAAAAAAAGAAGAAAAAAAGAAAAAAAAACCCTTCATGAGAAAACAAAGACTAAGTTTTTGAAGTAAGTTACGAAGTAGTATCTGTGAGTTTTGATTCTTAGTGGTCTTCAATAGTCTTTCTGCAGTTTTGTGATATTTTCTAGACAAATACTGCGTGCCTTGCTTTCTGGCAGTTCAATTTCTGTATTTGGGAAGAGGCCCACTGCATTAAAGGCACATCTTTGCTGCTTTGTTTCCTCAAAACCCTGACAGGAAAGAGAAACTTTTAAGACCATTAAAGTTCCTCAGAGGATACAGAGGAGGGTACTTATTCTCCACACCAAAGACTTCAGATCAAGGACTAGCCCGGGATATATGATTTGCACTGAAGATATCCCTAAATAAATGTGTAAGAATGCATTTTGTGACGTCAGCATTATCTAAAAATCTCATGAAATTGATATTCTTGTGACATTTCTGCCATTATTTTTTTTAAAAGATAAAGGTAAAGGTTCCTCTCATGCTAGTAGTTCCCGGCTCTAGGGGGCTGTGCTCATCTCCGTTTCAAAGCCGAAGAGCCAGCGCTGTCCAAAGACGTCTCCGTGGTCTTGTGGCCAGCTTGACTAAATGCCAAAGGTGCATGGAACACTGTTACCTTCCCACCAAAGGTGGTCCCTATTTTTCTACTTGCACTTTTTACGCGCTTTCAAACTGCATGTTGGCAGAAGCTGGGACAAGTAACAGGAGCTCACCCCGTTATGCAGCACTAAGGATTTGAACCGCTGAACTGCCAACCTTTCAATCGACAAGCTCAGCATCTTAGCTATTGAGCCACTGCGTCCTTACTTTTTAAAAGGGGGAAGCCTATAAATAGAATCCATCTCAGGGAAACGGTATGTTTTATGGGGCTTCCAAATTCTACACTTCCAACCTTTGACCTCATTTCAATACAGGATTTGGTCATGACATTTTGTATGTAGGAGGGAAACAAAAAGGTGTCCATTTCCTTTCTCTATCTGGAGTGACTTTTTTTAAAAAAAAAACTTGTCACCAAATTGCCTTACCACTCTTGCAGTCTTTAAAAGAATCTTTTACAAAGTTTAAAACTTTCCATTTAGCTCAAAGTGTCTCTTGATATTTACTGTATTTAAGCACTCATAAGTTGGATTCCAGCACTGTTAAAATCAAGACCCTTCCCTGGTGACATCTTAATGTAGCTTTCTTCACAACAATTTGGATATGGTTTGCTAATACAATGCCTTCTTGTACAATATTGTTATTTTGCTATCTAGACTACAGACCAGGGGTGAAACCCAACAGATTCTGACAGCTCTGGAGAACTGGTAGCGGAAATTTTGAGTAGGGTGTGTCATTAGTCACATTCGCCAATGGAGCAATTTCATGGGTTGTAGATACCACTCTCCTCCGGCTGCTGCGGGTAACACCTGGGAGACAGCCTTGAGAGAGATATGTCTGGAATGTGCTTTTGTTTTTGGCTGCTTCACTGTTTTCCCATCCCACTTGCCTATGGCAACTTGAGAGCAGGCCAGGGATGCTTTGCGAATTGACACCCTATACATTTCTGAATCCTGACATTCATAAACAGGAATAAGACTGGATTTTTCCCTATTATGGGGAAGTATTGGGAGTTTTCCTTTGTTCACATTCCAAAGTTTGGGGTGCATAATCGTTTTATTGGGTTTCTTTTCTAAATAAAGTTTTGTGATGGCTGACTTCTGGTAATATATTGAACCACTAAGAATTGATTACAAAGGAAGCTGTGAAATTCAGTATTTAATTTACTTTATCACACTAAATGCATCAACAAATATATGCAAGAACATTAAAGAAGCAATATAAGCTCCAGGACTGATTTGCAATTCAGTGTTGTAGTTACAGGGAGCACCAAGGGCTGTGTTAGCTCTACCAAGTAAGCCAAACAGGAAACATAACCAGATCAGCTAATTCTACCTCAATTGGATGACTACCTTGTAAGTCTGAAAGAACAAACCTCTCATTTTCTCTTATTACAGCCTGAAAAATTAAGGTGGGTCTTTCCAAAATTTCTTTCCCTGTTAAGCAACCATGGGCTCCTCCTCCCACTCCGCATCTTGCCTGTTATTTGCCTAGGATTATTGTTAGGGTTAAGGTAAGATGTTCCTATAGCAAAAGGTTGGAGTAAGTGTAAGATGGCATTGAAAAAAAAAGTGATATTTAACAGTAGTGAATCAGCAGCTGTGCTTGCTCCAATTGTAACTGAAGAATCTCAGTCTATTATACTGCTACTTACAAAATGTACAGCGCAAATTTAATAGTGCTGATCTTCTAACCATGGCTGAGACTTTGTGAATATAGGCTGGCATCCTTTAATGTTGCCTTTCTTATTATTTCCCCTGTTCTTGATTTCATTATCAACATACTATTGTGCCTAGTGCTGAGACTTCAACAGTAAAACACCCATCCTTCTATTCTTTCCGAAGCTGTCCCAATTTCAGCAGCTATTATGGCTGCCACCCCACTGCTAGAAAAAAGGGCTTTTCCTGGATCAACCAGGGACTTTGCGGCTTCCCTGGGATCGTCAGGATGTGCCTTCCACTATCACAGTCAAAACTAGACCGTGAGGTCCAAAAAGGACAGTCCAGCAGCGGGGCTTTCGGTGGCGATCCTGGAGACCAGGAATCCACCATCCGTTTCGTCGTGACACCAAGCTCCTCATTATTTCCCCTGCTCTTGATTTCATTATCAACATATTATTGTGCCTAGTGCTGAGACTTCGACAGTAAAACATCCCCCCACACACAAAAAAAATCTAAAGCTCATTTTATTTTTCATTTGGAAAAATACAAGAATACTAGACCAATCCAACAGACAGAACACGATTTTCTCAAAAGGAATAGGCTCCAACAGAAAAGGTGGTGAGATACCAAATAATGGGGAATATAGACAAGGTCTAATTCCGCTAAATGATCTGTAACCAGCAAGAGAGTTTGGAAGCATTTGCATTAGACAGTTAGACACAGTTGTTCTCTCACAGTCCAGAGCAGTGGTGGAATTCAGCCGGTTCTATCCGGTTCGGACAAACCGGTAGCGGTGGCTGCGGAAGGTTCCGCCCATCCACCTGGACGTCATCACATCCCGTTTTCGATTGGTCCTGTGCATGCGCGGAGGTGGTGTGTGCGCTCACATTTGCGAACCGGTAGCAAAGGTAAGTGAATACCACCCCTGGTCCAGAGGTTTGGTAGGAGACAATTTGAAGACAGACCAAAGTCTTTCATGGACCATCATATTTACCCATTCTCAATATTTGCCTGAGCCATGCAGGTATCAGAACTTTTTAGGACTGGGATTTCTCTTTGCTTTCCTAGTCATGTTCTATAAATACTCAGCTGAGCTAAGGTAGTTCAAAGGATGGAGTTACAGAGAAGAACATGGATAGCATCAACTAGGGATAGTGTCATATATTGATCCCTCATGTAAAGCATAGGAAGGAAGATTCGGGGAAGAGAACAGAGATCTAAGACATGCAGAAGAATCAATAGTTCATCTGTAATCACTTAACAACAGCAAAAGGTAGAGAAATGTTACACCCACATCAATGTTATCTCTACAATCTTGTTTTTAAGTACAGGAGTTTATCCTTCTAAAGATTTCGTTGCCATTATTTACCACCACCACCCCCCTTTGCTTTTTTCTGGACCGGAACTTGAAGAATCAGACAGAGTTTGATATGCCTCGTTTACTGCAATCGCATCTAGGCATTAAAATGCACTGTTCAAAATCCCTTTTGTGGGAAGGGATTTCATAGTCAGAGTGCTATTTTCTGCAGTAGCTTTTCAAAACATACTGCAGTATGACACTGAAAAAAAACCTCATCTTTCTCTCCCTCTTTTTCCTGAAACTGGGGAAGTTTTGTATTCAACATGAGCTACTAATGAATACAGCTTCCGCAAAGAAGTGTATGGCCACCATGTAAAACCACTGCTTTATGTCACCATATTACCAAGTTGTACAAAAAACAATTCACTAAGTATTTCAATGGCATAAATTAATTCTGAAGGAAAACATATATTTTTCTTATATAAATCATTTAATTAATATGTTCCCTAGCTTGCTTTGTTTATAGATAGATAATAGATTAGATAGATAGATAGATAGATAGATAGATAGATAGATAGATAGATAGATAGATAGATGAATAGATGAATAGATGGATGATAGATACTACCAAGACTATTCTTTCTATCTAATAGGAATAATAGAGTTGGAAGCAGGGGTAAAATCCAGCAGGTTCTGACAGGTTCTGGAGAACCGTTAGCGGAAATTTTGAGCAGTTTGGAGAACCGGTAGTGGAAATTTTGAGCAGTTCAGAGAACTGGCAAATATCACCTCTGATTGGCTCCAGATTTTGCAATATCCTTCCCCCAGAAGTGGGGAAGGAATGCAGATTTTGCAGTATCCTTCCCCTGGAGTAGGATGGGAATGGGCATTTTGCAGTATCCTTCTCCTGTCACCAAACCGCCACCAAACCCACCAAACCACGCCCACCAAGCCACACCATGCCCACCAAGCCACACCACGCCCACCAAGCCATGCCCACAGAACCGGTAGTAAAAAAAATTGGATTTCACCACTGGTTGGAAGGGACCTTGGAGGTCTTCTAGTCCAACCTTCTGCACAGGCAGGAGATCCTAGAACATTCTAGACAAGTGGCTGTTCAGTCTCTTCTTAAAAAGCCTCCAGTGATGGAGCACCCACAACTTCTAAACAAGGCATTCCACTGGTTAATTGTTCTCACTGTTAGGAAATTTCCCTTAGTTCTAGATTACTTCTTTCCATTGGCCTGGAATGTTCCCTTTTTCCTCTACATTAAGGAAGTAGCCATGAGTTTCCATGTTTCACATTACTACTGAATTCTCCATTTTAAAAAAGATGATTGTGTGAATCCTTTTCAAACAACAGTCTCATATTGTACTGTAGGTACAGTATTTCGATGATATTGGTGGTGTTGCCCCAGTAAGTATATAGTTGAATCAGGTTTCAGTCTGAATTCTACAGGCATAAACAAGAATATTCATTCAGTTTTTGGCTTTTTAACTTAAAAAAAAAGCAACCAGCAGTGTTTGTACAGTAGATCAATCAACATTTATTTCTGCGGAAATCTGAGTTTATTTATACACAAACCTAGACTAAATTTTCCCCCGTCAACCAACAACCACAGTAGTCTCATTAAAGAGGTATTTCACAGAGATTTTGGTCAAGAGTCTTTTCAGCTTCTATGTCATTGAAAGCGGCTGTTTTCAGAACAAATTTCCTGTTTTCCCCTCTTCATCTCGATTCATAATAGCATTTGCCTGCTTTAAATTAATTAGTTCTACCTGTAAATTCAGATACATTTTAAAAACACTCATTTGCATCACAAACAACTGATACACACTCGCACAGAAGCTCAATTAAATTGCTTTGGAATAGTTGCATTGATTAACTTCACATCTATTTTGCCTCTTCACTCTGGGTATCGCAGCAATGTTCTTTTCATGTGTGTTCCTATTCATTTTCATCTCCTTAGGGTTGCACAATCTGGATGCAGAGAATATATGTATAAAAGCCAACTTATCCCAGACTTCCAGATGAATGGTTTATATATCTGATTATCTGTAGCTAGAACATCTGTAGCTGTACAGAAAACACTTTGGTGATTGAGCTGATGTGTCTTACAATCCAACACATGCGGAGTCAAATGGGGAAGTCACATCAGAATTCTTATACATAAACAAGATGTGTGGTTCTACAGAACTCAGTTCAATGCAAATGGCTCTTGATAGCCAAATAGGAAAAGCACTTAGACTTCTATACCGCTCCATAGTGCTTAAAGCAGTTTACAGAATCAACATATTGCCCCCTCGCAATCTGGGTCCTCACTGGAAGGATAGGAGGTTGAGTCAACCTTGATCCGGTCAGGATTGAACTGCTGGCAGTCGGCAGAATTAGCCTGCAGTACTGCATTCTAACCACTGCGCCACTACGGCTCTTGTTAGTCTCACATAATGTATCTCTCCACAAAACCCCTGCCATTTTTAATACGCGCAAAAAGATAAAAGAAGAGGGAGAAGACCAAATAGTTTTGGTCTGCTCAGAAGACAGTATCATTGTTTTCAATTGGTTTATTGTGACATATATAAGCCATTGATCAACATGCAAAGGGAACAACATAAGAAGTTAGCCCATCTTTAGCCCATAAAAAATTATTATCTAAGGGGTCATTTAGCAAAGAAAATAAGGTATGGTTTCACAACAATTATAGAATTCTAAAAACCAAACTTGTACCAAACCCAGCCAAAATATACAAAAGAAAAGCTATATGCTGTTCTCGCAATTGTTCATCTTTATTGATGGTGTCAAGTCATCATCTAAAATCAAATTCAAATCTTTATTGTCAGTGCACAACATATGTACAATGAGTTTAGTTGAGCTCCTTCAGTGCACACACATCCCAACACAATACAACTCACAGTGAAGATAGAAAATCCCTAACCCAATAAATCATATTAACAAAACACTCAGTCCTATTGCAACAGTGTGAGCATGTTACACATTGCGCCGGCTCTGCAGTCCATCATACTACATAGTTATGATGTTATTTCTCATCAGGAGTCTGACAGCCCACGGATAAAAACTGTTTTTCGGCCTGTTGGTGCGGCTAGCTATACTTCTATATCTCCTTCCCGATGGTAGGAGGGTAAAGAAGGTGAGAGTCATCCCTGAGAATTTTCCTCACTCTTCTAAGGCAACGAGCCCTAGCAATCTCATCTAGTGGTATCAGGGGACAGCACACAATGTTTTGTGCTGTGCTCACCACCCTCTGTAATGTTTTTCTATCCGCGGCTGTCAGACCAACATACCATACCATGATGCAATAAGTGAGGACGCTTTCTATTGTGGACCAGTAAAAGGAGGGTCATCAGTTGTTCTTCCATCCTGTTTTTACACAAGGATGTATGGAAATGGGGTGGCGGTTGGGCCTTCCTGGATCGTGTTGTTTTCCAGGTGAGGTCTTCGCTGAGATCTTTTCTTAAACTGTACGCTATTAGATGTTGTAGCAAAAGAAGATACGTTGAATTTCAAATTCAGATATATCTGCTCAGCCCTTCTACTGTGTGTAGGAGAGAGAGAAGAATGAGCACTTCTATTTACAAGACCACATAAAATGGATGGTCAGAAAACTAGCAGGCTCAATTCATAGTGAATTAAAAATCACAGTGAATCCATTTCCCTCAGATGTCAACATAGCAGGTCTATGTTGTTATTACATTTATAAAGCTTTAGTCAAACTGTGACTTGATCGTTCAGTTTTGATCTTTTAGCATTGATCATTTGTGCAATTAAGAGCTGTATTCTCTGTAATTTATTTATTTGGAGATTTTATTCCTTTGTTCAAAACCACTTTGGCTATTTAACCATAAATTATATATTATAATTTATACAGCAATACTAACTGTATACAATGGTGAACAGTCACTTTATGTTCAGGCATGTGTGAACTAGTAAAAGTCAAGCAAAAATTGTATAACTCTTCCTTTTAAGGGATCTATTAAGGGATGATATTCCTATTCTGATTTTCCATTTCCTAACTGCTATTGTCTAAAGACAACCACTGCAATTGTTGCTGCAATTTTTGTTCCATTAGGATTGTCCAAATAAAAACAAAGGGCTTTTTATTTTTTTACTTCTGCAAACCCAATTTTGTTCATATTAATCTTTCCTCTGTGATTTGCTGTCCCTTTTTGGCTCTTTAAGTGAAGTAGTTTATACAAGGAGAAGCACCAGCAATAATGTAGTGCCACATTTGAATTTCATATTTCAAACTTGACTTTATTGTTTTTCTATTCTGCAAGTATTCCATCTAAATGGTAGGAAATCGCCTACCATGAGAGAAAGGAGCTAAATCACAAATTCTGGTGGATGCATATCTGTATGGATATCATTGAACTAGTCCTTAGGGGGCAAATTAACACACATTGTAAATATATATATATATTTTAGGATATTACAGATTATACATTATGATTACTCTTGCTTTTGTTTGTATTTCTGCTGAGGAAAAAAGAAATTATCTCAAAGAAACATTTTTCTTAATTTACTAAAAGTCCAAAAGTATTAAGATAAAATGTAGAGATTATTTCTGCCTGAGAAAAGATAATTTTAATGTGAAATTAAATTTTACTGTTTGTGCTGCCTAGGCAGAGCTAAATTGTACATGTCAGGTCTGTTTTAATAAAGGAACTTGCTCCTCATTTCTCTTCACCCGGAATTTGAACTAAAGCCCTTTGGCAAGAACAAATTAATGCCTTATTTTAAAACCATTCATTTTCAAGGACCTTCTAAGCAGAGGACATTTCAGCATCAGAAGACTCATTCTAGAAGGTTAGAGAAGCTTTTATGTTGGTATACATGACAGACCGAACAACACTAATGAATACAGATCCTGAAATTTCAGCCTAAAAATAAACTCAGTGGAATGAGAATTATTTGTGAATTAAGCCCTATGAAATTGACCAACAACCTTCATAAATGTAAAATTATTGAAGTTATGAATGTTGACAGCTCCATCATTTCCCAAACAACCATCTCAGCTTTGATATTAGTTTAGCATTGAATTATTTTCAGTTCCTTATTCCTCTAATACAACTAAACTCTTATTGAAATCCTTTTTAGAAAATCCACGAAATTACTGTGTTCCTTGGACATTCCAAACTCTAGAGATAATACTGCATTTTCCAACTTAGCCACTTATTGCCTATATCTCGGGGCTTTGCACTTTTTTTTTTTTCGTCCTTCCAGATCTTTTATTGAGGCTTATTCTCCCCGCTTCTCTTCCTGTGGCGGTTCGTACTGGGCCAGCTTGGCTTTCAGCTTCCGGTTTTCTTCCAGCAGGGCTTCGTACTTCTCCTTCATCTCGGCCACCTCCAGGCGGAGAGCTTCCACCTCGGGGTTCTTGGGCGCCGCAGCTCCCAGGTGGTGCTTCAGGAAGTCGAGGGCGCAGCTGGGCTTCTCGGGCTCCTCGTACAGCCCCACCAGCACTTTGGTCAGGGTGTCCATCACGCCGGACTTCTCCAGGTAGCGCTGGAACTGCTCCCTCTTGGAGTCGGCGGCCTTGTAGGTGGCCATGGGCACCTTCGGCTCCTCTCACTGCTGCTTCTGCTGCTCCCGGGCCAGCCACGCAGAAAATGGGGCTTTGCACTTTTTTAAATGGCTTATGCCATTTTGTATTGAAGGAGTGAGCTAAGAGATACCAGAGCCATAAATCTAAATGAAGCAAGCCCACTGGAAGCCTCAAAGGCCAAATGTCACAAGGACCTGGAATCCTTGACCACATATCAGATCACTTAGCTGAAATTTCCTGATACAAATGTCCCACTATGCTGGTTGGGGAATTCTGAAAGTTGAAATTCATGCATCTTAAAACTTGAGAGACACTGTTCTAGTGTTTTAACATTGGGCAGCCAGAAGTCAGGGGTATCAAACTCGCATCATCATGGCGGTGTCACATGACGTATTGGGACTTCCCCCCCTTCGCTAAACCGGACGTTACGCATGGCCGGATCCATGCGTAACGGATCCGGCCTGTGGGCTGCAAGTTTGACAGCCCTTCTATAAGTCTTTTCTATGTGACTCAAATCTACTTGCATCAGACTGCAATACTCTCTCAATCAATTAATCATCTTAGTGGAGTCCAAAAGAAAATTACTAATATGACTGCAGGATCTTTTTTCCCCCACTTTTCCTGATACAGCCCGTTGGCCTGGTTTTATAATTAATTATCATCAACTAACCACCTGGGTTTTGCTTGGTAGCACTCTACATTACCTACTTTTGAGTAGCTGCATCTCTACTAGCTAATGGCGGGATTAATTGTATATTACAAAGTTCTTAGAAGCGTCAGTTCCTAAGCATTCTAAAAGTGCAAAGGTCAGAAAATAGCTTGGAAATAGTTCTCGCGAAAGATACCAGTATTGCTTGGAGAATTTTCGAAGATTTAAAGGAGAAATTAATTCCCTGACAATTCTATGAATGACTGCCCTCACTGCTGGTCTGTGTGTGATTTATTTTAAAGAATAGCAATAGCATTTATATACTACTCCACAGTGTTTGACAGCACTCTCTGGGTGACTTACAATGTCAGCATATTGCACCCCCCGCCCCCCCCCAAAAATCTGGGTGCTTATTTTAAAGACCTCTTAAGGAAGGAAGACTGAGTCAATCTTGAACCCCATCAGGATCAAACTCCAGGCTGTGGGCAGAGCTTGCCTGCAATACAACATCCTAACCACTGCACCACCAGGGCACTCGTAGAATGAGATATGTTTGTCTAGATCAAAGGAAATAAAACTTTAGATATATATTGTATGTAATCATTCTGAAGGTCTAGGCATTTGACAAAGCAAAAACAGAAAACATTTAGAAATACCAGAATATAAACCAGAAAACATTTAGAAATTCCAGTCTATCTCGTTTGGTTAAAGATGTTGAAATATAGGACAAAACCAATTAACACCCAGCAGTATTCAGCCAACATGATATGAAATTCCTGGAGCTCAGGTTTAATATGATCTCAAACAGAAATCCTATTTAATAATGTATTATTTCGTCTCCATTTGCTTTTGTACTTGAAATATAAAGCAGCCCTTCTCCATTTTAACAGATAATTTCTTTTTTTCCTGACTCTTTGTCTTTTGCAGTGACACCCACGGCAAACATGAGCTTTAAAATTGATTTCCGTTACAAACTTATTCCTGAGGTTTCATACCGCTATGATATTATACTACTCCTGCTACTACTATAATTACGAAATTGTTTTATGTTAGAGCAAAATCAGAATCGCTAACAAGTTGCTATCTGATGCCAGAGAAATATCTTTAAAAAGTATCAGGCAGCTTCTGGACTTGTTTCTTAGAAGCTAATTATACCATGTTTACAAAAAATGTTAACAGGTTTGTAGGACTGGCTCTTATAGAACAGTATTCATGATAAGAAATCATACCAAAATTATCCAGATAATTCTTTTCAGTTTGGTTTGCTTTTTTTATTATCGCTACTATGATTTTGACTTTACCAATTGCATTTATATTCACTTTTCGTATAGGAGGCTTATGATAATATATTGTTCCCCAACACTCCTCCCTATTTATTCTTACAATTTATTCTTAATAAATTAGTGAATTAGCTTGACAACTTATGTTCTCTTTAGTCCTAATCATTTTAGTACACTAAAGACAGTGAGTTTGTAAAAACACTCTAATCCGAGAGTTATTTCCACCCCATTCTTGAATTTCTCTAGATGAGCTTAGCAGGGCATCCTTGGAGAATTAATTCATTAGTTGAGTTCCTATATAAACTTTCCCTTCTCCACAGGATTGGCAACAATCTAGCAATAGCTGTCAACTGCTACTTGGAAGTGCCATTATCCATGGGAGATAAACAGATGCTAAAAAGATGGGAGCCAGACAAACAGATTTAGCAAAATTTCAGAAGAGGCCAAGAGAAGCATTTGTCAGCTGTTCTTCAGGTCTGTGACAATACACTACGGGAAACTTGCCATGGCCAACTCGCCACAGCCAATTCGCTGTGGCCAACTCGCTCCAGAGGACAAGTCACCACGGCCAAGTCATCGCGGGACAATTCGTTGTGGGAACAAGAGTTACACTCATATCAAAGAAATGATGGAATAGAATCATTTAAAAAAGGATGCAAAAGGAGGGACAGAATGAAATGGAAATGACAAAAATTAAAATATTTTTTAAATTTATTTTGAATAATTAAATTAAACTGTTAAATTATCCCACGGTGAATTGTCCTGTGACGAGTTGGCTGTGGCGAGTTAGCTGTGCTGAGTTGGTAATGGCGAGTTGGCCGCAGCGAGTTGGCTGCAGTAAGTTGTCCCTTTCCATTCTTCTTCCTGGTCTCTGGTGGGACTTTTATGTTTGGGGTTTTTTTTTCACCTCAGGAGGTTCTTCATAAGGAGAAAAGGCTTTAGAAGCAAAGTGTTTTTATTTGTTTGTAAGGTGCTGTTTCTCAATCTCTGCCACTTTTAAGATGTGTAGACCAGCTCCCAGAATTCCCTAGAAGTCCACACTTCTTAAAGTGGTTTAGATTGACAAACGCTGTTCAACCATTTCTACAGGATCTCCTGTTGACTTTGCTATTCGAGCCCCAATAGAAACGGGATCCAGACATAGTGCAAAATATGAATGGAGGATTATTCATTATTCAGGGGAAATATAAGTGAAACATATTTAATTGAAAGCACTTTGAACATTTTTTTGTACCATATGTTCTTCTAGATCTTAGGTGCCCGATGAAGTATTTGATGGCATAATCTGCTCATGGAATCTCCCTTGTCACTCTCTTGTCTCCCTCTGCTGGCACTTATCTGAATATGACCCCATGACAGTCATTTTGTTAATGGGAGCTTTCCCAGCAGTCATTTTCTAAGACTGTACGCAATGTTTCAAAATTGTGAAGGTGCATCTAAGCTTAGATACGGAAGGGTCAAGAATTCAGCAACCTGAATCCCTATATAACCAAGAATTTCTGAAATGCAGCTTTTAATGCAAATCTCTTCTTCCAAATCATAATGAATAGTTCAGAGGACTGATTCCCTTTTGTATCTGGCTATTATAATAGTGATGTGAAAATTAATGACAGCTAATTAAAAATATTCATATGATAGGAGTTCATGATAAACTCCCTTCATAATATTGGAAAAATGTTCCATCTATTTCAATTGCTGACTGTTATTGTAGCCTCTATTTGCGGTAAAATGACTCTTCTTGTCCTTTTCTAGGTATTTGAGAATCAGTATTTTTGCCTTCAAACTTAATCAATTATGTGATAACAGAATCTGAAGTGTTTGGTTCCTAATTTGGTCTCTGGTTCCTTCCATTTTTTTCAATGGGTTGTTCAGTATTTTTGTAAAAAATACTAGTTAGTTGCAAGGTTGGAAAAATAGTTGCCTAAAAGAATATTTTTCATTTCAATTTTTCGTTTTATTAAATTTGTATACCGCCCTACTCCCGAAGGACTCAGGGCGGTGAACAGCCATAAAATAAAACATATAAATACAAAATTTAAAATGGAGATAAAACAAATTAAATAAATTTGGCTGAACCATTTTAAAACCCCAATAATTTAAAACCAAATTTAAAATTCCCATTTAAAAAGAGGAAAAGTTTAGGTCAGGCCAGCTTGATGGGATAGGAATGTCTTAAGCGCGCGACGGAAGGTACGCAGATCCGGAATCCTCCGTATCTCAGGGGGGAGCTCGTTCCAGATAGTAGGTGCCCCCACAGAGAAGGCTCTCCCCCTGGGGGCCGCCAGTTGACATTGTTTGGCCAACGGCACCCAGAGGAGCCCCTCTCTATGGGAGCGTACTGGCCGGTGGGAGACTATTGGTGGTAGCAGGCGGTCCCACAAATATCCAGGTCCTAAGCCATGGAGTGCTCTGAAGGTGATAACCAAAACCTTGAAGCGCACTCGGAAGACCACTGGGAGCCAGTGCAGCTTGCTCAGGAGAGGCGTTACATGGGAGCGCCACGTCGCTCCCATTACCACCCGCGTGGCCGCACTCTGCGCCAGTTGGAGCCTCCGAGTGCTCCTCAAGGGGAGCCCCATGTAGAGAGCGTTACAATAGTCCAGACGGGAGGTGACGAGGGCATGATATCTTTAAATGTATTGAAAATTCCATCTATCTATTCATCCATCCATCTAGATAGATAGATAGATAGATAGATAGATAGATAGATAGATAGATAGATCCAATATGTAAAATCTTCCTTCCTATTCCTTCCCACTTTAGGCCTTGCATATTGTTTTTCAGACAGGAATTTTCCAGCATTTGAATTTTTCCCCAGTCCA
The DNA here is from genome assembly GCF_059756535.1 of Pantherophis guttatus. Taxonomy (NCBI): domain Eukaryota; kingdom Metazoa; phylum Chordata; class Lepidosauria; order Squamata; family Colubridae; genus Pantherophis; species Pantherophis guttatus. Next base: position 72,944,316 of record NC_142068.1, on the reverse strand, counting down.
GTTTCCCTCATATAGTAGCCTCATTTAGTATGAAGATTTTAATGAAATACATTTGGCCTTAAACTCCATTAACCTTAAAAAGCAAATGCATGCTTGTTGCCTGCATAATAATTATATTATTTAGTGCAATGAAAGTAAGAAAGATATAACCATTTCATTTTAATGTAAGTATTATGACTTTAACTCTCATAATAGCCAGAGACACAGTTTTATCAACCAGTAGAAGCTGCTCAGGATAAAGAGATCAATTATGAACCTCACAACAGTTCTTAGCACAATAAGAGAAATCCTCATGGTATCTCTTTTCCCACAAAGTCCTGGTTTAGAACACTGATTTCACAAGTAGATCTGTTTGGTAACAGAAATAGCATGAATCCAGGCTCCTTGAAATTATTATCTTACCGTATATTTTGGAATATAAGACTCACTTTTTCCCTCCTAAAAGAGGCTGAAAATTTGGGTGTGTCTTATACTCCGAATGTAGCCGTTTTGAAGCTTTTTTTTCCACTCCTAACCAGTGGTGGGTTGCTCCCAGTTCGGACCAGTTCTATAGAACCGGTAGTAAAACCGGAGGGAGGCTCTGCCAACCCACCCCGATGTCATCAAAACGCTTCTGCACAGAAGAGCATGCACGGCCCTGTTGCAAACCAGTAGTAAAGGTAAGTAGAAACCACCCATGAGCCTAACACTAGCGAGTGAAGCGATCTCTGTGCTAAGCTTTTTTTCAGTAAAGCGATCTTCTCTGCTTTGCCTGCTCCTTCCGATTCTCAGCTGTGAAGCTTTTTTTCAGCCCTAACAAGGCGCTAGCAAGTGAAGCGATCTCCGTGGTTTGTCTGCTTTTCTCATTGCTTCTCTCTCCAAAGATCAGTTGTGCTTTAGAAGCTGTTTCTTATCCCCAAGCAGGGGATAAAAAATAGCAAACTAATGTGCTGAAGCTGACCAGTCTAAGGACGCTAGCCAGATGAATACCTGGTAGGCAGATTTCCCCACCCCCCTATTTTCCTCCCCAAAAACTAAGCTGGGTCTTGTACGCCAGTGCGTCTTATACTCTAAAAATACAGTAATTAAATTTGTATAGCTGTCCATCTTAAATTGGACCAGGAAACTAATGGACAACTAATGCATCTCACAGAGCAGAGGTATAACATGCGCTGTTTTAGGAGTGCACTTAACTCCTCGTGCCATGGTATTCTGTATCAGCTGAAGCTTCTGAATAGTCTTCAAGGGCAACTCCATTTAGAGCACATTGCAGTAGTCCAATTGTGAGGTGACTGGAACATGAGTGAATGTAAGTAGGGCCTCCAATCCAAGAACAGGCACAACTGGTGCATAAGACAGAGTTGCACAAAGGCTTTCCTAGCCACCTGCCCACTAGGCAACAGTTGTGAGTCTAGCAGGACCCCAGATTGCACACAGGGTATGTCTGGAGCATTCTCATCCAGCACCAAAGATGACAGAAGAACCAGTCAGCTTCAAAATCCAGAGCCAGTCTTTCTGGAGTTCATCTGAAGCCTGTTGTTGCCATCCAGATCTTCACAGTATCCAGACACTGGGACAAGATGTTCACAGCATTATTTAATTTACCAGGGATAGAGATATATAATTATGTTTCATCAGCATACTGATGAAAGCTCACCGCGTGGCAATGGATGAGCTCACCCAGCAGCCTCATCTACAAATGTTATCATAATTATTAGAATTGTCATTGGTGGAGGGAGATAGCTTTGGGGAGGTTAATAATTGCTTTTATTTGCTGGGTTTATTCATTTTCATCTGTTTGTGGGAACTGCCAAGAATCATGCTGAAATATGGCAGTATACAAAAATGATAAAAATAAATAAGCAAAATTACAGGAACTTCGAAGATATTTTAATACAGGAATGCATGGCACTAACCGAATGCATCTCTAGTTACCTCTTTAATAATCTCTACATTTAAGTAAAAAGTATTTTTTTTACTGTTTTGTGGCCCAAAACTTTGAATAATATTGGAGCCTCTGTGCAACTGGTAAAACAATCATTTACCAAAGCAAACTGGGAAGATTTTACTCTTTTTTTAAGGGTTGGGAAAAATTTACAGTGCAAAATAGATATTTCAGCCTTTTATTTTCTCTCTTAGACACCCTTGATACAGCCTATGCATGAATTGGAACTGATAGTTTAAATTGCATGACTGTATAAATGAATATCAACTGGACATCTGTGAAAGTTAAAACAATATGGTAGGTTTAATTTAGACATCACATTTCAGCTACTAATAAACTAATTAACTGGGCTTTATTTCATACAGATAAAATATATCTTTATCAGGAAGGCAGCTGAAAACGGAGGTTGCGAGGGCCACGCACAGCCCTCCCAAGCTCCGTTTTCTCTGGCAGAGGTTTTGTAGGAGGCTGTTGCAGCCAAAAACGGAGGTCGGGAGCCCATTTTTGCTGGCAGAGTGCTTGGGCCATCACAGGCACCCCCGACATGAGTGTTGTCAAGCTGGTCATGCCCCCCCCCCGGCCATGCCCATCCACCCCCCAATGTCAAACACAACCCTGATGCAGTCCTCAATGAAATCGAGTTTGACACCCTTGCTATAGGGGTTGGCGTGGAAAAGATCTAGATCTGGTTATGCCTTCAAACATGCAAAAATGATGTACTCAATAAAGTTTTGCATGAAAAGATTGGACCGTCTCAATTGTGCTTGATTTGGTTGGGTTCGCTGGTCGGAACCTTGACACATGTCCTATTTTATGCTGAGTTTTACTGGAGCACACAGAGGTACCGGTATTTCTTGGCTTGCAAACATTCATTTACTGATTGTTCAAAGTTACAATGACACCGGTTCTTGCAGTTATAGCCATCATGCCATCCATACAGTCATGTGATCAAAATTCAGCACTGGACAACCAACATGTATTTATATGATGTGGTTGCAGCATCCTGGGCTCACATGGTCGCCATTTGTGATCTCCCCAGCCAGCTTCCATCAAGCAAAGTCAATTAGAAGAAGCCAGATTTGCTTAATGACTGCATCATTCACTTAACTGCAGCTTAACACCCCTGGCAGAAAAGGTTGTAAAACTGGGCATGATTCACTTAACAATGGCTTTGCTTAGCAACGGAAAGACTTGTTCCAATGATGGTCGTAAGTTGATGACTACCTGTATATTTTTGTGTATTAGTGTAGTCCACCAGATTGATACCAAGCATTTAGTGGAGTGTTAGCACAAATGAGACATTTATCTTCAAAAGTTTCACGAAGCTGGTTTTTGGAAATTCAATACATCCAGCTGGGAGCCTTTCTTAAGATTAACCAAGAAAATGGCTGTTGAGAATCAATATATTTATTACTCCAAAACATTATGAAAATGCTTCATTGTTCAATCATCTCATTACATACAAGCACTTTATCAACTTCATGTATTAGTATTGGTCATTACTAGACGATGTGTGTGTGTATATGTGTATGTATATGTATATATATACACACACAGAATAGAATAAAGAATAATAGAGTTGGAAGGGACCTTGGAGATCCTCTAGTCCAACCCCCTGCTCAAGTAGGAGAGCCGATACCATTTCAGACAAGTGGCTGTCCAGTCTCCATAAAAACCCCTAATGATATACACTGTTTTCTGCATATTATGAATAGTGTTTAAAAAGCTTTAGATAGTACAAAAAAACAAAACAAAACAGCACAGCTTTAAAAACACACCATCAATAGTCCATTTTAAAATACCACTTTAGGGATTTAGGGATTTTTTTAAAATTCTGTGTTAGTCATTCATACAGTTGTTTGAGAATTTCTAGTATTATATGTAGTTTTATATAATCAGCGCCTCAGAGGGAGACCACAGCTGCAATATAAGGATATCAGCAAGAGGGACCTAAAGGCCCTGGGAGTGGATATTAATGACTGGGAAACCTTGACCTCTGATCGTTCGGCTTGGAGGCTAAACATGCAGCATGGCCTTCTCCAATTCGAAGAGACACTTGTTCAGCAGGCTGAGGCAAAGAGGCAGTCCCGGAACCAAGGAAATCTGGGGGCTGGGCTGGGGACAGAATGTATCTGCCCTCAGTGTGGAAGGGATTGCCACTCTCGAATTGGCCTTTTTAGTCACACTAGATCAGTGGTTCTCAACCTTCCTAATGCCGTGACCCTTTAATACAGTTCCTCATGTTGTGATGACCCTGTGGGCGTGGCTTGGTGTGTGTGTGCATGGCCAACTTTTTTTTTTTTTTTACTACTTTTAAAAGCATTTTTTCTACAACCTTAAGAGGTTGCAGAAAAAAATGCTTTTGGAAGCCTCTGACGATCAGGCAACTCAGCTGGGATCGCCAGCGGCTTTTAAAAACATTTTTTTTCCCTACAACCTCTTCGGCCAAAGAGGTTGCAGAAAAAAATGCTTTTGGAAGCCTCTGACAGTCCCAGCTGAGCTGCGTGATTGGACCCGCCTGGAGATGGATAGAGGAGCTGTGTCTCAGTACCTAAGACCATCGAAAATATGTGTTTTCCTATGGTCTTAGGCAACCCCTGTGAAAGGCTTGTTCGACCCCCAAAGGGGTCGCGACCCACAGGTTGAGAACCGCGGCACTAGAGGCTGTTTTAGGACCTTTTTCCAGAGCACGATACCATAGTCTTTTGAGACTGAAGGATGCCAATGATGATAATGGCATACCACAACACAGATTTATATAGCATTCATCTTTATATAACCTTATAATACACACACCCAATCTTAATGGGACTAATTTCAGGTGTTTTATACTTCTGTAAGACCTTAAATTTTAGTTATTGTTATAGGGTGTAGGTTAGAGAATTGGGATGGCTTTAATTTTGTTGATCAATCACCAAAATAAATGATGTAGATGATGAATTAAAAAAAAAAACTACATCACATGACTGATCATGATTTAAAAGTTTTGAAATTCAAAATGTCATTTTTGACACAGGCATGCCATATTTTTCATAGTGCTTTACAGCACTAAGTGGTTTGTAGAGTCAGCATGTTGCCCCCAACAATCTGGGTCCTCATTTTAACTTACTTTGGAAGGATGGAAGACTAAATCAACCTTGAGCTGGTCAGAATTGAACTCTTGGCAGTAGAATGCACCATTAGCCTGCAATACTATATTCTAACCACTGTGCCACAATGGCTCTAAGATGCTATCTAAGAAATGTTTGAAAGAGTTTGTTTTCTAAGTCTGAATATGTATTAAATACACTGCTCAAAAAAATAAAGGGAACACAAGCAGAAGACATCCTAGATCTGAATGAATGAAATAGCCTTATTAAATACTTTGTTCGTTACATACTGTACAGTAGTTTTGTGTTCCCTTTAATTTGAGCAGTGTATAAACTACTGTATGTAAAGAACAAAGTATTTAATAAGGCTATTTCATTCATTCAGATCTCGGATGTCTTCTGCTTGTGTTCCCTTAATTTTTTTGAGCAGTATATATTCGTAATTTTCCAACAAAATGCCCCCATACAGTGTTTTTAGAAAAATCTATTTTTATTAATTGAAGTCATATTCTATGAGAATTTTCTAATCAATTTTTAATTTTTGACTGTCATTTTAATTTACAGCTGCTAATTTTAATTTGCTTGCTTGTCACAGGTGTAACAGTAATTAACCCATAAATTAACTAAATACAATATCAAAAAAGGATTAAAGTCTTCATTTTATAATTACAATTTTATGGAGTTCTCCTGTCAGTATCTACCTCTAAGAATATATCTTAAAATATTAGTATATAGTAAAAGGTACTATTATTTACATTATAACCAATAGAAAAATACTGTTCTTTAAAAGTTCAAAGCAGCTAAATTATTAAATCCAGGAATATGGATGGATATGAATATTTTTTTCTGTACTTCCTTACCTATGTTTTCACTATATTTTTTGTTCCTCAGTAACAGCACGTGCTGCTAACCTCGATGATATCTGCTTACAATAACATTAAAGTCGTTCTCCGAATTTTCTCTGGTTTTGTCTAAAGATTTTTTTTGTGCGTGCAAGAATTCTCCATTTTTGAAAGCATTTCCTAGTAATTCTGTGAAAACTCAAATTACACAGCCTTTAGGGGTAATTCAGAATTAATTCTACTGGCCACAGTAATCTGGTACATTTTGTGATGAAACTAATTAAGATCCAAAGAAGAGCTGCAGGACTCACTTAAAGCACTCAATATGCCAGGAAGAAAAGCTTTCATTGTTAGAAAACAAATGATTTGATTTTGTTGATAAGGTCAAAATGATCAGCGACTCATCAGAGCATTATAAATTAAGTGCAATTACCAGGACAGTGTACTCTTTATCTACAGTTTTTTTCGTACAGTTTGAGCAAACCTTGCAATTTCATATATATTTGCTTGGAAGTACTCCAGGTGATACTTAGAATAATTTAGTGAACGTTATGGCTCAAGTCCATTATAAAAATGTTCCTTAAACTGTTTTTGTCTTTGTACAAGCAGGAACAGAAATGAAGGTTGTCGTTTTCTTTGCTTTTGCAGAGGCAAATTGTTGATGTGCCTGTCATTACAGGCAGTGGTGGGATTCAAATAATTGAACAACCGGTTCTCTGCCCTAATGACCGGCTGGCTAGACGTGGCCATGGTGGGCATGGACAGAGGGTGTGACAGGTAGCACTCAGCCTCCTGCACCCCCCTGGGAGCAAAAATGGGCCACGGAGGGGATGCACCGCAACCCGTGGCCCGGTTTGGGCCTAGGAGGCCTCCCTGAAACGTCCTGGGAGAAAAAACGGGCCATGGGGGGCATGTGCCACCTCCGCCCCCCATTTTTGGCCTAGGAGGCCTCCCTGAAACCTCCTGGGAGCAAAAACGGGCCACGGGGCACACCACACCCTTTATGCCCCATTTTGGGCCTAGGAGGCCTCGCTGAACTTACCTGGGAGCCAAAATGGGGCGCGTCGGGACTCCTGGGAGGAGCAGGGAGGGGAGGGCCCACCCAGCAATTTAACTACTGATTCGCCCAAAGTGCCTGAATCCCACCACTGATTACAGGTAAGCCTCGTGACCTTTTGAAGATGACATAATGATACTGAAAAAAAGTGATTTATGATCAGTTTTCACACTTATGACCCTGTGGTCATCCCTGTGGTCACGTGATCGAAATTTGGGCCCTTGGCAACTGATATGTATTTATGACAGTTGCACTGTCCTGAGGTCATGTGATCACCATTTGTAACCTTCCTAACTGGCTTCTTTGGAAAACCAATAGGAAAAGATCCTACTGGAGAAAATCTATGTAGTTGCTAAGAGTGATCACCAACTTGATGGCACAAATCAATAAAATATTTATACAATGAAGTCCCCAGGGAAAGGCATACTGATGACAGTGACAGGAAATATTGCCCGAAAAAGTTGGGTGGTTTTCAATAGTATGGATAATCCTCAACATACAATCACAATTGGGACTAGAATTTCAGTTGCAAAGCAATTGTTATCAAGTGACTAAACCCAAGTTTATGGCCATTTGTACTATGATCATTCAGCGAATCACATGGATATTAAGTGAATCCCTCTTCCACCACTGATTTTGCTTGTTATAAGCCAACTAGAAAGAATCCAAATCATGCAGGAAGGAATCATGCAGGATTCATTTAATTCACCTAGCAACTGCAGTGGTTCTCTTAACAACTAGAACAAAAATCACTTAGCAACTGCCTTGCTTATAATGGAAATTTTGGGCTCACTTGTGGTTGTAAATCAAGGACTTAGCTCAGGGGTCTGCAACCTTAAACACACAAAGAGCCATTTGGACCCATTTCCCACAGAAAAGAAAACACCGGGAGTCACAAAACCCTCCCCTGCCTGACTATTTCTTGAGCGGCCACAAAACTAGCATATGTAGTTGAATTAAACCTTCTGTTTTCTTCTGAAAATTTTCTTTTCTTGGATTTATCCACAGTTCGCCTACCGGGGGTTGAAAAGCTCAATAAATCGTGTGCCGGCTGGTATCACACATTGGCGGTTGTGATGCATATTTTGAGTGAAAGGGAGCCACAGCAGAGGGGTGAAAGAGCCACATGTGGCTCCAGAGCCACAGGTTGCTGACCCCTGACTTAGCTGAAGTAACAATCGAACATGTAGGAAAGAAGCCAATTTGGAAGGAAGGAGAAAGAATGGAACAATGGACATGAATGATCTCAGTGAAAGTCAGAAGAAAATTTCAAGATAGGAGCAGGTTCTGTGAAATCCAACAAAGCGGCGTAAATGTGGTTGAAGACTGGGATGAGAGGTTTACTGCTGTTTATACTGCCATGCCAAGTGTATTGTGGTGATTTCATGGGCTTCAGGGAAAGGAAGTAAGAATACTAGCTACAGCTTCTTGGCTGGTGAGCAGGGAGTGATAGAATATGAGAGGCTAATTTCCATCTTTCCCTATGGAAATTATGGTTCCTTGAGAAAAGGCCCTGATTTGGTGCTTACACGGCCTTGGGTGGTGATTGTGGGTGCATTGATATGACTGAAAGGAAAATAGGATACCTGTAGAGCATAAGGAGGTTAAACTGAAACATTAATATTCATTGTTTAATAGTCAGTTCATTTTTTGGCCATTCTGTAGATTGCTGACATATAAGACCTATATGGAGATGGAAAACCAATTGACTTGGTTAATTCTAGACACACCGCTGATCCGTTGATTTTAAGGGAACTCTATAAAAATAAATCAACAGAAGTGAGATAGAGCACAATAGCTGAAAATGAAGAGTGAACGTGACCAAACATGGCCCACTTTTCACAGGAGTGAAAAGTGATTGTGTTGATAAGGATAGCATAGTTTGCATTGCATCTGTAGGTTATCAGTCCTATTTAAAGCTACCCATATTCTTTTTAAAAAGAAGAGGCGGGAAGCTCCTCAATCTAGCACTGTGTTAAGTTTGTAGATTCTTTGTAGATAAAATCACTCACACTGACTGCAAGCATGTATGTCTACTGAAATATCAGATTACACTCAGTGCAAGATATTGTGAAGTTATCGGGGGTGCTATTCCCCTGATAACCTGTCAGCAGGTTCTGACAGGTTCTGGAGAACCGGTAGCGGAAATTTTGAGTAGTTCAGAGAACCGGCAAATACCGCCTCTGGCTGGCCCCAGGAGTGGGGAGAGAATGGGGATTTTGCAGTATCCTTCCCCTGGAGTGGGTGGGAATGGAGATTTTGCAGTATCCTTCCCCTGGAGTGGGGTGGGAATGGGGATTTTGCAGTATCCTTCCCCTGGAGTGGGGTGGGAATGGAGATTTTGCAGTATCCTTCCCCTGCCTACTAAGCCACATCCACCAAGCCATACCATGCCCACCAAGCCACACCCACAGAACTGGTAGTAAAAAAAATTGAATTCCACCACTGGAAGTTATCCCAGAGTCCTTCAAACTTGCAGAGTCTCAGAGAAAGGATAGGCAAAAAAATAAAATTCTCCTACACTTTTCTACAAGAACGTATCCACACTGCCCAGGATTCTTCATTACCGCTTCCTCTCAAAACCACAATTCCTCTTTACAAAGGATGCCATGAAGATGTGCAAGACCACAACTTTTTTTTGCCCATCTATGTATGACAGAGAGAGGATTTTAGAGGAAGAAATAGGAAATTCTGACATTCCTACCATTACATTCTCCCAAATCATGAAAATCAGCATCAGGCACTGCTGATTTGGGAAACCAATATAGCTGAATTTCACTCCTGTGGTTTTGACAAGTTCTGTAGAGTTTTAAAGGATGGAAATAGAAATTAATTGTCTCCTGAAGTCCTTTTATTGCTATTCTTATTCTTGTTTTTTTTTTTCAACCATTTTTTTTCCTCCAGGCTAGCAAGAAACCTGCCTGGAAAATTATATCACTGGAAATCAAGTATTTTGCCACTGAATTTCAACGGTATTGTCTTAAGTGCTGGGGGCTAAAGTAGATACTGAACAACCACAGGCAGTTTCCTGGCTGCCTAATGAAAGAGAATTTGTTTTAGAAATAAGAATATAGTATTATTGGATATCTTAGCCATTGAGTGAGTGTTGCTGTTCCTTCATTAGACAGTCCCCTCTCATCTGCAGGTTCTCTGGTTCCCATGCCTCAATTATATCAGTGTTATTGTCACTAATAAGGGGCAGATGAGTTTGAAAAATTGTAAATGATTTTCTCTTTCCCCAGGAGAAATTTAGAAAAATGTATCTACTCAATTTATATCCCCAGAGTTGGAAGAGAATTTCGAAGGGCCATTATGCCTCGCTTTAACAATAAAGTTACTGATCTTAGAAAACGTGATAGTTCTAAAATGGAGGAGGTCTAAGCTAAAAGGTCCAGATTATATTTCTACTTACGATCTCAAATCAGTAAAGTTGTGGCTATTAGTTCCATCCATACGTTATTAATATCACGTTAGTATAACTGAACCTATATAAGTTAATTAATTGGATAACGGTAGCTTGCTAAAATATTTTTTTTTTAATTTTTAGTTCTACCAAACACAGGGGGGGGGGAATACTGTACTGAAAACTTTTCATAAAAAAAGAAATATTGAAAACTTTTATCCTTTACAGGTTCCATTATCATATAAGAATACAAGAACAGGATGAAATAATCTTTGTTCTGGAACAAATGTACCTTTGCTAGGAATAATAAACTTTAAGTTGAACTAACACCAATCAGTTATCTAGCAAAATGCTAAACAAGATTACCCCACAGAGGTTCTGTCAGTTGGGAAAAATCAGGACTGAGCATTAAATTCCAATTAAGCTGATTTAGTGTCCATGACTATACACAAAAATATAGTCAACTAAAAGTCAGCACTAAATTGGTGCTAGATAAGAGTTGAGGGAATTCAAGATGGACCGAACTTGGATTACTTATGGGGATATAACAATTCCAGGCTGTTTTCTCTCTTGACTCTACCACCTGTCTACCCTTCCTTCTCCTACAGATTCTACTTCTTTGCAGGTTTTCTCTTCAGTTCAAAAATACTGTCTAAAGCCTGGTAAAATTTCTGAACTTTTTCACCCAGGCATCACATTTTCTTCTTTTTCAGATCCATTGGAAGAGGGTTTGAAAAAGTATTGACAAAATGAAGTTTTTTTTTTTTTTAAAAGAAGACAGCAATGTGACCTCTTCTCCAACATTTCTATCAGCCAACCAGGAAACCTATGATCATTAGTTGAAAAACAACATTTTTGCTAGCTGAGATTTTTAAATTGAAGACTTCCTGGACTCTGTAATAAGCCTGAGATGTGCCTTGCAAAAAAAAAAAAAAAAGGGTAGAAAGTTTTAGCATTTCCTTTTGGCTAACAAAGTTAGGAGCAAAGTAAGAACACTTATCAAAATGTTCAGAGCAAATAAGATGCCTCAATTGCATTTGATTCAAAATGCTTCCTAAGCAATTTAAACTATTATTGATTTTTTAAAAATATATTTTTTAATTATGACATTTACTATCTATATAATCCATTATAGCAGAACAAAGAGAATTTAAAATATGGTTTGCCAGTTTGACAGTGGTAGGTAACTGGGGGCAAATCTGAATAAAAATAAAACCTGCAATGATTTTAACATTTAAATACAAAGGTAAATGCACACTAAAGGTTATGGGGAGAAAATTGCTCTACAGCTTTATGCAAAATGTATACTTGATGAGTAAATGCAAACCAAGTTTGATCCTTTGTTTTTCTTGACATAATTGGGATAATGAAATACGTTGTGTGATGCTAATTAGTTTACAGGACCAGATCGCAGATGGCGAAAACAAATCGGTGCTCTGCCCAAATCAGTGGAATTGTAGCAACAAAACACCATCTCCTTATGAATGGCAAACTGTTTTCAGTCGTTTTTCCATCAAGAGCTGCCAAAAAAATAAAGCAAAGGTGACATTATGCACCAGTCTGCCTTGCTGTTTTTAGTGCTCATTATAAAGCAATAGTGGAGTAAATAACCGACCTGCTCAAATTCTGGGCAGCATAACCGGGGATTTCATGAGATTTGGGTTCTCTGACATGTTAGAATATTGGTATAATAAGTATACAAGATGAAAGTTGTTTATCTAACAAAGATATTGAAATATTTGATGGCCCAGCTGCAATTTGAAAAAGCTAGATATGCTTTCATGTAATTTCTGAATGAACAACTCAGCTCTTGTTCTTTCTAACTTGTATATTGAAAATTTCAGAATATGCAAGTCACACTATAGAGAAGAGTTTTTCAACTCTTTCATGGGATTCTGCAAGGGACTAAAAAGGAGAAAAAAGTTCATTCAAATGCAGCTGAAGGCATCCACTGCAATTTTTCTAAGGTACAGCAAAAAGGCTAATCAGCTAATATTCAAAAGCCTTTCTGCCTCTTGGTCTCGTGACGACTTGATACTTTGCCTTTTGATCAAGAGTTCAAGATTTTTTTTAAAAAAATTTTAACGAATACTTTCTGTAGCCAGAAAAAGTTTGAAAATCCATTTTAGAGGTCATGCACAGTTTTTAAATGGTCATATATATGGTATCAACAAACTGTGCCACTCCATTCTGTATCAACATTCTTCACATTTGAATAATTATGGTCATTTCCCCTTTCTTTACAGATGAAACAATGGAATTAATATTTGTAAATATATATTTAAAAATCTGGAAATTCTTGCTTTGGAGTTAATGTCACGAAATCCCAAACTACTAATCACAGAAGTTCAAACACTACATTTAAAAAATGACTTATGACCATATTTGCGAGACCGCCTTCTGCCGCCAATAGCCTCCCACTGACCAGTTCGCTCACACAGAGAGGGCCTCCTCAGGGTGCTGTCGGCCAGGCTGTGCCGGCTGGCGACCCGCAGGGGGAGAGCCTTCTCTGTGGCAGCACCTGCCCTCTGGAATGACCTGCCCCCTGAGATACGCACGATATCAGACCTCCGGACTTTTTGTCGGGCCCTGAAGACACACTTGTTCCATCTAGCTGGGCTGGCTTGATCCCATCCTCTCAGTTTTTAATTGAATTTCGGTTTTAATTGGGTTGTTTTAAAATTGGGCCAAAATTATTTAATTGTTTTTTAAAATGTTTTTAAATTTTATATGCTATGTTTTATCCTGGCTGTACACCGCCCTGAGTCCCGCAGGAGAAGGGCGGTATAGAAATATAATAAAATAAATAAATAAATAAATAAATAAATAAATAAATAAATAAATAAATAAATAATATTTCACATTTATGACCATTGCAGCATCCCCATGGTCACATGATTTACATTCAGATGCTTGACAATTGACTCACTTTTATGACGTTTGCACTGTCCCAGGGTCATGCGATCACCTTTTGTGACCTTCTGATAAGTGAATAGGGAACCCAGATTCACTTAACGATCAGGTTACTTAATTTAACAACTGCAGTGATTCACTTAACAAATGTGGCAAGAAAAGTCGTAAAATGGGGCAAAAAAAATCACTTAACAAATGTTTCATTTAGCAACATAAACCTTGGGCTCCATTGTGGTCGTACGTTGAGGACTACCTGTACTGTTACAGTTGGTATATTTTTTTAAGCTGAAGTTCTTACAGATTTCAACTGCCTATCAAGATCTATGTTTCATGGGATATAGATAGTCCTCAACTTATGACCATAATTTAGCCCAGAATTATAGTAGTAAATCATGGGGAGGAGGGGCAGTGTCTTAAAGTGGGTCACAACATCACCATGACCAAAGTTATGACCTTCTTTTGCAGTGGTTGTTAAACAAATGCTATGGGCCTTAAGCAAAAGTGGAGGTTTGTAAAATGAATCCATTTTATCCAAAGTGCATTTTTTGCTGGAAATCAGATAAACACCAGAGACCTGGGGGGGAGGGGGGAGACATAAAAAACAGTCATGTGACCATGGGACATTGCAAACAGCTGTAAATATGAGCGTCCAAAATGAGTTTTCTCAAACATCAGGACCCAAAATGCAATCACCTGACCATGTGTCTATGTGTGCGGCCATCAAAACTCCAAAACCTGGTCATAAGTATCTTTTAGGGGGTTTGTTGTAACTTTGGTTGTTAAGCGACTAGTCTTAAGTGAGGATTGCCCATAGAGTGTCCATCCACATAAAGGCAAGAGCTATTTATCTTTAGGACATGCTACCTTTCACCTTTGCACCTCTAAAGACAACCCATCTGCAAACCAATTTTCATTATTTTTGTATAAGAAAATGATATTCTTCATAGTTAAAATTCAAAACTAATTATCTCATTATTTTTTTTATAATTGCAGAAATTTATCGAATTGTGGTCAACCAGATTGCATTAATAAGAATTAGCTGGGGGAAGTACAAACTTACTCATTGTTATGTATGTCTAATCATAGACAGCTATGGTTGGTGGTAGGAAAAAAACATGAGGAAATTTTGAAATAAATCAATGCCAAGCAAATGCTTTTAAGTTTTTAACCTTCAAGCTAAGTACAGCAAACGGAGTGCCCTTCCTTAAAAAGGATTCATTCATGTCAAGCTATTGTGACATGAATGTGTCATTATTAAAGAACTTCACTTATTAAGAATTACGGCACTCTGTATGCATGACTAATTCCACAATAGTTTCATTTTTTTAGAAAGGGAGTACCAGCAGTTTTGTTCTGGATAAAATATAATTTTGTATATGATTTGATTATACTTCGATTTGCACTAAGGTCAGGTTTTCCAGACTCTATCTGCTTCCCCTAGAAAAGTATCTGGCCATCAATTCTCTTCAGAAAAAAAGGAAAAATGGCCAAAATACTCAGCATATCAGTAGAAGTGAGTTGCGCGGCCAATAATTTAAATGAATATGTAGAGCAAGGATCCCCAACCTGTGGGCCACAGCCCACTATCGGGCCGTGGCCTATTCGCAACCAGGCCATATGAGCGGCAGGCAGGGACATGCACGGAGCCCGACTCATGTGAGTGTTGTGGCCCCGTTACCTGAGCCTGTGTCATCGGCAGGAGAGGACTCCAAGAGTGAAGGAGAGGAGTTGGCAAGGCCTCCCTCTCCAGGACCCTCCTCTCTGGCAATGCCTTCGGTGTCCGCCGAAGGGCAAGGGATAGGGCCGGGGCCAAGCACGTCCACGCAGCCACAGATGGACAGTGATGAGGTTAATGAGTCTAGGTTGGATCCACGCCAGCGTCGCAGAGATAAGCGCATGCAACAGAATTAAAGGCGTGCCTGAGATTAGGCTGAGTCACTGGACCACATCGCACAAGGTATAAAAGGGAGCGGTGTAGCCAGTCAAACCTTGTGACGAACAAAGCTGAAAGCTTCCACGCCATTCTGCATTGCCGGACTTTTTGCTACAGACTTTGCTGGATTATCTTTGGACTTGATTGACTCTGTAATTATTGAGCTGTTTCTTTTGATGTACCAGAAGTGGGGAGAAGTTAACTCTCCTCTTTGTAAGTAATAAACTCTTGGCAGGTAGCCACTAGGTTGTTGCCAAGTTCCGTTATCATAAGGAAAAGGATTTTGCCAGCTGGTTTGGTCTTTAACTCTTGAACGTCTGTTGGTGTGTGTGCGTGTGGGACGGGGACAGAACAGTAAGCAGTGGGCACCAGCGCTTGCAGCCCCACTCACATGACACAAATGAAATTGTGCGAGTGCATGCCTGCCCCTCATGAAAACCATCCCCTCTTTCCCCCCTCCCTCCCCATGCCATTCCACCAAGCCAGAAAGGTTGGGGAACGCTGGTGTAGAGGGAAGGATTTTGTATTTATGGTTGTTAAATGTAAGCCTTCATTCGCTGACTTTCAGAACCAGATTGGACTTTTGAGCATGAAAGAAATGCACGGTCAGGACCTTTGAGGCAAACTATAAGTCTAAATCAAGAGTGTCAAACTCAAGGCCCATGGGCTGGATCTGGTCTATGGGGTGCTTAAATCAGACCTCCGTGCAGCTCGTCTTTGGCCAGCAGAGTGCTGCTGGAGGCTGGGGAGGCTGAAAATGGGCCTCATGGGGGCCTCACGGGGCCTCTGTGTGGCCCGGTTTTGGCTGGCAGAGTGCTGCTGCAGGCCGGGGAGGGGCCTCCAGCAACACTCAAAAACAGACTACGCAGGGGCCTCGGGAGGCCTTTGTGTGGTCCGTTTTTGGCTGGCAGAGTGCGGCTGGAGGCCATGGAGGGTGAAAACGAGGCGCGGGGACCACACACACACACACACACACACCTGTGCCCCATTTTGGCCAGCAGGGTGTTGCAGGAAGTGTCTGTCCTGTCCCGCCCTGCTCCCCCCCACCAGCCTGTCGAGGACAACTACAAGAGCTGATCTGGCCCTTGAAGAAATCCAGTTTGACACTCCTGTCTAGATGAAAAAAATAATGGAGTCATGCTGGCTGGTACAGGTAGTTGCCGATTTACAGTCATTCGTTTAGTGACCGTTCAAAGGTACAATGGCCCTTAAAAAGTAACTTATGACCATTTTTCACTCTTATGAGCATTGCAACATCCCCATGGTTACATGATCAAAATTCAGACACTTGGCAACTGGCATGTTTGCAGTGCCCTAGGGTCACGCGATCAACATTTGTAACCCTCCCAGCTGGCTTCTGACAAAGTCAATGAAGGAAGACAGATTCACTTAACATCTGGATGATTCACATAACAGCTGCAGTGATCCACTTAACAATTGTGGCAAGAAAGATTGTAAAATGGGGCAAACAACTTAAGGGACAAACACTTAACAACCATCTTGCATAGAAACAGAAATCTGGAGCTCAATTGTGGTTATACCCACATCGTAGAAGCAACAGTAAAGTTGTGATGTATTTTCACTGTCAATATTTTTCCCCATAATTGTCTATTGGTACATTGCATTATCAGATTGGATTCACATCTGTTCATTATTTAGATGCTTGATGTCCATTCAAGCACACTTCCCAGCAGCATTTTCATTGTACATTTCAAGACTAGAGAATTTCAAGCTGAGCCTAACTGGTATCTCTTTATTTTTCTCTGACATTCTATGCTCTTCTTTTCTTGAAATATCTTTTTCAAACATCTCCCAAACTTTCTTGGGAGTAACTGTGTCTTTGTCTAACAATGAGAGTAACATTTTTACCCTAGTTGTTCCTGAGTTTATACTGAATGGCTTTATTGTCTGGAGTTCATATTGAGCTATGAAATTAGCCAGGCTTAGACAGTAATCATGAGCATATTTACAAAGACATATATTCGGCTAAATGTGTTCAGGATCATTCAACTGTGGATTTGTTTCAACAAAATATTAATGAATCCAGTGACATAATTGATGATTGTTAATTTGTGTGAAAGCTGACATACACTTCTCCATAATTGTGGCAGTTAGTAGATGCACCGCTCTTTTCTTTTGCCTGTTGCAAGCAATAGAAAAATGAATTCTATTTGAGATTTTAAGTAGGGATCTATAACATGTTCTGTGAAGATAATAAAATAACTATTGTCTATAGCAGTGATGGCTAACCTTTTCCGGACCAAGTGGCCCAAACCCCCAAAATGCAATGTGCGCAAACCCCTGCGTATGTGCCCCACCCCTGTGCATGCATGCAACCCCCGCACATCCCCTGCACATGCATGTGTGGCCCCCCACATGTCCCCCACACATGTGCATGTGCACGTACCCCCCCACGCATGCGTGCACAGCCTCACATGCACCTCCCCCGTGCATGCCTGCATGGCCGCCCGCCCGTGCCCTGCCCTCCATATATGTGCAGCAGAGACAGCTGCCCGGCAGGAGGCACATGCACATGAGCAGCGGAGATGAACCGGGGCGACGGCTCGCATGCCCACAGAGAGGGTGCTGCGTGTCACCTGTGGCACGCGTGCCATAGGTTCGCCATCACGGTCTATAGTGATGGAAGAATCTGTATATCGACATATTTCTTAAGAGGGCTGAATTCAAGGATAGATATTTCTGTGAATAAAACTTTCTGCCAAAACCACACTAGGCACCAACCAATGTCTTAGCAACCAAGTTGACAAGTGAAGCTGAAAAACAGGTGGCCTACTATGCAGTTCCTTGGAGATTAAAAGGAGAGCTCTTTGAAAGGATTGACCAGAGGAAAGACACACTCAGAGGGCAAAAACACACACAGAACAGACACAATTTGTGTGTGCCTGTTCATTTGATTGTGGCAAAGACCATCTGAGGTTTGTTTTCTTCCTAAAGCTTTGTCCTAATGGGAAAATCATGCATTTTTTTACCCCAAATGAGATGAAAATCAGGGTAGGGAGAATAGGTCCAAGCCCCCATCCCAACACTATTTAGCCAGATGTCACTGAATCAGACTTTATCCCTGATACTGATACCGCCAAATAATTACTGTCTCTGCTAACTTGTACCTATTCCAAGGGCATTCCTTTAATTTATTTTATTGTTATCCTATCCATCTACCTTATCGGTTGCTGCTTCTTTATATCCCCCTAAGGTTCCCAAATGATAATTCCAAACATAATCGTTTTTCCAGTTCATCATTTACATGCAACATATATTTAAAGTATCTGAGCTTCTGCTTCCTGATCATTTCCTCAGGGAAATAATCCATTTTTCTTGGGTCCAGGACTATTTGATGTGTTCTTGCAGCCCTGCTACCTTCTTCCCTCAAACATTTGTTTTCTCTAGCACAGTAGTTCCCCTTTTCAATCAGCAGTTCCTTGTGGATATTTTAAGGTAATTTTGGTTGTTAAGGAATATATTCTGCTGGTTAGGAGATTTTTCCATCCTAACAATCAGAGTATATATTAATTTACCATGAAATCCCCATGTTTTTCGGTAAGGTGACCTCTTTAAGAAAATATATTCTTGTACTGAAGCTTTACTTCCCTCAAACCAGACTTAGTTCTGGCCAAATATTTCCTCATACACACACACACACACACACACACACACACACACACACACACACGTTTTCGTAGATTTTCACGGGTACAGGTATGCAAGTCTTGGTGTATTCGGGTCTTCTCCCGTGTAAGATTGAGAGCACTTGAGAGAACCAAAGTGGTCTCAATCTTACATGGGAGAAGACCCGAATACACCAAGACTTGCATACATATACATACATACATACATACATACATACATACATACATACATACATACATAATAGAAAAGAATTAACTACTCATATGCCTTATAATCCAACTGCAGGTAGTCCTTGTCTTACAATCAGTGGTGGGATTCAAAATATTTTACCACCGATTCTGTGGGCTTGGTGGCCTCAAAACTACCCCCCTAAAAGCTGCAAAAATGTTCCGCAAAAAGCCCCAAAAATGGGCCGCAAAAAGTTCCAAAAATGGGCCAAAAAGCCTCGAAAATGAGCTGAAAAAAGTCCTGGAAACAGGCTGGAAAAGGGCTGAAAAAAAGGGAGGCCAAAAACTTTTTGTTGTTGTTTTTCCTCTTCTAAATTTAGGTGCATCTTATAGTCCAAAAAATACGATAAATTGATTTCCTAAGTAAATACAATCCATACTCCGTGATCTTCCCTGTTTACTGCTCTCCTGTTGCAATTCCCCATCCATCCTATTACTGCTAACAAGTAGGAATTTTCTCAACCAAAAACAAACTCTACCATAATCATGTATCATTCCAAGAATGACAGCAGATAAGCCTGACTTGTCTGACCCGCACTACTTCTGGATGTGTGCTCAAAACTACATTGAAGCAGATTCCCCATTTGTGACCTGTTTGAAGGTTGATCAGCTTACAAAAAAGAGAGAGAGAGAGAGAGAGAGAGAGAGAGAGGGCATCACTGAATGTTAATATAATTACTGAAAAATTGGATGAATATATGTCCAATCTGCCTGACTGTCTGAAACACTGAATTTTGTTCACGCCACAGACATTCACACTTGTAATAAGGAGAGGGGGCTGAATGCATTAAATACTCTTGTTGTTAACTGTTCCAAAAAAATAATTTTATCATATTATGCTATCAAAAGTCACAGAAACTACTGCCAGAATTAGTGGATGTGGCAACTCTAAATTCTCTCAGTCTTCAAGAAATTTATTGATGGATTTATTGAGGTAACAGTTCATTTGTTTTAAGTTCCCATGATCCCCTTGTTAGTGGTACAGGCAAATAAATTTAGTTTGTGGATTCAATAATGTCTACATATCAATCTGTCATTAGGGCACTAATATGCATCATTGATTTCTTACCCTTCTCCCAAATAAAAGTGAGTCCTGAATTCTGTAAAATATTTTTTTAAAATAATTGGTATGCATACCAAACAACTGGAGAAATTTCACATGCACTCTTATTTGCTCCATCCTCTTTCATTGACAAAATCCTGTTTCCAACCTGGAGGTTTTAAATTGTTCAGAGCTCAAAATTCAGATGCTTGGCATCTAGTTCATATTTATGATGGTTGTAGTATCCCCAGGTCATGCAATCCCCTTTTGCGACCTTCTGACAAGCAAAGTCAACGGGGAAGCCAGATTCACTTACTATTTATTTACCGCATTTTTCAGAGTATAAGACGCACCGGAGTATATGACACACCTTAGTTTTTGGGGAGGAAAATGGGGGGGTGGAATTCTGCCTACCAGGTATTCATCTGGCTAGTCCTTAGCCTGGTCAGCTTCAGAACATGAGTTCAGGTTACATTCGGACACACCCAAATTTTCAGCCTCTTTTAGGAGGGAAAAAAAGTGCATCTTATACTCCGAAAAATACAGTATTTATTTGTTTGTTTGTTTGTTTATCAAACATGTACAAGATAGCAGGTATAGGTATAAACATAAACATAAGCAAAGGACATAAGTATAGGTAAATGGGAACAGTAAGACGGGGCGGTAGGCATGCTGGTGCATTTATGCACGCCCCCTTTACAGACCTCTTAGGAATGGGGTGAGGTCCACGGTAGACAGATATTACTAACTTAACAACTGCAGGGATTCACTTAACAACGGTGGCAAGGAAAGTTGCGAAACGGGGCAAAACTCACTTAACAAATGTTTCACTTAGCAACAGAAATTTTGGCTCAATTGTTTTTGTTAAATCAAGGTTTACCTGTACAACAAAATTCAGTTTGGACTATTTTTTTTATTTTTATTTTATTTTATTTTTGGATTTATATACCGCCCTACTCCCAAAGGACTCAGGGCGGTGAACAGCCAAAAAGATAAAACACATAAACTACAAAATTTAAAAGACAATATAAAACCAATTAAATAATTTGGCCCGAACCAGGTTAAAACACCCTAATGTTTTAAAAACAAATTTAAAAATTTACAATTAAAAGGGAAAGTTAGGCCAGGCCAACCTGTTGAAATAGCAGGGTCTTGAGGGCACGGCGGAAGGTGCACAAATCCGGGATCCTCCGTATCTCCGGGGGGAGCTCATTCCAGATGGCAGGTGCCCCCACAGAGAAGGCTCTCCCCCTGGGGGCCGCCAGTCGACACTGTTTGGCCGATGGCACCCTGAGGAGCCCCTCTCTATGTGAGCGTACTGGCCGGTGGGAGGCTACTGGCGGCAGAAGGCGGTCCCGTAAGTACTCAGGTCCTAAGCCATGGAGCGCTCTAAAGGTGCTATAATCCCGTGAATGTGCTTACCTATAGAAGAAGGAGCATTTCCTTCTGAGAAACAATGAAGTGAAGGAGATGCTCTCTTCCCATTAAAAACATCAAGTGCTGTTTTCTATTGAGTATCAACCACAAAAGTACATATCTATAAATCCATAGAAAATTAGGTTTGCTTATGCCCTAGAAAATTCTACAGTTTCAAATTAGCAACGTGTCATGCTCCATGGGTTTCAAACAGGATTTAGTTATTCACTTGCCTTTGAATACAGCTGAAATGGGAGGCGGGGGTAAGACATGGATGGATATGATAGCTACCTAGCTTGGCTTAAAGCATTATATAAGTAGCAGACACATCTATATTTAATTATTCTAGTACAAGCAAAACAGGATCAAAGCTTAGCCTTCTTGTCATTCTAGAAAAAAACAACAACTGTAAAATTATAGACTTCTCTAAAGCAATGCTTCCCCCCTCTTCTTTCTACTGGAGATTAGAATGAAAAATAGAATTGTGTTCATTGTTGAGCACCTTAAGAATTTGCTTTAAATTGTCAAGCTTTCAGTTGTTATCTTCCTGGGGCATTGTCTACCTCTCATTACCAGAAGAGGAAAGACATATCATGAATCAGGGAGCAATTTTCAAATTTTCTACCATTGCTTTTTGTATTATTGTATTCCCTGACGTTGAATTTGGCCCAACATTAATCTAGATCAGGGGTGCCAAACTCAAGGCCCAGGGGCCGAATTTGGCCCACAGGGCTGCCCTGGAAAGGACAGGCCTGCAGTGCCTCTGTCAGCAAAAATGGATCCCAGGAGGACCGTAAGCTTCATTTTCTCTGGCAGAGGGCTGCAGGAGGTCCCAGGCCACCACCACAGGTTCCCCCAACATGAGTGATGTCGAGCTGGCCATGCCCACCCTGGCCATGCCCCCTACCCCCCCAAAGGTCAAACACAACCCTGATGTGGCCCTCAATGAAACCTCTGGTCTAGATTAATATAATTACTTGAATTCATTAGATGGGAAGAAAATAATGTTTGGCTACTGTTAATGTTAGAACTAATAGTCATGGTCACAAAGGTTCCTTATGCATCTAAAGCTACCTGTGTATAACTCACTTTATGGTTAAGACTGAATTGCAGGTAGATCAATCTTGAGGCAAACTTGGTGTGATGACCCAGGGCATGACACAGAGATAACACAAACAGCTGGCAGTTCAAACAGCCGCTTTATTGTTCTAACTCTCCCCAAACGCTCCCACATTACTGGCAAGTCCTAAAGCAGAGTGAGAACAAACCCCCACAAAAACCTCAAGCAGACTCTGGCTGCAATTAGTCCAGCCCAGCGCTGTCTGCACCAAGGCTGCACGGCAATAAATCCCAAATGGCAGAACAAGAGCCAAGCAAGGGATTCAGGGAGCAAAAGATCCAGATAATTAGTCCAAAACTCCAACAAGGAATGCAAGGACTCTTGGCAAGCTCAAACGTCGGCATACAACACTTCAGGAACTCAGTGTTTGTTCCCAACAAATGCCCCTCCCCACGGCGTCTCCTTAAGTCTCATTCCCCAGGTGTTCCTGGTGAAACTGGGCAGGGTACTCTCTTCGCACATGGCCTTCTCTGCCTGCACTGATCCCGCCTTCCCGTTGGTTCTTGCTCCTCGTCTGAGCTCTTTCTCTCCTCCCTGCCTGCAGGCCTTACTAATTCCGAACAGCCTTGCCTGGACTGACCCTGCCTTTCCCCAGTTTCCTCCAAGGCCAACGGAGCTGCCCTCTTACTCATTGTCAGTTCTTGTTCCAGTTCATCTTCTGCAGCCGATTCAGACTCCGATGGAATGAATGAGAATAGTTATGTGAAAATGCCTGGAGTCGTTATTATGTACATTGGTTTTGCATTTTAGGAATTACCTTCAGGAATGCCTTTATTTTAAAGAAAAGTGTAATCTTTGTGGGAAATCCAGTCCCTATAATCCTGGTTTGAAGAGGTAGGACTGATAGGTCTGCATGAATTACCCAAAAAGAGGAGATTATCCTGCCTCATATTTTGTCATCTTCCTATATAAATTGAATTAGCTAGGTTGGCTTGCAATTTTCAGATAGCCTGGATGGGAAAAAAAACAATCCTTCTCTCATCAAATAAACAGAGACAAAAATGCCACTAAGAATCTTACAGGGAACCAAAATGCCTCAGGAATGTTACAACTCTTACACTCAGCTTTATAGGTGTGAAATAACATTATAAGCACTGAGAAGATGATGTCCAATAATGATTTTTCAAAGAAAGGGAATCCTAAAAAAGACACATATTCATAGCTATGTACATTTGAGGCCCGATATAGGCCATAACAGTACATGTATGCCAGTAAACTGTATTTCTAGCAGAATTGTCTTTTCTCTTTCTTCTCCTTGCTTCTTGCCTTTTAAAGAAAGAATTTTTCTCAGGAAAACAGGAGATCAATACTTGATTCCAAAGGCAGTTTTCTATTTTCACTCCTTTGTAAATCTCCCGTGTGCTGGAATTACGTGGATTAATGATGCTAACACAGACTAATTTTCTTAATTGAAAAGGCAATGGCCACATTTTATGCAATCAATCTAAAAGCAGAAATGTCTAAGAACATGTCAGAAGAAACTACCACACTTACAGTTGTTTAGTGAAGATGCTACATTATGGATAATATGCTGTAAGGACAGAGATTTTAAGACCTTTCCCCCTGAGATTCATACATAATTACAGCTATGTGAAAGAAAGCAGCAGGATTTTTTTTAAAAAAAACTTCCTTAGCACACTGATGTGCAATGTCTTTTTAGATATGAGGGATGATTCTACCTGCTGAGTTTCATTTCAAAGATACGTAGAGATATCCATTTATTCTTGCTTCTGGCTAGCACCAATTTTGTCTTTAAAGCTTTTAGCTGTAATATGGCCCTACACATTTCTGCTTGGCACATATGGAATACCTAAGTATTTTAGGAGCTATTTATATCTTTGTCAGCAGACAGAGCCTGGTTTCACATTTTCATATAATTCTGTTGATTATATATGTCATATTAGTCTAGGAAAGTATCCCTAGCTGCTTTATTGGTATAAAACCACAACAGTATTTATGTTAAGAATTCAGTCTCAAGATTTCTGATATGATAGAGAAATATGACTCTTGGCTCACTTGGTAGGTTGTTGAGCTATGTAACTGAGGTTCTTTTTTGGGTTTTTGAAGACCAGTTCCTGGCCCTCTTCCATCTTCTGGCGCTAGGGATGTGTCCTCAGATCCAATAATATTCAATAACACATTCCAATACAGAGATGTTTCCTGAAGATGGACTCCAGCATGAGTCTGAAAGCTCACAATATTAAACCTCTGGTCCCAGTGACCGAATCAGATTGGATCCAGCAACATTACCCTGGGACCAGAGCTGGGTTTCAGCAGGTTCTGACCAGTTCTGGAGAACCAGTAGTGGAAATTTTGAGTAGTTCGGAGAAACGGTAGTAAAAATTCTGACTGACCCTGCCCCCATCTATTCTCTGTCTCCCAAGTCCCAGCTGATCAGGAGGAAATGGGGATTTTGCAGTAACCTTCCCCTGGAGTGGGTTGGGAATGGAAATTTTACAATATCCTTCCCCTTGGGTGGGGTGGGAATGGAGATTTTACAGTATACTTCCTCTGTCACACCCACCAAGCCATGCCACGCCCACCAAGCCACACCCACAGAACCGGTAGTAAAAAAATTTGAAACCCACCACTGCCTGGAACACTTATATTTGCCTTTATTTGTGAGTATTCAATAACATTTTAAGGAAGGTTGTTGAGAAGGTGTTCAGATCACTGAGAACCCTAGATTAAATGAATTATCTAGACCAGGGGTGAAATCTAAAATTTGTTACTACCGGTTCTGTGGGCGTGGCTTGGTGGTGGTGGGTAATGTGACTGGGTGGGTGTGGCCAATTTTTTTTCAATATTCAATTTTTTTTTTACTTTTAAAACCATTTTTTACATGTAAAACCATGTAAAAAATGCTTTCAAAAGGCTCTGACAATCCCAGCTGAGTTGCCTGATCATCAGAGGGTTTTTAAAAAACCCTCTGCAGATCAGGCAACTCAGATGGGATCATCAGAGCTTGGATCGTCAGAGCCATTTAAAAGAAAAAAACTTTTTTTTCTTTTAAACGGCTCTGACGATTCCAGCTGAGTTGCCTGATCGGCAGGCAACTTAGCTGGGATCGTCAGAGCCATTTAAAAGGAAAAAAGCATCTGATGATTGCGCGGCTCAGCTGGGCATGGGGGGGCGGGGGCAGAGATTTTTGCTACTGGTTCTCTGAACTGCCCGCCGCCATCACTACCTACTCGCCCGAGCCAGTCTGAACCAAGAGCATTTGACCCCTGATCTAGACCCACTTCATTCAGGCTTCAGGCCAGGAATGGAGAGAGCTTTAATCATGCTTGAGCACTGATAGAGCTGGGATAAAGGTGCTGCTCCTCATTGTGCCCCATGATCTCTAAGTGACAGCGATACTGTCAGTCAAGGCATCCTTCTGAACCAGCTGCAGAGGCTGGAAATCAAGCATTGTATTATGGTGTTTCTTTTCGTTCCTTCAGGGCCAGTTCTTGTTGATGTTAGTTGTGGGAGACAGGCAGTGGTGGGATTCAAATAATTTAACAACAGGTTTGCCCAGGGTCAGGTTGGCTGTCATGGGAGACGTGGCCGAACCTGACCCTGGGGTGAACCAGTTGTTAAATCCCCCCCATTCTCTGTGCTGCACTGCAATGGAGAAATGGACAATGGAGCGGCCAGCACAAGGGAAGGAGGAGGAGCAGGGAGAAGGAAGAGGGAAAGAGGCCTTCTCCTTCCCTCGTGTCAGCCGCTCCATTGCCCGTTTCTCCATTGCAGAGCAGCACAATACCCAAGATCCACTTTGATAGTGTGTGTGTGTGTGGCAGGGGGTAATTTAACAACCAGTTCGCCCAAAGCAGTGCAAACCAACTGAATCCCACTACTGGGGACAGGTCACTCCCTAGCCCCTTTATGGGCTGCAAAGGGCATGACACTCTCTCCCTTCCAATTCAACATCTATGTGAAACTGCCAAATCAGGTCCTCCACTAGTCTCAACTGCAGACCAGCAAAATGAGGCTGCCAAGGTATTGTTTTGGTGCCTGGCACCTTAAGCAGGCTTGGATGGGGAAGAACTATTTCTGACTTCATGATACCAAGATCAAGTATGTAGATATTAGGGCCATCTAGATCTAGGGATATTATATCTCTAACTTTGGATGAAGTTGTATTTCCCCATTCAAAAATAGTGAACAAATTTGGGAGGTTTCTTGGACTCCAAAGCTCCTGCTCTCCATGAGCGGCTTGCATCTGTGATCAGGAAGGGCTTTGTACTGGTTGCATCCTTTTCTGGGTCAGGAGACCCTTCAGACAATCATGTCCTAGTTACCAGATGGCTTGACTACTGAGGTGTGTTCCACATGGAGTGGAACTTGAAGACTATTTGGATGCTTCAAGTGGCCCAGTATGCAGCATTGAAGACCATTTCTTGGAATGTTCATGTGGCACTGCTGCACTGTACAATTCAAGGTGTCCTAAATGGCATAAGGCATCTGAGGAATTGCCTAGTTCCTGTGGTATCTACCTAGTTTACATGAGCCAACAGATTGATTCACTCAGGGTTTATTCAACCAAATATTTTCATCTATCCAGATCCAAGAAGAGTGCCTTTCTTGTAAGATCTGGGTGGCTCATATCCTAATAGCTTTCTGGAGATTCTTAAAGTCATGGCTGGGTATTTCCTCAGGCCCTGGACTAAATAGCTGGAGCCCCTTGCTTGATATGTTCCTATGTCTCTGTGTTTTTGACCAAATTCATCATCTTGTTCCTTATTAAATTTGCTTTTTTATCCCACTTCTGAGCCAACCAAAGTCAGCCTGGACTCAGGCAACATCTAAATCAAATAAATGAATAAACAGATGAATAAAATAAATCAAGATTCATTATCCCATGAACACTCAGTTTAGAAGATGTAATCATAAACTAGATTGAGAGACATACATCTTTTTCCTTCTGTTCCAGCAATGATTCCACATTACAAAATTATTAGACATTTGGAATATGGTTTCTAAGAAAAGAGTAATGTGACCAAATAAAAATAACAGTTGAAATTATTTAAACAGATACTAGAAATTACCTTCAGTGTTCAATTTTCAGTGGTAAGTACTAATATTTAGGTTGATATTTGGAGAAATAAATGTAGAAGAAGAGGAGAAAGCATTCCTATAAAAAATATTTTTATAATGTTTTTTTATTCCATGGTTGTTGTTTTTGTTAGAGCAGCATGATGGCCTAATGGTGAAGACGCTCAACTCCCATTCGGAAGGTTGAGAGTTCAATTCTAGGTAGCAGGAGATGTTTCTCTCCTAGAGCACAAAGAAAAAAAATCTGCTGTGAACTCCTGTAGGCATCAGGAAGGGCATCTGGCCAATCAATGCTCAGTTCCATCCTGTCACTCCAACTCTGCCCCGAATTAAGGGATTACAGAGTCTTAAAAAGGAGTTTTAGGTATTCTTTTGTTAATCTGACTATTACATCTTTAGCTTTCAATGAATATGTTCAAAGCTTAACTGTGTAAGTTCATTATACCAGTAGTAATAGCAAAGGAAATTAAATTATATTGCCAAAAAGATGAGAAATGGATTGGCTCATCTGATCCTTCTCCTTTTCTCTTTCTCTATTACTTATGATTAGAGCAAACATCACAACCCTTTGTTCTAAAAACTATAAATTTTCTTTTTCCTACTGCCTGGTGAATATGATAGCAGTCCAATTTTACAGGGTTATGCTAGGTAATAAATATTGCCTGTCTTAATGTCAGCTTCTTTTTTTAGCATCCAAAACCTGGGCTACATTGTAAAATGGTTGACTTTAAACATTGTAATACAGATATTTTATCGATACTTTTATAGCAACTGCTAATTAATAATAGATTAACCTGAAAGGTTATGCTATCCCAGGACTACAAAAAAGAACTGATTGATTTATTGAAAGCACAACTCTAATAAAGACAGTTACAAAAAAAAAAAAAAATCCTGATTGTTACAATGAATTTTAAATGCAACATTAATAACAAGCCATTTCAAGAACATCTTATAAATTCAATTTCCATCGTTTTATGGCTGACCTGGGAAAGAAATTCTGGTAAATGAAGCTCTTGCTCAGAAATGTTAAAGGGACTCGCACATCACACTAAATCTAAGAATAGGAAAATCTGCAAAGTTTAATTTCATTCAGTTTTATATTTTTCCATATGAGTAGTTCCGTGTCATGTATTTCTGATTTTCACATTTAACACAGACACGCATACAATCACAGGGTGCCCCAAAAGTTTTAGTGCAGTTTTAAAACTTAAAATTGCACTTGTTTGAAACACTGGTATATAGGTGTACCTTTATTTGCATATTTTGTCTATATTTATAAATATGGAAAACATAACATCTATATACCTAACTCATACTGCTGCAATTTGTTAACCATCACTACCATGTGATATTCTTATCAATGTAATTTATATTTGGTTATTAATTTTAAAAATTGTGACAAGGTTAACAACAACAAAAAATAGACCTGAGCCATTATTTGTTATATTTTCCACTATACCCATCTGACAATAGCACCCAGCTATTATCTATGTAAAAATTTTCCCTTTTTCTGCTACAGTGATACAACAATGGCTAGGTGACTCTAGAACATTCCATGGATCATTAGTAGAGGATGCTGGCCTATTGCTCTAATAAACTTTAATTAACTAACCAGATACAAGGGACATGACCATAGTTTAGGGGCTCTTATGAAGCAATTCAACGTGCAACTCATAAAATGCAATACATAAAAATCACAACGGTAGAAAGGCAACTACTAACTGTTGTTGATATTGAATGATTTGGAAAATGCAGATGGGAAATGATGGGAAATGATTTGCATGCTTATAGTAGTTAAACGACTAAGCATGCAAGTATGAATTAAGCAGAAATGAGTGTTTGTGCAACAACTATGTTGGCTGATGATGTCAAAAGGAAAAAAAAGTAAAACATCTGGATTGTGATGCTTTTGAAATTATTTGGAAGACCTCACCATGCCTCTCTGTTTAAAGAATTCTATATTTTCTCAGGAAAATATGTCTTTCCGCTTAGGCAACAGAGGCACGGACAAAGGCATCAGCTTTCCAGATGGAATGAGAACGGAAGACGGATATTTCCTTCTACATGTCAGCAATGATCCCAGAAGCAGATGTCATCTGGAGACTCCAAGGCCTGTCCCTTCTTCTTTCTGGCACCAAGATTTTCCAGTATTTTGTTAATACATGCAACTTTTGTACAAAACAGACCTGTCACAATTTTGAAGAGAATGTTTTTATTTTGTAGTTCTGCTGCTAATATGAAGCTTCTGGTGGTAGGCAGATGCTGAGAAGCTGTGACACTAGACTAGGGGTCAGCAACCTGTGGCTTTGGAGCCACATGTGGCTCTTTTATCCCTCTGCTGCGGCCCCCTATCGCTGGTCGGTGCCACAATTTTGAGAGGAGCTTCCGGTTTGGGGGGGGGCAAGCATGGCAAGCCAGGAGGAGATTCTATGGCAAGGGGCAGGTTTTCTGGTCGGCTTCACAATTGATAGGGCTTTTGGTTAGGACAGGTAGAGGAAAAAGGACACCGCACTAGGAGGAGACTCTATGTTGGGGGAACTGGACTTCCGGTCGGCTCCAGAATTGAACAGGAGGCTTCCGGTTAGGATCTTTGTGGCTTTTTGAGGATTTAAGGTTGCTGAACCCTGCACTAGACCTAGGGATTCAAACAAGGAACAAAGGTCAAACAAGGAGAGGTCTTCAACTTGTTGAGAGAAGATTGGTATTCCCTTGTTCATTGATGGCTGATAACTCTGTCATTAGTTTGCCTGATGTTTTGCTTCTATCTAGGCCTGGATATGGACTTTATACTGCCTAACTGTAGGCGAAAGACTGGCAGAGCCAAGAAGAGAAGTTAAACAAGGCATCAGTTTAGAAACCTTATGTAGTCACAAAGAATGAAATCCATCACCCATCCCCATTCATTTCACCCAAAGGGTCAACCATTGACCCTTATCTAGTTTTGTCCACGTGTAAATCATCAATTTGAGAAGATTCCTATGCACAGGCTTTAGCAACAAATCAGTAATTTAGAACTTTCAAGTGTGAACCTGGTTTTTTGTGCCCGACACGAACCTCGTATAATTTGGTGTCAAAGCTTCACTGTGGACATAACGTAAGTGAATACTCATGAATTTATCAGCAGAAGATTAAAGGATAATTTCCAAATAGTTTTATTTATTGCAGATATGAAAGAAAGTCTTATAAAGACAATGATGACAATCTAGGAATTTAGTTGTCAACCTGGCTCATTTTGAAGGCTTCAGGGTTGCCACAGTGTACCTAACAGGGTACACAGTTAGATGGGAGTTTGTAGCCAAAACAAAATAGTTTCCTGTGGGAACCAAGGTCATTCCAACAGATGGCTGGAAGGAGGAGGAGCACCGTATCCAGGCAAACAGTCAGCACCTTGATTGGACCATGTGACTGATTGTTTGGGGAAAGGGAGAACTTTCACTTTTAACTTTTAATCAGGTGAAAACCGTGGGGACTTTCAGAGTCGGTTTTCACCAGCTTGTGCCAATATGATATCTCCAATAAAATTGTTCTTTGAGGAATTCGTCTGCCTCAGCTTCAGAGTTCTTCTTTCTATGGAGTTATTAGTTGGAACCCTGATGCTAGTAATATCTGTATGTCAGCTCCAGACAAGTCTGTGTCTTTCTCCTGCCTCTCTGGATGAAGAACATTTTGTCATTTGTCACCTGTTTCTCAGGTTTGAATGCTGAGGGCACCTATACCAGGTCTGTTCTCATAAATTTTTTATCAGTGGTATTGTTGGGTTCATCTTGCACACTTACTGTATAACCAGTGCAAGTCTAGTCAATGTTTTTCCAAGTTCTGAAATAATCTTTAAATGATTTAGACTGACTTTTCCCCTTTCCTTTGGAGCCAGCCTAAAACTGCAGTAAATAAAGGTAAAGGCATCCCTGTCCAGTTGTGCCTGACTCTAGGGTGTGATGCTCATCTCTGTTACTTGGCTGAGGGAGCCAGCATTGTCTGAAGACATTTTCCATGGTCATGTGGCCAGCATGGCTATATGCCAAAGTGCACATGGAACACTGCAGTATAAACCTGTAAATATCACTAATAGACAGGAAGCAATTCACTGAAATGGTATATTCACATTAAATGACCGAAGTGTGAAGCACAAAAATATCTGTAAGCCCTTAGGAATGAGAGAAGAAAAAGCCTTTGATTGGCATCTCTGAACATTTACAAGCATTACATGCTCTAATGCTTCAGCCTAAATGTGTCATGGCATTGCCAACATGATTCTCAGCCTTCTCTCCCCTTTATGGGGTACAGTTTTTATAAATGAAAGATTTTCTCAAAACAAACCAAGACAATTCTCTTTCCTGAACTCTACTCCATCTCTTGTGCCTACCATGTTGCTACAGCTTGAATAATAGAAAAAAAAGTTGAAATCTAAACACAAGTAAAAAATATGAAGTTTCTGGATATGAGGCATCAAATCTTCCCTCTCCCTTCTTCCAAACATTCCCAGAAAGGAGTGCGTGTCCAATTTCACACTACAGGAGAAATCTCCAATTTGAGTTGAATCGGAAACAATCCATCAATGGAGAAGCTATAGTAAACCAGTCAACACCTGATAAAGATAAAGAAGAAATAGTGCAATACTGGCTGCAGCTATGGGACAACCCAAAGAAATACAATAAGAATGCAGCTAAGTTAAGAATAAAAAAAGAAGCTGAAATGAAAGAACTTGTATAACAGCAGATATGGGGGAAAGGCGGCAAGGAAGATCAAGAATTGGTTGGCACAAGTGAAGATGAATCATAGTTTTGGGTTGAAACATATGGATGATCTCACCCATTGCCAAGTAATTTAAGAACATACTGCAAGGAAGTGTAATTGAAGATTGGTTAACATCTGGCAAAACCTATCCGGCAATAAAAGATCAGATGCATCACCAGCTAAATGCAGGTGAATTACCTACTTACCAACAACTTTCAAATTGCTATTTGGTTGGATAGCTGATACAGTCCAGCAGCATCTCATTGAAATCAAGCTCTTTTCATCTGAGAAAAAAATGAAATTGCCCAAACAGCAGAGGAACAAAAAAATCAACCCCCGCTTGACAAGATGATTTTGAAAACCTTCAAGAGAAGGAAGGTCAACTTGAGTGTGGACTGGATTGATTGCAAAAAGGCATTCGGCTCCCTGCCACATGATTGAATAATCAAGTGCCTAGAAATAACATGAGTCACTAGAAACATCAGAAGATTTGTGCAAAGATGAATGGCACAATGGAAGACACAATTACTGGTCAATGGTGATAGACTGATTAATTAATATCAAGAGAGCAATTTTTCAAGGAGACTCACTATCACCACTATTATTTGTCATTGCACTGATCCCTCTGTCATGGTCCATCCTTTACATGGATGATCTGATCCATCCTTTACATGGATGATCTGAAGCTATAGAGGAAAACACCATCTGAAAGTATATCTTTGCTCAACACTGTCCGTATATACAGTCAGGTGCAATAGAGTTTGGACTGGACAATTGCACCACCCTTCTCAAAAAGGGAAAAATAGTGAAAACTGAAAGAATCAAGAGGACCTATGGAAATAACATCAGAGGTCTAGATGGTATCACTACAAATACCTGCGCTCTTCAAGCTGACAAACACCAAGCACACGGAGATCAAGAAAAGGTTAGAAGTGAATATGTCATAAGAATACAGATCTGATGTGGGATAGAAACTATAAATTAACAATGGCAGTAGCCTATAAAGAATTTGTATAAAATGTTCCATAGATGGCACTTGGCACCAGCGAGATTGGCCAAAATGTTCCCAAATCTATCACCTAATTGTTGGAGATGTGGTTACAAATTAGGCATATACTACCATATGTGATGGATGTGCCCCAAAATAAAAAAAAATTGGCGTAAAATTAAAAATTGGCTGGAGGAAATTACCAAATTAAAAATGGAATTTAAACCAGAACTCTATTTATTAGGAATAATTAACCCAAAAATAGACAAATCTTTACAATATATAATACTTCATATATTAACAGCAGCAAGGATTACTGTCGCACAGGGATGGAAACAAAATAATGTACCAGAAGAAGAAACAGTAATTAGAAAAATTCTACAATGTGCAGAAATGGATAACATGACGCTGGAAATTAAGGAGAGGGAAGAGTCGGAATATTATAGAGTGTGGAATAAACTATATGATTGGTTAGAAAAAAGAAATCAAAGTAACAATTTGGAATGTTTATTTAACTGGGTTAAAACTAGGAAGTGTAAATTGCTGAACAGTGTCAACCGGATAATGATGGTTTTGTAAATAGATACTAATGTAAATATAAGTACATAGATGAAAGATTGAATAAGAATAGAAAATACATATCCATGTTGATACAGTAAGCTGTAAAATAATATATGATGTAATGGTATGTTTGTTACGTGTTTTTAATGTATTTTGTTTTTTTGTTGTATTTTTTTGCTTTGTTTTTAAAACTTAAAAACTCAATAAAAATTATTTTTTTAAAAAAAGAATAAAGATCTTAAAAGTCCAAAGTCAATGTAATAAATACAGTACTATCAAGGCAATTGACAATTGGGCAAGTCCAGTCATTAGATACACAACAGGAATAGTGGACTTGACTTAAGCAGAACAAAAAGCCCTGGATAGGAAGACCAGAAAAATAATGATAATAAATAATGCTCTTCATACATGCAGCAATGTTGACAAACTCTACTAACCAAGGAAAATAGCTAGGCGTGGAATGTTAAATGTCCACCACACAGTTGAAGAAGAAAGAAGAGGATTGGAAGAATAACTGAAGAACAGTGAAGAAGATGCACTGAGACTAGTATATCATGACAACTTACTTAATACTGGAGAGATCAAACTGGCCAGTACATTAAAAAAGTAGCAGGCAAAGTAAATAACAAGACCTAACAATAGCTAAAAGCAGGAAAGTTGAAGAAAGAGACAGACAGGATAATTCTGGTTGCACAAGATCAATCCTTAAGAACAAATGCATTCAAAGCCAGAATTGAGAAGACAGCAACACACAGCAAATGCCACCTCTGTAAAGAAGCTGAAGGAACAGAGAACCATGGTTAAGCTGCTGCAAGAAGATTGCACAGACTGACTACAAACAATGACAAGAGTGGTACATTGGAATATCTGCAAAAATGATAATTGACTGCAAGCAAGACTGGCGGGACCACAAAATCGATCATGTAATATGAAATGAAGAAGCTAAGGTGCTCTGGGACTTTAGAACTCCAACAAACAAGCACTTGCTACAAAATACTCTATATAAGAAAGACAAAAATGTCTGGCTAGTAGATATTGCAATACCTGGATTCAGCAGTAGAGAAGAGAAAGAACTAATACAAAGGCCTTGAACAAAATACAAAGGCCTGCAAATAGAAGTAGAATGACTATCAGAAAAGAAAGGTAAGTATCAATAATAATGGATCTCCCAATACAACTGGAGTATCATTTGAACACCGCTGGCAATCAGTCAATTGTAAAAGGCAGTGGTATTTGGAACAGCTTGCATTCTGTGACCTGCTATATGCTATATTTACTAACATCAAACAATAATATCTTCCTATCCCATGTCCTTGGAAAGGACTGGAAAGATGGATAAACGCGCCAAATCCAGTCTAAACATCTGGCTGTTGTATGGCCAACCATAATGCATTTTCAATCACTGAAAGATTAGACATTGGAAAAAAATATATTAAAAACTGACATAATCAAACTGTGGAGAGAATAGCAGTAAAGTAGGGAGGAAAAAATAAAAGGACAGATATTAAGATTGAACAATACTTTTGTTTTATTGAAATTTCGATATATCTGTAGGAAGTTAGTACCAGTGGTGGGTTGCCCCCAGTTTGGACCGGTTCACAAGAACCAGTAGTAAAACCAGCGGGAGGCTCCGCCCACCGCCCCGGATGTTGTCATTGGTGATCTGCGCATGCGCGAACCGGTAATAAAGGTAAGTAGAACCCACCCCTGGTTAGCACCCACTCCTCTCCTAGAAGAATGAAATATTTTAGGAAATATTAAAAAGGCAGAATATATTTCCCTGGATGAAAATGGAGAAACATGTTTTAAAGACAAAGCAGTTCCCACCTTGCTGCCTTCCCCACACCTTTGTCAATGGGTCAGAGGCAGAAACCCAACCCCCCCCCCTTTGTCAATGGACCATCATCTGCAACACAATAGGACCCATCTAGCAACAGAAACTCCCCACATGGCACCTGGGGAGATAACATCAGCCAGCAAGGCTAGCTAAGACCCCACCCCCTGGGAGTCTGATAACCAATCAGGATACTCTTCCTGTGCCCCAGGAAGTTCAAAGCCAGAGAGGGTATAAAACCCAGGGACTCTCAGCATTTCTGCCCTTTTCTGTTCAGGAACTCAAACTATGTGATCCTGTCCACCATTAAACCATCTTTCCAAGCAGTCTCCATGTTTCCAGTGTCTTTTTCCCCACTTGGAGCTGAACCCAGAAGGATATTTCTTCCAACATATCTCTAGGCAGCAATTCTATCCAGTTATAAACGGGCGATAAACACACTACACACAGTAAACCTAATAACCTAAAGTATTTTTGTTTACAGCTATAATTGATTTTTTTTTTGACAATCCCCTGCAGATGCCCTTGACCTGCATCTACACTTCATTCTAACAATTGCTGATGAGCTAATTGACAACTTCAGGGTTTAATAATGCAACTGAACCCTGCAGTGGTGTATTTAATGGGAACTCCATCCAGTTCCTAGTCCTTTCACCAAGTACGGCAAATCTAAGGACAAACACTATGGATGAGCCACTAAAGAACTTGACTCCAGCAAACACTGTCAAATTTGTTCATTGAAACTGTAGAAAGTCAACTGTGCTGCAATTATTTAAAAAAAGAGGGAAAAAATGCCAGTGGCTTAAAGAAGAATTTGAAACCTCTGCCACTGTTCATATTCTATAAGCAACACTGGGGGGGGGGGGGATAAATAATAAACAGAGGTAAATAATCAACAGCAAAACGAGGCCATCATACCATCACTGTGGTAAAAAATAAGGATGCCAATGAAGAGACAGAAGCATTTCACAGAAAGTAAAAGAAGTGTAGGATGAATCAAATTACTTCATTTGCTTTAGTTATTTATGCTGCGTCTCTTCTAATAGTCCTTAAGTACCAGTGAAGGGCAGAAAATCAGGGAGCAAGTTTATGAAGTAACCATTATGCAAGTAGAATTTTCCTCCCTTTGCAATCTCGCCAGCCAAAACTATCTTCTCATGACTGCTGCTATCACTTTTCCTATCTACTGCTATTCCTACTGCTATTCCCAGGGGTGAAATCCAGCAGGTTCTGACAGGTTCTGGAGAACCGGTAGCGGAAATTTTGAGTAGTTTGGAGAACCTGCAAATACCACCTCTGGCTGGCCCCAGAGTGGGGTGGGAATGGAGATTTTGCAATATCCTTCCCCCAAGAGTGGGGAGGGAATGGGGATTTCATAGTATCCTTCCCCTGGAGTGGAGTGAGGATGGAGATTTTGCAGTATCCTTCCCCTGCCACCAAGCCATGCCCACAGAACCAGTAGTAAAAAAAAATGGATTTCACTACTGGTTGTTCCTCAAATAAGGTACCTACAAGAATGAACATTGGTGGTGGGGGGTTTGTGTGCAATACGCTTATTCTGTTAATTAAGGACGCTAGAAATATCTAGAACAAGGAAATGGCTAACCTTTCTGATTTAGAAACTTCTAAAATGTAAAAATGTATGCACTTCAGTATGTAAGTTTGTACTAATAAAGGATAATATTTGTGCCTCAGGGTTGACATGAGGGATCCTTAGTGCTCTCTGAGCTTGGTTGTTTTCTTGTAAATGTTTCATTACCCAAACTAGGTAACATCATCAGTACTGGCACATTATGACTAGGATTGATGATATTACCTAGTTTGGGCAATGAAAAGTCTGCAAGAAAACAACCAAGCTCAAGAGCACCAAGGACCCTTCACACAAGTTTGTAGATCTACTAATAGACAGATGAGATAAATGGAAAGAGCAATGTATTTCTGTGTATTTAGATGTCATTATGGAGACTCTTGCTTATCTTCTCCTCTTCTTCCCAAAAAGCAAAGATCGATCTATCTATCTATCTATCTATCTATCTATCTATCTATCTATCTATCTATCTATCTACATGGCTACCTACTACTCTCTCCACAACAACTTTGGGAAGCAAAGAAACTTTTTTTAAAGCCACAATATAAATAATTATACAATTATAATTATACAATTATACAATTATACAATTATACAATTATTTAGTCTTTTGGCAGCAGAGAGAATAAAATCTACAAAATAGTATCAAACAGCTGAGGTTTCAGGTAAAAGTGAGCCAGAAGTTGTAATAAATAAATAGAATTTTGAGATGTATTCTTAAAATGACTGCCATATCTTACATTTAAAAGTACATTTAAAATAGTTCATAAAAACAACATATTTAGGACATCATAACCTGTTCATAAAGAGGTTGGAGTTTATTTCATTTTCTATTACAATAATTGAAAACTGAAATGCTGCCAAACCCATAAACAATTTTTAATTTCAGCTATGGCTTACTGGAATCATAGTTTCATAAGCCATCAGTAAGACTTAGGATATAACGCTTGACGATGGTTATTTAAAATAGAAAGGAAATTATTCTAGTTGTCTTAATAGACATGACAAGAGAAGAACTACACAGAAGATTGATTCACAATGGTAAACCACAGTTTAGTGTTGCATCTAAATCTGTCAGCATTATGACACCTTTGAATTACTCACTCTAAATTGCAAGGGAGGTGGCAATAACTTGCTGGAAAACATTCCCTGAAAAAGCTAAGATTTGCACATGTTCACATAGCCCTGTCTCTGTCTTAGCCAAGAGAGCTCAAATAACTTTAAAACAAACACACTCTTTCATTGTATAGTTAAATCCCTTTCATTTGAATCAATCCTAATTGAATCCTGGCAACTTAATGTAGTTAAACAAAATGCAGTACATTTTTAACAGTTCCCTCTTTTAAGAGACCCAAGCCACTGATTGCACCTAAGCAACTTTGGCTGATTTTCAGAAATTCAGCCAGTTTGGTCCTGGCTAATACTGAGTAATATTTGGCTGGGGAGGATTTAAGAAGCACAGAGCTGTAGTGGAGAATGGTAATTTTTTAAAAAAATATCCCCAAAGGAATCAATAGAGAACCACTTGCATGACATGCCAAGAAAACTGCATGAATAGAGCCTTATAGAGTAAGTCACCACAAGCAGAGTGTAGCTTGGAGGAGATGTTTACTTTGCCTGCTGTAAAAAAAAAAAAATCGGTCTCTAAAAACAACAGAAAGCAATGGCAACACAAAAAAGGGAGCAAATGTAAGTTTAAAGTTGCCTCAAAAATCTACGTGGACTGCTGGTCACTTAATAAACATATCTATTTTTATTGCCCCAATGAGGAAAAGAATAGATTGGCTGGTTAGGTCCTCATTTTTGTGTCACTGCTGTTCTATAATAATACTGTTTTACATAATTTGTGATTCAGTAGGATTTGTCTGAACCAGTGGTGTGTTTCAAATTTTTTTACTACCGGTTCTGTGGGTGTGGCTTTGTGGGCGTGGCATGGCTTTGTGGGCGTGGCAGGGGAAAGTTACTGTAAAATCTCCATTCCCACCCCACTCCAGGGGAAGGATACTGTAAAATATCCATTCCTTCCCCACTCCAGGGGAAGGTTACTGCAAAATCCTCATTTCCTCCTGATCAGCTGGGACTCAGGAGGCAGAGAATAGATAGGGGCGGGGCCAGTCAGAATTTTTACTACCGGTTCTCTGAACTACTCAAAATTTCCGCTACCGGTTCTCCAGAACTGGTCAGAACCTGCTGAAACCCACCTCTGTTCTGAACGCCAATGCAAAATAAGCTAGTTTTGTTTTACAAAATGGGTTATTTTAAAACCATATTGTTTCAAGTATAGGTAGTCCTTGGCTTATGACCACAATTGAGAACAAAATTTCTGGTGCTAAGTGAGACAGCGGTTAAGTGAAATTTGCCCCATTTTATGACCTTCCTTGCCATAGTTGTTAAGTGAATCACTGCAGCTGTTAACAACATGGTTGTTAAGTGGCTTCCCCATTGATCTTGCTTGTCAGAAGGTCGCAAAAGGGGATCACACGACCCCGGGACACTGCAACCGTTGTAAGTATGGGTCGGTTGCCAAGTTTCTGAATTTGGATCACATGACCGTCAGGCAATGGTTTCAAGTGTGAAACATGGTCAAAGGTCAATTATTTTAGTGTCATTGTAACTTTGAATCGTCACTAAATCAACTGTTGTAAGTCGAGGACTATCTGTATTCTGATTCAATAATCACAAAAGCCACAACGCTTTTCTTTTCCAGCTTCTTCATTTCTAAAATGCCATGTATTCTGAGCTTTGCAAGTTGATACTAACAAATACAGGAGGCAGATACACACTTGCTGAAGAATTCAGAGCTTTTCTTTGGGGCAAGTGAAATGCAGCGCCCAATGCTGTTTTTAACTCTTTTCTGACAGGTGTTGAAGGCAAATCAGATTCATAACTTTAGCTGAATTTTAAATGTACGATCCGTCTTCATTGTTCTAATGAATTTTATTGCTTTTTAACTGAATGATTAATTGAATTTTTAATTTGCTTTTTCAGTGAATGATTGTGAGTACCCAAAGTTGCTTCTGGCAAGACAGGTAGCATATAAATTTAAGAATAAATGAAATAATGCAAAAAGTTGTGCATCACTTACAAGTTTTTTTTTCCAAGCCTAAAGTCACAAGTAAATGTTATATATCATCAGACTTAATAGGACTAAATTCCTTTTAATCCTTTCTTATTCCTAGGCACATATAGAATTACATTACATTTTAAATTAAGCTACTCCATATTCCTAGCTATATATAGGAAGGAATAGTATGCTCCTTCCCATATTTGGGTAGACCAGGTTGCTTCGATAGAAAACCTATTTAATCTCCCCTTGTACAAGCTGACAAAGTGAGGAGAACCTGTGGCTTAGAGGTTAATACATCTGCCTAATATGAAAGCAAGCCAAGGTTTGAATCCCAGAAGGGTATGGCTAGCTGATGAGAGCTAAATAGCTTGAAATAGATCTATACTAGTCTCCCTTTATTTCTTTGTCAGTAAAAATAACTTTAACATCACACACACACACATACACACACAATTATGTATATATTAATGAGAGAGAGTGAGAGTGAGAGAGATGGAGTTGAATGGATAGATGAGAGTGATTC
Source organism: Pantherophis guttatus (assembly GCF_059756535.1). Classification (NCBI taxonomy): domain Eukaryota; kingdom Metazoa; phylum Chordata; class Lepidosauria; order Squamata; family Colubridae; genus Pantherophis; species Pantherophis guttatus. The sequence goes on along the minus strand of NC_142068.1, from coordinate 72,903,367 downwards.
CACATGGTTTATGACATGTATCTCAGTCTTTGAAGGCATATTTAGGGACAGATTATCAATTGTCATTAGAATGCATAACTTTCATAATAAATTATATTAAGTCACTACTTTACTTTTATCATGTGAATTCTACATGTTTATGTTGTGTTCCTCTCCTTATCTTGGCTATGGGAATCATTTTCACATCTTTTTTTTCCTTTCACATTTAAAGTATAATCCCATTAACCCAGGAAATTGTTTCCTTCTATCACGGAAACTGCCACAATTTTATTTATTTCTATTGTAACCTGATATGGATGAAGCATGAGCAAGATATAGAATAGCCTAGTCAAGTTTTAAATGTTTAATATACTTAAACAAAGAACTGAATGATTTTATAACATAATTTAAAATGGACTTTTAGAACCTTGCACTAATAGAACATATTTGTAGGCTCTCAGACTCTTTCTCCCTTGACACAATAAAACTTTTATAGAAGATTCAGAAGTTCTTCAAACTTGTCCTTCCCTTCACTATCCTCCCCAATTCATTTCTTTAGTTCTTTTACTCCCGAATGTAAACTGAGAGAAGATGCTCTGTGTTACCGTGCCTGAGTGACAGTTCTGATACTAAATCATCTCAGTGCATAATTCTGACCTAAAGCCACAACAAAGTAAAAATTAGAAACATTACTCTTCACAAGCCTTGCAAAGAATGGTGAACTGTGTGGTTTTTAGAACATATTTGGGTAGAATGCATTGGGTACAAATATAGCCACTTCTCAAAGATTCCTTTAATATTCTTAGATGAAACACAGGATTCTGAAGACCAGTTAAGATGTGATAAGGTTCTTCACCTTTATTATACAGAACTAAAGCACATCAGGTCCACCAAAGAACCATATGCAGCTTTAAACTTCTGAAGCATTGCAACTTCTGTTCTATTAAAATCTTTCTAATGCTGCTTCAGAAATTTGAGGATAAGAAGAATCTTCCTAGCATAATCAAAAAAGTAGTTGGTAGCTATCAAAAGGATGATTCAAACGGAGAAGAAAGCTTGTTGGGATGCCTCTCTTTTTGCATTTACTCCTAAATTTAATCGTGCTTCTGATAGCTAAATGGAAGTGTTACGTACATGGAAAGAATGTTTTCTATTCAAATCATGTTTTTGCAGCTGGGTGATCCTTGCAGCGTTTAAAGTAATGCAGGGAAATAGATTTAAATGAGCTTGCATTAACCTGGATACAGTATTTGTATGTGCATATCATCATTCTGTCTGTCTGTCTGTCCATCCATCTCTACCTACTTACCTACTCTGTATAGCATTTCAAAACTGAAAGGAAAAAAATGTGGTCCCTAACCACATATAGCAGCTGTTGGCCAATCCTACCACTTTTTCTTAGGATCATATTGTAAACAGGAGCTATATGATAGTTGCACAGATATTCTTCATAGCTGAAGTACCATTTCCCCTTCAATCCCAAAGTCATTCCAACCCCTAATATATTTTATATTTGAAAGTATGTTTGCATGTCTATACATGTTACTGAATGATTGTGTTCATAAGTCATATTTATCAGGTCAGTTCATGATTTAATGGGCATATATGCCCCACCTGAAAACTTGATTAATAGAATTTCTGATTAGAGATATTCAGTGGTGGGTTGTCCCCAGTTCGGATTGGTTCTATAGAACCAATAGTAAAACCGGCGGGAGGCTCCGCCCACTGACCCAGACATCATCAGAAGCGATCTGCACATGCGCGCTGTCACGATGCGAACTGGTAGTAAAGGTAAATAGAAGCCACCCCTGGAGATATTCCTTTGTGGGCCATTATGTCAGTTTATGAACTGATGTTTTACAAACCTAGGGTAAAGCAGCAACTAAGTTAAACATGGATGTGGGCAAAGTGTGTGTGTGTAGCTATGAATGCATGTTTGAATAACTGTCTTGTGATAGATTAGAAATGTAACGTGTGGGGAATCAACCAGTCACTGCTGACTCCAGCCTTCTGGAGACACAAAGAAACTTTGCTTTGCCAAATGGGCTAAATCTGCTTTATCTTTACTTCCTAATTGGCTAGTAATACATTCAGGGGAAGCAGTAATGGGTTTTCATACAATGCATTATTAACTTGCAGGTTTTGTTGCCCAAATTGGAGCAATGAAAACCACCTTCAGGTAGTTTTAAAAGGAGATACATTCATGAAGGACAATGCTATCAGTACATGTGAGATCTATTTTGCAACAGTAAAGGACCACATCTGGCCCAAGTGATGGATCGTAAATTGAGGGAATGAAATTTGTCCTTTCCCCAAAGGCCTATCACTTCCCACTATTGAGACTCCCATCCTTTGCGAAGAGATTGATCAAGCACATCTACCAAATCTAACCACTACAAGGGAGATATCATTTCATTTAACTACAGTATTAATTTTAAATGTGTACCTATGCATACTTCAGCAAATTGAAATGTTACAGAAATATGCCTCTGTTTTTCTTTCCTTTCCTTTTCTATATTTTTTTTTTGCACCACAGATATCTTCCCATTCAAATAAAGACACATGGAGTTCAGTGAGGTTTATTCCTATGTACATCTGTACAAGATAGTAATTCAGTTGGTAAAGAGCAATGAAGATTCTTGACAACACATCTAACACTGTTTTCTTGTTTTATTTTTAATGCAGAAAACAATGACAACTGAATATTGAAAACACATCCTGTTGTTATGGCAACAAAAAAAATTTAAAAATACATTAAGAAAAAAAAATACCTGAAGGAAAAATGACATTGTTGTTATAGCAACTAATTTTCCTTCAGAATAATTAGGTTTCAAGATGTTTTCTATTTTAAATTTTTTTTAAAAAAATGATGTAGCTAAAAACTCTAATTTTTAATATTTTGTGCACTTAGTTTTAATATATAAAAACATTTATTTTGATTTGTAGTGGAATTATGTATTGATAACTAAAGAAAATAATGCTAGTGCAGTAATGATCAGCAAAAAAAAAGTAGACAGAATCATAAAAATGCAGGTCAGATACATGAAATAATGCTTTGCACGGAATTAATTTGCAGTAACCGTTTACATTTATATTACATTATTATTTTTAAATCATTAGGTGTTGGGTTATTCATTTTTATTAGTTTAAGACTTGACATATGAGAAATATAAAGTAAATGAAGCAAAATTTAAAAGAAATACACGAAGCATCAATTCTAGTTTTGACATGTTATTATTCTGTTCTTTGCTTCTATTTTAGAGGATGTTATGAAACATAATTTTAACATTATCTAAGTTTTCTCGCTGAACTGCAGCAACTTGAAATGATCCAAAAGTGAATCTTAATACTTTCCTAAAAACATTTTTTTAGCCCTACTGTGCTTGGCATTAATGACAACAATGAAAGGTCAATTAGAGTCAGATATTCCCACCCACACATTTCTGCAAATAAAACTCTTTTTGTGTTACTTCTAAGAGGGGAAATTGATCTCAATACAGATAATCCTCAATTTACAACAGTTCATTTCATGACCAAAGTTCCAATGGCACTGAAAAAGTGACATATGACTGTTTTTCATACTTACGACCGTTGCAGCATACCCATGGTCATGTGATCAAAATTCAGATGCTTGGCAATTGATTCATATTTATGACGATTGCTATGTGCCAGGGTCATGTGATCACCTTTTGCGACCTTTCGACAATCAAAATCAATGGGGAAGCCAGATTCACTTAACAACTGGGTTACTAACTTAACTACTGAAGTGATTCACTTTACAACTGTGGCAAGAAAGGTTGTAAACTGGGGTCAAAACTTACTTAACAACTGTTTCAGTTAGCAACAGAAATTTTGGGCTCAGTTGTTGTCTTAAGTTGAAGACTACTGAGAGCATATGCACCAAGACAAATTCCTTGTGTGTCCAATCACACTTGGCTAATAAAGAATTCTATTCTATTCTATTCTATTCTATTCTATTCTATTCTATTCTATTCTATTCTATTCTATTCTATTCTATTCTATTCTATTCTTTCTATTCTATTCTATTCTACTTGTACCACATGATGCTGATAAGCAGATTTCTATGTAAAGTCCATACAGCCTCTTCTATTGGCAACTCTCATCCCTTGTTGACAAAGTTCATACAATAAGGACTTTATTTCTGATAGCTAAATGTGGAGCAGTGGGTTTGTGAAAGTTGTACCCAATGCTTTTGCTTGCTGTTCCTAGCATTTGTTATGCTTAGTTGCAAGCTCCACCCATTTTGCATTTTGTTCATTTCATTTTCCAAAATGAAGTTATAAAACATATGATAAAATGAGCACTTTTGTTTCACAGCTAGCTGTTGCACCATCTGTCACTGGTGGGGGCTGATTGGCCTAAAGTCCCTTAGCTGACTTCTATGCCTAAAGAATATCTCCCCATTCTTGTTCTAATACCTTAAAAAAAACTCTACTGTGACTCTTGTAAACATTCTGTGCAATGTCACCATACACCGGGAAGGATGATAAAACCTATATCATTTGTACAGCTACCAATCTCACAACAGAGGGGAAGGTGCATTTACTCTGTTCTGAGTCAAAAGGAGGCAATTGCCACCATTTTGAATCACCTCACTATATTAAGTGAGTCAATTGCCTCACTCATTGAGATAGATTGGGATTTTTTTTTTCTGGGACATTTTTCTTTCCAATCCTAGGCTGTATCTGGCTCATTTTCAAATGTGATCTTTCTTTTACCAATTTTTTCCCACCAGATTTGGTCCCATCGCATTCAAGTTTGGGACATTTATTTTGCCAACAGACCAGTGTTGGGTTGCTACTGGTTCACACCGGATCGGGCAAACCAGTAGCAGCGATGGCAGGAGGCTCCGCCCATCCGCTCAGATGCTTCTGCGCATGCGCAAAAATGCCGTGCGCACACATGAGCGCGAGCGTGAGCACAAGCAAACTGGTAGCGACAGGATTTGGAACCTGCCCCTGCAACAGATATAAAGCAGATAGAGTTCTGACCCCTTTATAATTTCCCTCCTCCCCCACAACTCCATTGGGGTGAAAAAAAAATTAAAATAATTAAGACGCTTGAATGCAAACTTTAATTTGGATATAATTATATTTCATTTATCACCCACACCCGGAGGGCCACTGTGGACTATCTCTACCTTTAAATCTGCTTAATGTATGATAAATTTCTTCCATGAATAATAACATTTTTGGAACACCAGCGCAAATGGAATTGTCATGCTCCAAATAGCTAAGTATAATTCAGAAAGAAGGATTCGCAATGAGTCTTATTAATTCCATTTATTGTCAAGAAAGTAATAAATTAATATAGGGAACCTTAGAAACTAAACCAAAACTTGAATATTCATTTGTAAATTCATTAAGGCAGGATCTTTGAAAGAAGTTTGAAACTTCTTTTCTCCAATTCTAAGGCCAAAGGGCTAATCATCTTTTTTTCAAGCTATGATAGATCCTGAAACATAATTTGCTTGTTAATTATGTTTTGAGCTACCCCTGTTTCTTTCCCAACCTCAAAGTCAGCTTCGAGAGATCTTTCTTACAGGAAAAATGCTGCTATGCTCAAAACACCTCAAAGGTCCTATTTTAAACAATTCTTTCTTACAGCATGGATTATTTATATCTTTATTTTGTGGGCAACAGAAAAGTGAAAAGGATTTTTTATCTTAAATTTATTATAGATCATGAAACACACTTGGATCAGAATTACTCAATTCTGTCAAAAAGCGCATTTTTTTTCCATTTATAGTTTATCAACACATGCAACCATGTCCTAACTATTGTCTTGGAATACATACAAATCATTGTCAACACACTCCGATCGCAATACTGGGAAGCAGTTCTCACATTTTCTTCCTGTGTGTTAGCAAGTGTGAAAATAATTATATCAAACACAAAAGCAATTGTTGAGACAACTAAAGAAGGTTGTTCTACAATCTTTACTGGTATTTTCAGAAATTGTTTCTTAAGGTGACATTTATTGTCATGGCCTTAATCCAGGAGCCACGACATTTACTCAGAACTTGACAAGATGTGTGTAGGCTAAAATAGAAACTTGCTATTTCTGGATTCCAGACTTAGCAAAACCAAAGTCAAAAAAATGAATGCAAAAATAGTGACAAGGAATGTATCTCACTTCAAATATCCATTCTATCACTAAGTTGAAACCCAGGAGTTCTGCTTTGAGATTCATTTATTGACAATTCTTTTGTTGTCAATAAATGGATATTCCCCTACAGAAATAGTCGGTTATCAATTCACTCGTTATCCTTTTTATCTCCTTGAGTCTGATTTTTTCCCCCAAAGTTGGAAAATACATAGATAGGTTGAAACTTGACTGCATTATTTATTTTTAATAGATTATTCCTTGACATTAGCGACACCCTGAGAGTTACCACCTGATGAACAATCCTGCCTTTATTGATGCCCCTTGGTGACCTGTGCAATTATTAGCAACAGTTCCTGCTGGTAGCTTGCATGAAACAGGTTGGAGCTTTCACTCAGGCTGACAATGGGGGCTCGGCATAGGAGGCCAAACAAATCACCAGGATGCAAACTGACAGGCCAATCTGAAAGTGCACATTCCCTCTTATTTACAATTGTCTGACCTTATTCGGTTAGCTCTGAATGCAGAACCAGAGCAGGCTTGCAATATAGACAACAGCAAAACAAAGGAGTACGTTAAGACGCTTCTTGAACATGTTTCTTTAAATTGTATAATACTCTGCCACAGAATGTGAAAAAAAGGGAGAGGGAATCACAGAGGAAGTAAATTAAAATATTTGCTGGGTATTTTGAATAGCAAAAAGTTCATGGGTTGAAGGTAAGGCTAGATTTTGAAAAGACTCGGTAGGAGAGGTTTGTATTAATGGTTTCCTAATGGCGAAAAGAAGAATGGGATATTAATGTATAATATCAGATTGACTTTTTTGTGATGCAAATGATTACAAATGTGAAAAGAAGTCTTTAATTTGTACGATTAAGTTGACCGTTATTTACAGCCCTAATTTAGTCTTTGCAAGTATGTTTCCTGATTGTTTAAGCAACCTCTTCTTTATTACTTGTAGTTCTTTGATAATTAATGGGGATTTTAATGAGATTCTCAACCCAATTTTAGGCAGGGATTCTTCATTATAAAGCTGCAGTCCTCAATTTGATAAATATCAAAGAAGGCTAATGTGTATTGGTTTAATTGAGGTGCAGCATTTTTAAATACCAACAATGGTACACATTACTTTCTTTCAAAAAGATCTCTCTCTCTCTCTCTCTCTCTCTCTCTCTCTCTCTCTCTCTCTCTGTCTCTCTCTGTCTCTGTCTCTGTCTCTCTCTCTCTCTCTCTCTCTCTCTCTCTCTCTCTCTCTCTCTCACACACACACACACACACACACACACACACACACAATATCATGCTGTTGCAATGCTGGATCCTCTTCTAATTTTCAACATGAGAATGCTTCTAAGAATCAATTTAAAAAAAAAAAAACATTAGAAGTGAACAACGATATGGAAAAATGTGGAAAAGAGAGCTGTGAAGCATTTGTGGGAGCTCATGCAGCGTCTGAGGAAAATACACTCCCAAATCTTGTTGAGTTTGCACAATCCTGGGAAAATATGGAGTCGCCAAGAGGTCTATACATGAGTGACCTCACTTTTCTTCCTAGCATTTTTCCCACAAGTACATATTTTTTAGATCAACCGAGTGATAATCCATTGGTTGTGACAGAATTTGACCAACCGGGTTTTGCCCAAGCCTTTCATCATAGGATGAGGAGGAGTGACTAGACCAAAGTCACTCAGCTGGCTTTCGTGTCTAAGGTCATGGCGTGAATGCTCGAAAACAACTGTTCTTCCTTGAATCTTAATTGTTGCAAAACCTACCATAGTACAGCATACAATAGTATGGATGAGGGTTCAGCATTTCATGAATGAAGGTAATATACATGTCCCTGGACATTGTTGCAGGATCTAATCTGAGTTGGTCACCAGTTCCAAAGATTTATTCTTCCAAGCTTTCAAGCTCGTGCTGGAACCCATAATCGGGGAACTTCTCTCTCCCTCCCCTGAATATGTGCACTGCTATTCTACGATTTGTATTTATAGAATTCCTGGTTATGTGTAGTTTTAGTTGTTAATTATATTGTTGATGGCTGGCCATTAAGTTGTTAATTGTTGTTTTTTTATGCGCCCACATCTTGGCTCCTAAGTACCCAATAAGCTGATGATAAATCAGCACTTCTATTGACTGACAAGGGGCCCATTTCCCAAGCTTCAATTATTTATCTGGCTACTTTTTGTCCCAGCTGAGCCAACAATCATACTAGCTGTAAAATTGAATGCATGTCCTTGTTCATTAAGGTGTGAAGGGTACCAATGAATTTGGGTCTCCTCATCTAATCGTTCGCTCCTGTTCTGATATTTCAGCATTTGTTTATGTTGTTGAGGAAGAAAGGTTTTGGATATTTTCCATCTGTTTTTATAAATTTCACTATATTTATACCCAAGCATGAGTATTATCTGCTGTGAAATACAAAATAGGTAAATGTAATAGCAGGAAGGGAATGCTTGCTATTTGGCCACGGAAAATTGCAAAGATAATTTTAAAGCCATTACTGAATTATTTGCATTTTGATCCAAATGGAACATTAACTTGTCTATGTTTAAAAAGGTTTAAAAAGTATTGGCTATAGAAATACTAAAGATATAATATACAATAGCAAAAGCAGGGATACGGAAGAAGTAGATTTCAAAAGAAAGTTGTAAAAATCATCAATGAAAACGTTAATCTAGGGAAAAATAATCTAGGGGAAAAAAACTGGGAAAAATACCATTTCTCTTTTCCCCAGTCAACCCACACAATATTGTTTTATTGTGTTCATAATTTTCCTTCAGAGTAATCAAATAACTCATATAAGAAAGTTTTTTTTAAAAAAAATAATAAAATGTATCTGCACTCATGCTTCTTTATCTCCCAAGGTATGTTTTCCTAATCATTTTTGAAGCAGGCAGATTTCTCCTGCTTAGTCTTTTTCAATACCTTTTCTTTTCTCTTTTTTTTGCTAAAGGAAAGTTTGCTAAAGGAAACTTGATTCTTTGAATAGCCTAAAGGCAGGAAAGGAAAGAACTCACTTTTTCTCACACAAGGTTGTTCTACTAATTCAGATAATTATCTAAGAAAAGAGATACTGGAAAAAAAAACATTTAGCTTGGAAATCATTTATCTGAAATCAGTGGTGGGTTCCTCCCGGTTCGGTCCAGTTCAGCCGAGCCAGTAGCAGTGATGATATGACGTCACTGAACCGATTCTCCCCCCCTGCCCTCCCACCCCCACCCCCCCATGTTATTCTTACCTTTTATTTGGTCCCACCCCCAATCTATTGCTGCCTCCTGAGTCCCAGCTGATGACTAGAGGGAAAAAAACTGTTTCAACTCTTGCCGCGGGGCTTCAAAGGGCCGTCCTACAGCTGATCAGTGTTAAAAGCAAACAAATGAGTCGGGTCATAAGTGCGAGGACTGGTCGTAAGTGCGAGGACCTTCCAGAAATGACTCTGACCAGCTAGCCACGCCCACCTAGTCACATGACCTCCAAGCCACACCCACAAAATAAGCCATGCCCACAGAACCGGTAGTAAAAAAATTTAGAACCCACCCCTGTCTGAAATGGTATAGAGTCTCCTGCTTGAGCAGGATGTTGGACTAAAAGACCTCCAATGTCCCTTCCAACCCTATTATTCTATGTTCTATGTCACTATGTTCAGATGAAATATAATGTTAATTTAGCTTAGTTCTCTGGAAAAGGTTCAAATGCTGGGAAACGTGGAAGGAAAATCAAGAAGAAGTTGACCTCCCTGCACAGTGGATGGACTCAGTTAAGTGGTGATAACTATGTCATTGGGAGGCCTGAAAGAACTGATTAGAGATGAGAAAAATCAATTGATAAATAGGGGTCAAAAACAACTTGCTGGTACATAATCAATTGTTTTAGTTTAATTTTTAAAATGAGATATGTCATCAAACTTCTCTTGGGGTTCTATAATATACTACAACTTCTGTTCTATAATTTTCAGATTATGTCATACTTTTCAGACTTAAATTTTAAAAAAATTACAAAATCTGTAATTTACAGAATTACCAATAATGCCCTTAATCAACACTCTTGGTACTATCAGCAGCTAAATTAGTCATAAGTGATAAGATGCCTATGAAAAGTTGCTAAGTACTCAACAGATTCCAATAACTGACCCTATCACATATTTGCTTTGCACCACACATTCTCTAAACTTTATACTCAAAAATCACTATGACTTCCTTTTTTTTTTTTTACTTAAGTGGAACACATTTTATTATACATGAAGATGTAAACTTTATACATACAGTACATATGTAACAAAAATGTTTTGAACTTTTACATCAATCATGTTAATATTTAATAATTTGAACACTTGTCACCTTGTAACATTACTCAGAAGACAAGGAGAATATTTTTTTTTTCACAGCTCTAACAAACCGTTTTTGTCCTTAGGTATTTGTAATGCAATTTAGAACGATAAAGAATTTTTTTTTAAAATTAAGACAGAATTCTTAAATAAGCTGCCAACAGCAGATACACCCACACATGCAGAATCTAATAAGTGTGGGTGGAAAGGCTAATCAGATATTAGGAAGATATTTTATTCTGATGTTTACTAGGGAAGAAGACTCAAAACATATATTGAAGAGAATTTAATGAAATTCCAATATTATATTCTGAGATGGTTTGAATTTCATAAATGACAGTTTCCAGAACAAAAACCACAAGAAAGTCATGTAACTTCTCCTACCTGGTTTGTGAATTCTTATGTCATTCTAATCGCACAGAAGAAAACCATAATGTAAAATTTTAAAACATTATTAAATCCATCTCTTTCCTATGTAATTATTCAAGGCAATTTATGTGAATTGCATTTAAAATATAACATGCAACAAAAATATCAGTGTGAATAAAATCCATTATTTGTCACCTTGTCGGGGAGATGGGTGGTATAAAAATGTAATGAATAAATTGTGGAAAAACATGACAAAATGTATGTATGTATGTATCTATGTACTGGTATGTATCTATGTGTCTGTCTGTCTGTCTGTTTGTCTGTCTATCTATCTATCTATCTATCTATCTATCTATCTTATCATCTATCTATCATCTATCTATCTATCTATCTATCTATCTATCTATCTATCTATCTATCTATCTATCATCACCCATCTCACCAGTAACCCTTAAGTAAAAAAAAAAACACCAATTATAGGGTAGAATGCAACTCTGCCCTTAGCCTGGAGTTTGATCCTGATATTGACTCAAGGTTGACTCAGTTTTCCATCCAGGGATGAAATCCAGCAGGTTCTGACAGGTTCTGGAGAACCAGTAGCGGAAATATTGAACACTTCAGAGAACCGGTAAATACCACCTCTGGTGGCCTCAGAGTGGGGAGGGAATGGAGATTTTGCAGTATCCTTCCTTTGCCATGCTCACCAAGCCACACCATGCCCACCAAGCCATGCCCACAGAACTGGTATTAAAAAAATTTGGATTTCACCACTGCTTCCTCTTTCTGAGGTCGGTAAAATGAGGACACAGAGTGTTGGGGGCAATATGCTGACTCTGTAAACGGCTTAAAGAAGACTGTAAAGCACTATGAAGCGGTATATACGTCTAAGTGCTATTGCTATCCAGAGGCCACTTACAAATCTTAATGCTGAAACAGGGTCCAAACGGATCTCCTGAGGGAGTATATTCACCAGTATTAGAGCCATACAACAGAAGACCTTCTGTGCACTACTTCTAACCACCAGGGCATCTCAGAAAGGTTGAAGTTGATCTAAGTGACTGGGTTCCTACAGGGAGAGGTGATCCTCAGATAATCAAATTCAGACTAGTGTACTAATATGAATGCTAGGTAAAGCCATCACCCTCTCTAAGCCCTAGGGAGAAGGCAATAATAAAACACTTGCCAAGAAAATTGCAATTGCCAGGATTTAACACTTATTCAAAAGCACATACACACAAAGCCCTTGTTTTTTTAAAGAAAAAAACCTATTTCAAACATTTGTTTTAGGTTTTCCTTATGCTATTCTATGTCCATATTACAGATTTGATTTTATTATGTTTTCATATATGCATCTTTCTGCACATAACTAAAACTAAGAACTATACCACAGAATTATGAAAGGTAAGTATGTTGCCCAGTACGTTAATACAAGTAGGTGTATTAAAGTTTTTTTTATCAACACATTTTATCCCCCATTTCTACCAATATCAGGCACAGAAGAAGCCCAGAATGGCACAGCATCACTCATTTGCACAACAGACTATTAAATCCCTCCACTTTCTCAAGAACGACGAGATAATCTGATTGACCTTTATGACTCAAAGGTACAACCAGGAAAACAGCTTGAATTTGCCAATAAAGAGAAATTAGCTACTGGCTAGAACACAAATTCATTTTATAATCTGAGAAGGAATCAGAATCTATTTTGTTTCTAATAATTGTGGGTTTAACACATTATAGAACTCCATGTTCCTTGGATTACTTAGTGTGTGTAAAACGTAAAACTAAATACCTTAATTAGTAAGCCATGGAGTGACAATATATTTGACAAGAGCTGAAACATTTTTTAAAAACTTTTTTATAGGTACTGAGAAGAGCAGATACCTGCAAATAATCTAATTAACTTCAATCTAAGCAATAATAAAAGCTATTAGTAGCTTTAAAAGTCAACTTTGTTCTTGTTTTATTAAAAGAACATGAGAATCTATTTTCTTCAATGATCAATATGAACTATGATTCATAGTTTCAACAAATCTTCATCACACACAGTGGTGGGATTCAGTCCGTTTGGGCCGGTTCAGGCGAACCGGTAGTTAAATTGCTGGCTGGCTCCGCTCCCTCCCAACCCCGCCCCTTCCAGGAGTCCCCACGTGCCCCATTTTGGCTCCCAGGTAACTGCCGAGAAGCCTACTAGGCCCAAAATGGGGCATGGGGATGTGGTGCGGGTCTCCCATGATCCGTTTTTTCTCCCAGGAGGCTTCAGGGAGGCCTCCTAGGCCCAAAATGGGGCACTAAGGGGCGCATCCCCCCGTAGCCTGTTTTTGCTCCCAGCGGGGTGCAGGAAGCTGAGTGCTGCCCGTCACACCCCTGGCCACGCCCACCATAGCCATGCCCACCCAGTCGGTCATTAGGGCAGAGAACTAGTTGTTAAATTATTTGAATCCCACCACTGGACTGGCTTATTTTCTCCTAATCAAAGATGGTGATATCTACCCTTAATACTGTATATGGCATAGTAAATTGAGTTAAATCAAAAGCCTAATATTCTGAAATCCTGTCAACTATTTGAGAAGCACAAATTCACTGCAGCTCATTCCTATGGTGAGGACAGCATCAACACAAAGTAGGAATGTTATTTCAAGAAAGCCATTCTATTATGCAATTCAAATAAAAACCTCGATTTTGCAACCTAATTTAATGTTTAATGTAATATATATATGAAAAGACCCCGGTATTTGAAATCTTAATGTTACATCATTTACCAAGTTTATGTGTTTTGTACTCCTACTGATCCATCATTTATGGCATGTAGGTAAAGTGAAATACTCAATGAAATTAGTCAAAGATGTCAGATCCCTCCATCTACATGATAAAAGATTATGTTTGCTGAAAAAAATTCAAAAGTGAAAACATTGAGTAATAAGCTGTCAATGGTTTTCATTCGAATGATTGTTATTTAGCAAGCTAAAAACACACTTAAATAATCTTCCAAGCAGTGTTTTAAAATGTGTGTATACACATACACAAACACACATTTTAAAATGCATATATATGTATGTGTGTGTGTGTGTGTGGTTATTCGGGTTTTCTCCCGCGTAAAATTGGAAGTGTCTTGGCGACGTTTCGACGAAGTCTCATTTGTCATCTTCAGGCTGATGTTTTTGGCTTCGTGCTTCTAGGAGCAATGTGTGATCGCAGCTGTTTCTTCCTTTTAACTGCCAGTGGGGGTGTGAACTGATTGGGTGGGAGCTTGGCTGTGTTCTGATTGGGTGGGGGCTTGGCTGTGCTCTGATTGGATGGGGGTGTGTTCTGTTTGGGTGGGGGCTTGGTTGTACTCGGGTTGGTCTGAATTGCAGGGGGATTTGAGCTGGTGAGCTGCGTTGCTGTTGTTTGGCTTCATGTTCGTGGTCGTGCCACATCTTCATGGTGGGTGTCAGTTTGCTTCATGTATGGATTGGAAGGGTTTAAAGTGGCTAATGATGCAGCTGTGGTCTGGCTTCTGGTTTGTGGTCGTGCCTCATCATCGGTGTGGGTTTGAGTTTGCTTTTTATGTGGATGTGTGGTGGTGACATAGTAGTATAATCACTATTTCATCTGACATCTTAAATTGACATCTGAATCTTTAATGTTAGAAACTATTTAAATTTTCACCATTCTCAGTTTGACTGGAAGCTTTAAAAAATAACAGAGAAATCCACATTTTTATTCCTATTTACAATTGGTTTTAGGAGGTTAAGTCCTGAATATAATAAATATTGTTTTACATTAAACAAATTCTATATACTGAATCTTGACAGGATACAATTTTAGCCTTTTCAGGGAATTTGTGCATTTTTATGATTTCATCATTTAATCCAAAAGACTTGGGCATGTCAGACTATGTCAAGCAATGAATAACAATGACTAATTTTGAAGAGATGAACACAATGGCATGGCTTGCAAATGAGATGAATAGCTTAGACCTTTATATATGAAATGTAATGAAGGAGTGTTACATTTTACAGAAGTTATTTTAACATTTGCCAGAGAATATTAACAGAATAGTATTTTTATTACAATTCTAACTTTAGAGAAGTCTGTTCAGGAACAAAGATGTTGACTCTGATTACACTGACCTACTGATATGTATACATCTCACAATACACTGTAAAATAAGAGAGCAATTTTTATGTAGGTTATAACTGAGAAAAATGCTAGTTGTGATAAAGCAATTGCTTCCGCAGTATGAAACCATGTATGGTTATAACAAACAATGACCTTCGAATTTCTCTCTGCTTTTCTTAAAAATAAGGCAACATGGCTTTAATCCAATGCCATACATCTTGACTTCTATTAATGTAACTTTTTTCTTATTAGCAATAGCACTTAGACATATATACCACTTTATAGTGCTTTTACAGCCCTCTCTAAGAAGTTTATAGAGTCAGCATATTGCCCCCAACAATCTGGGTCCCCATTTTATCCATGGATAAAGGATGGAAGGCTGAGTCAACCTTGAGCCGGTGAGATTTGAACTGCTGAACTGCAGCTAGCAGTCAGCTGAAGTAGCCTGCAGTACTGCACTCTAACCACTGCGCTACCTCGGCGCTACCTCGGCTTATTTGTCTTATCTTTATAGTCCTATTTTATAGAACCTCAAAAACTAGACAATATATCCAGAGTAGATTTTGAGGGCCACAGGTAATCTAGGAGAAATAGGAACAGTTCTTCTCCCCAATTATGGATTCCAGTTGATGGAATCAAAGTCATCAGTAGCAAAAATCATTGCATTTCAGCATGAACTTTTACATGACTAGTAAAATAAATGTATTCTTAAGAGAGAGAAAAAAAACTATACTCAAGTTTTGTGGCACAATGAAAAACCCTAATTGAATTAGATTTTAATAAAATTAAATTAAACATGAGATTTAGTTTCCACAATATGGAATTATATAAAAGAAAATTATCATAGACATTGAAGAATTCACCAAATATTTTGTTATGATAAACTTTGTATGCTGTATAATGTTATAAGGAGCTAGGAAGCACTCGTCCGAGAGTTGGACGGCCATGTGAATTTGTTTAAGAAATAAAATAATAAAATAAAATAACTGAGCTGCAATAAGCACCTGTCAACCCCTTTGTTTAGATCATACATCACGTCTCAAGAACTACACTGTGTTTGGTAGGTCTGTAGCTTACACATAATTTATTTATTCTTTATTCTGACCAAATAAACCAACAAACAAAAAGCTATAGAAATCTTCATAGAATGTATACTTTATACCAAGGGGTGTCAAACTCAAGGCCGGGGGGCCAGATTTGGCCCATGGACTGCTTAGATCTGGCCCGCAGGGCCACCCTGGAAACAGCAAAGGGGTGGCCCGCGGTGCCTCTGCCAGCAAAAATGTAGCTCGTGAGGGCCGTGTGCAGCCCTCCCGAGCTCCATTTTCATTGGCAGAGGATTGCAGGAGGCTGTCGCAGCCAAAATCAGAGCTTGGGAGCCCATTTTCACTGGCAGAGCGCTCAGGCCACCACAGGCACCCCAAGTGATGTAAACATGAGTGATGTCGAGCTGGCCACGCTCCCCCCCCAAGGTAAAACACAACCCTGATGCGGCCCTCAATGAAATTGAGTTTGACACTCCTGCTTTACACTTTAACAGTGGAAAAGAGAAGAAGGGGATAGGGTGGTTAAATGTAGTCAAACTTCCCAGACTTAAAATCAATGATTCCCAGCAGTATCTGATCTTTATTAATTTCCATCTTGGGGGCTCCTCCCTCCAACTATCCATACTGTGATAGAACTAAACAAAAGGAAACTCTTTATCCTTCCTTTTTCCGAACAGCCAAATAGATACGTTCTAGAAAGTGAAATGAAATTGCCCAGAAAATCTATGAAGATAGTTATCTAACTTAAGAACACAAATGTTCCTTGCAGTTTATAATTTACATTTAACTCAAAATGCATGGAATATATAATATTGAAGCATCCAAACTGGATTTTTTGTTTTTGCACATAAAAAAAAATCAAACTCTCTGATACATAAAATATATTCACAAGATGATTTTAATACTCCTGTTTCCCGTATTTATATATTTTTTTCATTTCCTCAATTATTTTGGATGCATATTTTTAAAGTATGCATCTACACATGATAAATATGAATTAATGATTTTTGAATAATTATACAATTCATAGAATGTGAGTAATATCTCCCACGTTGTTTAAAGTCCACAAAGTGGGTTTTCTTTGTTTTGTGTTTGCTTCATATTATTTTGTTCAGGTTTTTTATATTCCACAGTCAACAAAAATGCATGCCTTTTTTTTTCTTGAACCAGAAAGTACAAATCAAGTTGTCATTCTCTAAGAACATCATAAACATGCAAGGAAAACATGACAGCTAAATGATTCCATGCAACATGGAGCATCAAATCCTTTATAGCTAGATGGAGAATATAAAATTGATTTCTAACCACAACATCACCTATTGTTTTGGGGGAGATTTTATGTTATCTCTCATATCAGTGAACAATTTTCAAATGTTCTGTTAACAAAACCATTCGCCAAGTATTTCATATTTAATTAGGTGATCTGAGAATATCCATAGCTAATGAACCAACTTTCATTTATAAAGTAAAATTCGAACAAAAGCATGTATTTCCTATCTAAGTATGCATGTAATTTCATCAGTAGAATAAACAAAAGTGTCTTTTCAGATCCATTTTACTTGAGTACCTTCTGCTTCATCTAAGGTTGAGGTAGAAAAGCAAGAGACCAGCTAGTCTACCATCTGTGCTGTTATTCTATGGGTAAGTGAAGATATATTTGCAGCACATAAGTGATTAGCAAGTGTTGTTTAATACTTTCATCTCCACCCATTTTTCTGTGGCAGTTTTTTTTCCCCATCTGCTATATTAATAGTTGGGGAAATTGTTCAACAGATCTGTAGGAAAAAAAGCTAAGGGAGAAAAAAAACTGTTGCAAGGCCAAAATTAAATAGGTACTATCCCAGTGCTGATTTTGTTCTCTAGTTCTTGGTAATAAATTAGTCCTGTATTCTTGTGATATAATATCACCAGTCACTTGTGTTTTGGGTCTAGGACAGTGATGGCTAACCTTTTCCGGACTGAGTGTCCAAAATGCATGCCCAAACCCCCAAAATGCAATGTGTGTGCAGCCCCCCCCATCTCCCCCCCCCATGTGTGTGTGGCAGAGACCTGAAGACCTCCGCTGGCCGGCTGGAGGCGCACGTGCATGTGCAGCAGAGCTAAACTGGGGTGATGGCTCGTGTGCCATCAGAGAGGGTGCTGCGTGCCACCTCTGGCACGTGTGCTATAGGGTTGCCATCACAGCTGTAGGAAGAGCAGAAAACGATAGAACAGGGATGTCAAACTCAGGGCCCTGGGGCTGGATGCAGCCCATGGGGTGCTTAGATCTGTCCCATGGAACGGCCCTGAAAACAGTGAAGAACTGGCCCATGGTGACTCTGCCAATGAAAACAGAGCTTGGGGGGGGGCATGTGCAGCCCTCCCAAGTTCCGTTTTCACTGGTAGAGGGCTGCAGGAGGTTGTCGCAGCTGAAAACGGAGTTCAGGAGCCCATTTTTGCTGGCAGAGCAGTTGGGCCACCACAGGTGCCCCCAACATGAGTGATGTTGAGCTGGCCATGCCCACCCTGGCCACGCCCCACCCCAAGGTCAAACACAACCTTGATGCGGCTCTCAATGAAATCGAGTTTGACACCCCTGTGATAGAACAAGCCTTACAGAAAGAACATTTAAATAAGATTCTCACTTGGACCTCATTTTGGCATTTGGCTAAAGTTCCTTTTCAAAAGGTAACCAAAGGAATAAGACAAAATCCATTTCCAGCATCCTAGGAATATTTATACGTATGTATATACATCATGTTACAATGTTTATGGAAAAAATGCATAATATAAATCATGCCCCTATCTTCAATGAGTATATTCAAGTATACATTTCCAAGGATAAAAGGACATATAAGTGAACGTATAAAGATCATTGTACATTAAAAATTAGTAGAGTGGGCAAAATAACTTGGAAGAATAGCTTGAGATGAGAACCATTGGATGGAATGGTATTAAATATTCATTTCTTCTCTGTTTTTCTGCTTAGATATTCAGTACTAGATCCCAATAAAATAACGGTAAGATGCAGGATGTTACTACATGCTGTGTTTTGTATTACAAAAACTCTTTGAGAAATATTATGGAGAGTTTATTTCACAGGGTGCTACAGTAGGAAAACATGCTTGTTTTGATGTGATTTTAAACTATAGTCCTGGATTAGCCAATATTATGATATTGCAGCTTGCACACAACTTTGTCATTTGATTTTAGCAGCTAAAAGCATCTCTAAACTGAAGTAGCTTTATTTATTTAATTTTTCTTCTCATTTGGCTCCACAAAACAATAGAAGCAATGTAACATGATCCTATTTAAGTATGTAACACAACCTAAATAATATCAAGTAACATCAAGATAATTTAGCTATAAAAATTGAGTGCTTTTTACAAGCACAATGATCTGGCTTGTGATAGCTGTGATAAGGAACATCAAGCTTGTTCTTCTCTGTATACAAACATTTTGACAAATTCTAGTATATATTCTTAATATTAATTCTTTGTATATGCAGTGTTTTGTATCGCATGTTGGGCTTTCTCAAATAAATAGGAAATACATTTCTCCTGTTGCAGTCTGGTTTAAGTATATTGACCCAGATGGGCAAAATTCACAAACAGACAAATATTTAAACATCAGCTTGGAACAAAGTGGGAATATTTTACCCTAGATACAATAATGGCTATTTATCTAGGAACACCAAAGCATGATAATCTTAGCAGCTGAAATTTGTAAAGAAGTTCTTAAACCTCTGGTCTCGGGTGCCTTATTTCCAACTTTGTCTGCTTCTCCCTTCATTGAAAATCCTTATTCAACAATGTAATATTTAATTTTTTCATCTGTTTTCTATGCCAAATTGATATCAACTATGCAAGGTCAGGCAAAAGTTTTAGAACTATTGCAAGGTTCATGTTTATAACAATTTAAATAGAAAATGTTTCAGTGTAAAAATGTCCTCGTAGTAAGAGCAGTTCAATTGTGGAATTGACTGGGAGATTCCCTGCACTAGTCAAATCATGATACACAACTGTGGAGACAACCAGGCTGAGTCTGAAGGAGGGGTCAAATGTGTCATCAGTCTCGAGTCCCTTTGTGCCCCATAAATCCCCAAGAGATTTAAGTCCAGCCCACCTTGAATTCCATTGACTCTTATCTTTGCATGGTCTGTTGCCTTGAGATGGGGGTTGGATGAGAAGATTCTATAAAAAAATAAATTCTAGGCCAGCCTATAGCCCAAGCTTCCTTTGGAACTGATTCTGCAAATCATAACATTACCACAAGTCTTCTAGAAAAATAAACAAATAAATAAAATCAGTATGGTTTTAAACAGCACAAGAGCTTTGATGCCATCTTCATGCTACCAAAACATTTGCTGCTCTTGATAAAATAAAATAAAATTCTGATCACATTTTGTTACAGTGTTTGACATATATAAATCTCTAGCTCTGAGCCATGGGAATGTTGTTCCTAGAATAAAACTGTCAACTTCTGATAATAAAGGATCATTTTTCTTTTCCTGTATTTGCTCTGTTGTTTGCAAACATATCATTTCCATGTGTTTCAGTGTACAACAGGAAGCAAATATAATTGATTTTTGTCCAAACTGGGAATAGAATCCAAGAGAAAAAAATATCATAAATTAAAATAAAATCAGAAAGAAAGCAGATTTCAAATGTTTACAAAGTCTTCTTTTCTGTCCATAAGGCAAGGGATATGCTGATTACTTTAAATTAAATCTTCTTGCCAGTCCTGGAGGAGGAAAATCAAAGAAAAAGAAAGAAACTACATTACATAGAAATGTCTGAATATATCAGAAAAGCTAATCAATTCAACAATAAAGTTCATTTTTTTTCAACCAGGGTTATAATAAAAAGTGTACTATCACCCAAATCAATTTGGTTTAATGCCCAACAATTTGCTGTGGGTTGCTATTCCTTAACCACTGAAGCTCAGACTAATTAAAAGCTTTTTGAGAAGCTGATTATCTGGACAGCACAGAGAAAATGATGCTTTGTAATGTTTTGTAAAGAGTTAGGAATATATAAGCCAAAGGACGACATTAAAACATTAGGATTCACTGATGGAGTACTTGTGATTCCTCAGAAGATTAGTTATATGGGTTGAGGTTTTCCTTCCTTCTGTTTTGTATTCCCTAGCAATTTTAAAAGATTAAAGCATCACATCTGCCCAGCAGAGAAATAAAAACATTGAAAACACAGTGTGGGAGGTGAGCATCTAGAGAAGAGAGAATGGAAGTTGTGCTTGAAGGCTGAAGGATAAGTCAGTGGTGTGTGGAGGAGGCAAAGTTAAACATCAACATTTGGGGGAGTTAACAGTGATAGTCTGAAGCTAACACAGCTGAGTAAGGTGTAGCAGAACTTAATAGGCTCAAAATACATACAAACCAACTCCAGCCAGAAACATGTAATTGTTTTCGCTCTTTACAAAAAACAAGGATTAAGAGACTAGTCCTACTGAAGAACAGGGGCTGGAGAGTGGAGAAAAAACAGGGCTGAGTATAACATAAAGGTTCCCAGTCCATAAAAGAAAGGAGTAGAGAAATAACTAGCTACCAATTTTTTATGGCTAGGAAAGATGGATAGTTAAGAATCCAGGTTAAGAGGAAATTTGCCATCCTGTTCAGTATTATTGTTTGTCAACTATACACATAGCATTAAGAACAGATGAAAAGATAAGCTGTATTTAATAGGCTTAACACATTTGGAGTATATGCTTGTATACTAAACCTATCTTTGGTAAATACCAGAGAAGAATCATTCAGCTTCCTGATCTGTAATTTCTACCGTACAATATCCAGTGGTAGGGTTCAAATAATTTAACAACCAGTTCTCTGCCCTAATGACTGGCTGGGTGGGCATGGCCATGGTGGGCATGGCTAGGGGATATGACAAGCAACATTTGGCTTTTGGGGAGGAAAAACAGGCCACGGGGAGCCCCCATGCCTGATTTTGGGCATAGGAGGCCTCTATGCAGCCTTCTGGGAGCAAAAACAGGCCACGGGTGGGCTACCGCACCCTCCGCACCCCATTTTGGGCCTAGTAGGCTACCTGCACTTACCTGGGAGCCAAAATGTGGGGTCTCCTGGAAGGGGCAGGGAGGGGAGGGGGCACCCAGCAATTTAAGTACCGATTCGCCCAAACCAGCTGAATCCCACCATGACAATATCCCACTATAAGTTAAAATAAACAATCAAAGGTAGTATATCCTGTTAATACCTGCTTATTTCAAGTGTGTAACTGTTACATATCATGGACTATGAAAATATTGCTACCATATATAGAATAAGGAAAAGGTTAATGAATAAAGCTAATAAGCAAAACTTTAATCCAGATGAAACCCTTGTATTTGGAATATTATGGGCATTTGGATTCTTTAAAACAAACCTCCAGTAATTTGTTTTGGAAGAATAAAGTTCCATGAGAAATTGTTAAGGATTTTTTTTTTTTTTTTTGTATTAAGAAGTCACAATCATGAATAAATTATTATTTTACCATGGATAATAGTAATTATATGAAAAACTTTCTGAGCTTGCAGACTTGGGAAAATAACATGAACATCGTATTCCAAGAATCTTTGCTTTGAATATTCTAACCATCTCAAATCCTACGATTGGCTTGTTATTTTATCAGTTGTTTTTTTTTTATTATCATTATTTTCTTTCTAACTTCTAGCACAGCTAATAACACAATTGTTGCTATTCTTGAAGGCCAAGTGAAGAGAGAAGATAGGGAGCTGAGGAAGATGACGCATTTATTTCATGTTGTGCTCAGAAGCAGATGCTGCTATTGTTGGCTCCCACCGGCTGACTTCTCTAGGCAAATGTAAGAATGAATGAAGATTGTTTTTATTTGCTAAAGGTTACTGGCATATTTCCTGCTCTTCACCAAGTATGTTGTTTTATTATTTAAAGTTCATGAAAGCTTGCTTCATACATAATTTTTTGTATTTTCTTCTACATGAGGTAGCCATTATATAAATGCAAAAGGCTATGTTCTCTTCAATGGGCAATACACAAGCCTTGCTAATAAAAAACGAGGAGGTTTTCTTAAATAATGATGCTTCTGTTTAGCGGTTGAGTTTTGATGGGCATACTATGAACGTTTTTGCCAATGCTGAGATTTTAATCTACATGTTAAATCAAAAGACAAAGAGCAAACATGCTTGAATTGCTTTCATTGTTTATCATGGGAAATTTAACAATACATCATTAAAAATCAATTATTTGGCTTTACAAATAAGTAAACACTAAATGTGAGTTGCTACCTAACTTTGCTCGTAGCTAAGGACATAAAAGAGACTTACTTTACGTTTCCATTAGTCTAAGAGTGAAAAAAAATGTTTAGAGCTTTGTTTCCACAGAACTTAGAAAACGTAAGGGATTTCAAGTTTTATTATATTGAAATATGGAAAATTCTGAATGTGTGAAAAACTAAAATTAAAGAAATGAGACTAATAAAAGACAAAGTGTGAGAAATAAACATCGAAACATTTGAATATGTTTTCATGAAAATAAAAGACCTATGAGGCAATCCCTGTATAAACAAGAAAAATAAACTGATTCTAAGGATTTTTCTCCCCAAATTTTCAACGCATCTCTAACATTCAGGATTTTATAATTTACAGTAGTAAATTGCACTTTAAAATGTTGACCTTTCTCCAAATTAATTCAGAAAAGGAGTAGTGATATTAGTGCTAGAGACTAAAATGGACCTAGAGCATATAGAAAATTAAACAAGATATTTCTTTGGTTGAGACATCCATAACTAAAACAATTAACTTTACCCCAAAGGCTATGCTACTGTCTACTGTCATTTTAGTCTGAGAAATTAATATGGAAATTAAGTTACTCTTTATCTTCATTAAGTGTCATGGAATTGATATAATCCATTATTTCATTTTCTGTCTAAGAAGCCATATAAATAAGGAATTCATTTGGCAATGCATAATGGAACAGATCTTGCTCAAAATTTTAAATGTTGCAGAGTGACGGGGAAAAAATGCCTGATTTCAAAAAGTTAGACACAATCCAGTATGAAGTAATATTTGCATGCAATACATTAATATTTTTAAAGTAACATATACATTTTCTTTTGGTTTTTACAATTCAAATTATAGGATTTTTGTCTTTTTTCATGTTCAGGGCAGCTTAATATATTGCATTACCGAACAGAGGTGGACATGTAACAAAAAAATAAAATAAAATAAAGTTTTGTCCTGAGCAAAAAAACCCAAAGGAATTTTGTTCTATTCCACTGGAATCTGTGTTTTATTAGACTAACTTGAATTCAGAACAGCCCCTTTTGCCTAGTTTTTTCACAGACGTCTATGCTGAGTACTACTACCATGTGATTTATTTATAAATTTTATTGCCCACCCATTTTACTACAGGGTAAGTACTACCATCCAACCTACAGAAAAATTGGGCAAGCAGACAGCTTAAAAAAAATCAGACAACGTGCAGCCAAGTTGGAGGAAAAGTGCTTGCCGTAATTGTTTAAAGGTTTAAAATATGTGCTTTGTTTTAGAAGAGAATTTTGTTATAAAATAAATTCTAGGGAAACTAGACAGAGTAACCAGGCTTGCATTTTAGGTAAGGATTGACACACCTCTCACAACGCACTAGCTCCTGCTCTCAACCTTATTGAAATAATAAGCACTTTTAAGGAACCAAAGCCTTTTCCCCATCCTCAGGGGCAGCTCTATGACACTATACTAGTTACTCCACTGTTGTATTCTTTTCTCCAAATGTGAGAAGCCAGCAATTGGCTACTGCTTGGGAGGCAATGAGAAATATGATTGTTCTCCACAGGGGTTGAGCAAAAGCCCTTGGCGCTTTGGCTATAGGGAAAATTGAGGAAACCAGGATGCAGGACCACGTAGGAATTCCTGCCAGTGAGATCATCTATTTCACAGATCTAGAAAAAGTGTTACAATACAGGTAGTCTTTGACTTACAACCATTCATTCAGTGACCATTAGAAGTTACAATGGCACTGAAAAATGTGATTTATGACCATTGTTGCACCTACGACCATTGCAACATCGCGATCGACATGTGATCAAAATTCAAATGCTTGTCAGCTGGTTCATATTTATAGGATGATTGCAGTGCTCCAAGGTCATGTGATAACCTTTTGCAATTTTATGACACAGAAGGTCAATGGGGAAGCCAGATTTACTTAACCACCATAAAATGAGGGAAACTCACCAAACTATTATCTTCCTTGGCAACAGAAACTTTGGACTCAATTTTGATTGTAAGTCGAGAACTATCTGTACTGTTTTCACAACACATTTCACAACAACATCTCTGTTATGATGCTGTGATGAACACAATAGCACATGTGTTCAAGTCACACAAGAAGACATGGGAAGCCAATGCCATATTGGGTCAGTACATGCCTTAGATGTAGAATTGCCAATTTTTCACAAATAATAAGTAGAGTATGCTAAACCCTTCTATTTGTGGTTTTCTTTCTTACCCATGAAGTTATAACACTGATTTTTTAAGTCCAGACTCTAGTTTCAATGACACATTATACAAGATAAACTGAGGAACAATTACGGTAGTGTCTTGATTATTATGGATAATGAATCCCATGAAATGTTCACATTATTTGAATTTGCACTATTCAAAGTGGTATTTCTCTGAAAAATATCATAATTGGTTCCAACTCAATGGAAATAGGCAATGAAAAAATAAACATGAAATGTTACAGTAAGTAATAAACAGAATATACCTATAATTTAAATTTATGGTTAACAAAGTCACAGGGTAGTTACAGCACAGATGTCAAACTCACCGTTGTCGTCACATGACTTTTGCAACATTTTTCCTCTTTGTGGAGCTGGGGTGGGCGTGGCCTGCACATGATACATTTGGCCCATGGGCTGCCAGGTTTAACACTCCTGAATTACAGAAATCACACCTCAAATCACACCTATCTATTGTGCACATACTAGCCTTGCATAAATGAAATTTTGGGTCACATTAAAGGTGACCTGATATCAATTTAAAATTTAAACTAAGTTAGAGAGAGAGAGAGAGAGAGAGAGAGAGAGAGAGAGAGAGAGAGAGAGAGAGAGAGAGAGAGAGAAAGAAAGTAATGTGTACCGTTGTTGATTTTTAAAATCTGTAGGACTTTTAAGATGTAAACATTCTACTAAACCCATTGTCTTTTACAAATCTTATGCTGTTATTGATTTATTTTTTCAGATAATTGTATTTTGGTTTTAAGAGCCGTGGTTAGAATGCAGTATTGCAGGCTAATTCTGCTGACTGACAGTGCTTTGATTCTCACTGGCTCAAGTTTGTCTCAGCCTTCCATTCTTCTGAGGCTGGTAAAATGAGGACTCAGATTGTTGGGGGCAAGATGCTGACTCTGTATGCCGCTTAGAGAGAGCTGTAAAGGAGTATGAAGTGGTATATAAATCTAAGTGCTATTGCTGTCTTCCTGTAAACAACTGTGAGTTAATCTGACTCACAGATTAACTGTATAATATTTCTTAATGAATGAAGTAGTTCCTGAAAGAAATCAAAGATCCGCCTAATTCAGTGCTCTAGCAGAAGTCACTTTCCTACAAATCAGATATGTAGGTTATTTTATTTCTGTATCCTGAACATTTATGTCTGTTAAATTTCACTTTTCAGGTGAAAAATGGTTATCTGGTTATATTATGAGAAAAATATATAACTTTCTGAGGCATTTAAAAATTAATAAGATAATATAGATCATCACATAAACATGTATTTTTCAGTATATGGCATCATCAAGCATCTGAATTTCAAGAATTTGGTTGATATAGTATAAAATTTTAATAAAACTAAATAGAATGCACAGTTCAAATTAAATTACATTTTAAATGTATAAGTGCTGTACCATATATTACATTTGACTTCAGGTTGCAATAATCCTAATAGAAGGTAAAACAGTTTCTTTGTATATGCACACAAGCCTTGGTACTTAGGTTTACGGAGTAAAATTCTTTATAGTTCTGAAAAGCAAATTCTTAATTAAAACAGTCTGCATTCAGTACAAAGCCATTATTCAAACTGAAGTGATTTTCCTTTAGGTTTAAGAAAATAGTCAATCGTTCTGATGGATTTAGAGAAAATTGGCCAAAGTAATATCGTCCCTATGAAGAGATGATTCAGTAACATTGGCCAAAGAGAAAATTGGCCAAAGTAATATCGTCCCAATGAAGAGATGATTCAGTAACAGAAGAGTCACTGCTCATAAGTAATTTCCTTTCTGTCCATAAAAAAGCTTCTAAACTGAAACAGCCCAGTTCATGGGATTCATCAGAAAAACATCAGAATTCACTTTTGGGGCTTGATAGATTCATGATTGAATTTGTATATTGCTAGCTTTTCGAAGATTTACAATCATAAAAAATAAAAATAACACAAAAAGAAATACAGAAATAAAAAATAGCATTCATGCGGCATAAACAGCATGTATCATCATGTAGCTATTATTGTTGAAATACTATTTAAAGAGTTGTATTTTCAAGGCCTTTCTCCATGATGGAAAAGCAGGTACAACCTTTATCTCTCAAGGGAGGTTGTTCTGTGGAGCAATCACATAATAGCACTGATATTGTATCCAACTTCCCGTGAACTCATAACGATGAGTTATCCAAAACATTCCAACCTAAGATTAATGCGTTAGATTGATCTCACCTGGAGAAAGGTGTCCTGAAGAAATCTATGAATCCAGACCATGTAGATAGAGCCAAGGTGGCACAGTGGTTAGAGTGCAGAACTGCAGCTACTTCAGCTGACTGCTAGTTCAGCAGATCAGCGGATCAAATCTCACCGGTTCAAGGTTGACTCAGCCTCCCATCCTTCCGAGGTGGGTAAAATGAGGACCCAGATTGTTAGGGGGCAATATGCTATTTAGTATACTGTCTTTGGTGTAAGCCGCCCAGCGTCCTCGGAGAGTGGGCGGCATAGAAATATGAATAATAAAATAAAAATAAATAAAATAAAATGTAGAGCTTTAAAGATTAAAGATTTAAAGATTAAGTTCTACAAACTGATCAAAAAAATTTACAATTACTTACGAGGATATAAATTAGAAGAAGAGGTAATGAAAGAAAATATGATAACCTGGGCAAAAAATTTCGGTTATAGTATTCAATGGAAAAACTATGGAAAATAAATTATAAATTGACAATGTCTGTACCCTATAAAGAAAATCTCTATAAAATGCTTTATAGGTGGCACTTGCCACCAGCCAGATTGGCAAGAATGTTCCCCGGCACGCCATCAACATGTTGGAAATGCAACCACCACAAAGGCACCTATTACCATATGTGGTGGACCTGCCCAATGGTGAAACAATATTGGCAAAGGATCAAAATACAAATAGAGGAAATAACACACCAAAAGATAGAACTAAGACCAGAAAGCTTCTTATTAGGCATAGTGAATGGATACTATGAAAAAGAAACAACCTATTTAATTATACATCTGATAACAGCAGCACGAATACTATACGTGCAACACTGGAAGAGTAGTGATATACCAACACCAGATAAAGTAATCAATAAAATTATGGAATGTGTGGAATTATATAGACTCACAAAGGAATTACAAAATAGGGAAGAACATGACTTTTACTTAGTATGGGAAAAGTGGTATAGTTGGTTGAAAGATAGGAAAGAGATGAAGCAATAGGAAGTAAATAAAATGACCAAATATAATATGTTGAAACAAAGAACAGACATAGGTCAACAAAGATCAATTTTAGATAGACAAAGGGGAATGACCAAATAAGGAAGAGTCAAAATACAAAGAGAAATGTATATTATAGTTGCGACAAACTGGACATGTATTGAAATGGATGTTTATATGTTTTTATGTTTTGTACGTTTCATTGTTCTGTTTAGTTTGTACTTATAAATAAAAATTGGAGGGGAAAAAAATCTGAAAAAAAAAATAACTGACTTTAAGAGCTCCAGCTGATCTTGAATGTCCTCTTTTCCCAAATAAATAAATAAAAGAATAAAAAAAAAGATTAAAAGTTCTCAGATGTTTATTGGAAGCTAATGAAGTGCCCACAGTGTCAGTCTTATCTGGCTTTAGTAGCTTTTACCTACCATTATACAAGCCATTCACTTTTGCATGAATTGTCAATTGTTGACTGATTATCTTGAATCCTTTTCAATGCTCTGTTTATTTAGCATATGGTGATGGTACATCAGCCAGAACACTGCAGTGTTAATACAGAGTAGTTGTTTGGCTGCCTAGGACTTCTAATCTCTTCAGTTCATGTTCATGAACTAACCATAAGTGCACCATATTCACTAGCTCCGTATTCAGAATGGCTAACAGCATTCTGCAGTGTCATCCAGGGTGTTTTTCCTCCACCAATGTCATCTCACATTTGGTTGTCACATTCAGATAGGTCTGGCACCAGTTGGATTTGTATATCTGCACAAAGCACTGTTATTTTTCTCACCAGTGGTACCTATTTTCCTACTTGCATATAGCATGATTTCAAACTGCTAGGTTGGTGTGGTAGGTTCCCACAAGTGATGGGAACTCACCCTGTCACATGGTGCTAGGACTCAAACCACTGGATCACAGACCTCCAGTGTCTTTAAGCCACTGAAATGTCTCATTTCATGCTCTGTAAATAAATATAGGATTGTTCCCACATATGCACAAGGGCTAAGAACATGTTGCTGAATGCATAATAAGAGACAACCATTACCTTGCTTAAATCTTGCATCAAAGATAAGACTCAGGACACCTTAAATACTTGAACACCAAATAGATTATAAATTAACTTGTTTGCAAAAGAAGCTGTTAATCAGACTAGTTTTGTCCATCTGCTTGCTTCAGATTTGCTTGATTGCCAGACTGTTTTAAGGGTGCATCACCCTCTTAACAGATTATCTGCTTCCCCCTTCTAATCCTTATCTATCTGCTAAGAAATCTGAGCGCCGTTCCTGTGAGATCTGATTTGTCTTCCCACCATTTTCAAAAGTTCAGTGAGAGACCTATTGTGCTAAATGATGCATAAATGAAAAGAGAATAGATTGCATATTTTCAGTGGCTTAAATCAGTAGAACTGTCTGCAATGGTGTTTTTGCAACTTAATATTCAAAGCATTATTAATTTTAGAAGTTAGTAAGTGACAATTATATTTAGAAAAGTGTGACTTGATAACAGTCATTTTGTTGACATCCTTCATCTATGTTATTCTCTGAGAGAAACGTTTAGCTATTGAGGCAAAGTGATTTTGCATCTGTTTCATGTTTATATGCATAGCTGTCAAATATGTGATGTAGGAAGGCTATCATTTTGCTTTATTTTCATTATATGGTCTAAAGCTATTGGTGTATATTGTCTTTAGAAAACATTCAAAACACAGAGACAATAAAGGAGAAAGATGTTTGTAGATTTAATAAAAACAGGCGAACTAATGTATTAGGTATTTTATATCTAATGCACTAGATATTTTAGCATGGCCAATGGCAAGGGATTAGGAAAATTGTAATCTAAAATATCAAAAGGATATCAGGTTGGCTAACCCTAAATATAGAGTTATATTTGCTAAAGAATAGAAAATTTATTTTAAAAATGAATGCCCCATTTGTAATCTAACAATTGTGAAAATGTGAAATACATGTAGTGCCACAATTTTCATAAACTCTGCTGTTTATAGACGAAGCAGACAGCAGAACTAGCTAGACTATTTACATAAAAATCTACTGATCCTGAGCTTGTCAGCAGGGGAGCTGAAAGACAGCCTGGGTTTAAGACCCGAGTGCTGCACGGCGGGATGAACTCCCATTACTTGCTCCAGCTCTTGCCAACCTAGCAGTTCAAAAGCATGCAAATGCGAATAGATAAATAGGTACCACTTTGGTGGGAAGTAATAGTGTTCCATGCACCTTGGTGTATAGTCATCCTGGCCACATGACCATGGAAGTGTCTTCAGACAATGTTGGCTCTCTCGGCTAAGAAACAGAGATGAGTATATCCCCCTAAATTTGGACATGACTGGATAAGGAAAACTCTTATCTTTACCTTTAATAGAATTAAACTTTTATTCCCAGATAAATGAGCATTATTTATCTCTATGACTGGTAACCATCTCAACAATTGATTTATAACTCCTGAATTATAAAGCAAGATTTGCATTCATTTTCCTTGACTTCTTTAAGAGAGATTAGGCAAGAGTTACATGGTGTTAATTCTGATTAATTTTAGCCTTGATTTGTGTAGCAGCCCTGCTAGCAGAGAGAATCAAAACAGGTCAAACGATCTACCAATACGCATCTTGCTTGGGATAAATTAATATTCAGACATTGTATTTACTACAATGTGTGAACATGGTTGCTATTTTTATGTAATTGTGCAGAAATGTTAACAAACCTATGCACATAGGCTACATCAGTAAGTAAAGCATGTATGCATTATGTAAATGTGGCATTGCTTAGGAAATATCTTCTCTAGGTAGTAAATTTCAGCAGAAAATAAAAATCAATTAAAAATTATCATTAACAATTAACAGATTGTGAAATTCAATCAATTAGGTACTTAGTTTGTTTATCAGGCCAAGAACTATCTTGTCTTTATAATGGTATGCCAAAGGCAATCCTTTGAAAAAGAAGGTGGCTATCATGGATCAATATAGCTATTAGTATTTTTCTAGTAACTGAAAATATTCTGAAACTACAGTTAGCCTTTTTTGATGCAGTTCTATGTCTAAAGTAGAATGGTGGATCACAATCAGGGCAGCTCCCTGCCTGTCACTTTCTAAGTGATACACTAAACTGGAGGACCATAAGAGCAAGGTACTAGAATTGGGAAGCAAGCAAGCATGTCCCTCTATAGCAAGGGTGTCAAACTCAAGGCCTGCGGGCAGGATTCGGCCTGCGGGGTGCTTAGATCTGACCCACGAAGCCACCCTGGAAACAGCAAATGATCGGAGCTCCGTTTTCACTGGCAGAGGGTTGCAGGAGGCTACTGCTGCTGAAAATGGAGCTCAGGAGGCCATTTTCACTGGCAGAGCACTCGGGCCACCAGAGGCGCTCCGACACTAGTGATGTTGAGCTGGCCATGCCCATCGTGGCCATGCCCGCACCCCCCCCCCGCGGTCAAACACAACTCTGATATGGCCCTCAATGAAATTGACTTTGGCACCCCTGCTCTATATTGATCACTTCTCTAACGCATCACTTATCGAATGCATCATTATTTATTTATTTATTATTTATTTATTTATTAGTCCAATTTATATGCCGCCCTTCTCCGTAGACTCAGGGCGGCTTACAATGCATTATAGCAATAGCCTGCATACTTTTATGTATATACCTGCTTATCAGGGCATTCGGCCCCCCCAAGCGGTGTTGTTCTATACAAAGCTGGCTTATTGCCTCCTCAATTTACCTACCTCGAAAGGATGGAAGACTGAGTCAACCTTGAGCCTGATGAGATTTGAACTCGCACTAATTGCAGGCAGCTGGCAGCTAAGTACTGGCACTTAACAGCTCTTAGCCCGCTACACCACCGAGGCTCTTATGAAGATTATGAAAAATCTTGCACAAAACTTTACCTCTATCTCACGTTTGTTCTGAGAAAGTAACCCTATATGTGAGGCACTACCGTATATGTAATCCTTGTTTTGATTTGATCGCTCCAAAATTAGAAAGATGGGTTTCTAACTAATCATAAAGAGTGTGGAAAATTGTTTTCTAGAAATGTTTTCAAGTGGAAATAATAAGGGTGAAGTTGATTTGTGACTTATGTGAGGGACAATTATCCCTAAGTTATTTGCCACAGTAGAGAAGACAGAATGATATACTGGAAAGTTATTCTAGTTCTGAAGAAAAATGCTAGTTCTATTTACTCACTGATTTATATTTCCTAAAGTAGCCATTTCAAAGAATATTAATATGATTGGCACCGTATGAATTTACATGAGTAGTTAAACTTTACCTGCCAACTGTTTCTGGGTATACAGGTAGTTCTCGACGTACAACCACAATTGAGCCCGAAATTTTTGTTGCTAAGCAAGACAGTTGTTAAATAAGTTTTGCCCTGTTTTACAACCTTTCTTGACATAGTGCCTACTGAAATATAAAGGCTGGAAGACAGAGGATAATAAAGGCACTCCTTTGCTTATTATTACAACTGAGCCCAGAATTTCAGGTGTAAGTCATTGTGGTTGTTGAGTGAGATGCTCTCCTGATCGCTTCACTCAATATCTACAAGCCTGGCTCTCCCAATTACAGTTGTTAGCCATATGGAGCTGCCTGCCAAAGGGATGCAAGCAGGGGGGGAATCCAGAAGGTTCTGGAGAACCGGTAGTGGAAATTTAGAGTAGTTCGGAGAACTGGCAAATACCACCACTGGTTGGCCTCAGAGTGGGATGGGAATGGAGATTTTGCAGTATCCTTCCCCTGAAGTGGGGTGGGAATGGAGATTTTGCACTATCCTTCCCCTGCCACGCCCACCAAGCCATGCCCACCAAGTCACACCCACAGAACCGGTAGTAAAAAAATTTGGATTTCACCACTGGATGCAAGCACACACACACACACACCTCTGTGCACAGAAGAAAATTCCAGAACTAGGCTAGAGAAAAGAAGCTTGGCTCTTCATGGCCTGAGCTTTTTTTCTCCACAGTTTCTCACCTCTCTGTAATAAAAGGGAACTCCAGTGCTGGGTTGGTGAAAAAAATCACTCAAATCTTCATGATCTGAGCTTCTTTTCTCCTGTTGCCAGAATTCCCTTCGGCACAGGGAAAATCCAATATTGTGCTGGAGGGGGAAAAAAAAATCAATCCAGCAGGCACATGGTGGCTGCAAATGATCCCGGCTGCAAACATCCTGTTCCAAAATCCTGCTTGGATTTTGGAGCAGATCTATTTTGGTGAAGCTCAGGTAACAGACAGAGTCATCTCACCCCATGGAAAAGGCTTTGTAGGGATACTGGGAAGAAGATAAAAACTTACTTCCATAGACATAAAATAAGGGAGATCTTGATACAACTATGGGGAGAGATGAGACAGAAGCACTATAGGAAAATTCCGAGATGGCTTTCCACCATGGAGGCTATAATATATCCAAATGTATTAGAAATGGGTAAAACGGTCAGATACAATGAATTATTAGATGCGGGAGGGAACCTTAAAACAAGGGAAGAATTGATGGAACAAGGTATTTCTATAGACTGGTGGCCATATAACCAAATTAAATCCAGATATAAAAAAGATAAGGAGGAATTTGGCATTGAAATGAGCATAAATGGATTCGACAAGATATGGATGGGTACGGACGACAAAATTCTAGCTAAATTATATAATTACTTATCGGAGTACGATATGGCAAAGGAAGTAGTTAAAGAACCGATGTTAGCATGGGCCAAAAATATAGGACAGAATATAAATCTGAACGAATGGGACTCAATATGGAATAATAATCTTAAAATGACAAAGGCGACGGCTTATAAGGAAAACCAATACAAGCTGTTTTATAGATGGCACATGGCCCCAGCTAGGATAGCGAAGATCTACCCCAATTCGAGCCCTAAATGTTGGAAATGTGACCATCAGCAGGGTACTTTTTATCATTGCTGGTGGACATGTAATCAGGCACAAAAATTCTGGAGGATGATATGGGTGTGGATTAGAGAAATAATAAAAGAAAATTTTGATTTCGACCCAAAAGCTTTTCTCCTGGGAATTTTGAAAACTGAATATGCAAAAAAGAAAAAGTATTTAATTATACATATTCTGACAGCCGCTAGAATTTCCTTTGCCCAGTATTGGAAAGAAAAACAAATACCACCTCAAGAACATGTTATGGGAAAAATATTGGAGTGCGCCGAAATGAACAAATTGACTTCAGAAATTAATGACAGAGAAGATTCAGAATTTTATAGCGTGTGGGACATGTGGTACGAATGGATGGGGGAAAGAAATAAAGAAGGTAATAGAGATTAAATATTAACTAATTAACAAAATCTATATGAATAGTATTATATTTAGTCTTAGAGAGTTGAGCACTATTATCTTTAAGTGTATTGAAATTAAATCTAGCTTCAAGAAACAATATCAACAAAAGACAAGCAATAATGCATGTAGATGTATATATGTATATAATTGCACCAATGAACTGAAAATGTACCGATTGTATCACTATATGTTATAATAAAAATCAAATTCAAAGGAAAAGGCTTTGTGACCTTCCCTGTCGACTTCCCCATTGATTTTTTCTGGGGAAGCCATCAAGGAAGATTGCAAATGGCGATCACATGATTGCAGTGTGCTTGGCAACCCATCGTAACTGCGAACAGATTGTCAAGTGATCATGTGATCCAGATCACAATCACATAACCATGAGATGCTGCAATGGCCATAATAACTTTGGGCATATGTCATAAATCCATTCAGTGCCTTCATAGTTTTGAATGGTCACATAATGAATGGCTATTAAGTGAGGCCTAAGTGTAAACTAAAATGCCCTGTCTAAATGGAACAGATTTCTCAGTCCTTATAGAGGAGGAGTAGAGAAAACATATGCTGATATTGCCTGTTTGCTGGGAAAGGTGGACAGTTAAGAACTCAGGGGGAAAAGAAATTTGTATACATGTTAACTACGATCATTTTTTAACTTGTATCTATAACACTGTTATTTATAAGTATATTTTAGGCAGAGATAAATATTATTTGTATATATTAGGTTTAATACAGGAGAAGTGTATATTTTGTATAATAAATCAAATTGTGTATATATCAAAAGAAAGCATTCAGGCTCCGAGTCTTTGGGTTTGTATGAAAACTTAATTGGAATCTTCTCACAAAGCCCAAGCAAAGCTTTGAGCTTTATCTTTACTAGTGGATTTTGAAAAAGTGCCATATCTATTTAGAGACGTGTATTAATTCTTTGAAAATATCAAATTACCTTTTTTTTTATTTTTGGCAGATAATAATCTACCCATTTTATCCAGATGGAACTCCTTTCAATTCCTTGGAAAGAATTATCCCCTAGCATATTGCTTGGAGAAGCAGTTAAGATTCCTGACTTTGATATGTCCTGTAATGTAGAATAATTTCCAGTTGTAAGAGACTGCTCAGAACAGTCAAATTTGTCTTTGTGATCTTTTTAATAAGGCTTTATTTCCTTTAGCTGAGTTAAATTATATTTGGGCAGTACCTTTCAAACAGGGCTCACTATTTTCAACAGATTACATTTTTCTTAGTGTTTGGAAAGAAAATTCTGATGACTTTAGTGTCTTAACTGGTTGCAAGCAGGTTGCAAACTTGCAAATTAAGATTTTGTTGCCTGATGTGGATGCAAGGATAGCAACTCATTCTATCCCACAGATCACCAGTCATACAGTTCTAAGCTGCCAAACTACAAGGTGACAAACTAAAAAACACATTTATAATTAACTTTTGCCTATTTCAATGGACATTCTCAATTTCATGTCGCAGTTTTATCATCTTATCTTTCCTAATATTCTTTACGGTCGGTAATTGGACTCTTTTTTAGTTATACATACTTCTGCTAGACTCCCTGATTTCATCTTCATAGTTCAGTTATTACTGGCAATGTTCAGGTTTATCCTTGTTCTGGATGATATGATATAAGTATCTCTTTCCATTTATATACCATTCTGATCAGCTGCTCGTTCCCTTCCCTATTTCTCCCTTTGTTTGCTAGATTAGGGTGTCTTTATTCATTAGGATACAGGAACGTGGTGGCTTGCATATATGTGCTGGTCGTTCCTGACTCTAGAGGGTGGTACTCATTTCCGTTTCAAAGCTGAAGAGCCAGCACTGTCTGAAGATGTCTCCGTGGTCATGTGGCCAACATGACTAAACGCCAAAGGCGCATGGAATGCTGTTACCTTCCCACCAAAGGTGGTCCCTATTTTTCTACTTTAATTTTTTACGTGCTTTCAAACTGCTAGGTTGGCAGGAGCTGGGACAAGTAGCGGGAGCTCACCCCGTTACGCACCACTGGATTCGAACCACTGAACTGCCGATCTTTCGATCGACAAATGGCCCTTATATTGTAATGCTATCCATATTTCCCATATATATTTCCATATAAGCCCAGGTATACAGATCCTTGAATTGTGATCCAAAATACAAAAATGCAGCTCAGCATATAGGTGGGTGGCATAGTTTTCATGGTATTTGAGTTAAACTTTTGAATGTCAGCTTATTCACAGGTTTTATCCACAAGTACGTATGGTGCTTGAAAGACCTAGTGATAGCTCATGAACATGTGTATTTAATGTGATGAGATGGGTAGAGCCATCTATTTTTTCCAGAGAATAGAACAGCTACATTCTGTTGAAAGCCTTTTCTCACCTCTCTCTGCTTTTTTGAATCTTTGCTCGTGAGAGTTATTTTTAGAGTTGGGTATCTTAAAATGAAAATATACTAAGTACACTTCTTCTACCCCATCAAAGCGGTGTTTTTTTAAAAAAAAGTATTAATTTAAATGTAGTGATCTTGATTTTATTATAGGTCATTGGAACTATTAATCTACTGGCTGTATTGTGATTATTTATTTATTTATTTATTTATTTATTTATTTATTTATTTATCAGATTTATGAACCACTCAACTTCAAAGTGAGCCTGGGCAGCTTAAACTTAAAACAATGAAAACATAGAAACAATCTAAGCATCCAGACAAAAATTGCACAATAATCACCCACCCATCACTGCGTAAATCCCTTAATACAAAGCCTGGAAGAGCAGCCCAATTTTCAAAGTTTTCCAGACAGTGATGGGATTCAAAAAATTTTTACTACCAGCTTGGTGGGCGTGGCAGGGGAAGGATACTGTAAAATCTCCATTCCTTCCCTACTCCTGGGGAAGGTTACTGAAAAATCCCCATTTCCTCCCGATCAGCTGGGACTCGGAAGGCAGAGAATAGATGGGGGCAGGGCCAGTCAGAGATGGTATTTACCGGTTCTCCGAACTACTCAAAATTTCTGCTACCGGTTCTCCAGAACTGGTCAGAACCTGCTGAATACTACCTCTGTTTCCAGATGATCAGGAGTGAAGTTATGTGAATCTCTGGGGGAGATATCAATCCAGAAGGCAAGTGCTGTGATGATGAAAACCTGGATTCCAATAGTGAAGCCTGTTTGATTGAGGAGATGTGAAGCACTTCAACCTGCTTGCTGGTGTGTAGCATTCCATGGTATTAATTGCTTTGTATCCTATGTGTACTTTGTTATAGTCACATAAGAAATCAATTTAAAACTATATGGGACACAGATCCAGAAAAAGTGACACTAGTTTTTGATCAACCAAAAATTGTATTTATTGTTTCAGCAATTTCTTTTGGGCCAATGTTCCTACCAATAATGATAATTCTGAGTCTTTTGAGGGCCACAGATCTTCACTTTACATGCAAAAAATCCAAAACTGAATCCCTTCTAGTTCTAGACAAGAAAAGGAAAATCTGAAAAACAGAAATAGAAAATATGGAGAGAAATAAGTCCATACTCTGGCTCAGAATAAAGGAACGTCCTATATTTTTTTAAAAAAACTTGTTTGGATAATCTAATTAGAAAATTTGCCCCTTACATTATATCCCAGACATTTCATTGTAAACTCACTCAATTTTGTGAAATATAAGTAACTTCAATAGGTTGATAAAAATTCTCAGTCATCCACGAAGAGTTGTCAGGAAGTTTAGTCATGTCAACTGTACTTCTTTTCTTTTTGGTTTGAAATGTTTCACTGCTTATCCAAGTAGATTCTTCTGTGAAGCTTCATGGAGGAAGATACTTAGATAAGCAGAGAAACATTTCAAACTAGAAAGAAAAGAAGTACAGTTGACATGATTAAACTTCCAGATATATGACTTCAATGTTATGTTTTCCCAGCAAGTGAAAATAGCTAACTTAAATGACTTTTAACTTCTCCATAGGAGTATACATTTATGTTATACTGCATATCACAGGCAAATATGCATAGTAATCAGCTAAAAATGGGTTCAGCTACTAGTGCAGGAATAATATAAGAACTTTCTTACTAGTGTTCATTATGTGATGACAGCAATAAATCACTAGTTTAAAATATGATGGTTACAAACATGAGATAAAGCTAGGACAAGTTAAATCAGCCCAATGACACTGACAAATTGTATACTGGCAGAAACCTTTAGATTCCTTCTTGTATACCTTCATCATAAGATTGTAAGTCTTTCTATATTTGGATGTTTTGTGCATATACAATAAGAATGTGTATTGTGTCCATTTTGTGAAAAGTTATTTTCTTTAAAATTGGTTTAACATCTGGATCAGCTCATATATTTTCAATGAATTCTCATATGGTTTGAAAACATAGCATTTAGCAAACTAAATGCTACAGTCTTACAATAATTATGGTATAGTGTTCAGTTGTTTTCTATATTTCCTTTTCGGCAGAGAATATTGGAATCATTCTCCTGTGACTTTGACTTAGTTCGTAATACGTATTTGTCATGGACTACAAACCTCAACTTATCACCTCAATTGAGACCAAAATTCCTGTTGTTAAGCGAAACATTTGTTAAGTGAATTTTGTTCCATTTTACGACCTTTCTTGCCACAGCTGTTAAGTGAATCACTGCAGTTGTTAGGCTAGTAAGTAATACAGTAGCCGTCCTGAGCCTTTGGAGAGGAGCGGCATATAAATTTAATTAATTAAATTAAATTAAGTGAATCTGATTTTCTCATCGACTTTGCTTATCAGAAGTTTGCAAAAGGTGATCGCATAATCCTGGGACACTGCCACCATCATAAATATGAGTGAATTACCAAGTGTCTGAATTGTGATCATGTGAACATGAGGATCGTAAGTGTGAAAAACAGTCATGTCACTTTTTTCAGTGCTGTTGTAACTTCGAACAGTCCCTAAATGAACTGTTGTAAGTCGAGGACTACCTGTATAACAAAATATGTTCAATTAGAAATAGTGCTTTAAATACCCAGTTGTACTCTTGAAATCAATCATTCCACAACATCAGAATGTTAATAGGTCAAATCGTTAATGCACCAGGATGCTCTTTTAACTATCAAAAATTGAAACACAATCTAGATTGACAATATGGATCAGATTCATCAACAACAAATTGTAGAAAATAGCTGATATCACAAGCCAAATTTGGCCATTTTTCTTGTGCAGCATAAATAATCTGGAAATAGATATATGTACTTGGAGTAGTTTGATTAATTAGATTTGGAGCTAGTTTTCAACATAGTACTGGGCAAGCATTCTAGTAAAATCATGAAGGCCTAATAATGCTGACAGATTTAATATATATTCTAGGGGAAGGGTTTTCCTGGATGTTAAGCATAGTTACAGAAGTGCATTTTATTTCTTCAGTATTAATTCATTAGTAATTTAAAGAGAATTCATACATCATAATATCGGTGGTACATCTTGTCATATAAGATGCTTATCAAAACCTCCAACCAACATTAACAAAAATTGAATCTAAATTTTGCTTTCACTATTGTCAGTACATATATTTCGAATGTATTGTAAGCATTGCCATGAAAAATCTCTTTCAGCTTTTGTAATACATAACCATTGACTTCAAAATGCTGGTTTTGTTTGAAGATGTTGCAGAACCAGGCGGTCATTATAACAACCAATGACTTCAGAGGTCTTTATTACATACTATAACATGGTCGATCCCGGAATTCCTCCTCCAACAATTTACGAGCCAGCAGCACACATCAATGATGACTTGATCATATTTTCAGTTTTCCCTATAAAAGATGCCAGAAGAATGCACTTCCTACCTTAAACCATCTACCACGTAAAACCTGGCATAATCAGGGTTTATCCCACTGTGACTGCGAATCTGCTGCATACTCATTTTTGCATCCGTTTCCACTACAGACAAAAGAAAGCTCCAGTTTTCTCAGTCTCTCTCAAGTCTTTTCTTAATCACGGACGATGAAAGAGCCCATTAATCCACAGGAAAATAATATAGTTTGTATATTACAGGGGTAGGGACAATACAGACTTTGTTGAGTGGGGTGAGTTTATTTACACTGAGCAGGGCTTTCTCAGTTAAGGAATGGGTCTAATTACTCAAATTTTGTGCCATGAATTCATCAATATGTAAGAATTTACTTTGGATACATTATGCAAAAATCTAGCATTGTGGAGAAGGCTCGAAAGCTGGGAAAAGTGAAGGAATCCAGCAGCAGCTGGACTCAGTTTACAGTGTCAATCAGTGCACTATTAGAAGATCTGAAAGACCAGGTTATGGACAGGTTGCTATGGAGAAAATACTCCTAGGTTGTTAGTACATGTTGATGAATCCATTGTATATTACTTCAGCCTTAACGAATACATCAATTAGCTCTGGTATGGAGTCCACACACTATGTTCACACATTATGTTCATCCATCACATCCACTGACCAAGTTAAATGTATAATGTAAACAGATCCATAATGTGATTAATCCCAGGTTATCTTAATTCATGGGAAGTCCTCAGCAGATATTTATGCCTTCAAAACTTCAAGTTGTAGCCTTTCCATGATCCAAAAAATCTCAGATTTAGATTCCGCAATGATTTCTACAGTTTTCCAGACAAACAGAAGTTTCTGGAGCTTGAAACCCCTAGTTTAAATTCAGAGTGAATATGAAGTAAATGCAAAGGAATCACCTGGGACTTCAGACTTAAATGTAGAATTCATTTGAAAGTTATCTCCGACTGAAGATTTTCACACTATTATTCCTAACAGAGTCTAGACCTACCTATTTTGTTCATTAGCTTATATCTCAAAGTTTCTCAACCTTTCCACAATCTCAGACCACTAAATACATCTACAGAAAATGTAAGGGTCGTCCAATTTTTTTTAAAAAAAAACAATACTACTTTCCTCCTCACATATTTTTTTTCTTTTGAAACATGAAGGTTCACACATTTCAGTGATTAAGTTCATGACTAAAGTTACAGTTATGTACATCTTCCCAACCCCTCCATTAAAAAAAAATGTTTTTAAACTAAATCTTGCATTTTTAAAAAATAAAATAAAATTAACCATTTATTTATCATTTAAATAGATTCTTCATGCTATATACCAGTGATGGTGAACCTTTTTGGCACCAAATGCCAAAAAGGGAGCGCGTGTATATCTGGGCTGCAACTCGGAAGATGAGCTGCCCACGGCACATGTGCGTGCCCGAAAATGAACTTCCGGTTTCAGCCAGCTACTTTTCTGGGTTTGCTCACCCAGAAAATGGAAGACCAGCTCTTCTAGTTTCCAGCACTAAGATATTGTGAAAATGTCCAAGATTCCAACAAATCTTAATACAAAACATTAATAAATATGGAAACTAAACGGGGGATAGATGTTTAAATAAAACGACTACAAGTATTAAAACTATTTGATGAGAACAAAATAAAAGAAATAGAATAAAAGAAAGTCAAGAGCTCATTAAAGAGTTGTCCCTCTGTTGTCATCCTGAAGGCCTCCATTAAGTGTAGCACTTGAAATCATCAATGAGAATTCATTGGCCTTGTCATTTTCAGTGACAAATGTTTTCCTTTTTCTTTCTCTCAACTCAAAAACTTTTTGTGAGGATCTTTCCTCTTGCAGTTACCAGCTTGTATTCACAGCACATAACATGCTAAAAAGAGGTACACAAAACAACAAAAGTTTCATCACATTCACAATTTTGTAACATGTTTCAAGCAGTGGTGGGATTCAAATAATTTAACAACCGGTTCTCTGCCCTAATGATTTCTTTCATCAACCAGTTCACCAAATTGCTCAGAAAGTTAACAACCGGTTCTCCCGAAGTGGTGCAAACTGGCTGAATCCCACCACTGGTTTCAAGGCTCATTTGAGGGCAAAAGCTTTGGTTTTCAGTCATTCCCTCTGAAAAGAACAATATTGTTGCCTTGTATTTTGTATAACTAAATTTCAT
This sequence comes from Pantherophis guttatus, assembly GCF_059756535.1. Taxonomy (NCBI): domain Eukaryota; kingdom Metazoa; phylum Chordata; class Lepidosauria; order Squamata; family Colubridae; genus Pantherophis; species Pantherophis guttatus. The sequence continues at coordinate 72,860,495 of NC_142068.1, read as the reverse complement.
GTATTTAATGTCCCTATTTATTCCCCACATAGCTAATGCTCCATTAGTACTTATTCCAAAACTTCCTTTCTTTTCATGAAGAAGGACCAGAAGTCTCCCAGCACATGCTTGTATCAATAAATAAGAATACTTGTACCTTAGTGGTGGGTTGCTCCCGGTTCGCCCAATCTGGTAGCGGCGGTGGGGGAGGCTCCACTCACCCACTTGGATGCTTCTGCACATGCACAGAAGCGTTGCATGCATGCATGAGTGCGCAAGCACCCACGAATGAACCAGTAGAGATGGATTTTGAAACCTACCCCTTTGTAGCTCATGGTTGAAATGAGGGGTCCTTGCTCTCTGAGCTTGGTGGTTTTCTTGCAGACATTTTGTTACCCAAACCAGGCAATATCTTCAGTGCTATAAGGAGTGGGGTTTGATCTCAGTGGCTTACCCTGTCAGTATTTTGGTGGCCAACAGTAAACAGCCCAACCAAAGAACCTCTAAGAGTACCCTCCCCCATGTATAGAGCACATATAAGTCAAGGGCTGATTCACTTTTTCCCTGATAATTGTTTCATCCAACTATAATTCAGTTCCAAATTGCTCCTTTATGGACAATGATCCATCATGGATTTTTTTATGACTTTGCAAAGTGTCATTCTAGAAGGGAATTTTGACAATAGCTTCTACTATATAGAATTTGTCATCAACCTAGCAGCTTACCTTTCAACAATGGTGTGATTTTAGCTGTTTTTTCCAACACCTCTATTGCTTTCTTTCTTGGCAAGAATAGCCATTTCTTTCAAATTGGAACAGATTGTTTTGCAGTTGTTCTAAGCAAAAAAAAAATCTCTGTTGATTTTATTTAAAAATGTCTCAAAAGTTCTGAAGGCTGGTAATGTTTCATAAAATTAAATGAACAAGAGGGCTAAAAGAGGGCTAAAAAAAATCAAATTTTTAGATATTCATTGTTAGACTTCCCATCCGCACTGTTTCTTTTTGGTTACTTCTATGAAATTACAGTTCCATTCAACACAGCACACACAGATTCACTGTCAGTAACACAGCACACACAGATTCACTGTCAGTAACTCCACCTGAAACCTGTTCTCTGTTGTCAGTTTTCTGAATTTCAGTACTTATATTTTCAGTTGAATGCTTCAGTGAACTCGTTTTCAGCCACTGATCCTTTTTTTGTGAGCCAGTCACAACAATTTCTGTTTTTGGTCTGGCCAGCTGTCTGTCAGTGAAGGTACAGCTAAGGGAATGAGGCAGATGATCATTGTTGCACATGGGGAAATGGGGTTGAGGAGGGAGGCATGGAGGACTTCAGTGGAACATGGTATGACTGCACAAATCTGCTGGTGCACTTCAATGGAAAATCTTTAGTGACTTTCCAGTAAATCTTTACTGAATTCAATACATTAGTCTGATTATCATTGCTGAAAGTCATTGATTGAGCTGAGTTTATATTATCAATAGCTAATCAAGATTCACAATAAAGTGGCCTCCTCCCAGACCATCATATCAATCAAGCTTAGATAAAAATATCTTTTTTAAGTAAGTAAGTAAAAATCAAATTCACTCCAGCCTTTCCTTTCCAGTAGGAGGTGTCTTAATTCTCTGGCAGACTTTGTTTCCGGATCTAGGTCATAATTAATAAATTGATAATTACTTGTGTTAAATGTTGCTATCTATCTATCTATTTTATTGATGAATAAAATGATAAAATATATAGAAATCACTATGACAAATGTAAATTGTATGTTGTTTCAAAGTAATTATGTCAAGAAATGGAACAAAGTTAAAAAGATATGTTAAGACAAGAGAAACTACAACTAGTTGCGTCATCAGATAATCGCCCGGCCACCCTGTTTAGGGTGACCCGCTCCCTGCTCCACCAGGAAGCGCGGGAGGACCCCTTGGAGGGGAGAGCCGAGGATTTTGTTCAATATCTGTATGACAAAATCACTCAGATTCGGGCAGGTCTGGACTCTGACGGGATAGATCCAGCGAGGGTGACGGAGACAGGTCTTGAGACTGTTATCTGGGATGAGTTTGATCCTGTGACCCCAGATGACGTGGACAGGATTCTGGGTAGATTGAACGCGACCACATGTTTGTTGGACCCGTGTCCCTCCTGGTTAGTGCTGGCTTCCCGGGAGGTGACGCGAGGCTGGCTCCAGGGGATTATAAATGCTTCGTTGGGTGAGGGTGTCTTTCCCGCCGCCTTGAAAGAGGCGGTGGTGAGGCCTCTCCTCAAGAAGCCTTCCCTGGACCCGGCAGTATTGGCTAATTATCGTCCAGTCTCCAACCTTTGCTTCGTTGCGAAGGTTGTTGAGAGTGTGGTTGCGCGACAGCTACCCCAGTACCTGGATGAAGCGTCGTATCTAGATCCATTCCAGTCGGGCTTCAGGCCTGGGTACAGCACGGAAACGGCATTGGTCGCGTTGGTTGATGATCTCTGGAGGGCTTGGGACAGGGGTTGTTCCTCTGTCCTGGTCCTGTTAGACCTCTCAGCGGCTTTTGATACCATCGACCATGGTATCATGCTGCACCGGCTGGAAGGGTTGGGGGTGGGAGGCACCGTTTTACGGTGGTTCTCCTCCTTTCTCTCTGACCGGTCGCAGTCTGTGTTGACAGGGGGGCAGAGATCGACCCCGAGGCCCCTTATATGTGGGGTGCCGCAGGGATCGGTTCTCTCGCCCCTTCTGTTCAACATTTATGTAAAGCCGCTGGGCGAGATCATCCGTGGTTTCGGGGTGAAGTACCATCTGTACGCTGATGACACCCAGCTGTACATCTCCACCCCGGACCACCCCAACGATGCCCTTGAAGTGATGTCCCAGTGCCTGGAGGCCGTGCGGATCTGGATGGGGAGAAACGGGCTCAGGCTCAACCCATCCAAGACCGAGTGGCTGTGGTTTCCGACGTCCCGATATAGTCAGCTGGCACCATCGCTGGCTATTGGGGGCGAATCATTGGCCCCCACGGAAAGGGCTCGTAACTTGGGCGTCCTCCTGGACTCACGGCTGTCTTTAGAAGAGCACTTGACGGCCGTGACCGGGAGGATTTTTCATCAGGTTCGCCTGATTCGCCAGTTGCGTCCCTTTCTAGATCGGGACTCGTTACGCACAGTCACTCATGCCCTCGTCACCTCTCGTCTGGACTATTGTAATGCTCTCTACATGGGGCTCCCCTTGAGGTGCACCCGGAGGCTCCAACTGGCGCAGAGTGCGGCCGCGCGGGTGGTTATGGGAGCAACATGGAGCTCCCATGTAACACCTCTCCTGCGCGAGCTGCACTGGCTCCCGGTGGTCTTCCGGGTGCGCTTCAAGGTTCTGGTTACCACCTTTAAAGCGCTCCATGGCTTGGGACCTGGTTACTTACGGGACCGCCTACTACCATCAACAGCCTCCCACCGACCAGTACGCTCCCACAGAGAGGGGCTCCTCCAGGTGCCGTCGGCCAAACAATGTCGGCTGTCGGCCCGTAGGGGGAGAGCCTTCTCTGTGGGGGCACCGACGATCTGGAATGAGCTCCCCCCAGAGATACGGAGGATTCCGGATCTGCGCACCTTCCGCCGCGAGTTGAAGACGCTTTTGTTTCATCAAGCTGGCCTCGCCTAAATCTTCTCCCTTTTAAAGTGTAAATTCTAAATTTTTAATGGATTTTAAAATATGGGTATTTTAAATTGGGTATTAATTCAGCCAAATTTATTTAATTCATTTTATTCGATTTTAAATTTTGTATATCTATGTGTTTTATTTCATGGCTGTGCACCGCCCTGAGTCCTTCGGGAGTAGGGCGGTATAGAAATTCAATAAATAAATAAATAAATAATAAATAAACTATCATTGCTGGGGAGAAATTATATATTAAAAATGAATGTTTTTTTAAATTATTATTTTTTCCGGACATGTGTTTTCACCACTGAAAACACTATTTACATGGTATCAGAATCCTATATATAAATTTGTGCTGCAGGAGGAAAAATCCACAAGTTAAACAAAAAGTGTTATAATATACAAAGGAAAGAGGAAGATAGATTTACCTGACCTGAAATTGAAGCTTATTGGTTTGGATGAACAAGTGGATGCTACTGAGAAACAAAAGACTTTTGGAATTAAAAGGATGTAAGAGTTGCATGGCATGGATGTTTCTGGTACAATAAAGTCAAGGGTAATGTTGCAGGATCCAATCTGGGTCGATCACCGGGATCAGAGCCTTCCAAGCTTTCAGACTTGTGTAAAACCCATCCTCAGGGAACTTCTCTCTAGCAAAATGAATGCTTTGGCTATTCTATGTGTAGTATTTATGTGGTGCCTGGTTGTATGTAGCTAGGGAGAAATTCCCTGAGGATGGGCTCCAGCATGAGTCTGAAAGTTTGGAAGACTAAACCTCTGGCCTGGTGACTGACCCACATTGGATCCTGCTACATTATTCTGGGACATGTATATTTATATTTGTATATGTATATTTGCCTTTATTCGTCAAGAGTAATGTGAATTTTTTAAAAAAAGCATTGTTAGATGTGCCATAATGAGAATATGGAGCAAATAGAAACCAGCACATGAAGCATTTTATAGATGAGAAATAATATGCAAGTGCTATAGCTCCAGCTACACTAGCAATAGCAATAGCACTTAGACTTATATACTGCTTCACAGTGCTTTGCAGCCCTCTCTAAACATTTCGTAGAGTCAGCTTATTGCCCCCAACAATATCAGAAGGATGGAAGGCTGAGTCAACCTTGAGGCTGGTAAGATTTGAACTGCCAAATTTCAGGCAGCTGGCATAATTAACTACCACAGTTTATAGAGAACCCGGACCTTTCAATATCTGTATTAAGAGCCTGTAGTACAGTGGACTAAAGCACTGTTATTAACAGATTAACATCTGCTGCTTGCAATTACTGCAAGTTCAAATCTCGCCAGGCTCAAGGTTGACTCAGCCTTCCATCCTTTCAAAGGTAGGTGAAATGAGGACCCAGATTGTGGGGGCAATAAGCTGACTTTGTACAAATATACAAAAGTATGAAGGCTATTGCTTAACGCACTGTAAGCCGCCCTGAGTCTCCGGAGGAGGGCGGCATATAAATTAAAGCAAAAAATAAAAATAAAAATAAAAAATTTGAGCTGCAATTATTGTTCAGGACAACAAACACATAAAATTTCAGCCCCATTCTAAAGATAAATATATGTTCCCAAAGCTAAAGGAAGTATATTGTAATTAAAAAAGAGATGACTTCACGGTCTTCATAGGTTTCATATTACTTTGATAATCACTCTTTCAATGAATGGAATTTTATTGCTTTGTCTGATGAACACCTGTACTTTCTGAATGACAGCCTAACTTTCCAATCTTTTTTACAAATCACATTGCAGAAGCAACATTATTTAATACACAAATCAAACAAATGAGAAAAAAAAAGTCATATGATAACCTATATGGAAGAAAAGACTATACACCCTGGCCATTTTTCAGTACTTACAGCAATGAAATTGAATTGGATGTTTTTATGTAACGTGCTAGGAGAATGGAAATAATTGCTACTGTTCAGAGGTATGGAAAATGGTTTAAATATGGAATGTTTTGAGCTCAAAAAATGTGTTTGTGGTAGGAGATGAGCAGACTGAGCTCAAGGCAGGGGTCAAACACACATTGCGCCCATAAGAGATTTAAGTCCAGCCCACTTTGAATTCCTTCTGTCCTTATCTATGACCCATTTCCATTGACCATTAGTGGTTCAGATTCTGTTCTGCCCCATCTCCGGATTTCCGAGGAAACTGACACACACCAACGATCCTTATCAAATTTATTAAGTAGCAAGAATAAACAAGACCGGCAAAGGTTGGCAACCACCCCAGAAAGCAAGATATGATAAACCAAAATACTCTGATTATAAATACGAGTTGTTTCCAGCAAAAAAGCACTAGCTGCGTGCAACTTAAATAGGCTAAGGGAGTGGCCAATTATCCTCAAGCCCTACTCTCGAGTAGACCTCCTCCTCCTGAGTAGCCACTCCTGCCTTTTGGCAGCCCTGCGTGCACAAACATTGAGGAGAGGCTCCTCCACTTCACTCTCTCCACTTGAAGAAACCTCTGGAGGTTCTGAAGGCCCTGGCTGAGTCTCTGCCTCTGGCACCATATCCTCTCCAGCCTCCTCGCTGTCTGACGCGAGCACTGGCTGCGCAGGTTGCTGGCGTGACATCACACCAGCCTCCTCTTCATCAGGATCAGCCACGATCTGCGCAGGCTGCTGGCGGGCCACAACAGATTCATATAGAGCAGGAATATCAAACTTGATTTCATTGAGGGCTGCATCAGAGTTTTGTTTGACCTCGGGGGCAGGGGTGAAATCTAGCAGATTCTGACAGGTTCTGGAGAACCGGTAGCAGAAATTTTGAGCAGTTCGGAGAACCAGTAGCAGAAATTTTGAGTAGTTCGGAGAACTGGCAAATACCACCTCTGGCTGGTCCCAGAGTGGGGTGGGAATGGAGATTTTGCAATATCCTCCCCCCAGGAGTGTGGTGGGAATGGAGATTTTGCAATATCCTTCCCCTGCCACACCCTCTAAGCCACACCATTCCCACCAAGTCACTCCCACAGAACCGGTAGTAAAAAAATTTGGATTTCACCACTGCTCAGGGGTGTGCGGCCAGCGGGACATGGCCATCTCAACATAATTTGTGTTGGGAGCACCTTTTGGGGGCTGGGCGGGGCTGGGGAGATCCTTCTGCAGCCCTCTGCCAGAGAAAACGGAGCTCCTGGCCCTCCCAGGCTCCATTTTTGCTGGCAGAAACACCGTGGGCTGGTCCTTCGCTTTTCCAGGGGAGCCCCATGGGCCAGATCTAAGCACCCTTGAGTTTGATATCCCTGTTATAGAGATCTTACAGCTTTCAATGAATCTTTATACTCATTTGACCTGCCTCAATCTCCTGATTTCCCCGGGATTTGACAGTTTGGGGGGGGGGAAGGATTATCAGCATAGGAGAAAGAATTCAAAGTCATCTGAAACGATCTGAATGAAATGTAGTTGGATTGATTGGTATTGATTTGTTTGGACATGTGGGGAATTGATAATGTCCCTAGATTTTTGGGGGGTCTGGATTATTTAGGGTGATTCAGAGAGTATTTGAGAGCAAAGCATCACAAACATAATGAAGACACGTGGACATTTAAGGAGCTATTTTTGGTCTTGTTGCTGTTGGTGAATTACTTATGACAACCAGGAATTGCTACAAAGGATCTACTATTGGATTGTGCTTCAGAAATAACAATTCTGCTGCTGGAGCTATGGAGAATTGCTGCTTGATTGCTTCTGAGGCAACCTCCAACCCATCAATACTGTCTTATTCCTGCCTACTACTTTGGGGGCTTATTTCAGTTTTAAACCAGTATAACGGCAATATTGAAGTAAAAGAGAATGATTTTATCTTCCTCATTTCTCACTATTCACTACTTTTTTAATTTGAAAAGAACATACATAATTAATTACAATATATGACAATTTATCTAGGGCGATAATAATAATCTATCCAATTATGTTAATCTATTGTGATTTATGATAACGTATTACAATTTAGGACACTATATCCAGGGTGATAATCAAAATTTATTATAAATGTAATTTTTTTTTATTGAAGTCATCAACCAACGTAAGATAATTTTTAAATAGACACTTGCCTTATAGTGTTGCCTGCCCCTTTCTCACCTTAGAGGTAACTAGAGACATCAAAGCTATTTCCTGACTCAAACAAGTCAAAAAAAGGAAAAGTATACTTAATGGAGGTGGAAGACAGATCAAAGTCTGACAGAGTTTGAGAGGATTCTGCAATGAGGCTTAATTTGAGTAAAATGTCAACTTCTTCTGTGCAGCAATGATTCTGTTCAGCCCAAGGAACCAATACCGTAAGATTAGTTTCTTTATTGTTGCTCATCTCTAGGCAGAAATATCACCAGACTAAAACACCTTGTTTAGAATATGGTAGAACAGAATATTCTGTATACATCTGTATAACTACTAGTATACATATCAGGGGTGAAATCCGGCAGGTTCTTACAGATTCTGGAGAACCGGTAGTTGAAATTTTGAGCAGTTCAGAGAACCGGCAAATACCACCTCTGGCTGGCCCCAGAGCGGGGTGGGAATGGAGGTTTTGCAATATCCTTCCCCCAGGAGTGGGGATTTTGCAGAATCCTTCCCCTGGAGTGGGGTGGGAATGGAGATTTTGCAGTATCCTTCCCCTGCCATGCCCACCAAGCTATGCCCACCAAGCCACACTACGCTCACCAAGCCACGCCCACAGAACCGGTAGTAGAAAAATTTGGATTTCACCACTGCTACATATACTACTATGAACTGTTGAGGGAGGTGTGTCTACTTTCACTCTTTTGTTGCACATCAAAAATTCCAAGTTTCTTTGTGCCTTTGCTCCCTACCTCTAGCAATTCTGGCCTACAATCCGCCACAGATACTTGAAAACTAGCATCATGGCAGGTAATACTGATGACGTATCTAGGACTATGAGAACTTTATGCCTTCCCTTGGCATAAATGTAGAGAAAACTAGTTCTGACCCAGGCAATCACCTCAACTCAGGCTTTAAGGGTAAGAATTTATTTTATTTTATTTTATTTATTTTGTCGAGTATATATTAGATAATATATATAAGTATGTTGTGGTCCGCCAGCAGCCTGCGGAGCTGGCAGCAGAGTCGGACAGCGATGAGGCTGAGGAAGAACATCAGCCAGTCCTGGAGGCTGGGGAAGGCCCAGATGAGGGCTCTGCGTCAGAGGCAGAGATGGGGCCAGGGCCATCAGGGAGTGAGGTGTGGACTCCAGAACCTCCAGAGACTGATAGGAGTGAGGCAGAGGAACAGAGAAGCCTGTTCCTAATGTATGTATGAGAAGAGCTGCCAGAAGACAAGAGCAGCTCAAGCAAAGAGAACAACTCAGGAGTAGGGCCAAGAGATGATTGGCCCCTCCCATAAGGTTTAAAACAGACCAGCAATGGTGCTTGGGCTTTGCTGGAAAACAACGTTGGTAGCTTCGTCTTCTTCTTCGCCTACGTCTTGTATTTATTTTTTGTATCTGTGACTTCTGAACCAGTGGTGGGTTCCTCCCGGTTCGGCCCGGTTCGGCCAAGCCGGTAGCAGTGACGATATGACATCACTGCAGTTTGCCTAATTGGACAAGGTTTGCGATAGGACTGAAAATTTGTGTTGGGAGGAATTTGCTTTAATTTAGTTGAACGATGCTGGGAATGAAGTAATTCTCAGTTGTTCGAATAAAGTTTGTTTGTTTTTTCACTGACTGATTTTCCTACTACTTACTTGGGCCTGGGTCACAACAAGTATAAGCATGAATTGAATACATAATATGAATACAATTAAAGGGAAATTAGGACAGGGACGGTAGGCACACTGATGCTCTTATGCACGCCCCTTACAGACCTCTTAGGAATGGGGTGAGGTCAACAGTAGACAGTTTTAGGTTAAAGCTTTGAGGGTTTTGGGATGAGACCACAGAGTCTGATAGTGCATTCCAGGCATTAACAGCTCTGTTACTGAAGTCATATTTTCTGCAATCAAGTGTGGAGAAGTTCACTTTAAGTTTGAATCTATTGTGTGCTCGTGTATTGTTGTGGAAGGAGGTGCCTTCTAAAACTCAACTAGGGGTAGTCTGATCAAAGATCCCAGAAAACCACCTACCATCATCAAATCAGCTACATCAAAGGTCTAATTAAGGTATGGAGATTTTTGTATTTTGAGTTAGAAGACCAATGCTATGCTGTTTGAAACTATTAAGAAAGCAGTATAGCGAAGGAAATGTCTTTCAACCTTAAAGGTAGCTTAATGAATCACAACACAATTTTTTCAACAAATAGTTATCCATCTTTGGCTGATAATAAAAATCTGGGTTTTAGAGATGAAATTATTTACTTCTTTTTCCTTTAGCTCTAAGTGTCTCCTTTATATGTCACTAAATGTATTTACAGTATAAGAAATTCATTAAATTTGGTGAGTTACAAATTTTCACAGTCAGCCACAAATAAACACTAATGGAACTTGTATTAGAACAGTATAGGCTGAAGGATTATCCAGCCCATCTATTTTCCTGGAATAATTCATTAAGAAATGTGTGTCCTGCTGAAAATTTAATAAATATAATAATATTTGCATCTTCGAGTTTTCTATTTACCACATTCTAAACAAATATTCTTCTATTACCATTTTTCTTCTGCTTATTAAACCTCTGGCATAAACACACCATAACTATTTTTAGAAAATGCCAATCACATTGTTTCAGTCAATTTAGGGTTTTTTTGTTTTTTGTTTTGTTCTTTTTAAAAACTTGAATTTTTAATATATGGCCTACATTTTTGCACAGCTTAAAACTATAGTTCAATACATTATTGATGCATGATTTTTAAATATTTGTGAAAACTTTTTCCTCAAGAATTCAGCCAAATGCAATTTTAAGATTAAAGCATATGGTATTAAACAAAAATAAAACGAATCAACAAACAATTTGGACAAGTGGGAAATTACTTCATGAATTCTTAAAATAACATTTACAGTATCTTAAGGATAGAAACTTGGTGCCTTCTAGACACTTTGGATTTAAATTCCTATAATTTCAGCACAAGAAAGAATACAATAATGTAATAATGTCTGGAAGGCACTATATTTCTGATTCTTCTGTTAACTTAAAGGACAAAAGAAAGATTTAAAAAGCAATAAAACATCTCTAGTGATGGGATTCAAATAATTTAACAATCTGTTCTCTGCCTAATGACCGGCTTGGTGGGCGTGGCCAGGGTGTGTGACAGGCAGCACTCAGCCTCCTGCACACTGGGAGCAAAAACGGGCCGCTGGGGAGAGCAGCGCCTCCCCACACCCCATTTTGGGCCTAGGAGATCTCCATGTATTTATCTGGGAGCCAAAATGGGGCACGTGGGGACTCCTGGAAGGGGTGGGGAGGGGAGGGGCAGAGACAGCCACCAATTTAACTACTGGTTCACCCAAACCATCATGAACCGGCTGAATCCCACCACTGCAAAAAGCATACCAAAAAAATTGAGTTGCATTTAGCAAATTTGCACATTGACAAAATTTCCATCTGTCACTTGTAAAAAGCCATGGTGCTTTGATCCACATGCTACCCTTATACATTATGATAGCCTAGGTTCTTGGAAAGAGGTGGATGTGTATGAAGGCCAAACACCAAACAGAAGTAGAACAACCATGGCAAAAGAAAGCAAATATAGTACTAATATTGCTCCTTGGGTGCAATGCCAAAACATCTGGAATATCATTTTAACACCATCAGCATTAACAAAATGAATATCAGTCAATTGCAAAAGCCGGTTGGAACAGTACACATTTTGTGACAATAACTTTAACATGATCAAACAACAACATCTACCTATCCCAGGTCCTTGACAAAGAATCAGTGTGGATAAAAATGCTAAAATTCAGGCTAATATTCTAGGTGACTATAAACATAGCATAGCATAGCATAGCATAAGTATATACAACAACAACAACAACAACAACAACAACAACAACAGTAGCCTTGGTAGTATAGGGGTTTAAGGCACCCTGTTATTAAGCTACTTATTAAGACCAGCTGCCTGCAATTACTGCAGGGTTCGAATCTCGCCAAGGCTCAAGGTTGACTCAGCCTTCCATCCTTTCTAAGGTAGGTAAACTGAGGACCCAGTTGTGGGGGCAATAAGCTGACTTTGTATAAAATATACAAAAGGATGAAGGCTATTGCTTAGCGCATTGTAAGCCGCCCTGAGTCTTCGGAGAAGGGCGGCATATAAATCGAATTAAAAAAAAACAACAATAGTAGTAGTAGTAGTAGTAGTAGTAATAATAGTAGTAGTAGTAGAACATATTATACTGTGCAAAACCCATCCAGCAAGTTTTTGGGTTTCAGTCCTATCAATCAGGTCTGCCTACATTGTACATAACGTTCCACATAAAGTGAGCAATTTAAACTGACACTAAGTCCACATTCAAAAGATGCTGTATGTTCCAAATACAGATCAATTTCCCCTTTCCCTATTCATCCTATAATAATTTTACCTATGAAAAATACAAAGATGCTATTGAGGAATCTGTGTCTTAATTTATTTCTGTACTATATATTCTAATAGTGGCTCTCAGCTAGAAGTCCTTGTCAACCATTTTTGCTTGCCTAGCAATACCAGGGACCTTCTATATGAAAAAAGGACCGTAATATATAGTCACTCCAAACTTCTATTTCATAAGCTGTTATGTGTTAGTAGAAACTAATACCGCATATATATATGTCAACATGAAGCTCTCAGTAAGAACAATAATGAGCAGAAAATCTAGCTTAGAGATTCTGTCAAAGAGCCTGGTTTAGCTCAAGAGACAGAAGCTCTGTAATTTAACACCAGCTGTCTGCAATTAAAAAGTAAGATCGAATCTTGCCAGGTGCAAGGTTGACTCAGCCTTCCATCCTTTCTAAGGTAGGTAAATTGAGGACCCAGTTTGTGGGGGCAATAAGCTGACTTTGTATAAAATATACAAAAGTATGAAGGCTATTGCTTAACGCACTGTAAACTGCCCTGAGTCTCCAGAAAAGGGCGGCATATAAATCGAATTAAAAAAAAAAGTCTAATAGAAGTCCTTCTATTTATGGAAAAATAGACTAGAAAAAAAGCTATTTTATGTTATTCAGACCATTAACAAAGATTAGTCTTTCCAGGAAATACTGGATGTGGTGAGACTTCTATCATTATAATTTTAAGTGAGAATCTTGAAGCTACTATCTGAATATATCTGGAAAGTGCCAGGTTGAGCAGGACTGAAATAGAAACAGAGGGAGGGACATTGTTGATAATATTACCTAGTTGGGTAGCGCAAGCAAACACCCACGCTCAGGAAGCACCAAGGACCATATAGCCTCCTCTTCCCTCTTCTCTTTCTTCTCCACTTCATAAATCCCACTCCCTTCTAAGACTAATGATATTACCTAGTTTGGTAATGAAATGTCTACAAGAAAACAACCAAGCTCAGAAAGCACCAAAGACCTCACAGTTTAACACAAAGCTAGAAATATTCTCTTTAAAACCTTCTCTTTAAAAAAAAAAAAAATGGAACAAAGACCATACCTCATTATCCAGTTGTGAGAGGTTTTGTTTTTATTATTTAGTCATTATGTCATTAATGGGAAAAAATAGCAATTGTTTAAAAAGATAATCAGATGTTTAATATCATGGATGTCTACTCTAACCCAGAATTTTTCAAAATCTGTTTGTAGTACTATAGATTCTATGAGAACTTCGGGCAAAAGAGAAAGAAAATTTCTACCAGTTTTCTGTCACTAGTGCTTTGCCTCTTGTTTAGGGATTCCAAGTTTTTTTTTTTTTTTAATTAACAGGTTTCACAGCCTGTACAAGTTTGAAAACCCCTGCCCTGAACCATTACATTCATCTTGCTAATATTTCAGGTCATATAAGTAAAGATGGCAGGTCTTTTCATTAATCTTGAAATAAGTTCTCTATATTTTACAGAGTAGATAGTTTATCATACATCCTTAACAAGCCAGCAAAGTAACTGTCTCTCATACCTTCAGCAATGGATAATCAAATAAATATCAAGACTGATCGATTGCAAGATAACAACTGTAAATTCTACAAGCGGGAAAAGCAATTTGAATATTGTTTTGATTAGAAAGTCAGCTCACTAGGGGGAAAAAAAAGAACTTGAGCAAATCATATCTGTCTGCTTTTGGATATATAAAATTAGAAGACAGTCGCTGAATTCACATGTATAACAGCAACTTAAATTCCAGGCTGATCTCGACTTATTATTAACAAGCTGCTCAAGTTCATACTTGTTTCTGCCCCCCATTTTCATTTAAATAGAGATACTTGTGTTATTATCAGGCATTCCTCCTGCTCTGTTGCTCTCTAATAAATCAGAATTCATAAACTGTTGTTAGTTGCGAAGTCGTGGCCCAACCCATCGCAGCCCCATGGACAACATTCCTCCAGGCCTTCCTGTCCTCTACCATCCTCTGGAGTCCATTTAAGCTCATGCTGATTGCTTCAGTGACTCCATCCAGTCGCCTCATTCTCTGTCGTTCCATTCTTCTTTTGCCCTCAATCTTTCCCAGCATTAGGCTCTTCTTCAGTGAGTCCTTCCTTCTCATTAGGTGGCCAAAGCATTTGAGTTTCATCTTCAGGATCTGGCCTTCTAAAGAGCAGTCAGGGTTGATCTCCTCTAGGACTGACCTGTTTGATTGCCTTGCGGTCCAAGGGACTCGCAGGAGTCTTCTCCAGCATCATAGTTCAAAGGCCTCAATTCTTTGGCGTTCAGCCTTTCTTATAGTCCAACTTTCACAGCCATACATTGCAACTGGGAAAACCATAGCCTTGACTATACGCACTTCGGTTGGCAGGGTAATGTCTCTGCTTTTTAGTATGTTGTCTAGATTTGCCATAGCTTTCCTCCCCTGGAGCAAGCGTTTTTTAATTTCTTGGCTGCAGTCCCCATCTGCGGTGATTTTGGAGCCCAGGAAAATTCATAAGCTAGTCACGAACTATTCATTTGCAACACCTGGGCTGATTGAGTATAAATAACCAGTATCTGCATTCTCTCCAACTCTGTTAATCTGTTAATATTTCAGTGTTTGTTTGTTCATATTAACACAGAGAACCAACGGAGTGGATTGCTTATATGTACCAGATCACGCCTTGTCTCTAGTAAAGAAGCAAAAGCTAGGAATCCTTAAACCCACAGAGTTTAAATCCTAGCTATCAGACCTTATTTATCCTAGCTAAATTTTGCAGAATCTTAAAGTTCACTAGTGTTTTTTTATGTTAGAACAGAAACTTTCTCATTTTCACTTTAAAAGCCATGATTTCAGTGAGGAGACAGTCTCTACATTGATAGTGGTGATGTTTGCAGCTGGTTTATGTGCATAATAGTCTATAGAATCTATACTGATCTGGAAATTGCTTCTTACTTTGTGGTTCAAGAAGTGGCAGGGTTATTTTTCTTTCTTTTTGTGAACTCCAGTCCATTGCCAGGCATTGTGCTTAGCACAGCACTTGTGTTGAGTGAGGCAGCTTCAAAACAAGTTTTTGGTGCCTATGCATTCCTGGTAACAGTTTAATTACTGCCCAAATTTTCATAATTCATATTCAAGGTTCTAGTCTCAGGAATAAGTCCATGTATTGATGATGTGATCTAATTCATTTGTTAATTTTTAAGGTACCACAAAGTTCTATATAATTTTTATTAAATGAGTCTAGAACAGCTATCTCTTTTAAAGTAGAATGAAATGATTTATTTTTTTTTAAAAAAAAGCTGTTTGGAAAAAGGCACAGGTTTAATTAGCCTTATTACATTCTTTGATATATATTCAGATAATACATTCTTAAAAATTGATATGAAATTATATAATCAAATACTGGCAACTTTCACAATATGTCATGAAATAAGGACAAGATTATAGCACCACCTAGCATGTAATTTTTATTTAAACAGATTATTAAGGTCTAATTGCTTGCATATCTAAGATTCAGCTATTCTGCAGTGTTTCATTTCGTTTCATTTATTTATATATCAAATTTAAAAACTGCTCAATTCATTCATGGAGTGACTCTGGGCGGTGTACAATTAAAAAAAAAAACCCATAAAAATCATATGAATATTGTATCCTATGAGAAGGTAGTTAAAACAGAATAATTAAAGATAAAAAGCTACCTGCTACCACCAATAGCCTCCCACCGGCCAGTACGCTCCCATAGAGAGGGGTTCCTCCGGGTGCCGTCGGCCAAACAATGTCGACTGGCGGCCACTAGGGGGACAGCCTTCTCTGTGGGGGCACCTATGATCTGGAACGAGCTCCCCCTGGAGATACAGAGGATCCCGGATCTGTGCACCTTCTGTCGCGCGCTTAAGACTTTTTTATTTCATCAAGCTGGCCTGGCCTAAATCTTCTCCCCTTTTTAAATGTAAATTTTAATTTGTTTTTAAATTATGGGGTATTTTAAATTTGTCTCAGCCAAATTATTTAATTCAATTTTATTCTATTTTAAATTTTTGTATTTATGTGTTTTTATTCTGTGGCTGTTCACCGCCCTGAATCCTTCGGGAGTAGAGCGGTATAGAAATCCAATAAAATCAATCAATCAATCAATCAATCAATCAATCAATGGAGGATGGACTTTCAAAATGTTAATCCACCTGAAGTTGTACCCTTCTGTAAAGCGCAGGTGAGTCAGCAAAACCAAATCTTCCGATAATTCAAATATGTTTGAATGCAACTGTATTACATACCTTAAACATTTCACTATGAGGGAAAAAAAAGGATCTGAGGCAACAAATATAATACTTTAGCAAGATTAAGTGGAATAATATGTCAAGAAATTAAACCCATTGAACAAGATTAGACACCTTACGTACATAAATTGTATCTAAAACTCAAAGGCAAGCCCTGGCAATAATTTGGCTAATAATTTGTGACATTGCTACATGAAGATGCACAAAGATTTGTGTAAAAAAATTAAAATTAAACAAGAATTTGAAGAATGTTTTTATCAATGTAGCTGTGAACTCAGATGCATCAATCAACTGTACTTCAAAGGATACATCTTGAAAACTATGTATGTTCCAGTAACAAAATTAATTTTAAAAAACTTGCTTACTGAGCATTCAAATATGAAAGGGAATAGGATATTTCACCCATCCCAAACTCCAGTATATAATTAATCTTTTATCTATTAAAACACATCTTTAAATAATGAAACTTGGGATTATTCAGTAATCAAATACGGAACATTTGAAACGTTCATTTCAAATTCTTATATACGTATAAAGCATCTGTGAATGTGTTTCCAGGCGGTTATGGCTCTTTTTGTTTCTTTGTTTATTTCTTGTTCTTTCCTTTTTTAAAAAATAATTTGGCTGTAATAGTATTTATTTTTACTTATATCTAATGCATTGATTATAAGTGTTATTGGATTTAAGAATATCATATTTACTTTTATTATATTCAATTAACGAGAACAAAATAAATTACAGCATCTTATCAAAGCATTTACCTTGTAGATCATCTAGCTGATTTGGAAAACAGACATAATCTGCCAAAAGTTCTCTGAGAAGCAGAAATCATCTGTTAATTAATATGATGTGATATGGAGAAAATATTACGCACTCATTTCTGTACATCAAACTTCTGTTGAAAAAAAAGAGAGCAATATGGATGGAGGATTAGAAAAGCATTTTTTCTAACTTTCCGGAACAATAAATTCATATGCACATGCAAATTGAGGAATCCTTAAGGCTGTTTCTATAAAAAATAAATGAAATTTTATTGAATTAAAGTATGCTTTAATAGTATTTATTTTTATTTATATCTAATGCATTGATATAAGTGTTCATGGGATTTAAGAGTTTAGTCAGTTTAGTTTAGACTAAACTGCCAGTTTAGTCTAGTGGTTAAAGCAGCAAGCTAGAAACCAAGAGACGATAAGTTTGGTCCTGCCTTAGTCATGAAAGCCAACTGGGTGACTTTGACTTTGAGCAGTCACTCTTTCTCAGTGTAAGCCCACCTTACAGGGTTGTTGTTATGAGAAAAATAGGAAGAGGAAGGTGGATAAGTTTGCCGCTTTGAGTTATTTATTTATATCCCACCTTTATTATTTTTACAAATAAATTCATGACTGCCTGGTGTAATATTTACTAAAAAAGTTTTAGAGTAGAAGTTTCATTTGGCCTATTGTAATATTTAATCTCAATTGTAATGAGTGCTGAAAATCAAGTTTTATAAGGTTTTATAAGGTTTTGGAGAAAAAGGTTGTGACTATCAATGTCTTTTCATTTAAAAGCTCATTTTCTGTGAACTTAGATTCAAAAAATCAAAGTAGTGATTTCTTTAGGAGCCTTGGTAGTACAGTGGTTTAAAGCACCCTGTTATTAAGACCAGCTGACTGCAATTATTGCATGTTCGAATCTCGCCAGGCTCAAGGTTGACTCAGCCTTCCATCCTTTCTAAGGTAGGTAAATTGAGGACCCAGTTGTGGGGGCAATAAGCTGACTTTGAATAAATATACAAAAGTATGAAGGCTATTGCTTAACACATTGTAAGCCGCCCTGAGTCTCTGGAGAACGGCGGCATATAAATCAAATTTTTTAAAAAATTGTTTCTTCCCTTTTCCATTGACATATTCTTTCAATATGTTACCTGAGGAAACATCTGCCAACCTATCTTCTTCATTTTTGTTTCGCTAATGAATATTATTCAAAGCTGGGAAATGCTCAAGGAATGCCTTCAAATTGTTTGGAGAACACTATTTTCTTATTTTAAACTTATTTTAAGAAACACAGATTTCAAGCTATTAATTTGTGTAATTGCTACCATCTTTGATAAGAGCCCATCACAGAGTTTGTGGAGTAAAAAGAAGCAGAAATAGGCAAGTAAATTCAAGAAGAAAACATTTTCAAGCTGATTATCTGAAGACATCTGCTTTAATATAATGTACTCTGGAGAAACTATATCAAAGAAGAGATCATATCTAACCAGGAAGGGAAAATCATATTAGCTTGAGATGAATTGAAATGTCCTAAATTTGAAGAGTTGGTTACACAGGATGTATCCGGGATGAAAAGTTTGGTGACAGAAGAACTACTCCAAACGAGTTCAACTGACAGACTCTCTCTTTTTCTCCCTCTCTCTCTCTCTCTCCCTCCCTCCTCTCCCCCCTCCTCTCTCTCGTGTTTATGGGAGTATATGAGAAAACAATCATCCATAATAAAATCTCAAAAGGGAAGCTAAACTCAATTTTCAAGTGGTTTGTTTTTTTGAAAAACCACTGATTTTGAATAATAAAAAAACAAACAGCTGACAAAGTACCAGAAAGTTGCCTTAGTAAAATCAATGAAGCTAACACAGCGAAATCAAAATTCAAATCAAAAGTATTTTGTATATATTAGTACTAATACAGTGATGTTTCCTTACTGTCTAAAGGATTTATGCATTCTTGCATATGTAATTACTTTGCAAATCTCAATTATCTCAGTCATATTACATGGTTTTTCTATGTGTTTTATATTCACATGTGCCATTTAAAACATCAAGCATGCTTTTAATAGTGTTTTATCAATTTAGACATGTGCATGAATAGAATATATGAATAGAAATCATCTTGACAAAATAAGGAAGCTTCACAAAAAAATTGCAGTGTTTTTACAATGGCCATATAAAGATGGAATAAAGTCATAAAATAACTGGGGGGAAAGAGAGAGAGAGAACAGCATTTCACATACACACTATTGCTTGAAATATAATACTAATTTCCAGGAAAGATGGGCATCTAAAACAGTCACGATCTCAAGGCATAGTAAGAGAAAAATTGGAGCAAATATTCAATCCATGCCTTTTAAAATCATATGACCATTTGCACATGTACAGATATGTGTTTTAATATATTTGTATTATTTATAATGTGTTTGATGATAGTCAACTTTCAAATCACAGATGCATAAAAGTAGTGGAATACACAATATGCATTTTATATTGGCACTCACAATCTACTAAAAGCACTTGTAGTATTTTAGTTTCATAGCCTCTCAGATTATAAAGGAGAAGAGTAGGAGAACTATACTTTCAGATTTGCAGGACTCTGTTCATGTATCTTTACAATAAAGTAGAATCAGCTTAGCTGGTCATGTTTCCTGTCTGGTCTACCCAGTAAATCTGAAAGCTACAAATTCTGGGAAAGAGGCCATAAAGGTTGCAGCATCCAATATTGTTAGCTATACAGAGCACATTTCAATAAAGAAGCAAAGATTTTGAGAGTCATATTTGATTGACAAGAGGCCAGAAGTAAGTCTCCTAGGCTTCTGAATAATCTGTTCAGCAATTTTCTGTAAATAGATTTATGGATCCCAGATGGGACCTCATCTCTTGAAGCCTACATGCTACCACTAGCATACAGTGTGATTACTAAATCAAATGACTATTCACATGTTTCCTGATTACTCTGCCTGTCTAAAATCCTTTTGTCTGTTTTCATTTAATATAATGCGGAATAGAAGCCGTGGAGATGGAAACCATCTTCAATATATTTGAAGTACTGATTACTTTTTTGCACAGAAGTAAAGGTTACTACAAACATCATCAAGAATAAATAAAGTTGTCAAAGTCCATTGTTTGCAGGTTCTTGGAAGCTGTCATGAAACAAAGAAAGGTTTTCTATTCCAATTACCTTCAGAATGAAGATCAAATTCCTAAAATTCAATGAAGTGTCCAATCTAATACCTCAAGTAACTGGTTTTTTTTATTAAGAAAGTTTGCTTGATCATTCATTGATTAGATATTGTATCGATATGAAGGAGATAAATGTTTGTGTGTTGAAAGGGATTTAAACCCAATTTATATAAGAGCATCTTTTGAGGGAACTGTGTAATAAAAAATAAGCCACATACTTGGTCACACACGGGCATTTTATAGCTCCTAGGCCACATCCAGCCCTTTGACTGTTCCTGTTTGGCCTGTGTGAGGTCAATTAGAAATCAAGCGTAAATAAGTGTGACGCAGGAGAAAAAGCTGAGTCAGTCCGTCTGCACAGCCACCATGTTCCTTCAGTTGGCTGGCAGCTATAGGAGGGTAGGGAGAGAAAGTGGTTTTCTGTGCCTGTGCAAGACTCACCTGGAATAGCCTGAGATGACAGTGGTCATGGAGTGAGGGGACCCAGCTCAACCACCCACTACCACCTCAGTCAAAGTGTGGCTTTCAGGGGAGTGGGCAGAGCGCAGCCAGGAGCTCCGAAAGGTGCTTTTTTTCAAGAGGCAACAGGACCTTCTGACTTTTCTTTGAAGATGTTTCGCTTCTCATCAGCTTCTCAGATGAGAAGCGAAACGTCTTCAAAGAAAAACCAAAAAGTCCAGTTGCCTCTTGAAAAAAAGCACTTTTGGGGCAACCATGACCTAGGTGACTGAGAATCTCCACAGATATTCAGCCAGGAGCTCTTACTCAACAGTTCTAGTTCCTCGTGTAGCCCCTTGGGGAAATTAATTGCACACCCCTGTACTAGTTGTTACTCTGAAACAGTATTCTTACAGAATATGTAGATGCTTATGTGAGTTTTGCAGAGCATCAACGAGTTTTTCTATGATTTTTCAAATCTCTGTATGAATTGTAGGAACATTTGTTCAAGCAAATTTGCCCAAGCAAAAGTTTTAAAGAAGAAGAAGGCATGCCTACGTAGTAACAAGACATACTGGCTAATGTTTTCTTGCTCCCATCCAGGCACACAATAAGTATGCAAAATGAGGATTCGCAATGTTTGAGAATTCATATCCATTTAGAATGAGGTTTTCCATGAGATCCAGATAGCTCCCACTCTACTTGTATTTTGAAGAGCCATGGAAATCTGGTTCTTCACTCAGGACTTTACAGAGGGTAAGTCAAACCCTTTTGGATTCTGTGGACTTATTTCCTTTCATTCTCATCCGGGGGTTTTTTTTCATCCTTGCCTCCTTTACTCTTCATTTTTGTCTATTTTTTCTTTTATTTTCTGTGTTTTTATTGGTTTTATTTGCAGTCACCCAGAAACAGTGGTGAAATTCAATTTTTCTACTACTGGTTCTGTGGGCATGGCTTGGTGGGCATGGCTTTGTGGGGGTGGCAGGGAAGGATATTGCAAAATCTCCATTCCTACCCCACTCTGGGCCCAGCCAGAGGTGGCATTTGCCGGTTCTCCAAACTACTCAAAATTTTCGCTACCGGTTCTTCAGAAGCTGTCAGAACCTGATGGATTTACCCCTGTCCAGAATCCTTGGGAGTTAGGCAGCATAACTTCATTAACACCAGTACCACCACCATTTTGTTTCAAATGTCTAAGAAATTAGTTCATTTCCTGACAGTGTCTACCTGAATGATTAATAACAATTTATTGGCAGGCCTTCCTGCCTCTGTTCATTGTCCTCTGGCTCTGATAGCCAGATGTAAAATAGCACGGTTTATGTGTTTCGACAGTATTTGAGAATCACTCCTTTATACTTGTTGGGTCTTCAGAGGCATGATCAGTTTAAATTGCTGGTACTCCCTTTCCAAGCTGTGCATGTCACATTTAAAGAATAAGAATGCTATCAGAAAAGAAGTCCCAAAATATAAACTGATATTTTTAACATATGGAAAAAGAAATTAACTTTAATTGCACAATTGAGCTGAACATGCAGGAACATGAATTTTCTAAGAACAATACTCTGCTTAGGATTCCAGTCAACTTGGGAAAAAAGTTATTTCCTATGAGGTTCAACCTCAAAGAAATTTAATAAAAGGAGACTAGATGAAAACAGTTTTAAAAAAAGAAACAATTTTTTGGCATTTTCCAGTTCAGCATTCTTTCAGGTTGCTTTAAAGAAACTTCTAAACCAGAATGTTAGTTCTATAGAAGGAAGGGCTCTGGAATTTGAGGCATTCTCTTTTATTTCTGAAATATTCCTGTAAGAAAGGAAGAAAGGAGGAAGGAAGAAAGATGGGAAAAGAAAGAGAGAGAGAGAGAGAGAGAAAGAAAGAAAGAAAGATCTAGAGATTACCAATAACTTTTATTTTAAAGAGATATTAGATAAATAATAGATAGATGATAGATAGATAGATAGATAGATAGATAGATAGATAGATAGATAGATAATGGATGGATGGATGGATGGACAGATAATAGATAAACAGAACAATAAATAACATATCTCACTAAAAAAAATTGTGCAATTGTATGACTTGGCAAAAGTATTTGGCCACCTGGTATGTGAGTGTACAGTTAGCAATTCTTAAAAATAATGAATGTAACATTTATCACCATGGGCCTCAAATTCAGAGATCATTGGGGATGGCACATAATTAATCAACCAATAATCAATCTCTAGGTATATGTTCCCTAAAAACAAGTGTTGGCTAAGTACTTGAACAAGCCATTTTCCCCACCCCTGACACCCATTTTTATTCTATTTTGGCTCTCAACAGTTCCTTAATATATGTTTCCTTAAAAAAAATCCCCAAAAGATATTTCCAGTAAACCTTATTCTCCCTTCCTTTTTGTCTATCCTTCTATTATTCCAAGCAGTATTTGTGTGACCCTAAACTCTCTCTCCAAGTTCAGACAACTGATTTCCAAACTAGCATAATACTAAAATAAAAAGGAGGATCCGGCTGTTTTAACCCGATTTCATCCAAGATACTTTAATATAACTGAAATAATAATAGTATTTTACACTGGTAAGCAGAGAGCAATTAATTGAAAACTAAGCTGCTTATTTCAATGGTACCCCCAAGCCCTCTCTCAATTGGCATTACCAGTCATTCACACATTTCTACTACTTGTTCTCAAAGAAATTTTTTTTTTCTCCCACGAGAAAATAGATAGAAATGAACAATACAAAGAAAGTAACAATATACATGAATTTGACTGGCTAACAAGCAGACTCAATTTCCTATTCTTGCCTCCCATTCTATCCCTGTTACTCATCTATTTGTTTTTTTATGGTATTGATTTCTTTTTCTAATAATTTTCATGAAACATGGGGAAAAACAGTAAGTCTCCATGTAGTATTCCACAATAAATAGTAATAACATCACTATAAATTTGACATTTTGAGTATTCTGATCATTGAGGTTTTTTTTTAAAAAAACCAGACTCTGCAATATTCAAAATAGTCTGTGAAGAAGAGTACTATACCCTACGCATTCCCAAAAAATGCATTATTTTAGTTTCTCTCATTTCCACATATTCCTTGTATATACAATATACAGGCAAAATAATTGCTTCTACACATTTTTAATATACCTCAATAAACTATGTCTATAGTATGAGGCCAATTTCATTGGTTATGTTTATTTCATACAAATAAGAAAAAGTACCTATTTTCAGCTGGAAAGCAGAACATTATAATATAATTTACTTCCAATTTAACAATTTTGCAAATCGGAATTAATGAAATAAAATGTTCACCTGCCAAAAGGCACTCTTAAACCATCTGGTCACTTACAAATAGTATTAAAATTATTTTAAAGAAAAAGAAAGTATAATTATATACCTGAAAATCTTTAAAAGTAGCTATTTTCTTCCTATAATATGTCAGTATGAATTGAACTGGGTTTTAATTGCTAGGATATTTAATTTAGAAGCTAAACAACATCACCACTTCCTAAAGCTTCTCCAAGAAGTTTCTGCAAATACTTCCAGCCAACCTTCACTGTTTTCTAACAGCAATGATCAAAACCTGTGGATATATATCACAGTGTGACTATTAGTTTTGGCTATGGCCTTAGTATAGGAAAGGTGGCAGTGAAGAGGGATAGGCTGGTAGGATGGAGGTTTTCAATCAGAATAAAGCTGGAAGGGACCTTGGAGGTTTTCTATTCCAACCCCTTGCTCAAGCAGGAAACCCTATATCATTTCAGACAAGTAGCTGTCCAGCCCTTTCTTAA
Organism: Pantherophis guttatus; assembly: GCF_059756535.1. Classification (NCBI taxonomy): domain Eukaryota; kingdom Metazoa; phylum Chordata; class Lepidosauria; order Squamata; family Colubridae; genus Pantherophis; species Pantherophis guttatus. The sequence goes on along the minus strand of NC_142068.1, from coordinate 72,836,030 downwards.
AAACTTCCAGTGATGAAGCACCTAGAACCGTGATGGTGAACCTATGACACAGGTGGCACGCGTAGCCATATCGGTGGGCATGCAAACTCAGTTCCATTTTTGGGCCTTCTGGGGTCACCAGAAGTAGAGAAACAGGATGTTTCCTGCCTCCAGAGGACCTCAGGGTAATGGGAATGGGGAAGGCTGTTTTCGCCCTCCCCAGACTCCTAGAAAGGCTCTGGAGATCAAAAAACAGGACTACTGTGCCATTGCGTGCCAGGAGTGGGGGGAGCTGTCTACCAGCCAACAAGATGCAGCAAAGTCTATGTTCTTCCCATCCTAATATGAGGACTGTCCAGCAAGACAACAGTGATCAGGATGAAGTTCACCAATAGTATTTATCAGCACTACTTGTATATAAATATCCAGGACTTACTGGCTCTGTCCTTTATACAGTAAATGGTAATAAAGACTAAGCCACTTCCAGAGATAAGCAGATCAAATTCCAAGATTGTCACAAAATGATGAAAGGAAATTTTATGAAAGCAAACACAACTAATAAAGCCTTGCCTGATATAAAAATGTATGGTAGCCTGTTGAAATTAACATTTATAAAACTAAAAAGTACAATGTGGAAGAAACATAATTCAAATGTGAATTATTATATAATTACTTAATAGAAAGACTGGGCACAATCTTAGGAAAATTAACACATCCTCACCTCACATGTAGGAAGGAGGGCTAGTAGTTATAGTAAACAAAGTCACAACAAAACACATTTTATTATTTTTATGCTGTCCCATCTCACTATCCAAAATGACTCTGGGCAGCTTACAATATTCCTTCAATATGCCCAAAATACTACCTTATGCATAGCTAAGGTGGTGGTATTTTTCTCCAAAATCTTCCTATACGCCCATTTAATGCAGTGGCTGGCTCTTCGGCTATGAAACGGAGATGAGCACCACCCCCTAGAGTTGGGAACGACTAGCACATAATTGTGAGGGGAACCTTTACCTTTAATTAGTGGGTATTTCCATAGACGTTTCTTAGAAAATTTCTGGTCCTTTCAAATTACCTTTGTCCAGATTGAATTGGCTGATAATTTTTTAGGGGACTAAAACAGTAGTTCTGAATGTCTGTTGCTGCCCTATAGCTTATTTATTTTATTATATTATTCTTTGGATTTATAACTATACTTTATTGAACTCTAAGTGGAAATTTGCTTTGAGTTCATTCTTTTTTAAAAAAAAAAATAGTCTCTGACTGCAAATAAATAAAAAGCCAGAATGATGTCCCAATAATTGGTTTTGGGCCTGTTGATGGAGTACCATCTATCAGGCAGTACCATTTGAATTTTCTCCAGTTGTGATAAGATGCTCATAGAACACAAAGCAGAATAAAAGATTAAGAATTGTTACTTCATCCTGAAAAGTTACTTCGTCAGTCTCTTTCCTGTGTTTTTTTTTGGGGGGGGGGCACTTGGAATGCCACTTGGCACGACTCACCTTTATTTTAGCAGGCAACCTGCCAGCTCTTACATTGGAGCATTGAATAAATGGAAAGGAATGTGATGGCTTCTTTTTGATGGCCTCTTATTGAGGGTAGAAGATTTGCTTAACGCCAGCCACAGTTTTCTCTTCCCGAATTGTCGACTATTCCACATACAAGCATCATTTCTCTTCACAGAGATCATGACGATATGACGTGATGAACAGATCTTTACTAGGGTCTGCCACCTGGAATTGCTGCTCATTTCCTGTGATCTCCTCCTTTCAGATTGTGAGCAAGGTCAGATGCTGGAAAGTTTTGAGCAAGTTGAAAAGAATGACAGGCGGAGACTAGATTTGAAATCATAAGCCTGTTCAATAAATGATGATGCTGACTCTATAATGCACTAATAAATTGCAGAAATGACAGTAATACCAATATCTGTTTGGTATTACTACAAGTCATAAAAGTTAAACTGTTAACATTTCTCAACCTATATTTTCAATTGAAATGTATTTCCAAAATAATGGGCAGAATTTAAATTCACCTCTTGTAATATACCTGATAGAAAACACCCAGCCTATTAACAAAAGTATCTTTGAGTGTTCACAGAACCTCTCAAGACCCTAAATGTACAAGCTATTTAAGTAATAGCTTCCTTCTAGCTACATGAGGTGTTCAAATGAAGCTACTCAGTTTGACTTCAATAAGAGGTTTTATGTGCCTAAAATATATCCATAATCAGGGCCTAATACTTCAATTTCTTGTTCTCTAGTGTCCTTTGAATGCTGAAAATAGCTTTAATTGCACCCAAGACTTCCATGGAGCACCTACAGGCATAATCTTTTCACTGCTACCATTAAGTTGGATAAAATATTTTTAAAAAATATTAATTCATTCCCTCCTGTGATTCAGTGAGGCTTTGTGGGGGAACGCATATATGAAGCCTCTTTTCCTAAATAATTGAAAACATGCCTTGCTAAAGTAGTAATTTCAAAGCCTCTTTAAAGGCATCAGACAAGACTCTATAACTTGTTTTTAGGAGTCCTTTAAGAAAAAGAATCTTTGAAGGTCTTTGCCACCATTCCATTTCTTTATGAAATAAGGAATATCTGAAGAGCCTCAGATAGCTTTATAGAATTTAATACATTTGGCCCTATTCATATTACAGGCATAATTAGATCAGGATAAGAGAATTTGCTGGGCTACCATGTCTGGCTGGCAAAAATGATGGCCATTAAAGTCTATATTTAGGCAAGGAGTCTATATCTATATCTGATAAAGATCATAACTAAATAAAGCCAAATAATCCAGCAGAGGCAGGAACGCTGTCAGCTAAGCATATCAGTGCCAGTTCTTTAGGAGAACACAGAAAGATTAAACAAGTTCTATGAGATGATAGGAAAGTCACCACCAATACTGGACGTGGGGTCCTGAAATTTTGTCCGCAAAAGACATGAGTTCAAAAATAATTCATGGTTCCTGTCCAATAATCTTGGCTCATGGTTACTCTTGTTGTTCAAGTGGGACATGGGGAAAACATATGAAGGCCTAGGACTTATTGTGTGGGACAGATAGAGATAGAAAGTGGCTATTTGATCTACTGTGTTGTTTACAGTGTGTGGACAACAGCCAAGATAAAGATGTCATTGTTGTGATTCCTAATTGTAGGGAATTCCCATACTTACAAGACAATTCCGAAAGAAAGCAGTTGTCTCAATCACCAGTAAAAACTGAAAACTTCCCAGTTAATGGATCTGACACTGAAAGGGGAGGGGGAATGCAATAGCTTTGTGTGTATATGTGTGTGTTTCTATTGTCTTTGTATATGTATTCTTAAAGTTAATAATATTAAAGAAGGAAGAACACAGAGAAAAATGATTATTGCCATCCAGTAAAGAAACAAGAATTTTAACAAAATTCCAATATATGTTTTTTTTTCAGTACTCTGATACACTAACACATTATTTTATTTAAACAGAATAAAATTAATATTTATTTTATTAAATAAAATAAGGAAAAGGAAGAAAAAAACCACATATGGATTCATATGTGTGCTGCTCATGTTGTACTGTATTTCAAAGATACAACTCTCATTATAATGCCAAGGAGGAAAAATCACAATTTATAAATTGGATGGTTATAATGCTGTATCGATAGTTCATTAGACTAAGCATATTAGATACTCAAGAATAATTAGCAGTAATATCTGAAATCAATCAGTTTAGTAATATGAATTCGAATGAATTCAGATATCCACTTTGCTTTGATTGTCTTTTCTTTTTATTTCTGAAAGGTGTTTTACTATTTGTTTTACTGATCTGTGTGCTGTTGTCTCCCAGATAAAGGAAAAATAAGAATGTGCATCAGGTTAGTCCTGGATCAGTAAAAGTTGAAACTATGGCAATTGGAAAAAAGAATAAGTAAAAAGCAATTCTGGTAAAAATTTACATATAGTAAGATAGGCCATTTAGAAGACAAATTTATTTATTTATTTATTTATTTGATAATATTTATATGCCGCCCTTCTCCTGAAGGACTTGGGGCGGCTCACAGCAATAAAACAAGACAATAAATAATGTTAAAAATCCAATTTAAAATCCCCAAATTAAAACTATAGCTCCCAAACAAATCAGAAGATTTGCTGAAAATGAACAACAGAAAATAAAAGCAGAGTATATAAAAATATAATAAACTACTCACTACATCAACAAATAGCCAGAAAAGCTAAATACTGAAAATGCCAAGGCAATATTCAATCTATGTTTTGAAATACTGTGTGGTTGTACAGTTTATATTCCACATTATCCTCTATTCCAATCTTGCTTACCTTGTATTCTAATTATTGTGATTACTGGTAACCCTGTGACATAAATCTGGAATCAGGAGTCAAAACAACAACAACAACAACAACAAATAAGGTAAAAGCAACCATATCTGACCAGTAGTGGGTTCCACTTACCTTCACTACCGGTTCGGAATTGTGAGAGTGTGTGTGCTTCGCTTGTGCGTGGCGCTTCTGCTCATGCGCAGAACCTTCTGTGCATCAGAAGCGTGATGACGTCCGGGAGAGTGGGAGGAGCCTCCCGCCGCCGCCACTACTGGTTCACCTGAACCAGGGCGAACCGGTAGAAACCCACCACTGTATCTGACAGAAGTAATGCTTTTGTATGAGCCAGGTTTCTTAGCATGGTATAAGCCTTCATTAACAGAAGACTCCCATAGAGAATCCTGAAGGACAAGAACAGATACCAGGGATATGAAATAGGAATACTTAATAAGTTGCAGAAACAAAAGTCCAAGCATCATTCTTCATTGGCCAGGCTGCTAGCGGTTATAGTTTATCAGTGTTCAAAGAACTTTCTATGCCCTGTTCTGATCTACATTAATAACCACTTAATAGTGAATGTTCCAAAGAAATAAACTGAGAAAAAAAGTTGAGTGCATACAACTATGTGTATTCTATGCATCTCAACTTTGTATTTTAGTGGGACAAAATACTGAAACATCAAATCACATTTCTTTCTCTCTTCAGGTACCATGAGAAAGCATGGAAATAGACAAGTGCAAATCATTTGGGTGACCTTTAGTGTAACTTTTCTCATTTTATTGTGAAATAGGTTCATACCCAATAAATTAGATTATTTAAGGAAACTGCTAAATGCCCTGAAATTTTCAACTGAACATTATTGCTTCAATAGACATATACACAACAACATACCCAAAACAGAAAGCGCCTATCATTTATATCAATTTATATTTTAATTTTTACCCGCGTTCCCCATTATTATGCAATTTTCTTTAACAACATTTAACCAATTTTCATGTTTTAGGTTTTTAAACCTATATAAAGAAACTTAAGTGTATAAACATACATCATATTCATATAAGGAAAAAAGCAAATAAATTCTGCTACTTCCCAGTAATCTTTAAAGCTTGAAAGTTATATGGTTTAATGAACTGTGGATTGTGGGCCAGTAACCTGTTTTTCTGATCTTCGGTTTTATTATTGCTGCAAACTACCCAGTTGTGTTTTAAAAGACAGAAGGCCATATATGGTTTTTCTTAGCATAAATAAATAAAGTTTGGTGGCACATGTTTTTCTAGCTTAAAATCAAGGGATCAAACTGTTCTTGGAGTTCACAAAAGGAAATTAATGTCTTTCAAAGCACAGAAAAATAATAAAGCATAAATCAGTTGTAAGTCTACATTCAAAACACAGCTATATCTGCACATAATTGGAAAACTCCAGTCCCCCAAGTGAACACATTTACATAATCATAATCCCAAATTTGTATTCATTCTAGAAAGTTACACACCTAATAGTAAAACCTCCCCTTTCATATGTTCAGCAGCAATTCCAATACATCAAGTGGAATCAGAGAGTTTTGCCTTATTATGTTTCTGGTTTTTCCTTTATATCTTCTGATCAGATTAGCTTCAAAGCATCATAAATCACTGGATTTGAGTGGTTGCATTTAGATGACTTGATAAGCCAAATTCTGTTCAATTCTGGATATTCACCAAGAGGTTAAGCAATAAACACGCTTTTCTCAATTTTTCAAGCTATATTGTTATACTGTAGAAAATAGATCATGATATTGTATATGGCTCTCATTAAATTGTGATATATATATAGTTGCAATGAATCAGTGGTTAACTGATACTACATTCGATGAGTAAATAATTGCAAATACATGTCAATTCATTCTAAGGGATAAAAAAGATATGTTCCTTCTCAGTAGTATGATTTGATATAACAGGTACAACTTTCAGCTTTTTGACATTACTGAAAAGCTCGGCATATAACATGCCAAAAGCCCTAATAAGCAGGTATATACAAAAGAATGAAGGCTATTGCTATAAGTGCATTGTAAGCCGTCCTGAGTCTTCGGAGAAGGGCAGCATATAAATTGAACTAATAAATAATGAAATAAATAAATGTTAGGCCATTTCAGTTTTCATATGGGAAAACAAAAGAAATGAACAGTTGTTTTACATATTTTCTGTAATACAGAAAAAGAATGTCAAGCTCTACAGAAAAGCTACCGTAATCTTATAAAACTCATGTTATTCTTCCAGACAATATCAACCATCCTTATGAGTTCCCACTGTGATATCTCGTTCTATTATATTATGTAGAATTTTATTGAATTATATATTCAATAAAAATGTTCTGGGGAAACAAGATTGGAACAATAAAATGAAGAGCTTGTCTACAATACATTCTCTCACAGTATTCAAATTTACCTGATAAACACAATATGCACTTATATTATATTCAGCATATTAAAACTGAATTCATACTTACAAGGCTCTCTCTTATCCCTCGACTAAAATACAAAAAAGTTCTTTTAAGTTCTTAAAACAATTTTTTACTCTTCCTTTATTTCCTCATAGGGCAGATGGGCATGGCTGGGTTTGCTTTTTACTATCACTTCCACTCACAGGAATTTTACAACATGAAGATTAAAATGGGCCAGGATTAAAATTCCTGTAATTCCAAGTATTAGTGATTCTCTTAACACTTTTGAAGGGCACCAGATAGATCTGTACAGGTGGTCCTCGACTTAATACCATTCATTTAGCGACCGTTCGAACTTACAATGGAACTAAAACAAACTGACTTATGAACAGTATTCACACTTATAACTATTGCAGCATCCCCCATAGTCATGTGATGAAAATTCAGGTGATTTGCAACTGGTAAGTATTTATGACACTTGCACTGTCAAGGGCTCATGTGAACACTATTTGTAACCTTCCCAGCTGGATCTTGACAAGCAAAGTCAATGAGGGAAGCTAGATTGGTTTAAAGATAGCATGATTCACTTAACAAATCCAGCAATTCACTTAACAATGGTGGGGAAAAAAATTGTTATAAAATTGGGCAAAATTCAGATAAGAACTGCCTTGCTTAGCAATGGAAACCAATTGTGGTTGCAAGTTGAGAACTATCTGTATTTAAATGAGCGCTGATCAACTTTTTTAATCAACAACTTTTCCCTGTTTTGAAAGGGGAAGAAAAAGATGTCCCCAAGTTTCCCTGGCAGGAGGGAAAATATACTCCCTGCTTCTTTTCTGATTGAATTCAGAAAGCTGTTCATATCCCTACAACTGCACTTCATAAAAATGCTGAATAAAAGAGACATAAAGATAAAGGTTCTCTTTGCACATATGTGCTAGTAGTTCCCAACTCTAGAGGGCGGTGCTCATCTCTGTTTCAAAGCCGAGACCCCAGCGCTGTCCGAAGACGTCTCCGTAGTCATGTGGTCGGCATGACTAAACACCAAAGGTGCATGGAACGCTGTTACCTTCCCACCAAAGGTGGTCCCTATTTTTCTACTTGCATTTTTTATGGCTTTCGAACTGCTAGGTTGGCAGAAGCTGGGACAAGTAATGGGGGCTCACCCCATTATGCGGCACTAGGGATTCGAACCGCTGAACTGCTGACCTTTCGATTGACAAGCTCAGGTCTTAGCCACTGAGCCACCGCATCCCCTATTAATTAAAAAAAACATTTTTAATTAAATTTTAAGAATGTTTTTTTTCCTATCGCAATCTCTCATGAAACCCTAATAACCTCTCACAAAACTTTAGACTTCCACAGTATTGCAAGTGAAAAGACTGCACTAGAAACTCCTTATTTTATATTATGCTTTTAGAACTGATTGTAGTATGACATAGTATAATTGCTGTTTTCATACTGTTGCACTTACTTATAAATACATACTTAAATAATATTACTATTCCCTTTCATTCACAAACATTCCCACTGATTTTCATGAACTCCAGTCTAATTTTAATCCCCATGCTATCACATGCAATAATTTATTAACTATAATTTGTAAATGAGCAGCTCAAATGTTCAACAAATGTTTAAATTCCCATCTATTAACCTGTTTGTTCTTTCATATAACTTCTCGTTTACTGTATTTACTTATTTATTTCTCTTTATTTACTATAGTAAATAAAGTAAGTTCAAAATCTTTACCACTTCAGAGCAGAGTTCTGAAACAGATGCCATGTTGTAAATAAATATATTGTCTTTAATAATACACCAGTTATCAATTTAAAAAGGGGTTGTTTTTTTTTACTTTCCCGTAAAATGCATGGATTTAATCAGAGGTGGGTTTCAGCAGGTTCTGACCAGTTCTGGGGAACCAGTAGTGGAAATTTTGAGTAGTTCAGAGAACCGGTAGTAAAAATTCTGACTGGCCCCAACCCCATCTATTCTCTGCCTCCTAAGTCCTAGCTGATCGGGAGGAAATGGGGATCTTGCAGTAACCTTCCCCTGGAGTGGGGTGGGAATGGAGATTTTACAGTATCCTTCCCCTGCCACATCCACCAACCCACGCCCACCAAAACAAGCCACGCCCACCAAGCCATACCCACAGAACTGGTAGTAAAAAATTCTGAAACCCATCACTGGCTTTAATGTAGGAAGAGAGATGGTCACACTCAACTTTTTTTTTTTTTTTGAAAGTTTCATTTTTAAGGGGTGTGGTTATGTGAGAAGACAGTGTACTTATTACTGATAATACCTTTAGATATTCATTGAGCAAAATAATGCAAGAAAGCCAGACAAGATAAATATTTAATTGCATAAGAAAATCTTTGAACTGAGGAATTAAAATTCATTTTAATTGAGGAAATTTAGTTCATCACATCATATCCGTTTGTTTAATTTGTCTAGATTATAACAAACCTAATGCTCTACAGTTGTAGAGCTGGAATAAATGAAAAAGGATATCGGTGTGTTTGCTTTGAAATCACTACTAATGGGAAACGTTTGCAGTTCTGCTCTTAAGACCCTCTCTTGATATTTTACACAGAACTCTACTAAAATGTAGAGTTGTAAACTATTATCCTGTTCGCCTTTCAAAAAGGCACTCAAGTCACTTGTCAACAAAAAACTACTTACAAAAAAGATGTTGAGAGCCAGACAGCTGAAGTAAGAAAAGTGGGCACCATAATATATGGCTTTTGGATGAAAGCAAGTGTTCTGACTTAGGCTCCCTTATCAAGCAGGAGGCAGGAATTATTGGCAAAGCCTCTTTTATTTACACGACTGTGAATTACATTCATTCACAGTCCGCAAGGTTTGTCCAAACAATTTTTCAAAGGAATATTTCTCAACACACTTTATCTCATTTGGCAAATTACCACGTGAATTGTTTCCAACCGCAGTACAAGGCAAGACTTGGAACAGAGTCTCTCAGAGTCACACAATGAACAAATTGTTTCCTGCAAAAGCCCCCTCCCTGTTTGCTCCTCTTTTATTTCCTATGGGAGGGGCCAATTATCTCCAAGGTGTGGCCTTACTCCAGAGTCGACCCTGCTTTCTTAATTTTTCTTGTCTTCCGGCAGCTCTGAGCATGCGCATACTGGGAACGGGCTCCAGCTGTTCCTCTGCCTCACTGCTATCTCCCTCTCTGCCTCCAACACAGAGCCCTCGTCCAAACTTTCCCCAGCCCCCAGGACTGGCCCAAGTTCCTCCCCAACCTCCTCATTGTCCAACTCTGCTGCAACAGCAAAGTTGGGAAATAAGAATTTAAAAACGAGAAGGAATGGAAACGAGTAACTTCAATAAATGGAAAGGAAGAACTACACTGTAGAAAAACTTACACTGCACAGGGACACAACTGTTTCTGTGTGTTGAAAAATAAGCATTTGTAAAATATGCCTAAATTCAAAGAGAAAGATAATAATGAAAATAATGACTATAATGAAAAATCAAAATGGATGAATAGGAAAGAAGTTTACAGAAAAACATAAGCTGAAGATTTTCAGATCTCAGAAGAGATTTCCAGAGAAGTAACTATTTTATGAACATCTTACAGAGACAGTCGCCTCTCGAACAACTTAATAAGTTGTCTTGTCATAGACGCTGCTTGCAAATTGCTGAGTTATCTGTTGGGAAATAAGAAATTAAAAACGAAAAGGAATGGAAATGAGTAACTTCAATAAATGGACTTGACTCACTAACTTTAAGTGGTATAAGTGGCACAGCAATTTCAGTATGCCTAGAAATACATAATTTTAAAAAAGTAAAATAAATTCTGTATTTCCCACTGATTAAGGCAAAGGCATGAAATCGATATTCAAAAATAAATAGCTTAATTTATCCATCCTAATCTTTGTGTATAAATCTAGCTGTATTTGACATGACTAATAATTACGATGACACTGGAGATTCTTCCTAGTAGAATATCTCTTTGCTGATGGCAAGAAACTAATATCTATTAAAATGATATTCTATGCATCATCTACTTCATTCGTATTAGTGACTAGTAATTAAATAAGAATGAATGGAGATCAAGTGTAAAAAAGGCACAAAAAGAAACTAATTGTTGAAATTCACAATGATGCTCTTCGTATTACAAATAAGCATGCTTTTTTGGCATTCTGTTTATTTGGATAAAGTAGAAAACAAGGCAAAGGAACAAAACTGTCATATGCTGCTATTTGATCCACCAAAGGGAAAGCGTGCAAAACCAACAATAACTAAATAACCAGAGCATCCATGCTCTGCATATGTGTCAGCACAAAAGACATGATTTGAAACATCGGCGTGCTTTTCCAAAGTACAGAATGCCAAAAGTAAAAACATTTCTTATATGCACTGACCTTTAAAAATCAAAGTTCAGTCAATGAATACCTCTGGGGCAAACTTGAGATTGCTCCCATTGTAAATGTCATTACAATCATGTTTGGGCAATGTTGACCAAACCATGAGATAGGCTACCAATCATTGTCAACTGACTAGGAGTTGAGATAAAAACATGCCAAGGTCATGCACCCCAGCCCATGCAAAATTATATCTCTCAAGCTTAGTTTCACACAGCTTTTCTTTTTTTCAGACCTCATGTTTTGTTCCAATTTGAGTTTTTTTAAAAGTCTGCTATGAAAAATTATACTTATTTCCATCTTTTTTGCAGACTTCTCCTTTGATCATCCCAGTACATGCATATTTATCAGCACATTGGCTGGACTCAAAAGAACAGGGCAATTTCCATTGGGTTCACAATCTTCCCTTTTTAGGGAAAGATGTAGAAAATATGATCAGTTTGCAGTTCCCAAAGGCCTTGGAAGAAGCAGATTATCTGGACCTTAATGATTCAGACTTTATCAGACTGAGATAGTGTTGACCTACATCTCTAGGAATTTTGGCAGTCCTGAGATGGAGGCATCTGTGATGGTGATGTGGGAATGATCGTGGGAGACAGAAAGAAGAACTATTGACTAGATAACAATCAAATAAGAGGCAGCTGAGTCCACAGAAGGAGTCATGGCAAATGTAGTCAAAAATGAAGGCACTTGTGTGTGGGGGGGGTGTTGCCTAAAGGTCAATGAGGCTGGTGCGAGTCCTTTGGGGGTTTGGGAACCCACCAAAATTTTAGGCGAAGCTACTAGATGTAACCAGTTTATGGGAAGCCTCTTAAATGAACAAAACTGGACGTATTTCTTAATATGTGTATTGACATATTTCTGTCTGGTCTACTAGCAAGACTGAGAAAACTCAGAAGAGTATTCTTAAATACTCAAAACTCCTCATTCTTACCGGACACTATTTAAAGATTTAGAACCCATAACAATCCTTTTTGGAGTGCTAATTTCAAATTTTGATTATCTCTTTTTTTCTTTTTCTTTTTTTGTTCTCCTTTTATTTCTCTTTTTACCCAGGCTAAATTCCCTACAGTATATCTGTTACTACATTTTATAAACCAAAGGTTTATCAGAAATTATACAGACTGAAGGATTTCTATCATTCCACAATTAATTTAGAGTTCAGAATTAATGAGTTTTAACTTGTTCAAAATGTACTTAGCTATTTCAATTACAGTTTTAGATCCCATCTTCCTAATTTAGAAATAAAAGGCTCCTATCAAGAGACCCTTAACAAACTTTGAAGAACTGGCGTTGAATCTTTTAGAACCATCTAACATTTTTGACGTATCTCCAAATTATATATTATCCCAGAACAAACACGTCAACCTCTTATTTGTTTGAAAATGGCTTTGGAAAAAAATTTCCAAAAAGAAATTAAGAATTAAAAGTAGGATAAAATGTAAACTAGCGTTATTATCCTTAGCACAAATAAAAGAGACATATCTTATACCACTTCACAGCTAGTACAGGGAGTCCTTGACTTAGGATCACAACTGAGCCATTGCTAAGCAAGGCAATTGTTAAGTGAGTTTTGACTCATTTCATAACCATTTTTTATCACAGTTGTTAAGCAACTCATTGCAGTTGTTAAGTTAATCATGTGGTCCTTAAGTAAATATGGCTTCCTCCATTGATTTTATTTGTTGGAGCCAACTGGGAAGGTTAAAATGGTGATCACATGACCCAGGACAGTACAATTGTTATAAATATCTTCCCGTTGCCAAGCATCCACATTTTGATCACATGGCCATGGGGATACTGCAATGGTCATAAGTGTGAAAAACAGTCATAAGTCACTTTTTTCAGTGCTGTTGTAACTTTGAACAGTCATTTTGTATTTTCTTGTAAAGGAAAGGAAACAATATTTCCACCAGTGGTGAAATGTAAAATTTGTTACTACCGGTTCTGTGGGCGTGGCTTGGGAGGGTTAATATGACTGAGTGGGCATGGCCAACTTTTTTTTTTTTTTTTTACTTTTAAAACCACTTTTTCTACAACCTCTTCGGCTGAAAAGGTTGTAAAAAATGCTTTTAAAAGCCTCTGACAATCCCAGGTGAGTTGCCTGATCGGCAGAGGCTTTTTTTTCCTTTTAAAAAGGAAGAGGTTGTAGAAAAAATGCTTTTAAAAATTAAAAAAAAGCCTCTGATTATTGCGCAGCTCAGCTGGGCATTGGGGGGAGGCAGGGATTTTTGCTACCAGTTCTCCGAACCACCCGCCTCCATCGCTACCAGATCAGGCGATCTGGTCCGAACCGGGAGCATTTCACCTCTGATTTCCACTTATGGTGATCATCTCTTCATGTCCTTCCTTCTGGTCTAAGATGTTTTTAGAGATTGATAAAGTTATACATTAAAGAGTTAATGTGTCTACAACTGGTGTTTCTGAATATATTTTAATAGAAATATTTACTCTAAAAAATAATGCTATTTTTGTTAATTGCCTCTAGAATAGTGTTTCTCAAAGTGGGTGATATCATTCTGTAGGGGTAGCATTTTTATTATTCATAGGGGAATTAGACATTAAGAGAGCAGCAGAAGATGGACAAAAGGGGCAATTAAAATTATAGGAACAGAAGATCACACATAATTTATGCAATAAATTTTGTTAGCTGTATAAAACTGTAAACATAAAAACTGTAAATTAACCACAATTATAAATAAATATATCAAACTTTGGTATGCTCAGAATAGTATTACACTTTAGCCACATGCTAACTGTGTGAATAATACAATTGAACTGGGTATTAATGCAACTGTATAATTCAAGAAAATGTAAGCTGCACAATAATTTTTATATATCACATGCACACAGGACAGGGTGTTACAAAACCTAAGTAAAACATTGAGAAGCTCTGCTCCCAAATGTCCATAACTAAACACTAGAAAGATAAAAATATAATCTGTGCTCAGAATTGGAAAAATGACAATATACCATCCGAAGAAAACCTGATTAGAAAAGTTTTGGAATGTGCGGAGATGGATAAATTAACAAAGGAGATACAAGAAAAAGAGGAAACAGAATATTACTTAGTGAGGGAGAAATGGTATGAATGGTTGGAGGAGAGAGATAAAAGGAAGGGAAAAATTAAATAACAGTAGAAATAGGAGTTATTTATTTTTTTATTTTATTTTATTAAATTTCTATACCGCCCTTCTCCCGAAGGACTCAGGGCGGTGAACAGCCAGAAGATAAAACACAGGAAATACAAAATCTAAAATAAATTAAAACAAATTAAATAATTTAGACTGAATTTTAAAATACCCCATAATTAAACAGATTAAAAATTTAAGTTTAAAATTTAAATTTAAAAGAGGAGATGATTTAGGCCAGGCCGGCTTGATGAAATAAAAATGTTTTAAGCGCGCGACGGAAGGTGCGAAGATCTGGGATCCTCTGTAACTCTGGGGGGAGCTCGTTCCAGATCGTAGGTGCCCCCACAGAGAAGGCTCTCCCCCTGGGGGCCGCCAGCCGACATTGTTTGGCCGACGGCACCCGGAGGAGCCCCTCTCTATGGGAGCGTACTGGCCGGTGGGAGGCTATTGGTGGTAGCAGGCGGTCCCGTAGATAACCAGGTCAGTTGAAGTATAATTGTTAATATGAGGAAACAAAAATTGTAGAAATGAAAATAGGTACATGGGTATTGTTATGAATATATGTAAATAAACAAAGTTTAGAAGTATATGTATAAATGATATACAGTAGTAGAAATAAGAGAGGGAGGGAAATGTATAACTATGAAATTTTTGTCGGATGCAAAACTGTTGAAACAAAAAAAGTGTTAAAGCTTTCCTTTTGTTTGTTTTTTAAAAAATGTTTAATAATTTTTTTTTAAAAAAAGAAAGAAAGATAAAATTATGAAAATGGAGCTCTGGTACCAAAATATTTGGCATATCTCTATAACTGAGAAACTGACCTATCACTCTTTACCTAAGTTCTGATCAAGTTAAAGTTGAAGCCTTCTCAAATACATGAGCTGATTTTATATCTTACATTAATTAGTAGAATCATATTTTATTATATATTAATTACTAGGAGGAATATTAAGGGTTAACTCCTGTGGTTTTATGAATTATTTTTCTTGTACTGTATATATGAATGTGCTGAATTTAACTGCACTGGCTCATTGCAATTTTTTTATTTTTATTTTTTTGCGAAAACTAAAATATTTTTTTAGAAGTAATAATAATTATTATGCTGGCTAAACATTAACAGTGTTGATTGTTCATTTAATCTGCAAACAGGTGCAACTTCAGGGAAGTTAAAAAAGTCAAGATGGTGTGGGCAATCCTGTGATCAAATCCCTACCCCTTTTTAACATTTGTCTGTGCCCCCCATACTTTTGGGTCTTTTGTTCAAGAAAAGAGATTTATTCAGAGTTTGCTGGATTTTATGTAGCTTTTTTCCAATGGAAAAAAAAAATAGTAGCCATCAAATCCTTCAAAATTCTTTCTCATTCTGCTGGCAATAATATCCTATCATAACCAGGATTCAAATTCAGTTTTGAGTGAATCTCAGAACTTAATACAAATGCTTTAAATTTGTAAACTACTATGATAGTAGCAAGAGCCTAGAAGTAGCAGGAGGCTAGAAACGAGAATAAATTTTAAATTTTAAACATTCAGGATGGATATAGTCCTTTCTTTTTGTTTGAAGCTTATATAAAATGCTTCAATTCGACCATTTTAATTTAGTAAATATTACTTTAGAAATTTCTTGGTTGATTTGTTGTAAATAAATAGAAGATTGAAAACGAAAACAGAAGTAAAATACAGTTTTTAAAAGGTGTATTGATTAAACAGTGAACAAGACAAAGGACCCAGCTTACTTCTCTTTTTCTAGATGCTAAAAGTCTGTCTCTTCAAAGAAATGAAACTTCCTTTTCTTCTGAAAATTGACAGGAGGGAGTACTGAAATAGTATCCCTTGGGAGAGCCATATGTCTTACACCCTGATGATGTTGAAAAGGCATTGTAAACTTGGCTGATTCCTGATCTTGTAGAATTTTATTCAGTTAAGTACCTTGTGTCTCCCAGATGCATGTGAGGTTTGTTCTCATTGTTTTATGACTTTGAATCTTGTAAGTCACACAGAAGTTTGGTGGCCTCTAAATAGAATAAATCTATCTCCATATCATGGTGAATAGAGGCAGTTTATTTGAAGGCTCACAAGTATGTAAGTACTTAAATGCACTTAACTTGAGTCTGAAGATCAGTCATGGAGACAATGGATATGGGCCATTTTCAAGATGCAACTGTCACTAATATAGAATGTTCAAGAAATATCAGACATATAAATTGAACTCCATCAGTTTTGGGGTTTAAAAGGGCTTTGAAACTCATTTTGCGCTACTAAGAATTTCTGAGTTTTTGTTGGTGCTATTTTGAATAGTGTTCTCTTGTTTAAAGTGTTTTTCTTACTTGCATACTTTTGGATCATGATATAATGTTTTCATGATTCCTGAACTGCATACCCCAAAGCTACAACCTCCAACTGAAAAAGAATTCGTTCTTCACAAATTCTGTAAGATTAAAATAAGAGTTTAACTAGCAAAGGCTTAAATAAGCATTAAGGATCTTAATAATCTTTTCAAGTACTGTATATTCAAGTTTTCTTTTTAAAAGTGAACACTTCACATTATCCTTATTTTTATACCATTACTAGTCCTCCTAACTTCTGTCTTTTCAGAGTGCCAACAAGTAAATTGAATTATTATGCAGACAGAAGTACAAGCAGATGTTCCAATCAGAGCTTCAGAAGTAACAGTAATAATTGAAATTTATTAGTCAATAATGCTTCTTAAATAGCACTTGGTACTTCAAAAAAACTGAGTGTCTTCATCTAGATGTTGCTGAAAAGCTTCCAAGTGCTAACTAAGTGACCTGCCCTGTGAAAGCACTTTGGAAAGGAATAAAACTAATTACAATCATGACCACCATTCACTTATTTATGCATTAATGAGCAAGAGAAACTACACTGAAGTCACTTGTTAACATTCCAAACCATATTACACACGAAGGCACTGCTTATAGTAGAAGACAGATATGGTTAAAGGGTTTAAAATCCCCACGAGGCAAGGACTAGGGAAGGTTACAAATTAAAAATTTGCCTATTTTCATTCCACAATTTTTCATTTCAAGAAAATACAGGTAGTCCTCAACTTACGACCACAATTGAGCCCAAAATTTATGCTGCTGGGTGAAACATTTGTTAAGTGAGTTTTGCCTCATTTTACAACCTTCCTTGTCACAATTGTTAAGTGAATCGGTGCAGTTGTTAAGTTAGTAACACGGTTGTTAAGTAAATCTGGCTTCCCCATTGACTTTGGATGTCAGAAGCTCGCAAAAGTTGATCACGTGACCCCCATGGCACTGCAACCGTCATAAATATGAACCAGCTGCCAAGCATCTGAATTTTGATCATGTGACCAAGAACATGCTACAATGGTCATAACTTTGAAAAATGGTCATATGTTATTTTTTTAAAACAGTACCGTTGTAACTTTGAACGGTCACTAAATGAAGCGTTGTAAGTTGAGGACTACCTGTACCATTTCTGACCTCACCATTTTAATGAGGAAAGAATTGTGTGGTTCTAAAATTATTCACAGAAAACCAAGCATGAAGGTGTTTGGTGTTAGAAATACTACATATGGAACAATGTCAAACAATAAATGTGAACAGTTGTCGGAAAGATTGTTTGCCCTAAGTACAAGAAAGAGAACGAGCTATTAAAGTGAAGGTGATATAAGAAATGACAAACGAATCAGCAATTCCAACTGCACAAGCTTCTGTTTTCTACCAGTTCCTTGATTTCATCTACTACTGTACTGTTTTATTTTCTTATTTGTCCTATTTTGGATAGAAAACAACAGTTTTGGCAGTGGACGTTTTTGAGACAATGGAAGCATGGAAAATTTACTGGGTGAATTTGAATACAATACAGCAAGTCTAAATTACGTCCCATTAAATATTGTTTGAAATGGGATTGGCCTCCAACCTGCTGGCCTTTAAAAAGGCCCTAAAAACAGTTCTTCATTCAAGTGCTAGCCAGTTGTAACTAAACGAATAGTATTCTGATGTCCAATATTTTATGTTGTTATGATTTATGGTTTTATCATTTTCCTTTGTATTTGGTGTTTTAAACCTAGGTTATCCCTTCAGAATCCTCTGGCAGCCATATAAATTGAATTAATGAGCAAATAAATAAATAAGTCTGACATACAAAGTATTAATTTACACAGCACAATCCTCAATTGAAAGGGGAAAAAACCCACGAATGACAACTGTATAAAAGTGGACCTCTTGTTTCTTTTCAAAATAGGAACACCGATAAATAACTGGAAGATAAACTGAGTTTATCAGGATTTGTCAACAATTCTTCGGGATTAAATATTTCAAATAATCTTACTTTTGACAGTAGCTGTCCGGGTGCAGTTGTATAGGATAGCCAGTTCTCCAAACACTTTCCCAGGCCCCATAGTGCACAGCTTTACTCCTTCTTTTGTAACCTCAACCTTTCCATCTGTCAATAAAGAACAGGGATTAATATCACAAGGCTGTCAGAATGATCTTCCATGTTTTTCTTTATTGTATTCTCTAAATAAAAGCAAAAAAGTTCTTATGACATCTAGATACTTTATAGAAATAAACATTTCACTGTTGAGGCACTGCTGTATTTAACAGGTGTACTATCCATATTATCTATAGCTATCTCAGAAATGAATTTGAAATGGCATAATCATAGATTGGACACCCTTTGGCTTAAAACAGTTACATTAAGCAGTAATAAAACATATTACATGTTGTCAGATTGGGTAGTAACTATAATATAAAATTTTGAAAGGAGTTTTTTATTCATTTTCAAGAAATATGAAAAGGGATGTTATCAAAAGAAAATGTTTTTCATTTCCTTTAAACTTACATTTTAGGGTATATGTGCATTCCATAATACGTTAGCTTTCTTAAAGCAAATATACATATTTTTGAAATAACAATTACTTATTCAAGATCATACATACTCAAGATCATACATACATAAGGATTGCTTTCTATATATTGTTTTGAATTAAAATGATAAGACATCAACAATTCATTTTCAAAAACTATGAAATCCATACATTGTATACACTGCTAATGATGAAATTAAAGGTAAAGATTTACACTTTTGATTTAGATCTGCTTATTTGTATAAATATGGTTTCTTCACTCTTTTTAAAAAAAAATTCTTAAAGGAAATTACTGTACCATTTTTGGTGAAAAATACATAATTATGCTATACTGGAAGAGAATCTTGCACCAGATTTCAAGAAAGCATACAATCTTGAATGTTTAGCCTTTGTGGAGGTCACCAAGATATCTGAAAAGCAGTAATATAATTTTCACTGAGTATATATTATTTATTTGTCTGTATCTGTATATATGTGACTGAAGCTGCCGACATATATTCACTTTAATCATTTATTTAATCATTTAGGTTTCTTTTAATTTCCTCCTTCTCTTCCTTCTCCCTTCCATCTTTTCTTATAGAGAATGATGCAGATTGAAAGGTATTTTCTGGGAAGGACAGATATATCTTTAAACCACTTAGCTATATCATTTAGATTTATATTCCGCTTCATAGTACTTTACGGTCCTCTCTAAGCGGTTTAGAGTCAGTATCTTGATCCCAACAATCTTATTTTACAAAAGGAATTATCCAACCTCAGAAAGATGGAAGGATGAGTCAACCTTGAGCCAGTCAGGATCGAACTCCTGACTGTGGGCAGAGTTAGCCTGAAATACTGTATTCTAACTAATGCGCCACCACGGGCTTAATAAAGGAGCATATAGCCTAAGTTGGACTACACTATAATGATGATCAATTACTTCCAAGTACGTATTTTACAGTTTCCTGTTTATTTTTAATATTAAATTCAATCACTCCTGTGATAGCAAGAGTGAAGTCAGGGCGGCAGGGGACTAAATGTTGTTTACAAAGTTGAAAATCTTTTATGAGGCTTCTTAAAACTTCATAAAAAAGAGATGTGGTACACTAATAACCTACAGTGAAATTCAACAGACTTTATTGTATGCACTCTGGTTGAAATATGGTTTAAAGCTGATATAAGGATTAATCTAAAACCACAGTGTACTTGAACACTAGGTACAGCTAACAAAAACTAATTTTCAGAATATGATCAAAATGCATCATGAAAAGGTGAGAAACCTGCTATAAACTGTAACCTTCGGAGTTATTGATTTCTCTAAAAAAAATACTGTAGTCTGCAATAGTAGATTTCTTCTTTACTGCTGCCTGTATTTCTTATGAACATTTGAAAGAACTTCCTATCAACTCTGACCACGGCTCCCTGCAGTTTAGTACTGTATAGTCACTGCCAAGAGCAATAATTATCCACAGTTTCCAAAAAATTTCCACAATATCTGCCATGGTGTGATGCTGGCAACCTTTTCATACAAAGAATATGATCTATCACACAGCTAAACTTCTTTTCCAGTTGATAAATGGAATGGTTGAGATGTATAAAATACAATATGTGTCAAAAATACACTAGATGCATTGCCTTCGGCGTAATTAAAGACAAATGAATGGTACTAATAAATTAAACTCTGTGCACGTGGTTAAAATCAAGTAATGATAGCAATAAAAGTAACCTGGTTCCAAATGTTAATAAAACAAAGGAGATTGTTGTAGATTTTAAAAAGAGCCGGCATAGTCATACTCCACTCAATATCAAGGATGCAGCTGTACGGGTGGTCAACAGTATTAAGTATCCGGCGGTGCAGATAACAATATGAATTGGTTTCTCCACATGTCATCCTTAGTGAAGTGTGGAAACCAGCGTCTGTATTTCCTGTGACGGATGAGGAGAGCACATCTTTCCCCTTCTGTCCTGGCCATGTTTTACAGAGGCACCTTCGGAGCATTTTAACAAATTGCATCATTGTTTGGTTTGGTGGTAGCAATGCCGCAGATAGAAAGTCCATACAGAGAGTGGTAAGGACAGCTGAGAAGATTATAGGAAGCTCGCTTCCTGTTATTGAGAATACTGCTTATAAGCACTATGTCCTTAGAGCTTAAAGCATTGTTAGAGATCCCACACACCTACTTTACGGCAGGGGTGAAATGCTCCTGGTTTGGACCAGATCGCCCGATCCAGTAGCTATGGAGGAGGGTGGTTCAGAGAATCGGTAGCAAAAATCCCTGCCCTCCCCCAAGCCCAGCTGAGCCGTGCGATCATCAGAGGCTTTTTTAAAATTATTTTTAAAAGCATTTTTTCTACAACCTCTTCGACCAAAAAAATGCTTTTAAAAGGAAAAAAAAAGCCTCTGACGATCCCAGCTGAGTTGCCTGATCAGCAGAGGCTTTTTTTCTTTTAAAAACCTCTGATGATCCCTGATGATCCCAGTTGTCTGATCAGCAGAGGCTTTTTTTCTTTTAAAAGTCTCTGCCGATCAGGCAACTCAGCTGGGATCATCAGAGGCTTTTAAAAGCATTTTTTAACAACCTCTTCGGCTGAAGAGATTGTAGAAAAAATGGTTTTAAAAGTTAAAAAAAAAAGTTGGCCACACCCATCCAGTCACATTACTTCCCCACCCCACCAAGCCACGCCCACAGAACTGGTAGTAACAAATTTTAAATTTCACCACTGCTTTACGGTCTGTTTCTGTTGTTCCCCTCTGGGAGGAAGTTTTGAAGTGTTTCTAGCAGGGCTACCAGATTCTGTACAGCTTTGTTCCCTATGCCATCCGTCTGGTAAACTCACAAGATTCATTTTTCTCACCATACATTTATACATCCGAACTAGACTGTGTGGTTTCTCTGTGTCATGTAATATATGTGGGTATGTGTAATTTTTTATTTAGTTGTTTACATTTTTGTCATGTTTATGCAGTGTATATTGGAGGTGGTCACCCTTTGAAAGCTGTATGCAACGAAATTTCATTTTAATGTATGACCATTAGTGTACATGTAAAGAAACAATAGAGTTATTCTAAATCTAAGTCTAATGTGACAAATATTTTGATCGCTAGTAGTTAAAATGCTATTGAATCAGAAAAATTAAATTCAATTATTATTCTGCATGTTTTTGATAGATTTTATACATTTAAATACCTTTTTGGAAATGCCATTATCAGAATTTTTATAGCTGTGTGAAGATGCACTATTCTCTTGCAACAAACGTAACAGAGAATTTTATTTTTTATTCCCAGTGATTTCCAAGGTAGAATTTATTTTTGTCCTTCAAGTCAGACACTTAGTTACTCTTCCTAAACCATTTTTGTCTTCCTGTACTCAGAGTTTATCAGATGATAATTTCCCAGATAATGTGTATTTCTACACATTACTGTTCAGACAGTAAAAGCAATGAACTTTATGAGCCTTTCTTTTCCTTGATTATTAGGACCCATTTCCGTTGCACTTCTACAGATCAAAATTCTTTATCTTTGATGCTTATTTCGGGTTTCTGTCTTCCATCCCCCATAAAATTCCACTGTAACATATTGTGGCAAATTCACAAAATGGCTGCTTTAAGAAATAAGCTTCCTTTTTTCTAAAACGGATGAGACAGTTATGCCACAAAGGAAACAGGAGTGGCTCTGTCAGCCTACATAAGAAGTTACTTAGGTATGTCCCCAAGTGAAATATTCATAAATACCTTGGTTCATTCCCATAATATGTTTGAACAAAATTGTAGTATTCCATCTCACAATGCTATTGTGGCATGTATTTCTATGCTATATCCAATCTTTTTCCTCTCTTCCTTTTCTTTCTTATCTATCCATCTTTATTAAAGGAAGAAAACAGTTGTAACATTTACTCAGCAATCTAATATCAGGAGTACCAGGTTGTTGACTGCAAAATAAATAAATAAAAACGCTTACTTAGGGTAGGAAAGAATATTCAGCACCTCTTTGTTTCTTTCCAGTGACCATCCGAGGTTTGCTGCCCAGATTTGATAACTATAAAACCCTGTTAAGTCTTATCTGTAAGTTATTGCCGATATTTTACATCTGCAATCTTTGAATATTCCACATACAGAAGTACTTTCCTCATGTGACGACAGAGTATTAAAAATTCTTCCCATGTTATTCTACATTATCACCTGTATACTGATAGTTGCAGATGCTGAATATGGAAATCCCTTAAAAAGAATCAAATCTAGTTAAACATTTTAGATTTTTATTATAGTATTTTACTAAACGCATGGAAATTGATTACTGGCACTTGCAATCTTAATGAAGAATTTGATAACTTCTTATCAATCAGTATGTTTAAATATTTTAGAGTCTCAAATTTTAAAGTGTTAGTATCATACTTAAATAGCTACTGTATGTATTAAAAAAGTATGTTAATGCTTAAGTATTGTATTAATTAAGCATTTTGTGGGTATAATACTTCATTAAATAAGACAACTTTTGGGAGTCATAATACTCCCAAAAGAATATTTTAATTCTTGATTTTGTTTATATGGCTTCCTTCCTATTGTTCCAATATTAGTACATACCTAGCATAAAACTAAACATTTTATTAAAAAATTATTTACATGTTAGTTGACTTACATAATTTTAAGAGCAAAACAGTACATTGTAGTACTGTATAAGTACAAGTTTTCAACTGGTGCTACCACAAAATAACAACGATAATCAAAATACTTAAAACTATATTGCAAATGCATTAAATTCATACGATTCAGAAACCAAACAAGTTAAAAAACTAGAACAATTAACAGATGGAGAATTTAAACAGGACACTTGATAATGTAATAATAAGACTATCAATAAAAATTAAATATTGCATTTCTTGTGAATATTATACTTAGAAAAAGCTGAGGATTCTTTTTTCATTGGTATGTTACACAAGTGCTTGTTGACAAAATGGATAATACACACTCAAAAAAACTGGCAAAATCATAAATTTCAGCAATATTTAAAGTTGTTTTTCAAGAATTTACTAGTTGCGAATGTTGACTGTCCTTTTTCTGTTAGTTGTTATTCTATTAAGTATCACCAAGGTATATATAATATACAAAGTATATTAAGGTGACTTTGCATATTATAACCACTACTAAGTAGCTAGGCTTCTCATGGGCAATCTATATTCAAACTCTTCCTTAGAAAACTGGCAAGTTAATCTTTGAGCATATGCAATGCATTCATGTAAAAAATAATGTAATATAAAATAATAATCCTGATACTAAATTTAATTGGAAAAAAGGACTATCATTTTGAACATAGCCTTCTGTAGCATCTAAACTTGAGATTCTTTAAAGTAAAATTTTAAAACACAAGATTTTGTTCACCTGACAATAGCGTTAAGGATGAACTCCTTCAGATTCTAACCTTTAGTCTTAAAATGCAAAAATGTAATACGTTTCTCTTTATATACCTTCCAATGTAATATGAATATCAGCGGAATGTCTTTCCTTTTTCTTGTACTTTATACATTCTTATGTAATTTTATATTTTGCAAATCTGTAATAAAGTCTCTATTTTTCCTTTTTATTCTGATTTCATTTGTTAGTGTAATATATTCTATGTTTATTGATTTATTTGGTGTTTGTTTTTTTTAAAATGTATAGCCACATACCTAAAGCCAAACCTTGGCTAACTTACAACCTACAAAAAAAAATAATATGTGAAGCAATACAAATGAAATCAGACCTTAAATTCTTACTAGGATGCTTGAGTTGGCCATTTAATCCCACACCACCATCAATCAAAGCATTTTTATCTGCATTTAGTTTGTTTTTAATTTACAAAAGGTAGAATAGTACACCTAGTCCGGGGGTTCCCAACCATTTCTCTACCCTATACCCCTAGAATGCTTCTGATATATTCTTGCACACCTTACAAAAGTAAATAATTATATGCATATAATTATGCATATACACTATAATTTGGAAACTTCTAAACCCAAGTTTTCGCACCCCCTGGAATATCGTCTCACACCCCCAGTTGGGAACCCCTGACCTAGTCAATGCATCTTGGACAATTTGAGGTCACCCAAATACTTTTTTTAATTTTCCTTTTCAAGAAGCCAAGTTTTCTGACTTAGTTTTTCACTAGAATTTTCAACAGTATTATTGCTCAACCTCTCTCTTTCTCTCTCATTCATATTCCCAAATGCTGCTAGTCCTTTGCCTTGTGCCTCCAGGCAGCCACTTGCATATTTTGAGAGGCACAGTTTCCCTATTGCCTTTATATATTTTTAATCCTTTTCCCCCTCTAGACTTCACAAGAGTGTATCTCACTTTTGTGTACCTTCAAGAATATAGCTCTGGGCCCCAAATTCAGGAATTGTTGTCCTTTCAAAGTTTTATACTTTAAAGAGTTTGGGCATCATTAGGTTTTCATAACTGAATTCACTGCTTATCAATATGCCATGTAGGTAAAAGTTTTAAAACATCACTAAAGTTTGGATTATCTTTTAAGCATCACTCATGGACAAACACTAAAAATAAAGAGTGAAAGACATTTCATAAAGGGAGTCTAGAAAAATATTCATGGCATTGCTCTCAGCCTCTTCTAGCAGAACTAGAAAACCTACCAGGAATGTTTTTAGAATATACTATGCAATAATAGCAATAGCATTTATATACCCCTTCACAGTGCTTTACATCCCTCTTTAAACAGTTTACTGAGTCAGCATATTGCTCCCAACAATCCAGGTCCTTATTTTACCAACCTCAGAAGGATGGAAAGCTGAGTCAACCTTGAGCCAGTCAGAATTGAACTGCCAAACTGCAGGCAGCTGGTAGTCTGCAGAATTAGTCTGCAATACTGCATTCTAACCACTGCGCCACCACGGCTGTAATGCCAATTTCTCCTTGCATTGTCATTTTAAATTGGGACCATATCTAAATATATCATATCCAAAGCTTACATGGAGTGATCTTGCTTACTTTATTGGCCAATGAATATTTCAAAAAGCCCTTTACAACACAAATAAATGATTATGCTATAGTCACATATTAACTGGAATTACAATACCATTTTCTTTTGATTGTAATCTATGTTCTTTAAAATTCCTATGATTTTAAAGGCAGTCAATGTGCTAAACGTTTGCAAATCTTGCTCAGCAGCAAATTTATTCTTTCTGGCAAGGATCTCCTTCCCTAAACAGTATTGACTGGGAGTAAAGGGTCATTCTCTGAGCTTGTTAATGAGTTTGTTAATTCCATCAACAGACACATTGACTTACAATCAGCCTACCCTTCAGAATTCAAATCAACCACACAGCCAACCAGCGATCGCACTGATCCTCAACCAACCCACACAACCCCCCCCCCGCAAACAGCACTTCGCTGCCAACCCACACAACCCCCCCAAACAGCACTTCACTGCCCAGTGATCTCTCCTGACATGATGTGCTCATCACAAGACCCATCAAAAGACCCTCACTTGACACATTCACACCTGACCCATCACAAGACCTACTGATCACACAAAGCCTTTATAGGCAGAAGAACACAGCACAGACATCCCCTAAACTCTGCTGAAGATATTACCTAGCCTGGTAACAAGACTTTCAGAAACCAACCTACAAGCTCGGAGAATGAACCTCTATCCGAGCTATAGATATTCACCACCATTACAAAGTATTGACTGTCATTGGACTCAAGTAATTTAGACTGCTGGAACTGATAGGTTGGAGAAATGAGAAAGCAGTGTGTCAATATGAAGTGAAATGATTGGGGGTGGTGTATAGGTATCTGTACATAAAATTTTATACTAGTCTATAGTCTGAAGGGATAAATTCCAGAAACACAGGGGAAGCTCCAATAAATCATGACATTCAATTCTAGAACAAGTTCTGGGTAGGGCAGCATTATCTCAAACAGAGGTGATGCAGATTTTGGGTTCCCTTGGACTCTCAATTCTGGCTTGGAGACCAGTTGCACTCATAGCCAGGAAGGTTTTTGCACAAGACCAATCACAAAATCCTATAGAATTATTCTGGCAACAATCATAGATTTAAAAAGAAACATTTTCTGGTTTATTTTATTTGTGATAGCTGGGTATTATGCCTCAAGCGCATATTCTTCTAAGTCCGCATAGCTATTGTAAAAGATTCAGCTCCTTAAGGAGCTCCTTGCCTTCCAACCACAATTGATCCAAAAAATTTTGTTGTTCAAGTGAGACATTTGTTAAGTGAGTTTTCTCCCATTTTACGATGTTTCTTGACACAGTTGTTAAGTGAATGTGACTTCCCCATTGACTTTACTTGTTAGAAGGTCACAAAACGTGATCACAAGTCCTTTGGACACAGCAATGGACATAAATATGAACCAGTTGACAAGCATATGAATTTTGATCACATGAACATATTACAAAGATCTTAACTGTGAAAAATGGTCATAAGTTACATTTTTCAGTACTGTAACTTTGAACTATTGTAAGTTGAGGACTACCTGAACTGATAGGTATAGAGAGAATGCTCACATTAGATCTGAATGCCTCGTATGCCTGCTCTAAACCCAAATATTGCACATAACTCTATTATTCATTTTACTCCATGTTTTAAAAACCCAATGGAGCATAAGTAGCTGAAAAGAATCTACATGATCTATAGAACATAATTACTTCTACTCCGGCAAAGAAATTGAAGCAAGGTGTCTTGGCTTGCAATTCAGAGAGGTTTTAGTGCATGAATGAATTTGATGACACCTTAAACTGATCTAAATAAAACATAATCATTTATCAGAGAAACAGAGTTCTCTAATGTAGCAGTGCAGTATTGGGTGCTTATATTCTAATTTACAACTAGATGGATAGAGGCTGTGCATAATTAGTTTGCAACCAATATTCATGCTTCGCTCCAAAATCATGATTTGTGGTAAGCACACAAGTGATAAGTCTCTTGTCTTCACTATATATATATATGTCAAGGACATACATTGGAACCCTAACATATATCATATTTTTTTGAGTATAAGATGCACCTTTTTCCACCAAAAAAGAGGGTGAAAATATGGGTGCGTCTTATTCTCTGATTGTAGCCCTGCCCAGCTTCTCAAACAGAGGTTTCAGAGGCTGAAAAAAACATCAGAAAAGAAGCTTCAGAAAAGAACCCCCAAACAGAGCTTCAGAAAGGAAGCCCCCTGACAGAGCTTCAGAGCTTTTTTTCTGAAGCTCTGTTTCGGAGGCTTTCAGAGGCAGGAAAAAAAGTTTTTTTCTGAAACGGAGTTTCAGAAGTTTCAGGACAGAAAAAAAAAAAGCAAAAAAAAGCAAGGCACAGAGCTCACAACCAAGGAACCTGTTGCTAAAATTCACCTCTGGGAACAGCTGATTGGGGGAGGCAGCTCCACCTGCAAAACAGCTTTTTTCTTATTTTCCTCCCTAAACACTAAGGTGCATCTTATACTCTGAAAAATATGGTAATAGAAATAAAAATAAGTGCTACAATTTGAATTGATCTCAGTAACTTAATGGACACATCCATATAATTTTGGGGGTTATCACTGTTTTCTTTCAGGATACTTTTGAATTCTCAATTTACTTGGCGCTACTCTTCTATTTAAGTGCTAATTAGGAGAAGCATCTGAAGAATCCTATATTTTCATTAAAGTGATGGAAAAGGCATGGTGCTGTCACCATCCAAGATCTGCTCTTTCCATATGCATGTGCAAAGTCACATTAAAAGTACAAACTGCTTAAGATTGTATTGGAATTCCACAATGTTAATTTCACCATATGCCTTTCCATACAACTCCTACATTAATCAGATGCAACCTTCATAGCTTTTTGAGATCAGCTGAGAGCTACGAGATGATATAAAAATAATGAGAATATATTATCAAAATATCTTTAGCTAAATTTCTCTTAAAATAACCAAGCTTTGTTAGCTAGTTTCTTAAATGTTAAACAATCGATGAACTTCTAAAGCAGTGGTGGTATTCTATCCGGTTCTATCCGGTTTGGGCAAATCGGTAGGGGTGACTGAGGTATGCTCCGCCCACCCACACGGTTGTCATGAATCCCACGTTTTCAAGGATCTGTGCATGTGCAGAAGGCCTTGCACATTTGTGAACTGGTAGAGAAGGTAAGTGAATATCACCCCTGTTCTAAAGGTGCTGTTGCTGAAAAGGGTATATTCCTTGCATCTGGTAATCTAAAATGGGATGCAATATTTGAAGCAATCCTTTCTCTGACAGGATATGTTCAGATTTTAAATCTGGATGAGAAGCAAGAGATATCACCCATAAATCAGGAAAGAATACATAGATAGGAAATGATATTTAATTCTGAGGACCAGTGTTGGGTCTGCTTTAATGCCAAAGGCATTAAATTAATAAACAAGTACCCTGAAAAAAATTGACACTGCCAGACACAGAAGCTTCCAAATCCAAGCAGAATTCTAATCTACATATTTATTCATAGGTTCCTCTAAATTAAAATTACCTCGAGAGGTTTTTAGTTTCATAAAGCTCTATTAACTATAAAGAGCAATGGTGAAAGTTAGAAATAAGCCATTAGGTTATTATTTGCTATTACAAGAATTACATGGAGACTGACGTCCTTAGAATCAAGCTAATTTGTTTTTCTTTCCTCTATTTGGAGAAAATGACCATTTAATTATTGGGAGGAGAAAATGTGCCTCATAAAAAACAAGAACGTCATGATAACACCGTTTCATTTATAGCCCAATTTGCTGGAGAAACCAAAGTGCCATGCAGCTAAATATGTTACTTAGTTTTTAATTGGTTGATCTCAATATGCGGAATGTATCCCGATACAAAAACAGCCTTTAAATTGTTTTGCAGGGTAAGAGAATGTGTGTGCTTCCTCAGCCCCACATATTCATATTAAATGGGCGTTTTGTATTGAACAAACTGACAGAAAAAAAAAATCCCATTGCTTTAATCAAATAAAGTCGAAAGCTCCAAGCAGACATCTTCAACCTGGTGCCCAGCATGGTCTGAGAATTCCACTTGGGTTTTTTAGGAACTGTAGTCACAAAATATAAGGGTCTGTTTTAAAATTCTTACAGAAGTTAATATACCGGTAGCTGTTTGCCCCCGATACATAGCAAGGTTTCTGTTTCAGTCTTTCTGCTCTGCAAATCAGAAATAGTACAGCTGCTCCATGACTAACTGAAGAAGCAAGAAACCCAAAGATCAGAGTTTGAATTAAGAGAATGAAAATAAATGCAGGCAAAATATAAATTCTTCACTTATGAAAAAGGTGAAACAAGCTAGATTACACTTGGCTTTGTGACAATGCATGAGGAAGAAGTCCCGGGTTTTACAATTAATCACAAACTGAGTAATAAGTTGTAGTAGTGTGGCATGGCTACTAAAAAGGCAAACGCAGTTTTAAGCGGCATCAACTGTAATATTTCCAAATTATGTAATGCAGCATAACCAGTTTATTCTGCACTAGTCTACTTTTTTGCATCATATTAGAACAAGAGCAAAAACAACCACAACCCCCACACAACTAAGAATGATTGAGCAATATGTCTTGCAAGGGAAAGAAAGATTGAAAATAATGGACAGAATATGATTCCAAATAATCTGAAGGACATTGCATTAGACTGTAAGACATGGAATAAATAGACTTAAATTACAAGAAGGCATATTTCTGGTTGATTCCCCCGCCCCTTTTTTATGACCCTGTAATCTTTTTATTCGGGGTAGAGTCGGAGAGACTCAATGGAGCTGAGTGTTTACTGGCTGGATGCCCTTCCTGATGCCTATGTGGTGTTCACAGCAGGTATTTTCTCTTCGCATCCTCATAGATAAACATCTGTCATTGCCTAGGACTGAACACTCAACCTTCCAAATGGGAGGGAAATTAATATTAACATTAAGGGGGGGAAATCACAATCATAAGAACAGTTCATCCATGGACCCATTACCAACAGAGGTCATGTGTTTTCTTTTGCATTATATGTTCAAGAAGACACTGGACAACCATCTCTAGTAGATATTCTAATCTGGATCCCTGCAAGGAAAGAAGATGGTATAGTACATAATAACTTAAATGGTTCCTTTCAACTCTACCATGCTATGAAGAATACAGCCTAGCCATCCAAGATTCAGGAATAGCAATATATAGCTCTTTGGGTTAAATTGAGAATATATCAAGCCTTATTAAAGTGATTTACATCCTTTCAAACTCACTGGATGAGTTTGAACAAAAATTTGAGCAAATTTTTACTAAGAATCTAGATTTTAATTTAATTTAATTTAATTTCGAATTTATATACCGCCCTTCTCCCTGAGGACTCAGGGCGGTGTACAGCCAAGATAAAAAACATAGAATACAAATATTAAAACATTTAAAAATATATATAAAATTTGGCCCAAAAAATTAAAAATCACAGACTAATTAAAAGGATTTAAAAGTTTTAAAATTTCTTCTTAAGCCAACCCGGCTTGCTGGAAAAGATAGGTTTTCAGGGAACGACGGAAGGCATTGAATCCATTGAGATCATGGATGTCAACCTTGATTTCATTGAGGGCCGCTTCAGGGTTGTGTTTGACCTCAGGAGGCTGGGGTGGGAATGGCCAGCTTGACGTCACTCGTGTTGGGGGTGCCTGTGGTGGCCCGAGCGCTCTGCCAGTGAAAACAGGCTTCCGAGCTCTGTTTTCAGCTGCAACGGCCTCCTGCATCCCTCTGCCAATGAAAGTGGAGCTTCGTTCTCGCTGGCAGATGCACCATGGGCCAGTCCTTCGCTGTTTCCAGGGTGGCCCCGCGGGCCAGATCTAAGCAGCCTGTGGGCCAGATCCAGTCCCCAGGCCTTGAGTTTGACACCCCTGATCTAGATCTTGAAATAGTCACCCATACATTATTTTCTCTAATAGAAATGGTCATTGTTAGCCATTTGTGCTTATATTGCTATTTGTTCTTTCAGTGTAAGCAATGTAGAGCTAGTGATGTCCAGTATTATTCTTGCATTCTTCTAAGCTAAAACAGCTAATGCTAATAATCTTTTTTTGTCTGAAACAAGAGAACATAATGAAGCAAAATTCAGTTGTCATAAAAGATGTTGGCAATTAAAATCTGCCTACAACTTCTCAATGGTTGAAATTGCCTTTATAGCAGTTCTGCTCCGGTCATTTGACTTTTGACCAGAATAGCATTGCTTTTGGAAGTAACTGAAAAGTACGTGATAAATAATTTAGCTAGTATTTTGTTACTGATTATAAAGAAATGCAGGGTTTTTTTGCTGCTTTTTAAATCCGCAGGCATACTTTCACTGCATATTTAAAGAGATGAACACACTGCAAGTTCTTATTCTTACAAACATTTAAACGGAGTGAAGAAAGAGAATAGATAGACAGAAAGAGATGTATGAACACAGAGTCCAATTAATCATTGTAAGGATATTTAAACAAGATTTAACTCCCGGTGAATTTTGTAGGCAACATTTCCATTGCCATGTCATCTTCTAGACCTGAGAAAGAATCACCAACTGGCTTCTGTACTTAAGGCAAGATCATACAGAGATTTATTTGCTCCTTGTCTAACACCTTACTCACTGGAGCAAACTCGCTTCCTTTCCACATTTTAATTGACCAAAGTTGCCGAAAGGCAGAGACTGTGCCACTAATTACTCAAAAGAGCTAGTAGCTGCTTTCCATGCATTGAAGCTGAGCTGGACCTGCCAGAAATGTTTTTCTCTGGATTTCTGCACAAGCTTAAATGGTTGTTTCAAATTCTATGATTCCAAACATACTACTTACCAAAAGCTTGCCTATCCTTTTTTTTTTTTTTTTTAAGATTCCTATTCATTACTTCTTTCGGAAGCCCAAGATGGCAGACATATTGTTTCCTCTGTCCATTTCTCCTGCCCAACAACCCTGTGAAATGAACCAGGCTAAGAGAGAGAGCAATTTAGCTGTCATGGGTTTTGTTTGCTTGTTTCTTTATTTTGTACATAGCACTAGCTCTGTCTAAAGTCCTTTTTCACAACTATTTTCCCATACCTTATTTAAATGCAACTTATTACAAGGGACAGTACATTTTTCTGTTGATTTTTCTGTAGCTTACTGTGCCACAGTATTTGGAGATGTAAGAAATCCATGACAGATTTCTAAGTAGACCCAGTCCTCCCAAAAGTTTGTGATGGGTTCCTTTCTTGAGTAACATAAGATTTAAACTATAAGCTTGTGATAGTCAAACAAAAATAGCCCCATTTAGACAGCATGTTCTCATGTACGCCTCAGTATGTGAGGAATGGTAAGGAATCCTGTCCCTTTCCAAGTCATGTTGATGATATCACAAAAGTCCCAATCTCCATTATGGTCTAGAACTTACTGCTTTCATTTTCCATATGAGCTGGAATCCTAATAATATAGAATTCCAATTTATGGGGAGTAATTCATATACGTGAATATGGCATTCAGCTACAATCACTTTAGATAGGTGGCTGTTCACCAATATCAAAAGGGAGAAAACTTTCAGATGTTGAATTCTAAATGAAAAGAAAATATGGGTATATCTGTCAAAATAAACCTGTTGATGTTATTCCCTTTCACCTGAAAAGTAAAGCTGAGAAGTGGTGAGTGAAGTTTGGTGTTTTTTTTTCCTAATGGAAAACTTAATCGGTAATCACACTGCCTAATCTAATTCATAATGTCATTAAATATTAAATCTATAGTCAACCAGTTCAATTTAAATATTTATTTTAAATATTTAATTCATAACTCTCGCCATTTTTTTAAAAGGCTGTTGCCATTATGACATAACAATTTGGCCGAATAAATATTGCAATGTTTGTACAAAAGGTAACCTGTGGTTTCTACGCAAGTTGATGTCTATAATTTATCTTATCAGCTTGATCTGTCCTTGAAGGAGAACCTTGTTTCATCTATTTAGAGAACACATTTCATTACCTCTACGTCTAATTTGAAGAAAAATAAATGCACTTTAGAAGCAATAACTAAAGGCATGTGTTAAGTTATTTTAGAGGTATCCACTATCTCGGTGTCACTGAGGACATTTTATTCATTTCTTAACATTTCTGGTAGTCCATCTAATAATAAAGATGTGGCATATTTTATTCACCTGCCCTAAACAGTTTTAATTAATGCACTTTTGTAACAATGAATAATGAATGGTATGGAACATATTGAACAAGAAAGCAGTCATTCATTATGGCAGACAGTGAGATATGGCCAAAGGTTGTGATTATCTGTTCGACAAGGACAATAGACATCTTCCTCACATTCCTGACAGTTATGTTGGCAGAACAATGAGTATGTTTTGCCTTGCAGCAGACATGAATTCTATTATTCTTTTGCATAACTTTTCAGATAAGAAGACAATAAATCCTGAAAAACAACAGCCCTAAATGGATACTTTAAAAAATTGGACATGGCCCTCTGTGGGTTTCAAATTCATATAATTTATGCTTATATGACTATACTGCATATAGAATAAAATACCTATTTGAGGAAAATGAGCTCTCCAGTATATTTTTGTGGAGGAAAAAAACTGGCTGTTATCTGAAAAAAGTTCTATATTTTCCAATAAATAAAACATAGTTAAAATCTCTCATATTGTTTCCACTGTGCTGTCATGAATAAAATCATCAGAACAACTTCACAAAAAATATCAGTGATTCAACTCACTCATATATACAATTGCTACTTTTTCTCCAAAAACTGTGAACGAGCAGAGCTTCATGAATGATGGCATATTCAGAGTTATTCAAAATAGGCATTGCAGCGCATTAAGATTTACTGTCGGGCAGAGGTAAATAGGGGAGTGATTACTTGGCTTGACTGTCATGATGTCAAAAAAAGGTCCATGCCATGTTGGACTCAGAGGAAGAGTCAGAGGAGAAGACGAAGGACAAACAGCCAGTCTCCAGAAGTGCCAATAGACAATGAGCAGTCAGATCCAGAGTCATCAGACAGATTGCCATCTGAGCAGGGAAAGGAATTGGATCCAGCCAGGAACTAGAAGACTCAGCTGCCATTTCTCTCTGATGATGAAGGTGCAATGTTACTACACCCTCGCAACACAAAAGTTCATCAGACTGAAAAGAGAGTAGAGCAAAGACACTGAGAGACTGCTTTCAAGGAAGAAGTCCCACCCCACTAAATGACCTACACAAGGGCTGTTTCTATTAAAATGGAGAAATGTATGGATTTCTGAAGACAGTTTGTATCATGACTGTGCAGCACTGCTTTCAATATTTGGATGAAAGCCTCTGATCCTACTGATAGCTCTGAGATGGGAAGGAGGAAGGGAGAAAGTCTATGATCCTGCTGATCACTCAAATATGGTAGGTGGGTAGTGAGAGAGAGAGACAGAGAGATAGAGAGGCAGAGAGACAGAGACAGAGAGAGAGACAGAAAGACAGAGAGAGACAAAAAGAGACACACACAGAGCAGAGGCAGATGGTAGATGATGAGAGAGGTGTAGATGATGATGATATATATATGTGTGTGTGTGTGTGTGTGTGTGTGTGTGTGTGTGTGTGTATGTATATGTATATGTATATGTATATGTATATGTATATGTATATGTATATGTATATGTATATGTATATGTATATGTATATGTATATGTATATATAATCTCCCAATAGAGAGCAAAATGCTGGTTTGATGTCTGAAAAAGCCTAGAAACTAGTGAATGGGATTTCACTGAGCTATGGCTGTATAAAGATTTTGATTTACGTAGGAAAAAACCCGGCTGAGAGAAAAATACACATAAAGGCCTACGAAAAAACAAGAATATATATATATATATTATGAGAGAGAGAGAGAGTGAGTCACTTCCATAGTGAGATGGGCCATATATAAATATGATAGATGATGTTAGATAGATGATAGATGATAGACAGACAGACAGACAGACAGATAGACAGTAGAGAGAGAGAGACTTCAATAGTGAGATAGGCCATGTATAAATATGATAGATAATGATAGGTAGATGATAGATAGATAGATAGATAGATAGATAGATAGATAGATAGATAGATAGATAGATAGATAGATAGATAGATAGATATAGACAGACAGACAGACAGACAGACATTCCACATCTCAAAATAGTTAGCACTATTGTTAATTTGCTTACAGATGAGCTTTTCTACTCTTTAGCCAATATGCTAGTTATGCTTCCTGACTACTTTTCTCTTCTTCCCACAAAAAATACCATCCTTCATTTTTCTTACCTATTTTCTTCCACTTAAATAGGAGCAAATTACTTTCATTGGAAGAGGAGGGGGGAAGAGGCACCCCTTCATAAACTTCTCAAATAATAATGCATTAGTAAATTACCAATTATCATTTATTAGGGTTCAATGGAGTTAATCTTCACTGGAGGGCATCATCTAATTTTAGTAGCTTGACTTGCCATCTCTATATTTCATCTGTTTTGAGATTATGCAATAAGTGCATCCCTCAAGCCGATGT
Source organism: Pantherophis guttatus (assembly GCF_059756535.1). NCBI lineage: Eukaryota > Metazoa > Chordata > Lepidosauria > Squamata > Colubridae > Pantherophis > Pantherophis guttatus. The sequence continues at coordinate 72,799,511 of NC_142068.1, read as the reverse complement.
GATCATTTCTATTAAGTTGTTACCTTGCTGCAGTGATTTATAATGTTTAAGGCACTATAAGGATCAAAGCAATGTAATATAAAAAATAAACACAAAACATCCAGGAAGCAAGAGAAACAATTTGAGCTACCATGCTTACAAAAATAGCTAAAATCAACATTTATTTCCAAACACCAATTAAAATGGTTGTTTTCTTTTATCTTAAAACATACAAGGAATGCACACTGCTACTTTTTCTCAAAAAATTATTCCACAGCCTTAAGCTACAATTTTAAAAAAAAGAAGAAAAATTTTTCGTTTGTCACCAGATGAAACATCGCTGGGCTTCCAGAAGAAATTTCCTCAGAAAAACTACGGTTATGTAAGATTCTGTGGGATTCCACATTTTTACCTTCAGAATGCCCAAAGAAGCCCAACTTCCTTTTTAAACTAAATGTCCTGCCTATAATCTAAATACATGAGCAGATTACACAGAACACGTGCTTTCTTAAAAAAGCAGTCCGTATTCCACAGTCCCTCAGACATCAAAAATTTAACCCCTGAAGTAGAAAACTAACTAGAATCCAATCACTGGGTTTACCTCATCCATTATCACCTGGGCATTCACTCCTAGATGAAACTTTTATTTCAAGAGCAGCAAGACAATTCTTGCTTGTATGAAATAATAATGTAAGGATTATTCCTTACATTCTTTACAGAGAGAAAATACTTCCTCTAAAAAGAACATGTTTTGAACACAAGGAGGATAGCAACACCCAAATGCTAAGATCGATATGAAGCTGGACTGGAGGTGGGCCAGACAGAGCTCAGAATCTGCTTAATGTGAAATATCCTTCTAAAATGATGCCAACCATGGTTTCTAACCGTGAAAAGGAAAGTGATTGCTGGCAATTTAACTGTTTTCAAGAAGCTTTTGTGCTGTAAACTGAAATTGCATTCAACATGCCACATTACATTGTTAATGAGCAGGAATCTGGAAAGAAAGAAATTCTTGTGACTTCAATGGTTGCCATTCATTTCATAACAACTTCTCTAGCTTTAAATAACTTAATGGTGGCCAGGGCATAGTTATTTCCAAATTGTCTTGCAAATTTAACAAGAGCAAGTAATGTTTTTGGGGCTCTTATAAGCAGCTCTCTCAATTAAATTGACCAATTGGTAAGAAAACTGTAATTGAACACTGAAGTATTTAAAAGATTTAACTTGCTCAGTAGGCTTACCGTTGATTACTCATATAATTGGAGACTTAAAGTGCTTCCTAGAAAATAAAAGGACCTTCATTTTGGAGTAGTTAATCTCACTATGTTCTCTAGTACAAGCTTTAAAGCAACACTGGAGGCTACCTGGGTAATAAAATGCCTATATTGACAAGATACTTTGTACCATATAGTCAGAGGTGGGATTCAGCCGGTTTGGACTGGTTTGGGCAAACTGATTGTTAATTTTTTGCACAGTTCAGAGAACTGGTAATCACATTACTGGCTGGACCTGCCCTCCCCGCCCCTCCCACCCTGCCCCACCCCTCACAGTCACTCCTTATCTTGCCTCACCTGCCTTGCCCACGGCATAGCAGCTGCTGCTTTCTAGCTCCCTCACTCGCTAGCTTGCTTGCCTCATCCATGTGGCCCCTGCAGCCCAACCCACTTGCCTGCCTTGGCCCCAGTCTCCCATGCAGCCCAGCTCCCTGCTGAGGCTTCCTTCGCCATTCTCCACTGCCTCCCACACGGCCCAGCTACCTGCCTGCCTTGTGAGCCTTCCTTCACCTCTTTGCCATCGCGAACGGCCTGTTACATGGCCTCCCTAGGACTCCCCTAGCCTGTTACAGGCCAAAATGTAGGGTCCCTGGGCCCGATCCAACCCTCCCCACCCCATTTCCTTTGGATTTACTGTACTTAATTTTCGAAGAGCTGCAGAAGAGGCTGACCCACATGGCAGAGAAGGCAGTCTTTTATTCAGAAGCCGGTGAAGCTGTAAGAATGTGAAGCTGTAAGATGTAAGGAAAACAGTTTTCCCCATCTGAATAAAAGACTTTGGCTTCTCTGCCATGAGGGCCTGCAGGCTTAGTTTGGACTCAATCTGCTCAGGCTTAGTTTGGACCCAGTCTGCTTGCTGCTGACTGGCTAGTTCAAATGAGCAGCTTCAGGGATTGGGACATGGCAGCCAATCAACAAGGGCCTTGCAGTTCAGCCCAATGAGACAAAAGGAAGCAAGCTGCTCATTGATTGGCTGCTGTTGCTACCTCAATCCCTGAAGCTGGCCCCAAGCAAAAGTCTTTTACTCAGAAGCTGGTGAAAATGAGGACCTGGTTTATGGGGGCAATAAGCTGACTTTGTATAAAAAAAAAGAACACCACTTAGGGGGCCCCTGAAAGCCCTACTAAGCAGGTATATACAAAAAGTATGAAGGCTATTGCTTAACGCATTGTAAGCCGCCCTGAATCTCCGGAGAAGGGCGGCATATAAATCGAACAAACAAACAAATAAATAAATAAATAAATAAATAAATAAACAAACAAACAAACAAACAAACAAACAAACAAACAAAATGTTTTCTTTAGATTTCACATTCTTACAGCTTTGCCATCATCTGAATAAAACACTTTGGCTTCTCTGCAAGTGGGTCAGCCTCTTCTAGACCTTTGGAGAACTTCAAAAAGTAAGTAATCCATGGGAAATGGGATGGGGAGGAGTAAATGAATCTGAGATGCTAGCAAAGCAGGCCCAGTCTGTGGAGACCCAGCAGGGCAGGATGGGATGGGGGAAGCAATTGTGGGGACCCCAGGTATTTCAGTTGATTGGTGGAGGCCTTGGATGGTCTACTCCAGCACTAGGCCCCACATGCTGTTCCCCAGCCTGAGTTACCTCATGTAAAGACCTGCACATTCGATTAACAAATGCATTGGGGAAAGCAGGGAGTGATCACGTTCATTTAACATGATTCAATCAAACGAAGCCCCAGGTTACAAATGTAATTGGCAGGCTCTATTACGTTTGTAACTGGAGGATTATCTGTATAATGAGAGGGAGGGAGGGTCTCAGGGAAGTCCTGCCTTAGCACCACAGGAGTCCCGTGTCACGCCCACCCTGGCCACGCCCATCCAGTCACATGACTACCCAGCACGCCTCTGTCCTGTCATTAGGGCAGAGAACCAGTTGTTAAATTATTTGAATCCCACCACTGCACATAGTACCAACCTTGTTAACTCTTAAGTCTCTTTTTTATGCTATGTATTTAAAATGGACTATGATGTGTGTGTGTGTGTGTGTGTGTGCACGCATATGCACGTATGTATCATCATCATTCTAGCCATTGTCTATCCACTGCAGGATGAAGGCCTTTTCTGTATATTTCCAACCAACACTATGTTGAGCTTTCTTTTGCCAGTTGTGTGTGTGTGTGACTGTATCTGTATCTATATATGTCTGTGTACATGTATGTGTATGGTTACTATGTTTCTCCAAAAAGAAGGCTGCGTCTTATTTTTTTTTGACCCCCCCAAAAATTGCCTTCTTTTTGGAGGATTCTAATTATTGACTCACCTCATGGCGGTGGCACCAACAACCCGACCCAGCAGGAGCCTGCTGCTGGCCCACTTCTTCTGTGGGCGCTTGCCGCCACTCGCACGCATCGCCCTGGCTTCAGTTTTGTTTTCAGATGCCTGCCGGAAGGCATCTGCAACTGATAACAGAGCTCCGGATCGATCCGAAGCTATGTTATCGGTTGCAGATGCCTTCCGGCAGGCATCTAACACAAACTGAGGTCAGGTTGATGTGTGCAAGTGGCGGCAAGCGGCTGCAAAAGAAGGCGAGGCAGGTGTTGGGGTGTGCAAGGCCTGGTAAATAGGCAGCTCCACCACCCCATCTCCTCCCTAGCTTATTTTTTTACCTGTGTGCCTCGCCCCATCCCCTGCACCCCGGGGTGAGCAGAGTCTTAATAGGGGCTAATTTTGTGGGTGGGGCTTAATTTGATCGCATGCGCTCAAGGTGTGATAAGGCTTCTTTTCAAGGTGGATCGTCTTTTTGAAGAAACACGGTATATATTTATTTTCTTTTGACAGTGGGCATCAGAATTTGATTTTTGAAATGTGTGCCAGTGTGTTCACTGAAAAAAGTGACAATAAAGGTTATCTTATAAAGAATAGAAATAGAATGATGTACAATCAATGGAGGATAGAATTCTGGTTTAGCAAGAAACTCAAAAATGCCATAAATTTTAAAATTAAGCAATGTTGGAGCAAGAATACAATCTTCTTTATTGCAACAATTACAGGTAGAGACAGGTTAGATTCAATAAAATGCCCTGGGCTGTTAGACTTGACTTGGATGATAGTGACATGATATTTGTTTCAAGAGATGCTGATCAATCAAAGTAACAGCTAATTTCCTCTAGAATCTTTCATTAAACATTGAATCAAAGGTTGCCATTAAGTCTATAAAAACAAAATATGGGTTTCCTTTTGGCAAGTTATAATATTTTTCAGCAAAATTATGTAATATAACACATTAATCTTCCTCAGCAACTCTCTGTTTTAAGTCTGTCTCAGAGATAGTCTCTGTCCCAATGAAATTTGAGTGATGATGAGCACTTGCATTTACCTGGTCTTAATTCTGGATTCTATCTCTGACTTGCTGGAATGCAAAACAAATCCAGAGTAATAATATACTTAGTCATTTGCCCATAATCAATAAATTATTTGCCAGAGTTAATATTTTAAACTGTTAGATTTGATGTCTTCTTAGAACCTCTTGACCCTTGAGCATGCTGGCTCCAGAACTGGTCACTGTATATTAGTCTCTGGGAGGGGTGTCAAATTTGTGGCCCATGGGCCAGATGCGTCACACACTGGCCACATCCATCCCCATTTTAGCGAAGGGGGAAAAAGTTGTGATATGTGATGTGACAACGTGATGTCGCGAGTTTGACACCCCTGGTCTATGGTAAACTGGTAAGATCAAGGAAACAAGAAAAATATAAATTCCAGTAAAGGATCTTTAATGTTAATCTGAGGTAATTAGAGAATCTTGAAAACCAGAATTTTCCAGCCATATTTATAGGAAATTACTGTATTTCAGTCCCTTCGAAACCCTTTCTCCCGGAACTCTCAGGATCTGGACCACATTGCCATTTTAGGGATAATTTTTCAACAACTTTACCACAATTTCTTACAAAATCTGAGAATAATCTATGCTTACATGTAACTCTGCAACAAAGGTACAGAAGTGGTGCAGCAGATGTTGAAATACAGGTTTTATCATTTGCCGGGGATTGAGTGCTGGACAAAATTTTTTAAATAAAATCAAAGCCAATTTCTTGTGCAATATTTCTGCAACTTTGACATACACAAATTCTTCAAGGATTAACATCCTTCGGTATTAAATAACTGTAATTTTAAAAAGGCAAATCTATAACTTGGAAATATATTCTGTTGATTTCTGTGGGACTCATTGCTAGTTGAGCAACCTCAAAAGTAGAATCAAATGCTAATTGTATAATGGCTTGGTGTTGATTTGTTTATCATATAAATTTGTTTAAATAGCTGTCCAAGGCACCAGAGTCATGTTTCTCTTTTTTGCATGAGTGCATTCAAGTGACTACCATGGACAGAAATTTGAAGCTGTGTGAGATATCTGAAAAGATAAGGCATGTTTAAGCCTTTGATGAACATTTTCATACTAGCTGCTATGACATTTCTAACCTGCTGACAAAATTAAAAATGGAATGCAAAAGGATGTCAGTGTATACTCTTTCAAGTAGGTTTAATCATAAGTAGAAGAACCCCCAACAAGCCATCATTACAGGTATATATCTACATATGACAGGAACTGGAAATACCTCACAGGCGCAGCTGAAGACAGCTCCTTGAGAGTCAGGGAATACATCTCAAACTAATCCTGCCAAGACTGCAGACATAACCCTTGTAACATATACCTCCATAAAATTGGGATTTTTTCCCAAAAAAATCTGAGCCTGTTTTTGTATTATATTAGCAAAAGATAAAAGGTAGAAAGTTCGGCAAATATATTTATAGAGCAAAGATGTAGACATAGACAAGAAAGCAAAGAAAAACCAACAGCATGAATGACCATTTGTAAAAAATAGATATACATTATAAAAATATATTAGGTAAAATGTAGTCTCCATGCCTTGACAGATAAATGTCACTGAACATCTATTCAGGAAAAGTAACAATGATCTTACTCTATAATTTCTGTTATGTTGTATAGTCTCAGAATTTTAACAATTCTATTCAATTCAATTGTAATATCATGTGCCACTTATATTTACTGCTTTTTTTTGTCTGTTTGCTTAAAACTTAAAATCATGCTCAAAAATTTGGTGGAATCTCCTAATGGATATCTTTATGAATCAAGACATTCACTTGTGACAATAAGCTGCCTTTTGTTTTTTTTATCTTTTCTGTTGAAAAAAGACTGCTGTCATTCTTTCCACAAGTTTAAAATTGGCATTTTATTTTGTTTCAATATTATTATTAGATTTTATTTCAGTACAATTTACATGTGCTTATTTATTGACTTTGGTGAGATAGAGAGAGATAAAAGTAGTGAGACATAGGTTTGAGATTTTCAGATTATGTTTATAAACCTTTTTTCTTTTTGATTTAAATATGAAACTGGGATATTACATGAAGCAGCTCAGTTTCTTCCTAATTTTACCTATTTTTTTTAATTCCTTGCCACTGGCCAAATTAGCTTTTAGAGCTGAAGGAAGATACAGTTCAGGCCCATCTAATTTCCAGAAGAAGAAACATTTTATGCATTTTTGTTCCCAAAAGCAAAATTGTCTTTTCCAATAAATGGAGATTTATGCACTTTGTATCTTGTGTGAGCAATACAATGTTAGAACTCAGCATTTTGAGTTTCATTGTAATAATTATTATTTCAGTTATTCAGCAGCACAATACACCAATACCATAGAAAATTGTACAATGCTATCGAGTTTCGGTGAAAGCAACTCCAGATTGGAATGGAACAGTGATTTGGGAAAAGAGACTATTGGTCTTTTTATGAGATCATTTAAAATTTTAAAGCCTTCAATGGAAAACTTGCAGGTTTACTCATGAAAAGAAAAAAAAAAAAGGCAGAATGGCCCCATTCCTCCTTTTCACAATTTCTTATAAAGGGCTCTTACCATCTTCAGTGACTCTGATCTTTAAAAATGGACTCAGGTGAAACCTTAAATGTGATGGCATTGATAGATTTGAACCAAAAATAGCATTCCCATAACATTTCCCAGGGTGATGGCCATGGATACTGAAAACATATCCCACTGCTATGACTAGGAATTGACACGTAGGCATTAATCTTAAACATACTCCTGAACTTTAATGTACCCTTTCAAATGATTGATTCAAGTCCAAATCCTCTTTTCACACAAGTGTGGTTGCTTAGAGATGGAGCTCAATAATGTTCCATGTATGAAAAGAGTCCCCCTCAAACAATTACACAGGAAATAGTATTTTATACTATTTATTATATATATTTACAGTTTTTATATTTAGTATAATTTGATGTCACAATCCTTTTCACATCCATAGATCCAGAATTGGCCAAAGAATCCATGACTAAATTGTTCCATAGCACTCCTGGCCTAACCAAATATACCAAAATTGCAACACCCAGAATCATGGATCTGATCAACCTCTGCCTAACCACATACTTTCAATTTGATGGAAAAAAACCTATCCACAAATCAAAGATACACCCTTGGGATCACCGTTTTCAGGACTCATGTGAAGGTCATATTGCAATGTCTGGAGTTGATACACTCCTATAGATACAACCCAAACTATGGATCAGGTATGTAGATGATATCTTTACCCTAATGAAAAAAGATAAACTAGAGAACACACAGGAAATCATCAACAACGTATTTAAATGAATGACACCAGGGAAGAAGAAAACCACAACACACTATACTTCCTGGATATCAGCAGAGACCAGGGGTGGATTCTAAATTTTTTTACTACCTGTTCTGTGGGCATGGCTTATTTTGTGGGCATGGTTTGATGGTCATGTGACAAACAGTTCTTTAGGATTTAGCAGAGGTACTGGTCTACCAAGCTTTTAACTGCTTGCATAGCCGTACCGGTCTACCCATTTGTTTTTGGAGCGTTTCAGTCTACCCATTTTTTTTTGGAGCGTTACTGTGTACCCATTTGTTTTTGGAGCACACTGGTCTACCACCACACTGCCTTTTACCGCTGATCAGCTGTGGGGTGGCCCTTTGAAGTGCCGCGGCAAGAGTTTAAACAGTTTTTTGCCACTCTGCTACCACCAAGAGCATCGGAAACCGCTTTCAGGCAGCTTGGCCTCAATTGCCAATCTACCACCACTGAGTGTTTTACAAGGAGCGGATCGGTTCTAGCCGATCAGTTGGGAGGCTTCTTGGCTTCTCAATTTAAAGCTAAGTGTCTTGTTTTTTTTCTCTCTTCTTTGTCAAGTGAGCCCTGATTTTTTCCTTCCAGCCGATCAGCTGAGACTCAGGAGACAGCGAATACATTCTCCGAACTACTCAAAATTTCCACTACCGGTTCGCAAGAACTGGGGAGAACTGATAGCAACCCACCACTGGCAGAGACTATGATGGCAAACCAGAAACAAAAGGTTATCGAAAAACCACCTACACCAACCAAATACACCACTACCAAAATAATAACTCAACCTCCCACAATAAAAGCTGTGTAAGAACATTATACGGATGAGCACAAGCTTACTACAGCAACCCTGAACATCAGAAAAAGGAAACAAATCATTGATACATCTTCCTACAAAATGGATATCCATGCAGCATTATCAAAAAGTGCCTCACCACTCAACCTCATATAGCACAATCAACACAAGCTGTAAAAAAGATAACCCTGCCATACATCAAAAACATCTTAGAAACCACCAACCATTACAACCACATGGCATCAGCATAGCACACAAAGCAACTAAAGCCCTCTAAATCATCCTAAGTACACCAAAAGTTTCAGCTGTCCATGAAAGAGGAAAAAGCAGGACACATCTACATCATACAGTGTAAGGACTGCAATAGCCACAACATAGGACAAAGAAGCAGAAGGTTAGCAGAAAGCATCCATGAATATCAACTAGCATCAGAAGACATGATGAAAACTCTTTAATTTTAATTTCATAACACATGGAAAGACTTAATCATAGTTTCAACTAAGAAACTGTGACTTTTCTAGATAAGAATCCAAAAACACAGGCAATTCCTGGAAGCCTGACATTCTGACAAATTGGCCATCGATAGGCATATAGACATAAACAGCATCTACCTACCATTCAAAAGAGACAATCAACAAGCCAAAAAGGGTGCAGAAAGACCAAAACATTCCCCACCAGCCATCAACATCCAAATGAGCACAGATTTAACACCAGAATTAACATGAGACCAACGTTCAAAAAGTGAATAGTACCTCAATCGAAGAACTGTCAAACAAATCAATAGTAAAGAACCCAACCAAAGCAACCTCCAAGACCATTCTCACCAACACTGACAGGGCAAGCCACTAGAATATAAACTGAGAGTACATCCCATTCCCTACCAGCATTGATGATCTTACCTAGTTTGGGTAATAAAATGACTGCAAGAAAACAACCAAGCTCAGAGACCTCTCAGTATAATATACTATACACCTATACACTGCTATTCCTCACTTGGCAGAAGTTTGGGTTTTTAAATTGGACAGCATTAATTAATATCACAGAAACCCTAATCAACAAAAGTAACGTAGCAAGTTTCCAATTGCACATTATAACTTCACATGCAACTTTGTACTGAATAAACATTTAAGCTCAATGTTTTTATGTAATATCTGATCTTTCTATTACAAATCCCTTTTCTTTTCACATAAATAGGGATCAAGGGAATTAACAAAGTACAAGATAATTAAACCATAAAAGCACATCAAGTACAAAAAAAAACCCATTGATAAAATAAAATGAAACTTTCTACTAATTAAAATCTACTTCAGGACCAAGAAGTCAGTTTAAAACTCTCTGAGTAAAATGGACTTGCTTATCAGAGGAAAGTTAACAAATATGAAGTTTGTTTGGCCTTTTTTGGCAAGGATATCCAGACTTTGGATGTAGCCATCAATAAAATTGATTCTGAAAAGTGTGAGAAAAAAAAAGCTATCCAAATTCTGAAAAGCACATATGTTTCTTTTGGAAAATCTAGTATTTTAAATCCTCTGATCCAAATTTTGAAAAGCCTTATAAGGTACAGCAAGCTTTTTGAACTGTACCAGAAAACGATGGACTTATTACGAAAAGGAAATACTTGCAACTCATCCCTTCAATTCATATTGCAGTATGCCAAATCAGATAATTTCTACACTTTTGGAAAACTCTAATAATACTCAAGATAGAACTGAATTACATCTGGTCAAAGTTATCACTCCCAAGATACAAGTTGTGTCCTAACCTTAGCTATTTAAATGAATGCCTGGCTATTACTGAAACTTCAGCATCCACATTTGAGTGCAGAACCCAAGAGTCCACTGAAATATAAGTCTCCAAATGGAAAGTACCTCCCTTCAAGACAAAATAAATTCATCTTCCATGAATTTCATCAACAGATTAAAATGCCAGTTGGATTGCTCTAACTAAGGCCATAACCACCAGAAATTCTGGGAGTCAGGCAGCACATAAATTTAATATGGTTGGGCATCCAGATGTTTAGACTGGATCTGGCATTTTTATCTATCTATCCCAGGGCTGTCAAACTCCTGGCCCACAGGCCGGATGTGTCACAGGCTGGCCATGCCCATGCCCGGTTTAGCGAAGAGGGAAAAACTCCCAATAGTCAAGTGATGCCGCCGTGACGACATGAGTTTGACACCCCTGATCTATCAAGTCTTTCCAAGTATCTGGGACAGGCAGATGTTGCTGCTTAATGATGTTAAAGATATTGTTGCAGGATGTAAGTTATTCCAAGTAAAGCTGCCTTTTGCAATTGACTGATGGTGATTTTTGTCAATGCCGATGGTGTTCAAGTGGTGCTCCAGATAATGTGTGGAGAGCTCTGTACTTGGGATCTTGACCTCTTCTATGAAAAGTGGGATATACTCTAAATAAATGTGTTCGCATGGAGAAGAATCATGCTGTGCAAATGGTCTCTGTGGCTGGAAATATACATGAAGGCAGTCAGGGAACCTTTGAAGCAGCTGTGTTCCAGAGGTTACAGATGCTTTAACTCTTCAGAGGCAACTGTTTCACTCTTTTTTTTAATTAAATAAATTTTTATTTGTTTAAAAGTACAAACAAAACAGAACTAGTGACAACAAAACATACAGAACAAAACATGTAAACAAAGATTTCAAATATACATTTTGTCAAATATATATTGTCAAATAAACAACAGTAATGTATGTTCTTATTTGTGTTTTGACTCTTCCTTGTTTGATCTTACTCATATATCTATCTTTATGATTCATTGTTAATTTATGTTAGTGATTTATGTTCCTGTTTCTGTAACTCCAATTACTCCCTATTCTTTTTTCCTTTTTCTATTTTTCAACCAGGTATACCACTTTTCCCATACTAGATAATAATCATGTTCCTCTTTATCTTGTAATTCTTTTGTAAGTCTGTCCATTTCTGCACATTCCATAATCTTATTAATTACTCTATCTTCTGTCGGTGTGTCACTACTCTTCCAATTTTGTGCAAAAATTATTCGTGCTGCTGTTATTATATGGATGATTAAATATTTTATTTCCTTTTCATATTGTCCATTTATTATACCTAGAAGAAAGGTTTCCGGTCTCATTTCTAATCTTCGTTGTGTGATTTCTTCTACTTGTGTTCTAATCATTTGCCAGTATTGTTTTGTTTTTGGACAGGTTTCACTCTTATTAACCCAGTGGGATGATTTGCAGAGTCCTACTCAATATTCACCCATTGCAGCTACTAGAGTTAGAAAACAAAAAGTCAAGAAGTACCATTTCCCCAAGACACAAAATGTCTCAGTTGAAGCAATGAAAACTCTTTCTGGTGTTCCAGTAGATGATAGGACTTGAATCAAAAATTTGAACAAGTTCAGCAACCACTCTGTGGCTGACAGCTGAGTTTCCCCTCTTCAGTGGGAAGTGTTAAATTTTATTTCATTTTCTTCCCCCAAATTTGGGGAAATTGCACTGCTGTTATGTAGCAGCTTGCCGATGAATATTGACTGCAAAAAGAGTCTGCTTTTTGGGTTAGTTCTGAACAAAATGAGTTGCTAGGACATATGTGTGTTCGGAATCTCCTGCAGGAAGAAAGGAAAAAAAAAAAAAGGCTTCCCATAAACATTAGAAGTATGGCCTTCTACTTTTTATTCCCCAAGTGAAAAGTGATTTTTCTACTATTAAAATTCAGATTTTAGATTATTCCCTTATGAAATTTGAAATAGGTACTTAAATTTAAAGAACAGACATTTCAGCCCTATTCTTCATCCACCACCATGGGTGTGTAGCAGGGTTGTTGAGCCGTGACTTGCCAGAAAAGCAGGGTTGGGATTCAGTCTATTCGGACCGGTTCAGGTGAGCCGGTGGATCCAACAATCAGCTGAGAGCGAACCGGTTCGCTCCAATTATCATGTGGGCCCGCCTGCCCGCCCCTGCTCAATACTGAACTTTATTTTCTTTTTTTGAAATCCAGCTGATAGGCGCAGGAGTGCGGATTGCCGGGCCTCAGCTGTTTTACTCACCCGGCTGCAGTCGAAGGTAAGTTTTAAACCAGTTTAGGAATGGACCACGGGTGCGCAGACCGCCTGAAGCGCACACTCAGCGAACCAGTTGTTACACCGGTTGAATCCCACCACTGCAGAAAAGCACTGACATTCCAGGAGCCGTATCTCAATGACCATTGCAAACATGTTGCAAGAAGAGCTTTCCACCACATGGCAGCTCCTAAAGCACTGGTTGATAGTGGCATCTATCTGTTGCTTGAGGGATTTTGAATATTCTCCCTGCATTCCCTAACTCACCAACTACAAAGTGTAGGGAAAAAGGGACTGCTTTCTTCACAGCACTGGAATTGAACAAGTTTTAAATGTCTGGTTCCCCTCATGTTTTCCTGGTAATTTCTTCTTCCTGTTTTGGGGTTGTTGTATTTTAGTGTTTGTGTATATGGTGTGAGCCCTCACACCAGGGGTGAAATGCTCCCGGTTCGGACCGGATCACCCAATCCGGTAGCGATGGAGGCGGGTGGTTCGAAGAACCGGTAGCAAAAATCCCTGCCTCCGCCCCCATGCCCAGCTGAGCCGCACGATCATCAGAGGCTTTTTTTCTTTTAAATGCTTCTGACAATCCAAGCTGAGTTGCCTGATCATCAGAGGCATTTAAAAGAAAACAAGGATTTTTTTTCTTTTAAATGCTTCTGACGATCAAAGCTGGGATCGTCAGAGCCTTTTGAAAGCAATTTTTTACAACCTCTTCGAAGAGGTTGTAGAAAAAATGGTTTTAAAAGTTTTTTTTTTAAAATGGCCACACCCACCCAGTCATATTACCCCCACAAGCCACGCCCACAGAACCGGTAGTAACAAATTTTAGATTTCACCACTGCCTCATACATACATTTTAAGGATAATTTCAAAACCTGGAGCCAACAGGAACTTCTGCTGTACTTGGGAAGGAAGGTCAAAGACAGAAAGAAAATCCCTTCCAAGCCTCCATGAATCTGAAAGAAAGTTCTTCTTGGCCAGGCCTTCCCATATGAAGGGGAACAACTCTTCCATATTGATTCTATCATTCCGGAAACTGGGAACCCATTTGTCTTATGTTTTTTTTTTAATCTAGTTGTCTGTCTGTCCCTCCCTTCATTTATCCATCCATCCCATTCCCATGATTAAAACAAGTCTATAGAAGCTGGAAGATGTTACAGCATATTTTCAGGAAAGCTGGAATCTCATCTGAGAAGCCAAAATAGAGAGTAAATGCTCTTGCTTGTTTCAGTAACATTTCCCAGAAACCTACATTATCAAAAAAGTTAAATAAAGTTAAAATACAGGCTGAAACATTAGTTTAGTGAATTTGACCCATTTTTCAACGCTTCTTGCCACAGTTGCTAAATGAATCCCTGCAATTGTTAGTAACAAGGTTGTTAAGTGAATCTGGCTTCCCCGTTGACTTTGCTCATAAGAAGGTTGAAAAAGATGGTCACATGACCTCAGGGCACTGCAACCGTCATAAATATGAGTCAGTGTTCGCATTTTGATCACGTGACCCTGGGGATACTGCAATGGACGTAAGTGAGAAAAACGGTCATAAGTCACTTTTTCTCTACCGTTGTAACTTTGAACGTTCACTAAATGAATGTTGTAAGTCAAGGACTACCTGTATATGCGTATCATCTAGTCATTATTAAATTTTGAATTCCATGTCAGAATGTTTTGAATGTTACTAATCAATTAAGCATTTCTGGTAGTAAGAACCAATGCCATGGCTATTTATTTGCTTTAGTTTATTTTTCACCTTTTCAAACAGCCCATCTCACTCATAAAGGGAGTCTGACTATAAAAGCTTAAGAATTATATACATCTATTAAAAGCTTTATTAGTCAGCTTTATTACTTTATAACACCATCATATACAGAGGTTCAATGACGCCTAGAAATATTTATTAACACTTAAATAATTATGTGAATACCAGAGAACACATATAGTGCTTCCCTCATGTAAATAGCAATAGCACTTAGACTTATAGTGCTATTCACTATAAGCACTTCATAGTGCTCTCTAAGCCATTTACAGGATCAGCATCTTGCCCCCAACAATCTGGGTCCTCATTTTACCGACCTCAGAAGGATGGAAGGCTGAGTCAACCTTGAGCCTGGTGAGATTCGATCTGCCAAACTGCTGGCAGCTGGTGATCACCAGAAGTAGCCTGCAGTACTGCACTCTAACCACTGCACCACCGCAGCTGTAATCACCTCTAACGTTGGAAAGTAACAGTATGTTTTCTCAATTGTTGCCTAAAAACAGCCAAAGGCAATGGACAGATGAGGGACTTGCCTTCGTGAATCAATACGAGATGGGAATAATTAGTTTCTCCCACCTTTTAAACCCAGACACACATGTACATACACCATCAACTGCTTCAGTCAGGACACAAAAACAATCAAGGAACTATCCAAGCACATTCATGAACAATATATTAAGATATCCCCAAACGGTAAATTACCATTATAATAAAAGCTAGGAGAAGAAAGTAAGTTTAATATGAGATATTAGGGAAAGAGAGGAAGCGAGAATCTATAGAAAATGCAACCGTGATTAATTTCACTCACTCAAGTCTATCGGTTGCGTAGGGGTGCGGTCACAATGTGGAGAGAAAAAGATAAGCAAAGGCTAAAGGAGAACAAAGGATCTCTAGTAAACAATGGGGAGTTAGAAAAGTCCAGAAATAAGCTAAGAGGATTTGATAGGACTCACAAAAAATTGTTGCAATGCCCATATAATTTTAGAGAAGCAGCAAACATAGTTTGCATGCAAAAAAAATGCATTCAATTCCTGGCATCCCCAGATAGGCTAGAAAGATTATCACAACTTTAGACTAGAGCCTTGGTGGCACAGCAGACTAAAGCACTGTTAAGTAACACCAGCTGCCTGCAATTACTGCAAGTTCAAATCTCACCAGGCTCAAGGTTGACTCAGCCTTCCATCCTTTCGAGGTAGTAAAATGAGGACCTGGTTTGTGGGGGCAATAAGCTGACTTTGTATAAAAAGAACACCGCTGGGGGGGGGGCGAAAGCCCTACTAAGCAGGTATATACAAAAGTATGAAGGCTCTTGCTTAACGCATTGTAAGCCGCCCGGAGTTTCCGGAAAAGGGCGGCATATAAATCGAACCAATCAATCAATCAATCAATAGACGGACTAGTTAAAGCTTCTTATGTTCTTTTTCCTTCCATTACAGCAAAAAAATAAAAGTTTCTTTGCAAAGTAACCGTGTAGGATACAATAAGATAGACCTTGGCTTATAGCACAGCTAGTGCGTTTGTGTTGGTACAAAAGATTAAAGGATACATATAAAGAAATAAAACAATTTCTGCATTCAGAGAACCAAATAAGGATAGCCAGTTCACTGATTAATCCACTTGCCCTGTCCTCTTGCATTAACGGTCAGGTAGGGTGTTTGGATACAGGAGGGATTAACAGCGCAGGCGAGTAGGTGGAACAGAAAGGAAGTTCTCTGTTGTGACCTAGGCTTACTGTGTCATTACAATACACAATTAGTCCCAAACAAACCTATTTTATTGTAACAGCCGAGAATTACGTTCATTCCCAGCTGAGTCCCAATTAGTTGCAAAACAAGTCCTTCGGAAGAAGTCCTTCAGGATTTCAGCTCTGTTCCTGCAATCCCTGGGAGGGTTCCAGTTCTCTTCCATCCCCTTCAGTTGCAAGTTCATTGACTTTCTGAGGAAGCCAGCAGAGAAGATTGCAAATGGTGTTCACATTATCGCAGGGCAACTTGGCCACCATTCATAAATACCGGCCTCCCCCACTCCAAGATGCTGTGAGATGATTGTAGAAGGAGCTGCCCAACATTTTATGACATCAAGAAGCGCTTAATGGGCCACAAAGCACCTTGTATAAAGGCTGCTATAACTTTGAATAGTCATTAAACAACTAGATGTAAGTCAAGGACTACCTCTAAAGCAAGAAGAAAATTAATAAGCAGAGTTATGGTTTCACTTAACAACCACTTTGCTTAACAATGAAGATGCTGGTCCCAATTATGGTTCCTAAATGAGGACTACCTGTATGTGCATAGATAGCTTCTTCTAATGAAAGCAAAGCAACTACAAAGTACTCCTTCAAGTAGTCCTGTATAGTCCTAGTATTTACTTTTAATTCGATGTTTAAGTTGAGTTTCATTCTTATCCAACCCATGCCATTCAAAGGCTAAGAAGAGTCCTCTTCTTAAAAAAGTTGCATATCCCAAACTTTAGAGATTATACTCTTGGGCAAGTTGATCATTTCTTTTACCTTTGTTAAGGATATTGTTGTTGTGTTACCAACCAGCAGAGTGTAGAGCACAGAGAAACGTTGCTGAGAGCAATGAATAAGAGATGTGCAAACTGGTTTATCAAAAGTTTACTTTATAGTGAAAAAACAATCTCATAGTCTTTAAATCAATCCAAGTCTTTGCCAGTTAAATCAGTCCAGTGATACAAAAAGCTTCTTACCACACAAACAGTAGTTGGTTAGAATAACAAACTCACTCTGGTTCACAAACCACGATGGTAGCAGATTCATCCAACCGATGATAGCACAATGGTAGCAACTCCACACACAATGGTAGCTTATCATCAACTGAATACTTTACAGTACCTTTCTTAAATACATTTACAACCAGTGATTATCTAATTACAGCATGACTCAGCATTACAACGAATCAGCAGTAAAACTTTAAAGTCACACAATACATATTCATATTAAAGTCACAGAACACATATATTGCCTGGACAACTTGTTAGACTCAAACCATATCCTAACAACCTTCCCCTGAGATAAATGGTTAAACCTACCCTGAATTGTTATCTAACCATCATCAGGTTTTTGGCATCTTGGCTGGCTTTAATACTGGTATCACCCTTGCATATTTATTCCAATAATTCTTTAATGATGCACTGTCTGAATAACAGATATATATTCTAACAACTTGATGATAAAAATCACATATGCACGAACACCTTCTGATTCCTCAATAACGGTGGTCATCCAAGCACTGCAGGAATTATTGTGACACACCCCCTTGCCTAAAGGGAATGCTGGAAGCCACGGAGTCATAGGGAAGATGAGTCTATTTCTCTGTAATTTTTGCATAAGTGTTCCACCACTTTTTCTGCATGTTTAATGCACAGAAGCCTCCATTGAAATTAAGTTTACCTTTACATGTTTTCAGCTAATAGACATCCTGTTTATACATTTCTGAGCTTAGAATTGCTGACTAAAATTTTGAGGCACGCGTGAACTGAAGTATAATTGCATTTCAATCTATGAATTAGTTCAGGTTATATGAATTAAACTTGTTGCTTTTTAAATGCAGATTAAACAAAAACAAACAAACAAGGAAGAAACAAACAAGGTTAGGAAGAATCACAGTTTGGATTTTTCCTATGTGGGTTTCACTCCAGTTCCAGGAAGGGAAAGTACTGGAGGGAAAATTAACTTCATCTCCAGCTGCTCCTCCATTCCCATGGCGCTCTGACATTGCAAAACATCGCAAGAGTTCCCATCGAGCAGCTGTTAATCTATGAAAGGTGCTGATTATAATTCAGCTCTTGAAGATTGTCACTTAATGTTAGTCAACTGAAAATAATTATTATATTAAGGCATTGTTGATGCTCTATATCAGGGGTGTCAAACTCACGTCGTCACGGTGGCATCACGTGATGTATCGTGACTTTTTCCCCCTTCGCTAAACCTGGCGTGGGCGTGGCCAGCACATGACACATCCGGTCTGCGGGCCACCCCTGCTCTATATACTGTGTAGCATCTGTAAATACTCATTCACACACACACTCTGTCGGTCTTAAATGATATCATATATGCTTAATAATTCAGCTCATGTAGACGACCCGCATAAACCTTCTTGCTTTCTCTCAAACTATAATAACCAATTACACTTTCTCCACTGCAATGAAGCACTATTTTTAGCATGAAGACACTTCAGGCAAAAGCAGTTGACTAGCCAATCAAATATGTTTCGCTTGCTTTTTTTCAAAAGCTTCCAATATTTATTTAGGAAATATGCTTCAAAGCGGCATAAAGAAATGTCTTGTTCTTTAATTAATGTTTAATCTATTTAATTCAGCAGATGGCTATGATAAAGAAAAGAAAGGAAAAATCTGGAGACATCTCTCTGGACCATTTCTATTACAGCTGTTTTTTTAAAAAAAAACGTGTGAATTGGCAGAGTTCACCACGCCGGTGTCTTGAAGTACGTATCAAACCGCAAGATATTTTGTGATTGCAGCTTATGGTATCAGTTCAAAATATAAACTGAATTTGTGCAAATATGGTTTGAGAGCTTTATAAAAGTAAAGGCAATCTTGCTTTTTGGCAGCTGTGTGTCTAAAACTTGCAAAATTATTTGGGCAAATGCAGAATTTCAAGACTAGGCAATGCAGTTATGGTAATTAACCATGTCACCCACCATTACCTGTGAAGAGGTAAGACCAATCCATCCCTCTCTTTAGCCACAAAGCTTTTCATAGCAGCTTACAGATATCAGTAATGAAACAGGCCCTATCCTCACATATCATGACACACAGAGTGAAGGGATGTGAAGGGAGGGGAAAACCCAACGGGGGTTATTGAGAGCAGCAGATCGGTCATGCCTCAGTCTAATCTTGTTTTAAAAGGATTATCTAGGGCTCCGAGTATGTACAGTACTAGCATATCTGAGAAGTTCATGACTTACTTCTGTATGCATCTTAAGGGGACAAGAATGATTATGTCATTCTGTTTTCCAAAAACTGAGGAAAATGACCATTCTAATGTTTGATCAGGCCAAGTTAGACATTCCCTCAGCAGAAATTTTGGGATGGAATTTATCCCGCGTACACCACAGTGGGAATTATTTCATAGACTTGTAATGGAGGAGGGTAAATGCAGATTTGATTCATTGTGCCAATAATATAGGCTTTATTGGGACTTTAGTATTCACTCCTTGACCTAGGAGGGCAACAATGTGCCCATCATTAAATACAGATTGCTTTTATGAGGCATATAGGGCAAAGATGAGCAAGCAATCCAGTTTATCTTACATATCAGCCATTTTTATCAATGACGCCTATATAAGAAGTTGCTACTGGAGACAAGGCCACTGAAACATACCACAGACCTCAGCAGACATAATTCATATTTATGGTGCATTCATTTAAAAACTTATTTGCCTTCCTATTGCATTATAACAGCATCCATTAAAACAAAACTGAGAAACACAGCAAAGAAGTAAGGAACTGTCTCAGAATAAATTAAGAATAGAATAGAAGCTAATATGGCTTCCAAAGCTGACAATAGAATTATTTAGCGGCAAGTGTGATTGAACACACAAGGAATTTGTCTTTGGTGCATACACTCTCAGTGTACATAAAGAAAAATAAAATAAGAATCATAACATACAACACTTAGTGGTAGTCATAGGTTACTAATACACAATCAAATTGTACAAATAAAACAATATAAATTGTAAAGATACAAGCAACATAATAAATAAATAACTTTATTGTCATTGTACGTGTATACACTGTATGTGTGTACTGTATGGGTACAGTATACCCATACAATGAAATTCACTAAACACCCAAAGACCAGGTCCAACACACATAACAATCTCCAAACACACCCCCACCCACCACAATTCCCACCCCAAAACCACCCAAACATTCACACAACAGACCAAGTAATACTGTCCAACAGCTCACTGATGGTGGCCCTTTAGTTCATTGTTGAGTGCAATTATAGCTCTGGGATAATAAGTGGGAAGAGATAGCTACTAGGAAGGATGAGAATAATAATAGTAATACAGACTTAGTAAAGAGCCTTGGTAGTTCAGTGGTCTAAGGCATCCTGTTATTAAGCTGGTTATTAAGACCAGCCGCCTGCAATTACTGTAGGTTCGAATCTTGCCAAGGCTCAAGGTTAAGGTGACCAGATTTTAATATTGGTAAAGAGGGACACCATTGCGGAAGTGGCTTATTTTGTGGGCGTGGCTTGGAAGTCATGTGACTGGGTAGGCGTGGCTAGCTGGTCATGTGACCGGGTGGCCATGGCTATGTGTATAGGGACTACTCAGAGGGCTGAAAAAAGTCATTTCTGACAGGTCCTCGCACTTTTGACTGGTCCTCACACTTATGACCACCCTCACATTTATGCCCGTGCAGCATTCTTAACAACCATGTCACTCATTTCACAACTGCTTCTCTTCACCATGGTGATAAGATAGGACAAAAAATGTAAAATGTGAGGACAGTCGTAAGTTCGAGGACTGGTCAAAAGTGCGAGGACCAGTCAAAAATAATTTTTTCAGCCCTCTGAGTAATCCATATGCACAAAAGGACTAACCAGAGGGTTGAAAAAAGTCATTTCTGACAGGTCCTCGCACTTTTGACTGGTCCTCACACTTATGACCACCCTCACATTTATGCCCGTGCAGCATTCTTAACAACCATGTCACTCATTTCACAACTGCTTCTCTTCACCATGGTGATAAGATAGGACAAAAAATGTAAAATGTGAGGACAGTCGTAAGAGGTGGTAGGTTTGAGGCGAAAGATTGCTGTACAATAAAAAAGATGAAAGGGAAGAAAGCCAACCCCAAACAAATATAAAGATATTAAGATAAAGAATGAATTGTTAAACTTTAAAGAATAAAAGAGAACAAATATGAATAAATAGCAATAATTAGAAACACACATAAAAACTTACAACATATTTTCTTTGAACAGAATATTTGGCTGGTTCACAAATTTAAACAGTGTTTAGTCATTTCAATTAAATTTACAATTTCTATATTTCCTTTTTGCCATATTTATTCCTCATCTATTTTTTAAAAAAAACAATATTAGCCTTCATCCTCATCTCTAATCTTAATCAAATTCAATTTTTCCCTTCTATTCTATATTATACCCCTTCCCATTGTCATCTATTTTTATATCCATCCTCACATTGGTTACTTATGTAATTATGTAATACAGTTGTTTAATACAAATTCAACATTTTAATATAAATCAATTAGTTATATAACTATCTTTTTTGTATATTAATCAATATGAACATGAATATTCCAATTATTTCCATGCAATCCAATTTCTTACAAATCCATTAATTATATTTACCAATAATAATAAACCAAATAATTTCCCCCATATATTCCTCCAAACCACAACTTAACCATTTCTGCTTTCAACACAATATACAATTAATAGTATCTCAATTATTACAATTCCCTAGTTAAATAGAGCTTTTTTTCTTTTGTGGTTTAAAATCTTGAACTCTCCTCTTTTGCCCTAAATTTCCCATTGTTTCCACCTACCTTTTTTGGTGAGGAAAAAGAAAAGAAATCTGCTGCCTAATTTTCCAACGTTGCACCAAACAAGCCAACAGCCTGTTTCATTTTCATTTTCGTTTTGAGCTTGGTTTGCACAAGGAGAAAAAAAAATCTGCTGGAGCAATTTAGCAAGCAGCAAGAGCCCTGTGCAAAACAGCTGAGAGCAAATCAGCTGAGAGTGGGGAAGCCGAGCTAATTAACCTACACGGAAGCTGTAAGGGGCTATTTTTTCTATTTTTGCAGGCATTGGTCTACTCATTTGTTTTCTTTTAACACAGAACAGCTGTAGGGCGGCCCTTTGAAGCCCCGTGGCAAGAGTTTAAACAGTTTTTTTTCCTCTAGCCATCAGCAGCACTCAGGAGGCAGCGGGGACTCAGGAGGCAGAATGAAAAATCGGGACTTTTTTAAAACGCCGCGGGACACGGGACAAATTGTTAAAAATCGGGACTGTCCCACCAAAAGCGGGACGTCTGGTCACCTTACTCAAGGTTGACTCAGCCTTCCATCCTTTCTAAGGTAGGTAAATTGAGGACCCAGTTGTGGGGGCAATAAACTGACTTTGTATAAATATACAAAAGGATGAAGGCTATTGCTGAGCACATTGTAAGCCGCCCTGAGTCTCCGGAGAAGGGCGGCATATAAATCAAATTAATAATAATAATAATAATAATAATAATAATAATAATAATAATAATAATAATAATATAATTTGACGTTGTGGGAATTAGTTGTTTAGCAGAGTGATGGCATTCGGGGGAAAAACTGTCCTTGTTTTTAAATCTAGGTAAATGAACTGCAGTTCTCTTTTGAACAGAATATCGCTATTAAAGCATTCAGGCAAATGGAGCAGATTTAACCAGGGATCCAAAAGATTATAATAATATTTTTGTATTTCACATAATATTTGCAAGTTTTCAAATCGGGTTTCATGTATAATTTGGATGGACTCCTATTAACAACCTAGGAAACAGCACCATTTCTGTCTTGTAGTTTATTTTCAGGTATAATGTACAATGTTTATTTTGACTTAGGAAAAACTTTGTCCAGGTGTCAAAGTTTTTCAGAGACTCTTTTCTTGGCTCCAAAATCATCAGAAATGAATGTGAAGAAAGTCTTAGTATTGGCTCTGAAATTTACTCTTTCCAGAATTTTATACCCTTCACCCAGTGCATAAAAAAATCTTTAAAAAAAAAATCTAAACTTATCAGGCACCCTTTACTGCAATATTATTTTAATAACATTTTTAATCTGGTTGCCATTTCTTTTGACCATTTAAATACTTACTGGGAGTTTTATACAGTTTCATTAATGTTATTTATTTTCTGTTATAACCAGTGGTGGGTTGCTCCGGTTCTATAGATCCGGTAGTAAAACTGGCGGGAGGCTCCGCCCACCCGGCACGATGTCATCATTGGTGATCTGCGCATGTGTGCGCAATCCGCTGCGAACCAGTAGTAAAGGTAAATGAAACCCACCCATGGTTATAATATTGTTAATTGGCTCACACGCTTTAGCCAAAAGGCAAATATAAATAGATGAAATAAAATATGTAACACATAACAATATATAGCGAGAAAAGTTCACACACAATCCATGTGGCTTACTGACGTGAATTTTTGTTCTCCCCGATCATACTGCCAACATTCAAAGGCATAATTTTCTTTCTTTTGTTTTATTTTGCACCAAGCTCTAGTTTAACAGTTATTTTATGCTGTATAAAATAAATTGTGAGAAGAGAGACAGAGGGAGTTATAACCCTGAGCATTTCCAGCCTCTTACCAGGAGATGCAGTCATGTAATGGGTCAATAAAATAAAATATAAGGTCTATGCATAAAACTAAACAGTAAAATAAGATTTGTTTCTTTCTATGTTTATTTATTCAACTCATCGTCTGCCCAGTCAGCTAGCAACACAATAAAATAGGAATGAATAAAATAATTGTGACAAACTCCTAAGTCATACTGAAGATGATAGAGAACTGAGATGAGAAAGGTTTACAAGCCTTCCTAGACTGTAATCTACAACACAATACAAGCAAATACATACATACAAATACATACAATACATACAAATACAAGCAAAATAATATCTCATATCTCATAATGAACTCATATCACAAACTTCCTAATTCAAACTTCTGCCTCTTAGCTTCTATCTTAGGGTATTTCTATTTTCATGCTTCTGTAGTCTTAATATGCTTTTAACATGCTAGCAGAGTATTAGGGGCATGGGGTCAGAGTATACAATTAAATGTTCCCAAATTAGTAATCAAAAGACATTGTTCAATAAAATGTACTTCATCAATAGTAAAGCTGATAGAATGAAATACACATTGTTCACATTTTCCCATCCAACACCATTTTTTGTCCTTTGCTTTAAAATGGAAAGCAAAGTTCCATATGCTAATTCATAAACCTTTGACATTGAACAGAACTTCTGAAAATGGGAAAATATCTCAATATTGGACAAAGACTTAGCTGTAAATCATATGTATGGAGTCTTTTTTCTTACATTAAATATGTACAGTATCTTAAAATGAAAAGTACTTTGCTACTTAGCTCTTTCCTGTTATTTAAGCAAGCCAAAATGAAATAATATTTCCAAAGCTAAATACACAGTTTTTCACATTTTCCTGTCAAACACCATTTTCTAATCCTCACATTAAAATGAAAAACAAACCACTAAGTTAAAATAAAGTCATATTGCCATAAAATTAAACATACCTTTCCTAAAAATCTCTTTTGCAAATGGACTGGTAGCAGAAAGAATGTATATTTTTTGCAGTTGTTGCTTATAAATCACTTCTCTCATTGAACTAAGCTAGCTGGGGAAGAAGTTTCATTTAGCATACTTAGAGTACATCCGATCTTAATTCAGAATGGCTATCCTTCCAAGATGCTCTTTGAAGACAGAAAAAAAGAATAATACAATCTGTCAAGCTATCATTCTTCTAGGGATCCCATTGATGTTTTTTATCAAACAGAATCTATTTCAAGAAAGAAAATTCATTAGCATTTCCTTTTTCTGTGTTTCAACAGGCAAATGAACTTTTTTTTTAAAAAAAATGGAATTATGACAGTAGTCATCTGGATATATTTTAAGACATCCATCATTATAATATGTCTGCCTAACTAGTAAATTATACGCACCGTTCTTTGCAATTTAGGTTAATTTTAAAATAATCACCAAGTAATTATCATATCAATAACACTTCACTGGTATGTTAATTTTAAACTTCCCTATTACTATGTATATCGTTTAACTGTATAATAATACACTAAGTCTAGGAACTTGCCTTACATGTATGTTTATATAATTATTTGCATACATAATTAAATACTGCTTAACTCTAATCAGGAAGACTTATTACTGTACTTTAAGAATGAACACCACTAAATTTATCACTCTGAATATAATAGATAAAAACTGACAGCGATTTGTAGGGACCTGAAATGTGGGGGGGGGGGGTGCAGGGAGAAATAGGCCGATTGGCAGAACTTGGCACAAGCTATCAAAGATTAAAGCGATTCCTTTTGGGATTCTTCATGTCAATCCAGTTCCCCTAAGTGTTTCTGGAATAGGGTGCTTAATTCCACCTAAGAAGTGGCACAAATACATTTACAACCCTTTTAGTACCAACCCAAGTGACCTTACACTTCTGCCCACAATTTTAGATGCTCTCCCCAATTAGTCTCTTCTTACTTAAAAGTGGTAAAGCAACTCTAATGGAACTTTTGAAATCTAATAGAGCCTGCTAGGTTCTTGCCCTGATCTTCTTAACCTAACCCAATTATACTTCTATACTTATACAATTATATGACCGTTATCAGCCAACCAAGAAGACCATTAAACAGTTTGCTAGACATCTTTTTTTTTTTAATGTATTTATTTGGCTAGACAACAGAAGGTGCTGTCTGAGGATCAAGCTGTCTTCCAGGGTAAAAAGTTAAGACTTTGATCACATTATACCATTTGGTGGAAAATATTCCAACCAGCCAAGAGGAATATCTCATATCTCATACCACCTTTACCAATTTAAAGATGACCTTTATTCGATTCCTAGAGTGAAATTATAGGGATGCCATATGGTTTCTCTCTCTTTCTCTCTCTCAGCTGCTATTAAAACTCTATATGAAGCCACCGGGAGAGGTCTGAATAAACAGAAACAAGCTTAAATTTAATATCAGTAAGAGGGTGTTACAGTCTGCCCCAAACATATTGATACCAGACCCAGAGAGAGGTATAGTTCAGGTCACATTACCTTTATTGATTGGTTTTAGCTTCAAGTCAATAATTGCTGTGTTTTGGATCTTATTATTGTATAGGATTAATGTGATATAGGTGGTATATAAATGTAATCAAATCAATACATCCTAGTACGTGAAATTTTGCATCTTGCTTCTTTGGGTATTCTTCTCTATATTACTGGATCCTTGGGCGGTTTTCTGATTTTCACTAAATGAAAATGTTCACTATAGCTATCCTCTGTTTCTTGCCATACTATAGTACAGCCTGAGTTTTAGGAACTCTGGAATTTATTTACTTTTAACCTACTCTGTTTGTTTAGTTCATGTCTACGGCAGAGTTATTTCTGTACATCCTCTTCAGTTCCTTATCTCATCCACACAAGTTCTTCTTTAGCTACATTCTTCATTTCCTTACTTTTCTTAAGCTTGCGGTCTAGTCCAGGGGTTTCCAACCTCGGTCACTTTAAACCTGGCAAACTTCAACTCCCAGAATTCCCCAGCAAAGCTGGCTGGGGAATTCTGGGAGTTGAAGTCCGCCAGGCTTATAGTGGCCAAGGATGGAGACCCCTGGTCTAGTCTGTACTCTTCTTTCATTCCCCATCCTTCCATGTTCTCTTTCCCCTTCATTTCCCTACTCCTCCAAGACTGTCTTCTAGATCTGCCTGCTCCACAAAGCTGATCCACTCTTAAACATGTTTGATGTCTTAAACACAGTCAGACTGACAATTTTCTTCTTGCGTAGAAGCCGGATTGCAAACATTCTGACAGTTCTATTCCCCAAATACTTGGAATGTTATGGATCAGCTCACCACTGTCAGAAGTTTTATTACCTGAAACACAATGCAATACAGATCCTTCTTCTCTCCATTTTAAAGCTTGGGTTAAATTTCCAAACCTTTAATTTGTTAAAGTTGACAATATAGTGTACTAAATTTTCAAATACTAATTGAAAGCATAATTATGTTCCCATCTTTCAAGGAACATCACTATTCTCAAATTTGGTAACTAAAACCAAATTATTTTGGTTTTATGTAGCTTCAGTTTGTATAATGTCTAGCTTTAGTTTGTATAATGTCTAGATTTAGTTTGTATAATGTCTATACAAACTAAAACTAGCCAGACAAATTGGCCATTCAGAGAAAGATCATGAACTAGTGGGAGGCTCTTTGACATTTATTCTGAAAGAAACATTGAAGAAGATAAGTTTCATTGCAGTCTTCTGTAGTATTAGCTAAAGAAATGAAGTCGCTGGATAAACTGAACACTTGAAAAGTGAATTTCCTTGTCATTGCTCTAAAGTAGCTATTATACCAGAAACTATGGCTGTGTGACAGCTTCTACTGGCAAATACAACTGAACAATTTGTCCTCTTCCTCAAATACATGCCAGGCAGCCTGAAAAACGGAAGAAAATTATATCGATCTGCCATCTTCACATATGGAAATATGACTGAACTTCTTTGGAAATCTAGATAAAAACCAGCACATGAATGAACTCAAGGGCAACATTTGAATTTCATCCATTTTTGAGAACTTGGGAGATCTATAAAATCCATCTATATAGCGCCCGTTACCCAGCAAAAAGCAAATAAAGCAGTAAGTCTAAAGATGAGCCTAAAACGATTAAAATTAAGTGACAGGATAAAACAGTGATTTTAACTAAAAGAATTTCAAAGATAAAATGCTTCACTTCATAGTTGGCCTAAGGATAAAACTAAAAGGATTAAAATAAACGACAGGGTGTATGTATAAAACAGACATTTTTAAGTTTCACTTAAAATATGAGCAGTTGGGGCTAATAAAAAGATCAGTCATATTTTTAGTGCTAGGAGTAAGCGGTATGTAACAGATGAGGTTCAGCTGCCTTTAGGTAATTTTATATACAGCCATATAGGATCGGGTCTGTTATGTTTTCGCAGGGATGGTGTCGGATAGCAAGAATTGCTGTAGCAAGAACTGGGCAGTTAATGTTGAATTATTCTTCAGAATTGGAATAATTAAGGGTCTGAGTGGTTCTCTGTTAATGATAACAGAAGAATATGCTCAATAGATGCTCAATATATTCCACACATATATACCCATAGGGATTCATTCAGCCACAGTATATTATTTTATTTACTTTTAGTAGCACTAAAGGAAGGAAGGACACTACATCAGACTAAGGTGATGCCTTGGGATATCCATTTGCATGACATGCCATTGGTACCAGGCAGGGGTGGGTTCTACTTATCTTTACTACTGGTTTGCAATGGGAGCGCATGCATGCTTCTGCGCACGCGCAGAAGCTTCTGCGTATGCGTAGATCACCAAATATGACATCAGGGCAGGTGGGTGTCGCCTCCCACCTCTTTTACTACCGGTTCTCAAGAACGGGACAGAACCGGGAGCAACCCATCACTCGTACCAGGACATACTGTATTTCAAACTCTCAGTTGTGCAGACCTGGAGGCTAATGACTACATAAGAGTTTGATGTTCTATATCAGGCAGGCAACTTCTGAGTATCACTGTTGCTTGCTTGCTTGAAGGCCATAGAGAGTAAACCAGATGATGAAAGCCCTAGAAATGAAAATATCCTATAACTCTGCCTGTTTGCATGTAATTTGAAATCCCATCCTCAATGTTAAGGGGATAAACTATAAGAAGGAGAGTGAGTCTTGTACTATAGGACTCCACTATCAAGATTAGGGGTGGGCTGCTGGGGGTTTGCACGGGTTCGGGAGAATCCCTAGCTAAGATTCTGTGCAGTTCAGAGAACCCCCAAATCCCACTCCTGGCTGGTCCCACCCCGCCTGCCCCACTCCTCCCAGGGGTCCCCACGTGGCCTGTTTGGATGCAAGTAAGTGCAGGCACGCACAGAGGCTTGGGGAGGGCAAAAATCAGGCCTACCGGAAGTTCAGGAAGGCCAGAAACAGCCCCATTTCTGGCCTCCGGAGGGCCTCTGGCGCCTGGGGAGGCCATTTTCGCCCTCCCGGATGCTCGAGGAAAGCCTCTGGAGCCTGGGGAGGGCAAAAATGCAGGAAACTGACAAGGCCACACCCACCACGTTCACGCCCTCCCAGCAACCAGGCAGAGAACCCCTTGCTAAAATTTTTGAAGTCCATCCCTGATCAAGAACCTTGTTTCCATTGATAAGGTTACATTAGATGCATAGTAAAATGTTGTTCTTGGGGATTTGGATTGAACATGTTGCACCAGTGCAAGCTTGAGAGATAATCTGAGCCATGCACCATATAGTAATTGTATTAAGGGCTTGACTTCAATTAACAAAATAGCTGTGGGTACATATTGCCCCCACTTACTGCAACAGAATGTTTCATAAACTGTAGCATATTTGGGCACATTCTGAGTTGCATAACTACCACCAACCATTTTATCGTTTTTAGCGTGAAAGACCTCTGCCATATACTTTCAATACAACACCTGTTCCATGTCATCGCTCTTACAAGAAAGACAGGAAAACGTTTGGGAACTATTAGCAGATACCATTATTTTACTTTTAGCATAATTAATTTACAATTGGTCCTCGTCACAGTGCCGTGCAAAAATTGCTGAGGCTTGTTTAAGTCCTATAAGGAACCTTAGAAAGGATGACTGCATTCGTTTCATAGAGCGGGATAGCAATATTTTTATTCATTTGTCATTTAAAAAAACAATCGTCCTATCATGTTGTGAGAGTAGTAATTTGGTTGGGTTAAACCAGTTTAGCACTTCATTTATATAGAAAATGAGTAATTTCTACGTTGGTAATAAATAGCCTTGTTCACCAGCCTGGATTATTACAAAAGCTGCTGTTAAGTGCCCTTGGAGACTCCATGGTACTCTAATGATGCTTTCTCAAGTAATGCTCAGATGAGGAATAATGGTTGGCAATCAATAGTAGTGTTGTTTACCTTGTCCATAGTCTAGTCTGGGAGATGGCGCTGAATGCTGCCTTAAGGTCAGTAAAGGCTGGGTAGAGATATATGGTACTCTGGAAGTCGTATTTCTCAATGAGAAATTGATGTACGAGACACTGATTGATTGTAAAGCAGCTTTCCCTGCAGCCAACTTATTCCTCTGCAAGTAGACCTTTGTGTTCCAGCCAGTCTCTGAGTTTCTATTAAAAAATGCCTCAGGTAGACCTTACTGCAGTGTTTCCCAACCTTGGCAACTTTAAGATGGGTGGGCTTCAATTCCCATCTGACTGGAGAATTCTGGGAGCTGAAGTTCATCTATCTTAACATTGCCAAAATTGAGAAGCACTGATTTAGTGATTTGTATGGATCGGTAGTTGGCCGAGTTAGTCTTGCAGTCCTTTCAAAGTGATCTATATACTATTCACAAACTGCTTAAAGTCACCGAAGAACAAGAATCTATTTATATCTGGTTTGTTTTGCTAATTAATATTCAAGGATGAAAATATCAGATGCATAGAATTTAATAAAATAAATGATCTTGCAGCCAGGCATGGCTTTCCCTGCCCTGCATCATCCCTGCTGTTGTTGAGCTAGCAATAGATTCATCGATGTTATTAATACTTGGGGATTTCAATCTGCTGCATAAGAACATTGATTCTGAGAAGCCTCGGGAGTTTGAGGCATCCTGCTTTGTAGGAGGTGATGTTGCATCCCCTCATGTAGATGTCCTTGTACCAAACTATGTAGATAACTATATCCTGTCTCCAAAGATTGAAACTGCAGTCTGCCATTGATGAGAACCATTTGTGGTAAGGGTGGGTTCTACTTACCTTTACTACTGGTTCGCATCACGCCTGTGCCCACGCGCTTACTTTGCCCACTCGCGTGCACTCTTCTGCGCATGCGCAGATAACCTATGATGATGTCTGGGTCAGTGGACTCAGCCTCCCGCCAGTTTTACTATCAGTTCTTGTGAACCGATCTGAACCAGGGGCAACCCACCACTGATTGGAAGGGATTAAATAGACCTGTTCCAGATTGCAATTTGGTCAAACGTGTAGAAGATGGTTTGTGCTCCTTTATTTGTCAGTGGCTTTTGATATAGACAACCATGTATCTTTCTGGGCCAGGTCCAGGAATAGGCATAGAAGTGGTGATTAAGATGATTCTCCTCCTTCCTCTGGGAATGGTTTCAGTTAGTATTGATTGAGGGGAAAGGTTATGTGATGACCCGGGGCATGGCATAAAGGCAACACAGCCAGAGAACCGGTATGAGTCCTTTTATTGGCACCAACTTTGCCCCCAATGTCTCGTTTACTCTCCAGCCTGGAGAAAAGCTCTCCCACAAACCTGCAGCAGTTTCTGGCTGCAGATACTCTAGTCCAAATGCTGTAAGCAGAATGACTGCAATCTATTACTCCAGCAAGGCAAGATAATGAGTCCCAGAAGTGAAGAATCATAGTAATAATTCCAGCAAGACAAGATCAGCATACAGAAGCAATGCATTAATTCAAACAGTCAGGAGGAATGCCAGGAATGTAGGCCCACAACTCTCAACACTAGATGAATTCAGTGTTTGTTCCCAACAAATGCCCTTCACAACTGCCTCTCCTTTAAGCTCCAGCCCCAGGTGTGCCTTGTGAGGGGAATCGGGGCCCTTTCCTTCTTGGTAAACCACGCAACCCATGTTGCTCTCTTCTACGTTCTTCCCTGTGTGCCCTAGTATGAGGAGGGGGTGGGCCTTGGTCTTCATCTGAACCTCCTCTCCCTTGTTCTACCTCTCCCCTGCTCTGCCCAGCCTGACTTTGCCCTTCTCCAGTTTCCTCCACAGCCAATGGAACCACTCTCCAGTTCTCCGTTAGCTGTTCGTCTTCTGTCTCAGATTCAGATTCCGACTTAGATTAATACATGGGAAAGGGGGACAGCAAACTGATCTATCAATTCCTAGTCAATATATTAATTTTGAAAAATGCAATTTGCATGCTTTTTCATCAATTATGCTAGCAAAGTTGATCATCAAAATTTTACCAAAAAAATTACACTACATAGGATTTGGCAAAATTAATTTTTAAAATATTTAATCATGGTACCTTTCCAAGTTAAGAAAATTAACATGATAAAATGGAGATGCGTTCCTAACTGAATTAATTTTCTAGTTAAAACTTTCCCAGTTAAAACTGAAGCCAAAAGGAGCATTAGTTAACACAAGGCAAATCCAGTACATGGATGTATATGTGGCAGAGGACAATTCTCTCCTGATCATAAAAAAAATGAACACACTGCACAGAAATTGAAATAGACTATGTAAAGGAAAGCCTAGAACCTTCTGTACCTTCACAGGGAGGAAAAAAAGCGTAGAAACTAGCGGATTGTGATTTCACTGAACTAGGGCTGCATAAAAATCTTGGTTTACGTAGGAAGAACCTGGCTAAAGAGAAATATACATAAAGACCTATGAAAAGAAAATATATATATATATATATATATATATATATATATATATATGTATGTATGTATGTATGTATGTATGTATGTATGTATGTATGTAGTTTGTTTGTTTTTTGGTATAGTTTTTCTATTTTATGGGGTGAATATAAATGTATTTTGTATGTACTTGATTTAATATTTTATCTTTTTATGTTTAATAAAGTTTGTTTTTTTAAATAAAAATAAAAATAAATAAATGCATATTATGTGGGTGCATATACCCACATATGCACATATATTATTATTATTATTATTATTATTATTATTATTATTATTATTATTATTATTATTATTATTATTATTTATTGGTTAATCTTTAGTGAGATTCACAGCCTTTGAGACTGGTTAATAGCTCAGCAGCTCGAGTCCTAACCAAGGACCTAGGAACTGTTAAGGTATCGTTGGAGGATGTAAGCTGTTCCGAGTAAGGAACAATTATTTATTATTATTATTATTATTATTATTATTATTATTATTATTATTATTATTATTATTATTATTATTATTATTATTTTGCACATATATTATATGACACAGAGAAAAATCACAATCTAGTCCGGATGTATACATGTACATGGCAAAAAAAACAAACAAATCTTGAGAGTTTACCAGATGGATGGCATAGGGACAAAGCTCTTACAGAATCAGGTAGCCCTGCTAGAAATACTTCAAAACTTCCTCCCACAGGGGAGCAACAGAAACAGATAGTAACGTGGGTATGTGGGATCTCTAATAATGCTTTGAGCTCTTAGCACATAGTGCTTATAAATGGTATCCTGAATAACAGGAAGCGAGCTTCCTATAATCTTCTCAGCTGTCCTTACCACTCTCTGTATGGACTTTCTATCTGAGGCACTGCTACCACCAAACCAAACAGTGATGCAATTTGTTAAAACACTCTCAATTGTGCCTCTGTAAA
Organism: Pantherophis guttatus; assembly: GCF_059756535.1. Taxonomy (NCBI): domain Eukaryota; kingdom Metazoa; phylum Chordata; class Lepidosauria; order Squamata; family Colubridae; genus Pantherophis; species Pantherophis guttatus. The sequence continues at coordinate 72,765,892 of NC_142068.1, read as the reverse complement.
AGGTGGCCAGGACATGCAGACGCTGGTTTGCATGTTTCACTAAGGATGACATGTGGAGAGACCAATTCAGATTATCTGCACCCCCAGATATTTAATACCGTTGACCACTTCTACATGTGAAAAGAAATCTCTAATCTGATGGATTTCTTTAACCTCCCCATAACTCATACATCTAAAAGGAATTAGAAAAATGGCACCAGTTGAAGCTCATTTTTTTCTCCTACAAAATCTAGGATTTGTAGGTGAGTTTTAAGCAATATATTGGTGCCATTATACGTGCAGAGATAATTTGCTAAGTAACTCTTATCTCTTTTTTTGTCTATCCTGAGATTGCTTAATTAGAGTGATTGTTTAATCAGGGTATTACAATCCCCTTTAATACAGCTCAAGAATTTGGCATTACTTTTTTCTGACATATTTTTGTGTTTTGTTTAGCAGGCAGACAGCTAACACAGAAGCCTTCATGGACACAGTTCATTGCTTTTCTAACTGAATTTAATTTCATTTTAATTTCACCAACTGAAGCGAGCTTATTCTTCTCTTCAGATAATAATGGAACTTATTTGTTCCAACAGTTCTTGATGGTTTACAATAAGAGATTTTTTTTTTTCCCAGGCTGAAAAAAAATCGAAAGACTGTTTCAGTTCTAACCACGCCATATTTAGATGCTGAAAACAAAGAAACCAGGAACCTGGTATGAGTTCTGGCAGCTGGCATTGTGCACGCTCTGATGCACCAAAGGGTTCTTTTCACCCATACATCTCTTATTTCTAATAGGTGCTCTATACATCCGCATCTGTGGGATTTGCAAGATTTATCCTCAACAGCTGTTTTGTGGCAACAATGAATGAACCGAGGCAGAACAAGCAGTCAGAAGAAGGAAAGCAAATAAGCACCGGGAATTATTAAAATGAAAAACAATTGCTTTGGTAAGAGCACACAGATCTGAAAATTACAACTCTTTACACTTTTTAAGTTTTGCCTAATTACCCCTCTAGTTGATTTCCGTCCACTTAATAAATCAGAGGGAACTGAATTCCACATAAACGTTAATTGCCTTAAAAATGGCACTTAAGCATTCCCTCACAATAATAATGTCTTACGTTCACTAAAATCAATAGCAGTTTTTAAATTAGTTTGATTACTTTTCTATCCTAAAAGTCCTCTCCATCTAAAAAGAAGAAGACTTGAGCTTCTTATTTATTTATTTAGCACATTTATATAGCTACCTATCTCACTGAATGTGACTCTGGTGGCATACAATCTATAGCTGAACAGTATTAAAACAGTTTTAAAAATAAATAAAAACAAGGTAAGTAATAAAAACAAGATTGCAAAAGAATACTCATCTAAACACAATACAACCATCGTACAGGTTTACCATGGGATCCCCAAGGTGTTTGGAAAACTCAACATCAAGGGAGGCTGAGCCACAGCAAAAAGAGGCATTTAATCTGGATCCTATAAAATGAAGCTCTTCAGCATCTTAGAGCCATGGTGGTGCAGTGGTTAGAATGCAGTATTGCAGGCTGACTCTGCTCACTGCCAAGTGTTCGATCCTGACCAGCTGAAGGTTGACACAGCCTTCCATCCTTCTGGACCCAGATTGTTGGGGGAAATTTGCTGACATTGTAAACTGTCCAAAGAGTTCTGTAAAGCACTATCGGGCAGTATAGAAGTCTAAATGCTATTGATAGTGATATTAACAGATGGAACACACAACATACCCCTTCTGCTGGACCCGATGGGGATGGGTAGATATTATAGGGAAGAGGTAATCCTCATATAACCTGAACTCATGCCATGTAGGGCTTTAAAGGTCAAAAAACAAAAACTTAAATTGCATCCAGAAGTAAACTGGCAGCCAATGCAGTTTACAGAATAGAGGTGTAACACATACTATTTCTGTAAATTCTTCCATACACTCCTGTAAATGGACATCCTAATTCTCCTTCCTTGGGAGTTACCTTAAGAGTGGCCATCTTTAGATATAATAAGAGTGGAGCTAGGCTCATTTCGAAGAGCCTAGTAATATATACCAAGTTGACTTTCTCATCTGTGAGTAAATCATAGTTGATCCTTATTACAAGCCAAGCTGACATTTAGCAATAGCCAGAGTCTCTAAATGCCTGCTCTCCAGGAAATATAATTGAGTTCTGGGTACTAGACTATGGTACCGGTACAGCCTGCCCCCATCCCCTACCCTGGTTTCCCTCCATATCTTTCCATACCAATCACCACCACAATATTCTGAATTGTCCCAACTTCCCCCAAGGCCCCAGCACTTCCCACCCCTATATCCACGGGCTCACACAACAAGGAATCCTCACACATCATTCTAAGGAAAAGATAATTGAATTCCCCTTTGCTCTCAGTATCAAAGGTCACTACCACTACCATTTCCCTAACTGGCTCTTACCTGAAAAAGGTAATTAATCTCCTACCAGAAAAAATCCCTGAATCATCCAAATACATCCTTTTGCTAGCCAACATCACACTATCTGATGGAGACTGTGCAGAAGATCTAACTAAGATCACCCATTACGCTCTCATTTTTCAAACACCAGTAGGAAAAAGACAAGATAGCTTTCAAGGGGGGATCCATGGCAAGGATCCAAGGCACCAAACATATAGTCAACCTAACATTCCATCTTGAGCTACTCCAACTTACTTAACAGGAACTCTTTTGTTTGCAGCCAATTTTGTATTTCTGAAGGTATGCTAGCCTTCTTCAACATTCTCTTTTAATTTATATAGTCCTTTGAAATGTCTATTAAAATTTGAGGCATAGCATTGGAAGAAGCTTAGGAAACTCCTGAAGTTTTGTTTCTCTGCAACATCAAATGTGAACTTTCATTGTAGGTCTTAGAGGATAGAGTCACACTTCAGCAGTAGAATTACATTCTTGTATGCTAGGATTAGTGCTTGACATCTCCAGGCAGTGGCTTCACTCTGAATAACTCTATGTTTGATGTTCTCATAATAGAGAATTGTAAACAAGAAGTATAAAAGTAGAAACAAGAACAATGCTGTGAAACTATAAAATGGCAAGGCTTTACATCTGGCAAACAGCAATGTTCTGCAGTTATAAAATTTCAAGCTCAATATCATAATACTTTGTAGAAATAAATGAAACAATTACTGCAAAATCTTAATATACACTCTTCTGCTAGTTACACAGAAGTCATTTACTGCTTCTCCAGCAATGTGAAAACATCCAGGAAGCTTCAAGGGTAGGGGTTTGTTTGTTTTTTTTGTGCACACAAAGACACACAGGGACACCAAGAGATGGCTGTCTAGCATCCACTTGAAGACATCTGTTCAAGAGAAGTGAAGAGGTGCTATAGGTAATTGCTTCTGCGTTACATTTTTTACCTTCTTTTGATATTCAACTTCAATAGACTTCTTAGCTCTCTGCCAATGCCAACAGAGAAAGAGCACAAAGCTGAGCTTTCCAAACAAGATAATTGGTAGCAGATCTCTCCGTGTGTTCAATTCCTTCTAATTCTCCAAAGGAACATTTTTTTTCTTATTCCGCCTTAGCTGAATAGGAAGCCTAATCAGGATGGAGCACAATTAATATCTGTATAGTTTTTAACAATTATTAAGACCAACAAGTGATGGAAAACATTTCCAATGCCCACAATGATGCAATAATGCTGGAGCATTCACTGCAGTAAAACTAGTTGTGGTGGTATCTTTATAATCTTAATTCATTAATCTTTACCATAAGAGTAATGTAGCATAAACAAAGAAATAGAAATTGATGTTTTGAGTTGCAGAAAACCAATGCATCCCAAAGCATTTGGCTTATATATCATTTATTCATTAAGAAAATATTCATGTTGCTTTTTTCCTCATTCTCCAAGAGGTTACATGACATCTACATATTGCAGTGAGTTGTCCTAACAATTTAATTTGTTATCGAAGAACTAACAAACCCACTTTCCCCTCATCAGTTCCTAATTCAGGGGTGAAAACCTGCAGGTTCTGACAGGTTCTGGAGAACCGGTAGTGGAAATTTTGAGTAGTTCAAAGAACCGGCCAATACCACCTCTGGCTGGCCCCTGAGTGGGGTGGGGATAGAGATTTTGCAATCTCCTTCCCCCCAGGAGTGGGGAGGGAATGGGGATTTTGCAGTATCCTTCCCCTGGAGTGGGGTGGGAATGGAGATTTTGCAGTATCCTTCCCCTGCCATGTCCACCAAGCCACACCATGCCCACTAAGCCACGTCCACAGAACCAGTAGTAAAAAGAGTTGGATTTCACTGCTGTCCTAACTGTACTGCCGTCACTAATACCAAACATTAATTTTGCTACTATGACAATAACAATAACAATATAACAATTAAACTATAATTACTGACTAATCTGTTTGGAGTTGTCTTACTTGTGAAATATTTTGGCCTTAAATGCACAGGATTGTGAACGTGACTGTAGAAAACACAAGTTGTGCTTCACAGTATTTCGACCTTAAAAGGTTATCATGACTTAAGGTCATTCCATGCATGGGAAGAGGGTGAACCTTCATCTCCTGTGAGCCAGTAAAATGTTTCTTGATTTTTGAATTAGCTTCTTTTTAAAAGAACAGCAAGAAAGGAGATTTGGGAGCAATCTAGTGAAACATTCTTGAGCTGTTTTTACATTGTTTTGCTCTCTTTTTACGGGGCGCGGTGGCTCAGTGCCTAAGATGATGAGCTTGTCAGCAGTTCAGCAGTTCGAATCCCTAGTGTCGCCTAATGGGGTGAGGTCCCATTATTTGTCCCAGCTTCTGCCAACCTAGCAGTTCGAAAGCATGTAAAAATTGCAAGTAGAAAAATAGGGACCACTTTGGTGAAAAGGTGACAGCATTCCGTGCGCCTTTGCCATTTAGTCATGCCAGCTACGGAGACGTCTTCATACAGCGCTGGCTCTTCAGCTTTGAAACAGAGATAAGCACCGCCCCCTAGAGTCAGGAACGACTAGCACATATGTGCGAGGGGAACCTTTACCTTTATTCTCTTTTTACTCCCCACCACCACTCCAAAAAAACTCCATATCACAACATAATTACTTCACATGCTACTAATTTTTTGCTACTCTTTTCAATATTCAGAAAAACTTAACGTGTAGAAATCTCAATCGAGGAGAAACAAGAGCCTTAGAATTACATTTTGTGCTTGGCAAGGAACAACTTTACAGTGCTCTCAGAATAAAAGTATAAAGTGAAAACACAACTGAACAGAAACAGATGAAAACAAATGCTAAATCAAATTGCTTGCTCCCTTTGAATTGGGCCCATTCGTGAATCTGGAAAGGGGTGGGGCATTAAAGGGAATGAAATTCAATAAAAACAGGTGGCACCTACCTATAAGTGGGGTGGGGAATCAAGCAAGTTACATGAAATCCCTGAGATGCTGTCAGCTTTTTCTAAGATCAAAAACAACCCTGAATAATAACAACAATTTCCCCAACTACAAAGATTCCTTTAAGCCCTGTGTGAGGAAAAGTTAGAAGAATCATTTTTTTTTGTGTGTATATTAAAAAGAACTCAGTGCAGGGGCCAGGACTTAATCTCTCCTTTTGAAGTTCTACATGGCCAATTAGCATTTGTATAGCAATGATACCTGAACTTCAAATGCCCTCATCTAAGCGAGTGCTCCCTTTATTGTAACGTATCTTTGCACATGCATAATGCTGTGGCATTATGTGGCATAATAATGTTCAGCAGTTCGAATCCTTAGTGCTGCATAATGGAGTGAGCTCCCGTTACTTGTCCTAGCTTCTGCCAACCTAGCAGTTCGAAAGCATGTAAAAAATGGAAGTAGAAAAATAGGGACCATCTTTGGTGGGATGTAACAGCGTTCTGTGCGCCTTTGGGGTTTAGTCATTGCCGGCTACATGACCACAGATGTCTTCAAAAAGCGCTGGCTCTTTGGTTTAGGAATGGAGATGAGCACCGCCCCCTAGAGTCAGAAACGACTAGCACGCATGTGAGGGGGAACCTTTACCTATACCTTTAATGCTGTGGCATCAATGGAAGCCTGCCTATCTGAAACAATGAAAGCAATTTAGACTTTGTAAAACTTCTCATTGCTCTGAACCGCTGGATTGCCTGTTGCAGCATAAGCAAAGAACAACTTCTTTATCTCTGGCATCCTCCAAGCACCAGAACATAAATTTAAAAAATGATCTGGTACCAACCTGACTCACATTTTCTTCCATTATTAGACAAGGTGACCAGAGGTGGGTTTCACATAATTTTACCACCAGTTCGCCGCACACCAAAAACGTGACCACGCTTGCACGCATGTGCGTGGCTTAGAAAATAGGAAGGCATAGCATCGGGACGGGCAGGCCCATCCGCAGGTCAACACTACCGGTTCACCCGAACCAGTCCAAACCGGCTGAATACCATCACTGAAGGTGACCAATAAGGAACATAAACAAAAAGGAAGGGTCGTATAGATTTCAAATCTCTACATAAATATTTTTGTTATACAGGTAGTCCTCGACTTACAAGCACAACTGAGCCTAACATTTCTGTGGCTAAGTGACATATTTGTTAAGTGAATTTTGCCCCATTCTATGATCTTTCTTTCCAGGGTTGTTAAGCGAATCCCTGCAGTTGTTAAACTAGTAACAAAGTTGTTAAGTGAATCTGGCTTCCCCCTTGATTTTGTTTGGCAGAAGGTCACAGAAGGTCATCACACGACACCAGGACATTGCAGCGGTCATAAATATGAGCCGGTTACCAGGAGTCTGAATTTTGATCACATGACCATGGGGATGCTGCAATGCTGCATGTGTGAAAAATGGTCATAAGTCACTTTTTTCAGTGCCCTTGTAACTTTGAACAGTCACTAAATGAACTGTTGTATGTCGAGGACTACCTGTACATTTCTAAAGCAGACAGGGGAGTTAGCTTGTAATCATAACTTTTAGAGCAGCTAGAACATAAAGAGCTCCATAGCTCCCTTTGGGCAGCTCCTGCAAAACTACCTCCTCTCTCCCAAAAGAAAAAGATAAAGTTGCATCTCTCCTACCATATAAGAGCCTTTAGTTTCACTTTTTTTGGGGGGGGGAGGGCTAAATTAAGTAAATAAATAAATCTTAAAATAATTGCTATGTTTATTTATTTATTTATGCTATGTAAAAATGAAAATAGAAGTGTTCCTAATAAATTGTATCTGGTCTCAATTTTCGAAGAGGGATGGAGCAAGAACTAAGCACTGGGGTTGTCCAAATAGACAATAATTTTGGAAAGATTGCTTATACATCAGGAAATAAAGCACCTTGATTTCATCTTCTCAAATCCAACAGTGAGCTAGATAATAGGATTGTTTCCAAGTGTACACTAGTAATGTAACCAGAAATGAGATGCATCAGAAGAGCCAGGGTCTTCCTCCCAGTGACCTCAATTTTACAGAATTTCCTTTCAATAAAATCATGCCTTGCCCTTACTTCACTTGTCATTTAGATAGGCTCTTCACAAGTTCATATTGACTTGGGTAGCTTATCTCTCAAACACTTTCACAAATAATTCTGGGTATCTGATCAATTTGATCACAGAAAATGAACAGGATATGAAAACTCATAAACGCTCCCCTCCATTAGTTTCTGTAGTGCAAAACAAAGGGAGGATTTGAGCAAAGAAAAATAGCAGAAGATCCCCAGAGGCAAAAATAAATAATAATAATAATAATAATAATAATAATAATAATAATAATAATAATAATAATAATAATAACAACAACAACAACAACAACAACAACAACAACAACAACAACAACCATCATGTAGTGCTGGTTTGATTGGGTGGTGTTTGGCTTTTCCAAAATGTTGGGATAACTCAGATTAACAGATTAATAGAGTTGGAAGGGACCTTATAAGTCATCTAGTCCAACCCCCAGCTCAAGCAGGAGACCCTACACCAGTGATGGCTAACCTTTTCCGGACCAAGTGCCCAAAGCGTGCGTGTGCACGCGCAAATGCGAGCACGCCCAAACCTCCCAAATGCAATGCAGCTCTGTGCATGCACTCCCCATGCATGTGCATGTCCCCCCTGCCCACACTACACCCCCTGTGCATGTGTGTGCAGACCCCACATGTGCCCTGTCCCCTACACATGCACACGCAGCCCCCCGCACATGCCCAAACCCCCATGCATGCGTGGCAGAGTCCCGAAGATTAGTTGGCTGGTGGGAGGCACACGCACATGCGCATGTGTAGCGGAGCTGAACTGGGGTGACAGCTCACGTGCCATCAGAAAGGATGCTGCGTGCCACCTCTGGCAGACATGCCATAGGTTCGCCATCACGGCCCTACACCATTTCTGACAAATGGCAGTCCAATCTTTTCTTGAAAGTCTCAAGCGCTGAAGCTCCCACAACTTCCGAAGGCAACTTCTGTTTCATTGTTTGATTCCGATAGTTAACTCCGATAGTACTGCTTTATTAATAACTTTAAAAGTTCTCCATCTCTTGTATGATATTCATTTTCAGGGTCCAGCCTTCTAAGCTGGGTTTCACAACCTGTAATAACCCACCATACCGTACGTCATCAGTCGAACCCGGACTTGACATAGGAGCTCAACCTTTGATGGTCTCTCAATCCTTAGATCAAGAAAACCAATGGGCATACTGAATAAACTCAGCCAAAGGCACTGTCAAATAACCAAGGATCGAAACTCTCATTTTTCTTCTCCATATAAACTAGATACTAAAAAATCTCAGTGCTGCAAAAGAAATAAGGTTTTCCTTCCTTTCTTTCTTTTCTTTCTTTCTTTCTTTTTTCTTTCCTTCCTTCCTTCCTTTTTCTTTCTCTGTATCTTTAATCCAAAGTCTTCCATGTTGTTCCCCATTCTAAAACAAAGAAGTACCTACGCATTTTTTACCTGACACACTGTAAAATGAAACCCTTTACACCATTTACATGTGTAAGATACTTGTATAATTGACTTCATAGAGTAATTTTACAATGTTTTAACTTTGGATTCATGTGTCTTTTGAATTTGTGGCCTTACAAATGCAATAAATAACTAAAAATCATAGATTTACCTTTCTTACTTCATTGTCTTGAATGCCATTAACTTCAAACATATTCTGTTAAATTTGCCATACACAAATAATTGTTCAGTATTTGAGTGTCCATACTCACGGGATGAAATAATACTTAAAACTGGTATTAATTATTAATTATTAGAGTCACATTTTGGTTCTGACACATATAAGCATTGTAGGAAAATCAGATTTATAGTAATGACATATGAAACTTTTTTTCTAAAAGTTGCAGTAAATTGCAAAATTATCTGAAAACTGTATTATCTGTCACTAAGAAGATTTTTTAAGTGTATCAAGTGCTAAAGGTTTGATGGCATTTTATTAGCTCTCAGAGGAGCTAATTCCTAATTACAACATTTAAATGTCTATCACTTACCCAACTCTAACATCTATTTAATGCCAAACTACAGAACTCTTTTTTAGATTGATGTCATTATGACTTGACTTTTACAATAGTTTTGTTGGTGTCAACTAATTCTATAAAACTTTCATGCATCATCTGTCCAGATAAGAATTACCCACATACTAAGAAGATTGAGCATAACAAGCAAAAGTTACCAAGTTTATCTAAATATACTATAAAAGCACACAATATTACTTTAAGGTATGCACTGATTGTCTTTTTTTGCTCAGTATTACTTTACACCAATCTTCCCCAATTTTGAGCCCACCCAAAAGTATTAAACTTTAATGCCTGAACTGTCTCTGGAGAAGCACTCAACTGTAAGTGGTGGTAATCTTTCCCGATTCTATCTCTATATGCTAAGAATTGAGCCTACAGGTAAACTTCCTGTCATTTTTCAAAACCATGATTTTTAATCCTGCCAGTTAAAAATGTAGTGGTTCCATCTATAATGTTGCACAACTAAATCTTCTGATTCTTTGTATTCACAGTCAGCACTTTGTATTTCATCTAATTTAATCTCGTTTATGTCCCACTACAAATAATGGGATTTAAATTACACCCATCTAATTTGTCCCAGTTTTTTCTGGGAGCTAATTACTGTATATTTCTTACATTTTTAATGTTGTAGGTATTTTGTAATGATGCATTTTAATAAAACTGGAATCCGTAAGATTTTCTAGCATTTTGCAAATAATAAATTTCCCCCAACCACATTCATATATTTTAAGAATTTCAAACATGACTAAGTGTAAGACTAAATTTTTATTTCTGAAGATATGTGTTTGTTGCTAGGTAACTGTGCTTCGTAGAATTTGATTGGCTGTGTATCCAAAGCATTTGCTAGAATGTACACCACACAGACAAGAAATATGGGGGAGGGAGAGAGAAAGAGCTTAAAACTTAGAAATGCATTCTTGTGAAACTTCTTCTTTTTTTAAAAAAATGTGTCTTTAACATTCTTTGCCAATTATATTCACTAAAGCTTTGCAATGAGGAAACAGAAACAAGTCTTAAATCTAGCCACATACAACCAGAACTTCTCTGGTTCATAAATAATATGCTCGGTATTTTAATAATAATCACTGTTACTTTGTTTTTCATTTTTGTTTTTGTTTTGGCAGTGAAGACACTAAATGTTTTGTATTATTTTTTATTTATTTTTTTATTTATATTTAAATTTATATACCGCCCTTCTCCCGAAGGACTCAGGGCGGTGAACAGCCAAAGGTAAAAAACATAGAATACAGAAATTTAAAAGCAATTTAAAATATATTAAACAATTTGGCCCAACAATTAAAATTAAAATTAAAATTAAACAATTGGAGAAGTTAGGCCAGCCCGGCTTGTTGAAATAAAAAAGTCTTGAGGGCCCGTGGAAAGTATGTAAATCCGAAATCGTCCGTATCTCCGGGGGGAGCTCGTTCCAGAGGACAGGTGCTCCCACAGAGAAAGCTCTCCCCCTGGGGGCCACCAGTCAACATTATTTGACCGACCGCACCCCGAGGAGCCCCTCTCTGTGGGAGCGTACTGGCTGGTGGGAGGCTCTCGGTGGCAGAAGGCAGTCTAGTAGATATCCAGGTCCTAAGCCATGGAGCGCTCTAAAGGTGGTCACCTGATCTGTCCCCGTACCCACACACACACACACACACAGCCAGTCGAGGGTTAAGGAAACACTTTGGAACGCACCCAGTTCTTATCTCCCACTTGGCAGCGATAGACACACCGTCTGCCAAGTGACTTTATTTTCAAAGTAAAACAGAAAGATAAATACTCAAGAGTCCAAATGTCCGACACTTTAAATCTTTCTCTCAGCAGCTCCGGACGAGGCTTTAGTGACTATCCAAGGTTTGCTTTGTTCATCACAAGGATCCTTTGACCACTACCCTCTATTATATGGTCTCTGGGGTGTGGTCCAGTGACTCAGTTCAAATCCCTAGCACGCCTCCTAAGCTGCTGCAAACGTTTATCATGCCTTCGGAGGCGTGCGTCCAGGAATGATGTTTCCTCATCACTCTGATTTGAATCAGCTGTCTCTTCTCCCTCGGCCGGCACTTGAGACAATGCCAGAGGGGAGGGGCCTGGAGAGGGAGGCCTGGCTGACTCCTCTTCCTCATGCTCGGAGCTTTCTTCCTCCGATTGGACAGGCTCAGAGGGCAGGGCCACAACAGTCACCAACACCTTGAATCCCACCCGGAGGACCACTGGAAGCCAGTGCAGCTTGCACAGGAGAGGTGTTACATGGGAAGCACCATGACACTCCCATAATCACCCGCGTGGCCGCATTCTGGACCAGTTGGGTGCTCTTCAAGGGGAGCCCATGAAGTGAGCATTACAGTAGTCCAGGCGAGAAGTGACGAGGGCATGAGTGACCGTGCGCAAGGAGTCCTGATCCAGAAAGGGACGCAACACACATTTGAAGAGATAAAATCATATTCTGAGAAAACATGAATTCCAGGACCACTGAGTTCAGAGGTGCATAAAACTTTTATTTGTATCAAGTTTTGCCCAGCATTTGAAAACAAGACTTTCTGATGCATTCTTAAAGTACAATACAAGCTCAACATAATAGCTTCACCCTTTTCGTGGATCATACAACACTGAAATTTCAAATAGTACATAATTTTATTTATTTACACATTTTGTGGTGCTAGGTTAAAACCAAAATGGTGCTTCTCGTTTTATCTCACTTACAGAAACCAGCTGAATGGACAGTTCAACATTGAAAATGGAGAAAAGCTTTGTGTAGTTCGGCCCTTTGCCCAATCATATATTTTCCAAAAAGGCATCATGCTTCACCAAACTTGCTTAGCAGTGCGAACAATGCACCTGTCAAAACAAAATGGATCCACTCTTCTCTTCTGACAGCTGTACCATCTGGTCCAAAGGCAGTTGTTTTGGATTCTATATTCTACACTACACCAAGGATTCAGATGAATATTCAAGCAACAGACCTCGTTTGCTTGGAGCTGTCCAGGGTCCTGAACTTATCTCTAATTACCTGATATGGTTTCCTTATTTGTATCGGTAAATACTTAACCTCTGTTTGCAGACAAGCTATTATTGATCACTGCTGAATCTTCTTTCTCGGGGTCAGTTTTATCATAAACAGATACGAAGGTAGAAATGTGATTGATTTGATTTTGATTGATTTGCAGCCATTTCATATCATTTGCAACTCTGAGACATTTAACAATGAAAACAGCAAATAAATATATAATTCCATCAAATATATAATTCCATCAAACCAGCATAACATATCTAAGCAGGTTCATTGAAGCAAGAAGTCTTTTTGGAAAGGATATAATTGAGCAAAGGGGAAAGTTTTGTGTAGTTTGTCCCTATTTCCCATGCTGAACTGTCCTTTCAGTTGGTTTCTCTATGTCAGATGGAGAAACACCACTTTAACTTCAGTTCAGAAAATGTATATAACATTTTATACATTTTATACAAACAAACAAACAAACAAATCAAAGTCAGAATTAGCTTCTATACTATCTGAAATGGTAGAGTTGTATGATTCAGGTAAGGTTTGAAGCTACCATCCAGAGCTTGTATTTTACTTTAAGTATTCATCAGAAATCAGCTTATCCACATTAATGTTCCATAACCAGAAAGCAATGCAAAGGCACAAATAGCACATTATTATTCAAATAATTATTAAACGTACCATGAATATTTTAATATTTTTCTAATATCATGTTAACTGCCAAGAGCTACTACTTTATGGCAGAATATAAATGCAGCAAATAAATATTAGAGCATTTACTAATATATTACAGATTACATGTTGCAGCCTATATTACAGATATAGTGTGAAATCTGTCATCCTATTAATTAATTTATTTAAATGGCATAGTGGCCTTTAAACAATATTGAGCCATTTAAAATCCCAAATGAAACAGAACTGCTCCTTCAGTAACATAAAATTGTGTGGGTGGAAGTAAGTAAATTTAGATCTCTAGATAATTTTAGCTCAGAAAATACATTAGTGAGCACAATCATTATTCTAGAAGAAAATATAATCAGAAAAAATTTATCAGATATAATTCTCTACTTTTATGGCTTCCAGTTTAGCAGATTAGCCAAATGACAAGTATAGTCTCACTGCGGGCCAGAATATACATTATTGAGCAATGTTCTCAGGTCATGTACTGAAACTTTCTTCCAACTTATGCTTTCATAGTACATATCCAACTATATACTAACCTCATCCATGATTTGGGGAAAAGAGAGTTGAACAGGGATATTCAATGAATCATTTTTATAATCCATATCATTAAAAACTTCTAAACAGAATAGCTGGATCTGTGAGGAGATCACAGTATTCGGAATACCAAAAAAACATTCTCTGTGTATGATTGAATCTGCATAGAAACTACAGGACTGTCAAAACAGTCTTAAAGCTTTTTTATACCTGTTTGAAATGCAGGTCTAATAAAAGCAAAGGTAATGTATTCCTAGCAAAATTAATTAAAAAGTCAAGCAATCATGAAAATAAAATATCCGTTCAACTGATGGAGGGCCAGTGACGAACAAGACAGAGGCCAGGACATAAACACATGATAAATCAATCAGTAAGCTAATCATCTGCCTAGTAACATTGATATTGTCTTCTTCCTATTCAATTTCCTTCAACAGATGAATAAATTCCAACACCAGATCAACAGAATAAGCTGATCACCAGATCAATAGAAAATGTACAATATCCAATTTAAGATTTTCAATTAAATAGAAGCTTGCATGTATTTACTAAAGGAGATCTATTCCTGATAAAGTTTTTTTTCTAAAGAAAAATTAGATTAATCTCAAATGAGCACCAAACAGAAATCTGAGGTGTAGGTTGAATAAGGTAAATGTTCAAAGAGGGGAAAAAAAGACAAAACAAAACTGCACTATTTAGGATAACAATCTGCTCTTCATCTCAAATCAGACGTTAATTCTCTTTTTTCCTTTAAACAATATCTAAATCAAATTCATCAAACCCAGAGTTGGTTGAAGAAAATATAATGTAATTTTTCTATCTTGGACTACTTATAGATAGAATTGTGGTTCTCAACCTTTTCTTCACCACCAAGTTCTTTAAATTCTCTTTGTGGCTATGGACCATGGCCATGGATCACCAAAACGTAACTCAAGATTTAAAGCACTAGACTGCATCAAATATTCACAAACTCCCTGTGACTACATTGCGGCCTCCCAGTGGTCCATGGACCAGAAGTTGAAAACTACTGGAATAAACTATAGACTACCTTACCAAAAAACTCTAAAATCATACAAACAAGCTATAATATCCCCTCTTCAGATTTTTGTTCCTTACCTCTTTTTCAGATATCATTCTGTGTCCACTGTTAATAAATTTATTTTGTGCATGGCTACTGCTCTACCTAAACACTGATAAGAATTAAAAGTGATATATGTTATTAGTTAATTAGCTTTATTGATTAGCCTATAGGCCATATCAAAGCACAAGGTGCAAACACATATCACCATTAAAATCTTATACAAACAATTTAAAATAAAAGTAAGGTAAAACACAATAGTTATAGGATTATCCTGTTTTCCCCAAAATAAGACATCCCCTGATAATAAGTCCAATCGGGCTTTTGAGCACATGGCAATAAGGCCAAACACTTATGTCAGGGTTCAAAAAAAATATAAGACAGGGTCTTATTTTCGGGGAAACATGGTAGATACAATATAATTTGATACATAGATATATAAAATATATGTTATTAATTCCTTATCAGTTTCTTCAAACAAAAGAGAATTTTTAAAAAATTGAACATAAAGTAACAAAGAGTTTTGTTCTTTGAGGGCTCATGTTTCAGAACATGCAGTTTATATAAAAATTGGCTTCTTGTGACTTTTAAATAAATATATGTATAACATGTTTGCTGGAAAAATCCAAAAATAAATAATGTTACAATTTAATACAAATTTCAAAAATCATACTAGAAATGCTGTATTCTTAAGGTAATCCCCACACTAATATACAGAGATGTATTTTGTTCTCAGAAACAAAGTTTACTAGCTGGAAATATTATAGCAGTCCTATATATTCTTGTAACTATAATTTGCTAATTAGAATTCTGTGAGAATCATGCTTGGAAAAAAAAATTACTTAAAGTTCAGGCAGCTGGAAACAGCCTGACATAACTGATGTTTCATTTAAATGTCTAGTTATAGGCTATGTACAATGAAATGATGTATTTAAACTCTCTTCATGATTGATTGAGGTGATGGAATTATCCTAACAGAAGTGATTTTCTTACTAATTGATTTTTTTAAAAAAAATTGATTTATATGCCGCCCTTCTCTGGAGACTCAGGGCGGTTTACAATGCGTTAAGCAATAGTCTTCATACTTTTGTATATTTATACAAAGTCAGCGTATTGCCCCCACAAACTGGGTCCTCAATTTACCTACCTTAGAAAGGATGGAAGGCTGAGCCAGCCTGGTGAGATTTGAACTTACAGTAATTGCAGACAGCTGGTGTTAATCACAATGCTATCAGTCTGCTGAGCCACCAGGCCCTGGTATTTCTTTTCTATTAATTACAGTTTATTTTTATTCTGGTACAGTGTTTTTTTATTCTGGTAAATAACAATAAAAAAAACCACATCAGAAGGAAAGACAGTAAGTCATAGAATTATGTTATAAAATATATTAGACAATTATAGTTTCATTAGATAATTACTTATCCAGAGAATGAATAATCTTAATACATTACAGTGAACATGAGATAGCTCACAGTTTAGCAAAACTTTCTAGACCATTTTTGTCAAATGATATCTTAACGAAAAACTAATTCTGATTTCAATGAAAATGATTGCAATCAAGCACCTATGACATTGTATATATCCCCCTTGTTTACTGTTGTTTTTTAGAATACAGTGCAGTATCACTCATAACTAAATCTACATCTATATATCTCCATTATTTGTATTAAAGATTATTTTAACAAAATAAATACCATATTTTTTGGAGTATAAGACGTATCGGAGTATAAAGACGCACCTCAGTTTTGGGGGAGGAAAATAAGAAAAAAGCTGATTGGCAGGTGGATCGGCCTCCCAGAATACCCCCCAATCAGCTGTTCCCAAAGGTGAATTTTAGCAACAGGTTCCTTGGTTGTGAGCTCTGTGCCTTGCTTTTTTTTTTTTTCCTGACTCTGAAACTTCTGAAACTCTGTTTCAGAAAAAAACTTTTTTTCCTGCCTCTGAAAGCCTCCAAAACAGAGCTTCAGAAAAAAAAAGCCTCTGAAGCTCTGTTTGGGGGCTTCTTTTCTAAAGCTGTGTTTTGGGAGCTTCTTTTCTGAAGCTTCGTTTCTGATGCTTTTTTCAGCCTCTGAAACCTCCGTTTGAGAAGCTGGTTGGGGCTACATTTGGAGTATAAAATGCACCCAGATTTTCACCCTCTTTTTTGGGGGAAAAAGGTGTGTTTTATATTCCGAAAAATACGGTATACACACTTTAGAGAAGAAGTAAGAAAATAAAAAAGGAAAATTGTGGAAAAGAAAAGGCTGCTGAACCTAACAATAGTTACAAATGTATACAGCTAAATCTTTACTATAATCTGTTTAAGAATCTTAACTGTTAGAAAAAAAATTATTTTGGCTTTTTAGCTGATGTACCTCTTTGAAGAAACATTGGCCTTAGGATAAACTAATCGCTTTCATTATCAACCTAAACCTACAAATCAAAGTGCTATTATCTTTGCTTAGAAAAAAAGCGATAAGGCAAGAAACATCACACAAGAAAGAAAATCTGACATGGTGGTGATGAAAGCTAAGTATTGAAGGTTGAAGAGATCACCTCCCATCAATTATGGGCTGGACATCTTTCTCCCAGACAACATCAAAGACAAAAATATAGTCAGCTTCTATGAATGAGGAAGGACCTTATTGGTGGCCTGTATTGTAAAATCTTATCTTATGGTAACATCCAATATATTTAAATCAAATGCTGACCACACAAGAAGCTTCTTGGATGAGAAGCAAAATGTCTTCATGCAAAAACAAAGGTAGTCTACTGAAAATACATCTTTGGGACGAATACTGACCACTTTAAAATAATTTATCTTGGTTCTCACAAGTGGCAATACAGGTAGTCTTCAACTTACAACAGTTTGTTTAGTGACCGTTTGAAGTTCCAGGACACGGAAAAAAGTGACTTATGAACATTTTGCACACATAGGAACGTTGCGGCATTCCTGGGTTCACATGAGCAAAGTTCAGAAGTTTGGCAACTGACTCATATTTATGATGGTCAATGTCCTGGAGTTACGTGATCCTTTTGCAACCTTCTGACTGTTCTGCCCCAGCTACAGACCCCAAAGAACGCAGCACACACAAACCTTAGTTTACTAAAATAAAATCAGTTTTCTTTTCTTTTTTTACAAACAAAGGCTATTAATGAACTTTCTTGACAGCCTGTAAGAATCCAAAGAATAAATAATCTTAATCTTACTGTGGTTGGCAGAAAGCCCAGAAGCAATTTGCAGTAACTAAGAACAAGACACGAAGGAGAGTGAATGAAGTTGTTCCCTGCAAATTGCTTCAGTCGGTGTTCATCCTTAAATAGGCTAAGGGAGTGGCCAATTAGTCCCAAGCCTTCCTCTCGAGGAGACCTCCTCCTGAGGAGCCACTCCTGCCTTTTGGCAGCTCTGCGTGCCCATGCATCGAGAAGAGGCTCCTCCTCTTTGTCCTCTTCACTTAAGGGAGCTTCTGGAGGTTCTGAAGGCCTTGGCTGAATCCCCGCCTCTGGCATCACATCTTCTCCAGCCTCCTCATTGTCCGACTCGAGTGCGAGCTGCACAGGCTGCTGGCGCAGCACCACACCAGCCTCCTCGCTGTCCGAACCAGCCACCAGTCGCACAGGCCATGTACGGGCCACAACACTAACAAGCAAGATCAATGACGGGGAAAAACAAACTCACTTAACAACCATGTTTCTAACTTAATAAATGAAGTGATTCATTTAACAAATGTGGCAAGGGAAGTCATAAAATGGGACAAAACTCACTTAATAAATTTCTCACTTAGCAACATAAATTGTGGTTGTAAGTTGCGGACTACCTGTGCATTTTACTTAGTTCTTACTCTACTTAGGTCTTTCCAGAAAATAAATAAATAAATAAGTGTGTGTGTGTGTGTGTGTGTGTGTGTGTGTGTATTGTTTTTTGTAGTGCTACCCTGAACACTACAAAACTAATACAAATCATTTTTTTTTCATGGCATGAACCCAAGATGGCCATAGAGACCATTTCTTTAAAGGTTGTGTGATGGAATGGTCTTTAAATGCTCCTGAAGAATCAGCAGAGGGTTCATCATGATGTTTTAGTGACAAGGGAATCTTTGGGAAGAGACACGGAACAGAAATATAAAGTTTGCCTGATAGTTAGCCCAATCTTCCCCAATCTATTCTTCCCTCCAAATAATGTTGGATCTGAGTGGTCAAATCTCTAGCAATACAATTATACAAACTGGAAATTTGGGTCATTATAGTACCCTGTTTCTCCCAGAATAAGACATCCCCTGATAATAAGCCCAATCAGGCTTTTGAGCGCATGGCAATAAGGCCAAGCGCTTATTTCAGGGTTCAAAAAAATATAAGACAGGATCTTATTTTCGGGGAAACACGTTACAATGTGCCTGGAGGGCATTAGTTACTGTATTGCAACTTGGTGCCTAACCATCAGTAATTTCTTACTTTGGGAGAAGATAGACTTCTGATGGATGCCTGCTCCATCACTAAATCTGCTTCCTGAAAATAAATATCTATAATACTCAGTAATGTACGGTTTTTTTACTGGGACCCTTTTCAGTGGGTCATGGCTGTAACGGGGAATGGTTGTTTCATTGTACATTACTAAAAAATAATCTTTCATATTCAAAATTATTTTTTTAAAAAAATCAAGAATAGCGTTGGTATATCTATAACAGCATTAAATGCCCTTTTCTTCTCCTGGCGCCATTATATGACCTTAAATGATGATGATGTCTGTCCACCGTGTTCGAAGAGGACCTTGACATCTAACAGGTTGTGGGCTGTCCACGGTGTGTCCACAGGTGGCTGGTAAGGCCTATACGGCACGAAACATTCTGCCACATGTCGGGCAGATATGTGTGGGCACCATTGTTGCAGCGTTTGCAGCTCTGGCTTTGCGGAGTACTCACTTCTTTTGTGCTATGGTTGTTCTTCTGTCTTCAAATATCTGGCAGCCTTGGTGGATCAACGTGCACCATGTCATTCAATTTTGTGCCAGGGTTTCCCAGGAGGTGGTATCAATATCCAGGGACTTGAAAGAGGCTTTCAACATGTCTTTGTATCACTTCCTTTGTCCCCCCCGTGCGATCGCGTTCCTTGAGACAGCTCACCATAGAGGAGCTGTTAAGGGATGATATATGACCTTATATAGTGCTCAGGGTAATTAGAAGGAGTCAAAAATTCTGAACTTTTCCCAGATTTCAGATGTCACAGATCAGCAAAACCCAATGCAAAATTGTTCAGTCCTGCATGAGAGGGCTGCATTGCTTGGGACTGTCTCAGGGGTGAAATGCTGCAGGTTCTGACAGATTCTGGAGAACTGGTAGTGGAAATTTTGAGCAGTTTGGAGAACCGGCAAATGCCACCCCTGGCTGGCCCCAGAGTGGGGTGGGAATGGAGATTTTGCAGTATCCTTCCCCTGGAGTGGGGTGGGAATGGAGATTTTGCAGTATCCTTCCCATCAAGCCACGCCCACCAAGCCACGCCCACAGAACTGGTAGTAAAAAAAAAATTGGATTTCACCACTGGACCGTCTGTTAGAGATCCAGCAGGCTTCTAGTATCAAACAGGGTTTTATTACTGATCTCTGTCCTAAGAAATTATTCCTAAAAGGAATAGAGTACAGTTCTTCTATGCTTTACCTGGGCTGCAATTCTGCATATAGGATCGATTCTGTGGGCCCTGCTTAGTATTAGATCAGCAAGGGTTCGATTCCATGAGGAAGCTAAGCCAGCAGCTTTTAGAACTGTGAAATCAATCATTTTGAATCTGAGAAAAAATAAGTGCTTTGTGAAACACTGGACAACTGTTTTTGTTAATATCGGAAAAATATCTAGTTCTGATTCTGTTACCAACAACAGACACCTTTGTAAGTAGTTGGATTTCTTGCACTGAAGCTCTGAACTGAAAAGCTTTTAAGCACAGAATGCACATAGTGAACAATGTTAATTAAAAAAAATGTACTAGAGCTAGTGTTTTTGGAGCATTGTGTGCAGATTGCAGGCTTGAAATTAGCTCTTAATGAAAGTTTCCAAAAATGGGTTATGGGACAATTAGCTTTATTTGCATTAAAGTCTGGTAAACACTCCTCTAGGAGTTTTCAGGATTTATATAAAAACACCTTTATATTTTTTTATTATCCTTATTTGTAAGTTAGGTTTTTTTTTTATGACCAACTGTTATACCTCGCAGTCATTCTATCTGATGGCATTTAATACCTTACTTTATTAAATTTGATCGTGCTAAAAGATAGGCCCAGAAATTTAAATCTATTGACAAACTAGCTACGCTTTTGTTTTCTGGAACAAAACAGATTGAGAAAATACTACTTTATATTTTGAACACCAAAAGATGATTTTAAAAGCAATGTTGTGTGGGCTTTGAGTGGGTGGGAAAATATATTTTCTTCGTCCTTAGCAATATGAGGGAAAATTAAAATGACAGAAAAGGGATGAGGACATATGTGACATATTTATATCACAATATAAGTGCTATTACAAATTCAATTTCCTAGCTTTTTATTAGGCAGTGCATACATTTCTAAAATAAAGCCTAGTGCTGATTGAACGAACTCCTACCCACAGCCCTATTGTTTATGCCACAATGATGGATAGTCCAAACCTAATTCTAAATTATCAAAATGGCCAACAATGAACAATTATCTGGGTGGATGAGACAGTGCCTTATATCAGCCTCAGATATTTCACAGAAGGGGATACAGGTAGTCCTTGTCTTATGATTGGGACCAGAATTTCTGTTGCTAAGCAAGGTGGTTCTTAAGTGAGTCATACCAGATTTAATGAACTTTTTTTGTCATGGTTGTTAAGCAAATCAGTGCAGTTGTTAAAGTGAATCTTATCCCCCCTCCCTGTTTTCCACAGCACTAAGTGTGGCACCCCTGAAGATCTAAAGAAAAAGATGGCCTCCAGGGCTGACACTCTTGACAATAGCATAATATCCAAAAAAGGCTACCTAAAATTACCTAACTCTTGTTATGTAGATATGCTTTTCTTTGTTCAAGTGGCTAGTCCTCTGCACTAAGCCTCTTTAAACTCAGTGTGACTTATTCAGTGTAGATATAGGACTGTAGTATTGGAGGATCTTAATGTGTGAACAGTTTCAAGCAATTGGAGAGGTTCTCGTTGTGGTATTTTACAAAAATGTATTCTAATATTGCCTTATAGCTTAGTGTTATATATAATACATTTATTTCCTACGTACATTATGGTAAACTTTGTTAGAAAATATTTTGAGCTCCCATAGCAGTCTCTAACATAAATATTGACTATATCCTCCTTCATTCTTATTTTCCTCAGGATACATACTTACTAATATATTGCCAATTAGAGTTCTACCAGACTCTACATGAAAAATTCTTTTCTTTTTCCTTTTATTACAAAAATGAAGTTAAAATGCAAAGCATATTAACTAACAACCTGCCTCTACCACTGTAATCTTCTGTCTCAGTGCTGACTTTTTCTGAGGATTAAAAGGAAGGGGGGAAAGGAGAAGAAATAATCTCTCGTCTTGATAAAAAGAGATTTGGTAATCCTTACATTTTCAAAGGGCAATTGAGATTTAGCTATACGACTCCCATTAATGTCAATAGGCGCCCTGCTGCTTAATCTCAAACTGTATTTTCTTTTTTAAAAATTAATTGGTGAAGCTGATCACAAGAGACTCATAGCTGAAAAAGAATCAGGCTGTAAGTGGTTTTGTCAAAAGTTTGAAAGCAGTGCACAGTCACTTACAGTCAGTAAATCTAAGAAACATTGCATAAAGCAGCAACCAAACCAGCATCTCTTACTTGTGATAGTAAATGATTCATTCATCTCAGTAGGTAAATGCTACTGCGTATCATTTAGAATATGAATCTTTATCTATCAAAGGAGCATCACTGTTCAATGGGTGGACACAGAAAGACAGTAAGATAGATGGCAAGAAATAGCTGGAAGAAACTTCGCTAGACTCAGCTTAATGCTTCCATTCTTACAGTATACATTCCTGCATGTCTTAGTACTCAAAGCATGAAGGCCTGGAGATGTTTGGGTGCAACAGTCCTGTTTCTAATTCCCATGTGTATATGCTGAACAACAGCATAAGCTACACATACAAATATTTATTTTTATTTATTAATTTACAAAATGTATATTGTCACCTATTCATGCTTGGCGACTCAAGGCAGTTTACAGGACATAAAAGCATAATATAATATGCATTACAAAATATTAGAAAATTTAGAAAACTATATAGTATATTGATATGCTTGTTATATAAGGAATTATGTTGGGAGGGAGGAATCAATGGCTTTCAACCTAGAGAGAATCATTATGCCCACAAAAATCAGGTACTTCTCAAGCCAGCAAGAAATCAGTCAAATATCTGTTGATTAAGAACAACAGGAAAAGGCCTAGGATTTAAACCTATGGATCCATAACTACGTACAGTAAAACCTCTGGTCACAAACACTTCTGACCATGAGCATATCGGGTTCCGACCAAAAAATTCACAACCTTTTTTTTTGCGGCTGATTTCCCCTTCTGCGCCATTTTTTTTAAAAAAAAAAATATTTATTTATTTATTTTTTTTGCAAACACCAAATTTCTAAAATTAGGTTTGGGTCACAACCAAATTGGGTTGCGACCAAAGTTATGGAACGAATTATGGTCATGACCAGAGGTTCTACTGTATAGGCTTTGATTCCTATGAATTACATTAGAAAGATCTTCTGTTTATATATGGCTTCATTGTTTTTGTGAAGCCTAATTCTTTAGGTCTATGCAAATTTGAAATCCAGTACAGAAAGATAAATGTGGTCCAGAAGTAGAATAGATAAATATATTAATCTTGCTTCTCCAACCTCCACTGACCTTGTCCTTCATCTCAAGCCTCTATGATACAAAGGACAAAAAACATGTTTTCTGATTTTGCTTAAAGTATGTGAATTATAAGTTGCGTATGACAGAAGTAAAAACATATAGCGAAGATGAACATTACAGTTCTAAATGAATAAAAGTAATTGTAGGAGATGACCAGGCTGAGCCAAGGGAGGGGCCAAACGCATCATCAGTCATGAGTTTCTGTGCACCCACGTGAGATCTAAGTCCAGCCACCTTAAATTCCTTTCTATTCTTAACTCGCGCGAATTTCCCTTGACTGCTAGTAGCTCAGATTCTTGTGGAATCTGAAATAAATCTTTATATTCATTTGAACTGTCTGAATCTCCTGATTTCCCTGACACTTGATAGCAATCATCCAAATATAAAAAGGGTCCAATAAAATAATCCCAAAGCATTCTATTGTGGTGATTTCATCAATACAACTATAAAACCAGCAAGGAAAACATTTCATAATTCCAACCGTCCAGCAAGGCAAAGCTTAAGTTTTTGTGCTTTTCTGAATGAGCACGGTTAAGTAGTCATATTGCCAAATAAAAGAGTTTTCTCAAAGCAACAGCTGTTAGGAGTGCATTAAACTTATAGCATAACTTTAAAGTCAATACACAGATAATACTGCAAATATGATAATTTTCTCCATTTCTAAAGGAGGAGATAGAAGAGTGAGTACAGGTGTGATATATTTAGGGTTACTAGCCATCTGGTATTTATCTACTAATTTGATGTTTTTGTCTTAGACTTGGCAATAGGATTTTTTTTAATTGAATAAGTCAGGTGTAAACCATCTTATTTTTAAATTTTCTCATTAATGATCCATCTCCAATAGGCCCCATCACCTTCACTTAAGTTTGCCCACTGACTAGAAATATGTTCTGGAAAGAACAGTAGCCCTGTTAAAACATCTGATGATGAAAACAATAACAAGGCGAATCATGACAGATATTAATTAACTAGGACAATAAGCTTAATTAAGTCTAGAATTCACTTGGAAGGCAATGGGAAATATGATACTACCATTTCAAATTCTAGCATCTGGTTTCCTCACTTTATTCTTTTTCTTCTTGCACAAAGCCTTATTTCAGATTACAGTCATGACAACTTTAATCTCACTGCAGGAGTTTGATATCTTCTGAATCTGGCTAACAGAAAGTGAGCTATTTTGGACATTAAATTTAAAAAAAAATAGGAAAAATATTTCTGACTCAGTCCTCTTTCATCTCAGATAAATAAATCATGACTGCTGAGGATTTCCCAAGGAAAAAAAAACATTTGGAAAGAGAATCAGGAATTAAGATTCTTTTTCATAAGGAAGTGTTGCCTCATTTGCATTTAACCCACACAATATTTTGCAAAATCGTTCACTGCTTTTTGAAAGTTCACTACAAGTTGATATATGGATTAATAAGTGGAATAAACGTAGTCATTTATATTTTCATTTTTTATATTATGAATAATTGATCTCTGATTCCTTTTTAAAACGATTCATTTAAAATTTACCTTGATGGTTTTGAAAAAAAATGTCCCGATCTGCCTTTTTAATCTTTTTCAAGGACTGGTTTGTTTGTTTTTTCTTCCAAGAGGACTTGTTACAAATCTTACACTGAGCTCCAGAGCATTCAGAAATCAGTGGGAAAAACAGCAGGGAAGTGGGTGTGTATGGTTTAGACAAGATGTTCCTACCATATTGAAATGGGACACAGTGCTAGGATTTAGCAGTTTAACACTATAAAAAGACATTTAAATCCTAACACTGTGGTATGCTTCTAATATGCATTGTTGTGGTTTCTTTAAAAAAATGTCAATATGGATATACTCTGAAAACCACTGCTAGTAGAGTTATTCATAGCTTCTATGACATCCTAAAAATGAAAAGCCAGCAAACATATATAGCAGTGGCGGGATTCAAATTTTTTTACTACCGGTTCTGTGGGCATGATTTGGTGGGCGTGGCAGGGGAAGGATACTGTAAAATCTCCATTCCCTCCCCACTCCAGGGGAAGGTTACTGCAAAATCCCCATTTCCTTCCGATCAGCTGGGACTCAGGAGGAAAAGAATAGATGGGGGCGGGGCCAGTCAGAGGGTATTTACTGGTTCTCTGAACTACTCAAAATTTCCACTTCCGGTTCTCCAGAACTGGTCAGAACCTGCTGACACCTACCTCTGATTTATAGGACTTCTCTTCTCCTCCCATGCCTTCAACAAACACCTTTTTGGTTAATTATATATTTTCCTAAATTTAAGCATCGTAGTTATTTTTTTTTCCACCCACACAACACAAGCAGGAAAATAAAGCATGATAGAGCACTGACTTAAAACGAGCCTGGAAACTATAGTGTTTTCTCAAGTTTCAGTGAACATGTATGGCAATTGGGAATAGCCAAACTCAGACTACATTAAGAGCAGGAATCCTGGGATGAAATCCTGAAGTCCACAAAGTTCCCAAATTACTTTGTATGAGGAGAATTATCCAAAGGATTAATCAGTTAGTTCCATGATTTTAGCAAAATTTTAGCTTGCTAAGCTCCAAAGTCTATGGAGATTCTCAGTCATTCAGGTTGTCCCAGAAGGGCTTTTTCAAAAGGCAACTCTTTTTTCCTTGAAGACATTTCGCTTCTCATCCAAGAAGCTTCTTCAGTTCTGACTGAAGACAGACTCAGAAATGAAGAAGCTTCTTAGATGAGAAGTGTAATGTCTTCAAGGAAAAACAAAGTCCAGTTGCCTTTTGAAAAAAGACCTTTGGGACTATGCTCCAAAGACATTTATGTGACAAGCAGTAGTAGCATCCCTTTTGCTATTTTTTTTAATATGGTAACAGATGTTTTTCTTTTTTTTCTCTCTTCTTTTATTACCTGGTTTTATAGCATAATGGTGCTTATTTCTGAGTCACAGATGAGCTCATAATAGCACTTTCCCCTTGTCTTCCTTACAAACATTATATCAGAGGTTGTATGAACATTAACATTACTAGATGCACCATTTCTTCCACCTTCATAATTTCTTAATGAACCATGAATGATGCTTTGAATTTAGATTCTGTGCATATTCTCCATTAGCCCCCTATAAAAAAGCAATTATAATAGATGGTAGGCACACGCATCATAAGTAGGTTTTGTTTTTCCTGGATAAACCCGGAATCTGTAGGCATGAAACACTTTCTTTAATTCCCACCAGATTCCATGTCTCATTCCCTGAATCTTTTTTACACTTACCATTAAATTAAATTAATTAAATTAAATTAAATTAAATTGAGAAGGTGGTGGGCTGAAAAGTCATCCTCTTACTTCATTGTTTCCAAAAGTTCCTCTGGGACCTAAATGATCACTGTAAGCTTTTCCTATAAAATAGGAAAGACTGGAAAATGGCTTGCATACATGGAGAGTATTTCACAAACTATTAAACAGTTATAGTACCAAGAGTATCTGGACCATCAACTGGGCAGCTATCAAGGTCTCAGCATACCTGGGGGACCTGCCATTAATGCACGTCTTGAACTTTCCTTTAAACTGGTTCTTCCAGTCTTGCAAACTGAGGAATGATTGACAATGTATAGCCTTCATTTCCATTTCTTACTATATCACAAAATGGTAGAAGAGACCCAGTTTAGTTTCGTGGTTAAGGCAACAACCTAGAAACCAGGTGACTGTGTGTTCCATTCCTGTCTTTGGCATGAAAGCCAGCTAGGTATCTTTAGACCAGTTACTCCCTCCAAGGTCAGAAGGTCAGTTCCTGTCACAACCAATGGATCAATGTTGATTGATCTGGGGGTAAAAAAAAAGAAGACTCTGAATTTGCAGGAAAACACTATGAAGGAAAGGGGAGGAAAAAAGAAAGGTGGAATACTAAATTGATAACAATAACAACTGGTTATTGCTTAGAATATATTGCTCATTGCTTGGAATCGTGATCATACTGTATATCCTTTATCCCCAATCATGGGCTGTGACCCACTAGAGGGCCTCAGCCTGGGCCGTGCTAGCAGCAGGTGGGTATGTGCATGCACACCAGAGGTGGGTTGCAGCAGGTTCTGACCAGTTCTGGAGAACCGGTAGCGGAAATTTTGAGTAGTTCGGAGAACCTGTAGTAAAAATTCTGACTGGCCCCGCCCCCCATCTATTCTCTGCCTCCCAAGTCCCAGCTGATCGGGAGGAAATGGGGATTTTGCGGTAACCTTCCCCTGGATTGGGGAGGGAATGGAGATTTTACAATATCATTCCCATGCCACGCCCACCAAGCCATGCCCACCAAGCCACACCCACAGAACCAGTAGTAAAAAATTTTGAAACCCACCACTGATGCACACGTAGCTCCATTTGCGAAAGCGGTGGGTACTTGTGCTCAGGCACGAAGCTCCATTTGCGTGAGAGGCACCTACCATTTCCACAGAAATATCCCCTGTCTCCCATCCCCCCCTCAAGGCCACCAAGCCAGAAAAGTTGGGGACCACTTCTTTATCATAAAGAACAGTCTTTTATTTCTGGAACCTGTCCTTTAGATTTATTTAAGCATTTTTTTAGTTTTAATTCATTCATTCAAGATAAGTTACGTTTCCACAAAGTTAGTAGGATAGCTGGGTTGTTTTTTTTTTAAAGTGTCCAGAAAAGCAAAAATTGAATTTTTTCAAGATATCTTTCCACATCAAATTCAAAGAAGTTTGGAATTTATATCCTTTATTTATCCTTTATTTACTTATTTGTGTACCTTAGAATTCAAAAACACAACAATTAAAAGATTAGAAAATAAAATACTGTTGCTACTAAATGCTGTACTACTATATTTCCAAAAAGCACAGTAATGTTGCTAATTTTAATTCTTGTACCACTTTTACCATTTCACTCACTACTTTTGTCACTTACGTTGGTAATCTCTGGTATATATACATATACATCAGTGGTGGGATTCAAATAATTTAACAACCAGTTCTCTGCCCTAATGGTAAGTGTGGCTCGGTGGTCATGTGACTGTGTGGGTGTGGCCAACTCAATGTTACTCACATCGATGAGCACTTCGCCTTAGCTGTTACAATGTAATAAGGGTTAGCCAGAGAAAGGGCAATAAAGATTAGGCTAGAAGATTAGGCTAGGAACAACACCAGAATGTTTCCTTCCTGACTTCCTTGCAGGATTAGTCCTGTAAAGTGGAAAAAAACAAAATAAGATTTCTTCCAACAACCGGTTCTCCGAACTGCTTAGAAAGTTAACAACCGGTTCTCCCGAATAGGTGTGAACTGGCTGAATCCCACCACTGATATACATATACATTCAGAATAGATCTGGAAGGGACCTTGCAAGTCTTCTAGTCCAATCCCCTTCTCAAGCTATACCAGGAATATCAAACTGGCATCACATGCAGGTCACGCCCATCCCAGCTCCACAAATGGGGAAAACATCGTGAAACGTCACATGACAGCAACGTGACGCTGCGAGTTTGACACCTGTGCCCTAAACCATTTTAGACAAAGTGGTTGTCCAGTCTCTTTTTAAAAGCCTCCAGTGATGAAGCATCCACAATATTAAACAATACCGTTGTTTAAATTGTCATTTTACTGTATTCATTAGAAACTACCAAGAATCTATTGAACATAGCAGAGCATAAATCAAAAACAAACAAACAAATAGTTGTATTACCAATTAACATGATATGTCTTTTTACAGATTGTCCAAATGCTAAGAGACCAAGAATCAAATGCAATTCCCTAGAATGTGCATTGATTTGCCTTCTTCTGATGCCAGAGGGGGAAAAAAGCACAAAAAACACAGGTATCTTCAAAAGTGCCTGCCAATGACACCACAGGCATCTTCTGAAGCTCTTACTTGACATGGAAGTTCATAAAAAATAAAATAATCCTAAACCTGTATGGCTGTTAATTAATAAAAAAAATATTTTAAATAGCCAGCAAATTTTTACAATGCAATCATATGGTTTTATACCAATCAAAAGGCTAGCGCTACTGCATTTTGAGCTGGAGAGGTTCATGTGAGCATGTGATGAAGCTTTTAGTTCAGAAAGTAAACAGATTTGCAAACCTGCATTTGTTTCTACCCATCCTGAGTCACTGCTTAAATGAGAACAAGTAGCACTGATAACATTATCTATTTTCTTTCTTAGCTTAACTCTGGGCTGCCAAAAAACCCAAAAAGAGTAAAAAGCAGAGATAAAAAATGCTACCTTTGCCTCTTCTGAGAATTTCAAAACATCAGTCAGTCAGAGAGCTGGTGTATTTAAATTACTTGTCAGCTTTCCCTTAAAATGCATGATTCTTGTGATCAGACTAACATGTTCTTTTTCCCCGATACGGCAAAACAAGAGATTTTCAAGTCTTGAACTCTCAGTATATATTAAGAGAGGGTACCAGTCTCCGGGATTCATTCTTTCCTCAAACAGATGTATCTTATATTCTATTGCACATGATTGTAAATAAACAAACAAACACAGTAAGGCACCAAGCAGTAAACACCTAATCAATGCACATTTTGAAAGTGAAAGCTTTTCTCAAGTTTGAAAGCCTGACTTTCATGCAGGGGTGGGTTCTATTTACCTTTACTACTGGTTTGCAACGGGATCACGCATGCACGTGCTTCACTCGCCTTGCTTCTGCACATGCGCAGAAGCTTTTGCACATGCGCAGATCGCCGATGACGACATCCAGGGCGGTGGGAGGGGCCTCCCACCAGTTTTACTACCGGTTCTTGCGAACCGGTCCGAACCGGGGGCAACCCACCACTGCTTTCATGGATACCTACATTAATGTATTTTTGGGAACAAAACAGAACTTTGCTACTCTCCTATTCTTTCTTTTATTTTTCAGAAAAAGTTCCAAATTTATTCAACAACCTTTAATACTTCCTTATTATATTTGACCTAAGTACCAAACAAGCCCGATCCCACTTAAGCAGTTTAGAAATCAGCTAGGATCCAGAGTTAGCCAGGTTTATTTAATATGTTAGCAACAAAATGCCAGCCAGTTTTGTTGAAGTATCTCTTTTTTAAAATCATGTTATTTCATTTAAGGCATGATTTCCCATTAAACACGGATTATTATTATTATATTTTTTTTTTCATCTTGCAAGATGGTGAGGTAGGTTAAGCTGAAAAATATTGACACCAAGCCATTCTCTGGAGAAATAGAGGCATTTGTCGGTTCACCTCAGGGAGCAAAGGGTGTGGGTGGGTGTATATTTCCTGTCATGCTTGGCTGATGTACTGCTGTCAGTGAATCACACTGTGTGTCTTTACATGTTTGTGAGACTTCTGCATATGTTTATGTCTCCGGTGCCTGGATGCTGTAAAAGAAGAAGCGATAAAAGAGAATTTTTGTTTTTATTTGAGTTTCCTACCTAGAATATGGTATTACTGTTTTGCTTCCAGTAAAACATAAGAAATGAATTCCAGGTAAAGACTAAGTTTTTTTTAAAGGTGGGGGGGGAGGATTTTGTTCATAAAATATTGAATTTAACCAATGGTGGGATTCAGGGATGGGTTCTAAATTTTTTTACTACCGGTTCTGTGGGTGTGGCTTATTTTGTGGGCATGGTTTGATGGTCATGTGACAATTCTTTAGGATTTAGCAGAGGTACTGGTCTACCAGGCTTTTAACTGCTTGCAGACCTGTACCGGTCTACCCATTTGTTCTTGGAGCATTCCGGTCTATCCATTTGTTTTTGGAGGCACCGGTCTACCCATTTGTTTTTCGAGCGCACCGGTCTACCCATTTGTTTTTGGAAGCACCGGTCTATCCATTTGTTTTTGGAGGCACCGGTCTACCCATTTGTTTTTCGAGCGCACTGGTCTACTCATTTGTTTTTCGAGTGCACTGGTCTACCACCACACTGCCTTTTAACACTGATCAGCTGTAGGGCGGCCCTTTGAAGCCCCGTGGCAAGAGTTTAAACAGTTTTTTTCCTTCTAGCCAATCAGCTGGAACTCGGGAGGCAGCGAATAGATTGGGGGCAGGGCCAAATAAAAGGTAAGAATAATGTGGGGGCGGGCAGCTCCCGAACAAAGAGAACCAGTTCGGTGACATCATATCGTCACTGCTACCAGCTCGGCCGAACTGGGCTGAACCAGGAGGAACCCACCACTGGTGGAATTCAAGTAATTTAACAACTGGTTCTCTGCCCTAATGATTTCTTTCAACAACCAGTTTGCCAAACTGCTCAGAAAGTTAACAACCGGTTCTCCCAAAGTGGTGCGAACTGGCTGAATCCCACCACAGAATTTAACCAAAAGCAAGATGACCTTGAATTTAAGAAAATATCCATCCTACCAGAAGCTTACATACAAACACACTCACACAAGTTTACTTGCCTCTCTAACCTTATTCTCAACCCAACTAAGAAAACTGTGATGATTTTATCTTTTATTTTCATTTTGAAGGTAAATGATTTGGTAACAAAACTAGTTATTCCAAATAGCCTTTAGCAATAGCACTTAGATGTATATACTGCTTCATCGTGCTTTATAGGACTCTTTAAGCAGTTTACAGAGTCAGCATATTGCCCCCAACAATCTGGGTCTTCATTTTACTGGCCTCGGAAGAATGGAAGGTTGAGTCAACCTTGAGCCGGTCAGGATTGAACTGCTGGCAATGGGAATGCAGTTAGCCTGCAATACTGCATTCTAACCGCTGTGCCACCACAGCGTATTTCTTTGACAGTATATATGAGCAAGTGCAGTTATAAGTATGCTAAATTCTCTATGTCCTTTTATCTCTCCGCTTCCAGGCCAAATTAGAAATTAGTGTAACACTGATCCAACCTGGAAGAAGTGACTTTCTAAATCTTTCTTGGAAAAGTAAGTTGTTTATTGGTAACTTAATTTTTTAAAAAAAAACATAAAGTAAGAAACTCAAAGGGCAGATTCAATGGACCACTAAGTCTTTTTCCGCCATCAGTTTTCTATGTTTCTAACTATGGTTGTTAGAGTGGTCATCTGTAAATCAATGGATGGTTTCCATGCACAGAGCCATGTTTCAGCTTCTGCAGCTGAAAAGAATTTGGACTGAAACTATGGTTTGCCCTGCACATTTTCCTGGGCACAAAACAGTTTGGGAACCACAGGTATCCATCCTGACAAGCAACTACAAAGGGAGGAAACTGAATTGGGAAAATGTGCATATGATTATCTGCAACCCGTTCAGTCATGGGCTGCAACCAGTTTAACAACCGGTTCTGTGAGCACGCGCTTTCTGTGCGCATGTGGGTTTCACACGCTTGCGCACCTAATGCGCTTGTGTGCAGCATTCAAAATACAGCAATTTGAAGCTCAGCTGCTTACCTTCTAAGGCAGCCCCGGTAAGTAGAACAGCGGAGGTGCAGAAATCAGCTGTGCCGCGTGAATCAGCTGAGCCAGAAAGAAGAAAATATAGGACAGGATAGGATGGGGGTGGGTGGGTGGGTGGGGCCAGCTGATCATTGGAACTACCGGTTCACCTGAACCGGTCCGAACTGACAGCAGCCCACCACTGGATTTGTATACTGTTGTTCCTCTAAGGCAGGAGTATCAAACTCACTGCCTGCAAGCTGGGTGCATCACGTGCTGGCCACGCCCACTCCCGTTTTAGCAAAGGGGGAAGTCACGATACATCACATGACCACAATGTGATGCTGCGAGTTTGACACCCCTGCTCTAAGAACTCAAGGTAGTTTATATAGAGATTTCCCTAATTTTATTCCACGACAGCCATCATGAGTTGAGTTGGTCTAATCAAATGTAAGTAGTTCAGAATCACCTAGTGAGTTTCCATGATTAAAAGGGGGGGGGGTGAATTGAGTGCCGCAGTCCATCTTAATTACTACAGCATGCATAGGATCTGATAGGGTTGTTAGTTGATGAAAGAAAGCCTGTACAAAAGCAAGCTATGTGAGAATCAAACATCATTTTAGGAAGAAATGAAACTTTAAGCTTATTCCAATGTAGTGGTTCCCAACCTTTTTTTGGGCGTGCCCCACCTAAGCATCTCTAAAATCCTGATGCCCGCCCCTGTGACATATAATTCTTTCTTTACTCAAAAAGTGAACTCTACTCATGTGGAGGAAGCCTAATAGGCCATTAACTTGGTTTAAACAAGGTTCAAATTGCCCCCATTAAAAATCAAATTCCCCACCCCATCACAAGATTATTTGTGCATAATCTTGCACAAATGCATAAAGTTTTCTAGCCTGGCACGCCATTGTGAAAGCTAACCTGAATGAGGCATTGTTGTGGCCCGTATGTGGCCTGTGTGGCTGGTGGCTGATTCAGACAACGAGGAGGCTGGTGTGGTGCTGCGCCAGCAGCCTGTGCAGCTCGCACTCGAGTCGGACAATGAGGAGGCTGGAGAAGATGTGGTGCCAGAGGCGGGGATTCAGCCAGGGCCTTCAGAACCTCCAGAAGCTCCCTTAAGTGAAGAGGATGAAGAGGAGGAGCCTCTTCTTGATGCATGGGCACGCAGAGCTGCCAAAAGGCAGGAGTGGCTCCTCAGGAGGAGGTCTCCTCGAGAGGAAGGCTTGGGGCTAATTGGCCACTCCCTTAGACTATTTAAGGATGAACACCGACTGAAGCAATTTGCAGGGAACAACTTCATTCACTCTCCTTCGTGGCTTGATCTTAGTTCTCTGCAAATTGCTTCTGGGCTTTCTGCCAACCATAGTAAGATTATTTATTCTTTGGATTCTTGCAGGCTGTTAAGAAAGTTAATTAACAGCCTTTGTTTGAAAAAAAAAACTGATTTTATTTTAGTAAACTAAGGTTTGTACAGACTTCGTATGTGCTACGTTCTTTGGGGTCTGTAGCTGGGGCAGAAAAGGCATCCATATTCTAAATTCAATGCAATTAATATTCACCGATGGAGATAAGATGGCAAAATGAAAATAGCTCTTCATAAAGTTCAGAAAGGAGCAGACATGAGCATAAAGAAGTCAAGGAATTTTTTTTTTTACATCATGCACATGCCTCTCTCTCCTGTTCAGATGGAAGAGAGAAAATGCTTGGATTAGGAGGTTGTTGTTTTTTTCCTCCTGAAAGAAATATTGTGGCAACAACCTAATGTGGTGCACAATTGCAGGTGTTGCTATATAAGGAGCAGGTGCCAGTATTAAGCAGCAAAGTTTAATCCAAGGATCTATGAACACAGACTGGCTTGATTGGTTCTGAGAAATGCTTCGCTGCAGAGGCAAATAAATTGATTCTATCTATCTATCTATCTCAAAAGCTTTTACTGGTGGGACAAATCAACCAGGTGGCTTTTACCAAAACAAAAGAGGCGTGACACATCAATCCATACTAGCTTGCTGCCCACCTTTCAGCATTTCTGGAAAAGAGATCAAAAACGCTGTAGAAAAGATGATAGGAAAATGAAAATGCTCGATTCACAATGGCAAAAGAGAGACAGACAAGAGGGATTGTAAATAAAGAAAAAGAGCCTAATGATATCACCCATCTATCACCCATCTCCTCCCACTTATGACTGCATCACTGTAACTTTGTTGCTTGCATCCTTACGATTTATATTGATATTATTTCCTAGTATGATTTGATTGCTTATTTGTACCCTATGACTATCATTAAGTGTTGTACCTTATGATTCTTGACGAATGTATCTTTTCTTTTTGTGTACACTGAGTGCATATGCACCAAAGACAAATTCCTTGTGTGTCCAATCACACTTGGACAATAAAGAATTCTGTTCTGTTCTGTTCTGTTCTGTTCTGTTCTGTTCTGCTCTGCTCTGCTCTGCTCTGCTCTGCTCTGCTCTGTTCTGTTCTGTTCTGTTCTGTTCTATTCTGGGGTGGGTTCTTTACTTATCTTTACTACTGGTTCGCAATGGGACCGCGCAGAATTTTGATGACGTTGGGGTCAGTGGGCGGAGCCTCCTGCCGGTTTTACTAGCGGTTCTATAGAACGGATGCGAACCAGGGGCAACCCACCACTGATTCTATTCTATTCTATTCTATTCTATTCTATTCTATTCTATTCTATTCTATTCTATTCTATTCTATTCTATTCTATTCTATTCTATTCTATTCTATGATAATAACAATACTGCTGAAGAGAGATGGAAAGCTTGGCTATGGATTATGCACAGTACAGGACAAGCCTCCATGTCCAGAAAAACATTTCTAATACAGGTAGTCTTCGAGTTAAAATTACAATTGAGCCCCAAATTTCCATTGCAAAGTGAGACGGTTAAGTGAGTTTTGCCCCATTTTACGACCTTTCCTGTCACAATTGTTAAGTGAATCACATAGTTGTTAAGTGAATCTGGCTTCTCCGTGAACTTTGCTTGTCAAAAGGTCTCAAAAGGGGAACATTATACCTGGGATAATGTCCTGCAACCATTGTAAATTTGAGCCAGTTTCCAAGCATCCAAATTTTGATCATTTGACCATGGGGATGCTGCTATAAGTGTGAAAAACAAACATAAGTCACTTTTTTCAGTGCGTCTGTAACTTTGGACAGTCACTAAACGAATGGTAAGTTGAGGCTACCTGTGCTGGCTCTGTGCAGGTATATCTCTCATATAAATATGTTCTGAGGACATGCTGAAGAAGCAAAACTTATATGAATTCACATGTTCTGAAACAGCATGTAACTATGACATAGAGACAGCTAGTTCTGGTTTCCACAAAGAGGGAAAAGGTTTATAATCTGGACAATGGAGACGAAGCTCTTCCTCCGTAACATTTGGAAATCTAGTTTTGCCCCCACCCTAAGACCTTTTCCCAAAAGTAAAGTCTTCAGACAATCCAGTTCATATTAATGCGCTGCTAATCAAGCAAAGCAAATAAATATCAGATTGCGTTCTGTTCCCCTAGAGAAAAAAAGTAAAAAAATAACAGAGTTGATGGTATTAAAAGCTGCAGTAAACAGTACAAACCTACTTGGAAATATAAATGTTTGTATTTTATAAAGGAATTGTGGAGCTGGCAAGTCCCAATTCCCTGGGCAGGAACTCAGTTTATTAAAGCACATGATTCATATTTCTTCTTTAGCTGTACTTGGGTACACTGCTTTAGCAGTAATTCCATGCTTGAGAACAGAATAACAATTCCCACAAATCACAGCAAAGCCCTGGACATGTACTATTCTTAAGGGCCCATGAATAACATCAGTTCATAAAACAATGCCATGTTTCCCACGTGTTCAACCAGTTTGTGAGGCTGGAAAGCTCCTTTGCCACCCTGGGCCCTCAAATCTTCCTTTTTTTCCCTGGGAAAACATCAATGATGTGGTGAGAGCAGACTCCAACACGGAGTTTCTAACTTTCTCCCTTCTTTATCTTCCAAAATCCAAGAGAGCTAACATAAACCACACAGGCCCTTAGGCAGCCACACAAGAACTCAAAGGTTAGTAATTACTGCTCCCAACTCCACGCTTTCTCCCTTCTACTACATCTCCTCACCTGCTCCTCCAACTACTACTTCTTATGGGTTCTAATCAGTGGTGAAATCCAATTTTTTTACTACCGGTTCTGTAGGTGTGGCTTGGTGGGCATGGTGGGGCTTGGTGGGCGTGGCTTGGTAGGCATGGCAGGGGAAGGATACTGCAAAATCTCCATTCCCACCTATTCCAAGGGAAGGATACTGCAAAATCTCCATTCCCTCCCTACTCCTGGGGGAAGGATATTGCAAAATCTCCATTCCCACCCCAGTCTTGTAAGCCGCCCTGAGTTTCCGGAGAAGGGCGGCATATAAATAAAAATAATAATAATTTAAAAAAAAGCTCTGGGGCCAGCCAGAGGTGGTATTTGCCAGTTCTCCAAACTACTCAAAATTTCCGCTACTAGTTCTCCGAACTGCTCAAAATTTCTGCTACCGGTTCTCCAGAACCTGTCAGAACCTGCTGGATTTCACCCCTGATTCTAACAATGGAGAACATTACCTCTTTGAAACTGCTTTACTTTAGGCTGCTTTACAAAAATACACATTACCTCCTTCTCTCTCTCTCCCAAACACCTCCTACTACCATCTGCCTCTCTGCTCAGCTTTTATGACCAACAGTTGCTGAACTGGCTACAAAGAGGCCTCAAAGGAACAGGGCAAGAGCAATCCAGGTGCTGGCCATTTTGTAGGCAGCCTATCATCTCATGATGCAATATGGAAGGTGACAGCAATTTTGGTTAAGGCATCAAGCAAGAAAATGGGAGACTGTGAGCTCTAGTCCCCCCTTAGGCACAAAGCCAGCTGGGCAATCCTAGGCCTGTGACTCTCTTTCAGCCCTTTGAAGCAGGCAAGGGCAAACCTCTTCCAAAATCTTGTCAAGAAAGCTGCAGTCATCAGGAGGCAAACCCACCCCAAACAAAGTTTGATATATATATATTACACATGGGGTATGCACATAGATTAGAGACTTCATATCTGTTTGATGCCAGCTGCAAACATTTTGGTGTTTTAAACAAGGTCATATTATGGCACTTCCTATGATTTGGCTCATCTGATTTTATCATCTTCATAGGATCTTCTGACTTTGTTATCTTTATCAAGGTCACATGAAATGTTAGTACCGCTTAATATTGCTTTGTTAAAATCACACTTGGAATACTGAATCCAGTTTTGGTCGCCACAATACAAAAAAAGATGATAAAAGCTAAAGGTTCCCCTCGCACATATATGCTAGTCATTCCTGACTCTAGGGGGCGGTGCTCATCTCCATTTCAAAGCCGAAGAGCCAGTGCTGTCTGAAGACGTTTCCGTGGTCATGTGGCCGCCATGACTAAATTCCAAAGGCACACGGAACACTGTTACCTTCCCACCAAAGGTGGTCCCTATTTTTCTACTTGCATTTTTTACGTGCTTTTGAACTGCTAGGTTGGCAGAAGCTGGGACAAGTAATGGGAGCCCACCCCATTACACGGCACTAGAGATTCGAGCCGCTGAACTGCCAACCTTTTGATCGACAAGCTCAGCATCTTAGCCCCTGAGCCACACGCGTCCCTTTAAAAAGAGATGTTAAGATTCTAGAAAAGGTACAGAGAAGAGTGACGAAATGATTAGGAGGCTGGAGGTTATATGTTCAACATATAATGAACAGTTGCAGGAACTGGATATGTCTAGTCTAATGAAGAAAAGAACTAGGGATGACATAAGTCTTCCAATATTTGAGGAGTGAAGCACATAGTTAAGATGTTGGCTGATAATTTGCAAGCCCAAGTTTGAAGCCCGAGAGCTGCTGTATGAAGGAGTGAGCTCCCATCATTTGCTTCAGCTCCTGCCAACATAGCAGCTCAAAAGTGTGCAAACACAAGTAGATAAATACTGTAGGTATCACTTCAATGGGCTCATTAATTTGGACATGAAAGGAGGCCCTAACTGGGTATCCCCTGGACAACAGTGATGTCACTGGTTAATCCTTTCACCACAGAAATATTTTGGTGCTTCTGACAAGTATAATATTTGAGGAGCTGTCATAGAGAAGAGGGGGTCAACCTCTCCAAAGCACCTGAAAGTTGGACATAAAGTAATGGATGGAAACTGGAAAGGAGAGAGCCAATCTAGAACTAAGCAGAAATTTCCTGATAGTGAGAATTAATCAATCACGTGCCACTAGAATTTGTGGGTGCTCCATCACTGGAGACTTTTAAGAATAGATTGAAGAGCCTGCTTCTGAGATTGGATTAGAAGACTTCCAAGATCTCTTCCAACCTGGTACTCTGTTATGAATTTCAAAATAGTACCCTTTTTTCTTTGATTTGAGTTTTTGAGCTTTACACTTAGGTTTTTCAGCCCAATTTTTCTTTTTTTTGACATTTTCGCCCTATTTACACAGGAAGTAATTTTAATTACCTCAGCATCCATGGCTGTCATGTGGAAACAATTGTGAGAAATTGTACTTAACATTGAGCAGGTGGGCTGGCTTATAGGGTGCACTTACTGCTTTTCACTTTTTTTATTGTTCATCAGAAGTCATTTCAGTTTTGGTTCCCCTTAAAATTTGGCTCCCATAACTGATGCCTACTTCGTCTTAATTAATAAAATCATTACTTTACATATTTTCTGGATTCCAAGATCTTCTATAATATCATTTATGTAGAACTAACTTTAAAAACAACCTTCATAAGTAAGTTTATCACCCTTTCCTTAAAAAGTGGCTTTTTCAGGAAATGTTGGAAAAGTTTTTCTTAAAATGCCTTATTAAAAAAATCTAGAGCAATCCATTTAAAAATCTAGAAAAGCATTTTTAAAAAAATGATAAAAGTTGCAAAGGGTTAAAAAATCAAAAGGAATCAACAGTAAATTCCAAATGCATTTTCTTTTCCTTTACAATACTTACTCTTGAAAAATTTAGCTTTCCAATAGCATTTCACATTCTTCCGCTTAAGGGAAAATGCAGTGGTAAACAATATTTTTGAAATCCATTTCACTAGTCAGAGGTTCTGCTTACCGTACAGCACAGAGAAAAATATGTTCTATCTGGGCTTGTAGCAATTATTGAATTCAAAATATACATAGGTCTCTCTGTGTTCACTTCCACACATAGCTTTTTTTTAAAAAAGTACCCAAGATAAAAAATGATTGTAAAGGGAAGTATGGAATAAAATATGCTGCTCTATTATTCACTATATCTTCTGATTTTTTAAAAAAATAGAGACAATGCTGTGATGATAAAT
Source organism: Pantherophis guttatus (assembly GCF_059756535.1). Lineage (NCBI taxonomy): Eukaryota > Metazoa > Chordata > Lepidosauria > Squamata > Colubridae > Pantherophis > Pantherophis guttatus. The sequence continues at coordinate 72,725,699 of NC_142068.1, read as the reverse complement.
CAGAAACTTTATTTTAGTGTTATGTACTTAATGTCATAACACTCCACTTAATTATAGAATGTAGTGCAGCCATTTACAATTGCTTGCAACTTTCATGAAGAGGCATGCCAGGTCCCTGTGCAACTAATTACTCCAAGCTTGGGTAATACTGGAGTTTTTATAAGATACTATATATTATGACAAAAATATATAAATTGTATATTCATGAAGATTTGCTAAGAATATGATCTTATATATGTAACAAAAGCTATTGTCTGCCGTAAAAAGATCAATTTAGTTCAGTTTACCAAGCACAAAGATTTCATTACTGGAGAGATATTAAAAGAGATTCATTGCTTACTTTTTTACAATGTGCACCTGTGTGCACGACCGCCTCTTCTCCTCTTCCACCCCATCCTCAAAATAAATAATGCTGTTTCTTGATGTTTACAATCAAACATCTTTTCCACATTTAAAAATCATCCTTAGCTGCAGCCCCAGGGCCCCCTCTGGCTCCCGTGTTTTGCAGCCCCTAAAATTCCTACGGTTGTGTTATTTAATTTCAGCATGCTAGCTGAAGAAAATATTATGTACTATATATTCTTACTAAATACTTTATGTATTTGGCCAAGTGTGGTTAGATACACAAGGAAGTTATCTCCAGTAGAGAAGTACTCAATGTATTTGGAAAGCAACACAATATAATAAAAATTATACTAAAATGTACAGCCAATAAGTAAAAAATAATAAAGGGGACAAATAATAATACTATGGTCATATCCAATTGGTTTTTTACATTAGGAAAAAAAACACTTAGTAGTCACTATATTTTGTCAACTGCAACAACTGGGTATTCAACAGAGTGATGGCATAAGGGAAGAAACTGACTCTGTGTCTAGTTGACTTGGCATACAATGGCCTACAGTGCCATCCTGAGGGAAGGAAAAAACAGAATAACAGAGCTGGAAGGGACCTTGGAGGTCTTCTAGTCCAACTCCCTGCTCAGGCAGGAAACCCTATACCATTTCAGACAAATGTCCAATCTCTTCCTAGAAGTTTCTAGTGTTGGAGCATCCACAACTTCTGGAAGCAAGTAATTCCACTGATTAATTGTTCTGTCAGGAAATTTCTCCTTAGTTCTAGGTTGCTTCTCTCCTTGATTAGTTTCAATCCATTGCTTTTTTTCATTCCTTCAGGAGCTTTGGAGAACAGGCTGACTCCCTCTTCTTTTTGGCAGCCCCTGCAACACTGCTATCATATCACCCCTAGTCCTTCTTTTCATACCCAATTCCTGCAACCGTTCTTCATGTGTTTTAGTTTTCAGTCCCCTACTCATCTTTGTTGCTCATCTCTGCACTCTTTCTACAGTTTCAACATCTTTTTTATATCGTGGTGACCAAAACCAGATGTAATGTTCCAAGTGTAGTCTTGCCAAGGCATTATAAAGTGGTATTCGCGTGATCTTGATTCTATTCCTCTATTAGAACAACCAGAACAACTAGACACAAGAACAGTTTTTTCCTGAACGCCATCACTCTGCTAAACAAATAATTCCCTCAACATTGTCAAACTATTTACTAAGTCTGCACTACTATTAATCTTCTCATTGTTCCTATCACCCATTTCCTCCCACTTATGACTGTACGGCTGTCACTTCGTCGCTGGTATCCTTACAATTTATAGTGACTGTTTCCTAATATGATTTGATTGCTTATTTGTTGCTTAATGACTATCATTAAGTATTGTACCTTGTGATTCTTGATGAATGAATCTTTTCTTTTATGTACACCGAGAGCGTATGCACCAAGACAAATTCCTTGTGTGTCCAATCACACTTGGCCAATAAAGAATTCTATTCTATTATGCAGCCTAGGACTTGTGTTGGCTTTTTTGGCAATTGCAGCCCACTGCTGGATCATATTCAAGTGATCATCCTCTAGGACTTCAATATCCCTCTTGCGGTTACTACTGCTAAGCTATGAGTTGAAACAGTTTATGTCCAGAATGTAAAGGTTTGCAGATATCTTCTCAGCCCTCTTTCTGACCAGTAGAGTATATAGGTCTTCTATGGAAGGCAGACTGGTTGCAGACTTTGCTGCAATCTTATCTAACTATTGGAGTCTGCACCTGTCCTGTTTGGTTGCTGTACCAAACCAAACCATTATAGATGTGCAAGTAACAGGCTCAATAATATAAAACTCTATGAGCAGCTCCTGAAGCAGTTCAAATTTCCTGAGTTGACATAGGAAGAACATTCACAACCATTAAGATACACTAAACCTAACTTAAAAGAGAACAGTTTTTTTGACCCAAAATATTAAGAAGAAAAGATGAAAAAGAAAGGAAGCAGAATAACTTCGCCTGGGTCTTCAGATTCCAGATGGATGACAAACACAATCCTTAAGCCACAAAAGCCCCCTCTGCCTATTGTGATAGAAAACAATGTTAACTCTATTGCTAGAAAGATAACTGCCCATTATTTTAAAATAATGGGCAATTAGCCTTTTTCAAAAATTGGTCAGTATAGACTGTGCAGTCAACTGAATTTTTATACAGCAGTTTAATGGGAAAGGGCTGTATCTGCAGTGTAAGTTGTAAATTAATTTATTCAATTTTTTATGAAGAGCAACCTTCCCACTTTATTTTCAGTTCTTTATTCCCTCAGGTATATGTCTTAAGTTTCTTACAGAGGCACCATGGTGTTGGAGATGTAACTTTCACATTGTAATTTGCTTGCCTTATTACTTCAAGCGTCGTGTGATACACATATTTAAATAACTAATTAATATTACTATTCATGATTAATGTCCATTGAAGCATCAAAGACAAAAGCCATAAGGCCAACATATTAAGACAAAGAAAAGATGCATTCCCAGAAGGATCTGAATATGACACCACGAAACATTACTCAATGATAAGATTTAATTTGCTAATTAATATCCCATGGAGAGAGAACTCGCACTTCCTTCCCTAGAAAAAAAAATGAGACCTGTAATTTTCCAGAGCACAGCAAATTTCATTAGAAATGTATGCGCAGTTACCACCTTCCATCTGCATCTTCCATCTGCATCTCTAATGTAGCAATTCTGTTCGCATTATCGGATGCCGTGCCTCTTTGTTATTCTTCATTCTTGTAAAGGGCTTTCATTGCTTCTAGAGGCTGTTTTATTAGAACATCAAATAACTTATTCCCCTCTTGCAGGCTGCACAAGATTACTGGGAATAAGCAGATCCATATCTATGTAGCAACAATTTTCAAGGGGCTGCTGCTCTTAACCTGAACATACTTTTGAGAATTTTCATAGATTACATGACATCAAAAGAAAGTTTGCCCATCCTCAGAAATCAAACAAGTCCTAGCTTTTTGACAAGTATACAGATTCTTTGTAAAGTATTTAAATAAGTATATTTTATTTATATCTTGCCTCCATTTTTTTATAAACAATGCAAGATATATAATGAATATATCCAACACATTTTCACAACAACAACCCTGTAAAGATTGAGAGTGTGTGACTGGCCCAAAGTCTCCCAACTGGCTTTCGTAGCTAAGATGGGACTTGAACTTACAGTCTCCTGTTTTGTAGCCTGATGTCTTAACCACTAGACCAATCTGGTTCTCTTATATAATCAGGCAATTATCAGTCTCTCTCTAATTGCCCTTTTCCAGGAAAAGAATTTTGGTTCTGTTTAAAGATGAGAATCTAGATTTGGTTTTGGCAAATCTTTGCTCTCCCTCTTCATCAGTTGGCACTCAGGAGAAGCACTGAGTTTATATACTTGAGCTGTCCATGGTGCTTCATGGAATAAGCATGATCAAATTCAAATGGCAAGTGGCAACAGCAATGAGTGGGGAAAAAAGTACAAGTGATGTAGCAGATAGGTGACAGGGACCCCAGGGAGAGAAAAAGAGGGCCCCAGTTCATCAAACCCACCAGTGTCTTCCAGTTCTGGGTGAAAGGAACCTGTCACTATATAATCAAATTCCTTTTCAGAGCCCCTACCTGCACATCAATGACAGAAGCAACTATTTACCTGTTTTTTTTCTGAGGAAAACAAACAATCCCAAAACCATCTTCTCCATAATCCTTGGGTGACCTTTTTCCTTAGCAACATCACCACTATATAACTTGAATATTTACTTATTTGTTTGCTATGTTTTTATACTACCTACTCCCATAGGACTCGCATGGCACTTAAAACATACATATTAAAAGTACCCTGCAACCACCATAAAAACAACACAAGACATTAAAATGATTATAGTTGCAGTAAATTTCTGCTAGTTCTGCTGGTTTGTCGTTCGGCTCATTAACAAAATTAGGGAATGTTCAAAATTAATGAGTCCTTTTTTTGGAGCTGGACTGTGTGGAGCAGCAATGCAAAATGCCTTCAGCATACTGATGGTGCCCTACTCCATAGCTTCAAATGACCTCCCTCAGCAGTTTCATGTAAATAGTAAGCAACCTTTGGAACAATGTGGGACATACTAGTTTAATGACCTTGGGGACAAATAGTAATTTCTCGAGCAATATATCCTGGGATGCATCCTAATAGGAAGGACCAAAACCACTGCACAACAATTGGCAACAACTAGAAAGCTGTGTTTCTCTTGTCCCTTTATTGTAGTCAGAGGAAAATAAGTAAGTAAGTAAGTAAGTAAGTAAGTAAGTAAGTAAGTAAGTAAGTAAGTAAGTAAGTAAATAAGTAAATAAATAAATAAATAAATAAATAAATAAATAAATAAATAAATAAATAAATAAATAAATAAATAAATAAATAAATAATAGCCTTCGACTTAATGACAATTGAGCCCAATATTTCTGTTACTAAGCTCTACGGAGTAGAGAGTTGGTCTCTGACAGAAAACCACTTGAAGAAACTAGAAGCATTTGAAATGTGGATTTACAGATGAGTGTTACATATAAAATGGGTTAACAAAATCAGAAATGAGGAGGTGATAAGCCGCCTGGGAAAGCCAAGGGAAATCATCAAAGCCATTAAAAAGCGAAAGTTAGAGTATTTTGGACATGTGATGCGACACCCAGAAAAATATGGCATCCTTCACTTAATCCTCCAGGGAAAGATTGAAGGCAAATGAGGTCCAGGCAGAAGAAGAACATCATGGCTTCACATTCTAAGGGACTGGTTTGGACAAAACTCAGCAGCACATTTTCATGCGACTGTTGACAAAAATAGGATTGCCAGCAACATCCGATGACAAATATGGCACAAGAAGAAGAAGAAGAAGCAAGACAGGTGCTAAGTGAGTTCTGCCCCATTTTACGACCTTTCTTGCCACAGTTGCTAAGTGAATCACTGCAGTAGTTAAGTTAGTAACATGGTTGTTAAGTGAATCTGGCTTCCCCCATTGACTTTGCTTGTCAGAAGGTCACAAAAGATGATCACATGACCCCAGGAAACCGCAACCATTATACATTTGATCCAGTTGCCAAGCATCCGTATTTTGATCGTGTGACCATGGAGATACCACAGCGGTCGTAAGTGTGAAAAATGATTGTAAGCCACTTTTTCTGTGTTGTTGAATTTAATATTTCGTAAGTGTGAAAAATTGTTATAAGTCACTTTTTCTGTGTTGTTGTTACTTTAAACAGTCACTAAACGAATAGTTGTAAGTCTACCTCTTTTGTATTAAAGGAACACATACATAAGGACTACCTCCCATGTATTAAATGTATTTGATACATTAATACCAATATATTTTATTTCGTAATAATAAATATGCTTTTCTCGGTAGCACTTATTTTAAATAGAAACCTGTGAATAATCCCTTACATACTTACTCTCAGGCTTCAAGGAAGTCTGGACAAGAAGCACAAACCATGACTACAATACTATCTTTGTTGTAAAGTGTAACAGACTCTTACAAGTCTGAAAGCATTTTTCACCTTCGTTACTTTCATTGCCTACAAAACTAGGGAGAGTCCCTTCTGATATATTTCCCACATTCATTTTCCCCTATCTGGGCTGTGATACCTTTTGTATAATAATTGTCTAGGCTGTGGTTCTTCCTTCTGTTTCTCAAGGTCATTCACACAGACCATTATTCTTAGTCTCTCTTGTATGATTCTGGTAAACCTTGGTAGGTTTTTGGTTTTGCTTGTTTGGTTTGAATAAAAAGTAATATAAATGTTAGCCAAAGGCTTTCTTGGAAGGAATTGAACTCAAAAGCTCATCTCATTGATTTTAATAATTCATACCCCTAAGTCCAGGAGGGTAGGACTATTAATCAGAACTACTGGAATAAATCCATTCAGCTGTACAGCCGAAAGGCTTCTAGGCCACTGCCTGCTGTTAACACAACTTCCTTCTCCTGCTACACTCACTATTACCATAATTCACCAGAGATCGGCACAATCCAGAGGCTAATATGCCATAAAAACAGACCCAGTAAAAGGTAAAAGAGGATTTTGCATCTCAAATTACTCCTAAGAGATCAAATTAATATTATCCAGTTGCTCTGTTTGGCTTTTAGGAACCACTATTTTACCAAGTTCTGTAAACTTTGGTGGGTCAAAGGGTACTAAGATCCCAAGAGCAAGTTTCTGAAATCCACATATGATTTCATATCAGTTTTAATATTTCCAATCAGGTCCTATGTTATATGTTTAAAAATATTTTAAGAATATTTTGGAAATTGCTATAATGAACTGTTATAGGGGCACGATAGCTCAGCAGTTAAAGATGCTGAGTTTGGAAAGCTGACAGCCAGGGTTTAAGACCCAAGGATGATTGGGGAGCTCCCATTACTTGCCTACCTAGCACTGTGAAAGCATGCAAATGAGAGTAGATAAATAGGTAACCAGTTCAGTTAGAAGGTAACAGCGTTCGGTGCATCAGTGAGTAGTCATGCTGGCCACATGAAGACCCACAGAAAGGTCTTCCTCTGAAGACACTGACTTCCTCAGCTAAGAAACAAAAGATATCCATTACTCCTTAGAGTCAGACATCTTTACTTTATAATGAGCTCCTATCTAAGCATTTTATCCATATTTAACTATACAGAAAACTTGGCATTTCGTCTCTCATTCTGCTTAATGAAAATGATCAGTATTAAACCACAGGGTTCCTTATTAATTAACCTAATTTATTAAAGGCATGTTCCTTAATATTCCTTACTTAATCATGAAATACCATTAAAAGAACAGCAATCCAATTTAGAATAACAATCATTGAGCTTCTAAAATATTATGTCAGACCTTCTTTGTTTTCGTTCCTTTTCCTGGCACAGAACTACATAATTAGAAACTTTGCTGTCTGGTTCCTTTTCGGAAGGAAGGAAGGAAGGAAGGAAGGAAGGAAGGAAGGAAGGAAGGTAGGTCCACCTTAGCTATCAATATGCAGTGATGTACAATCTGTTCGACAGCACTGTTTGAATGATTAAGTCCAGATTATACAAGACAAAGTCCGAAATAAAAATTAAAGCAGAGATAGGCAACACTGTGCCCACAGGTATCAGTGTCCTTTCTTGCTGTCATCCAACAGATCCCACTTGACTTCCATGTTTTAATACCTTTAAAAAGGGAAGGGGGACTTGCCAAGCTGCAAACTAAATAACTGCCTTATTTACATGATGCATCTCAGCCCAATCTCAGATCATTCTTAATAATAATAATAATAAAAATGTCGAGTATATGCAGCGTAGTGATTTACTTGAAATTGTAATCAGAAAAAAACAAAGATAAAGTAATAGATAGCATCCTAAAATATTGAGAAGGATGAAAAGAAATTTCATAAAGTTGGTTTCAGGTAACTGACCATACCCCCCAAGGCAACCACTGTTTAAACATATATTACTTCATTTCATACATTCAAATTTCAAATGTATCTTTTGGCCCCAAAACATAACCCGCCTCTGGTAACTTCTCCAAGGCACTGCCCCCCCAAATATCAACCTTGTAGTAGCCAATAAACAAGCTGCCCAAGGCATCAGACAGGTTAAATTTTTACTTTACCCTGTTCTATACAGTTGCTGGAGATGATCCAAAGGCCTATCTGCAAAAATTAAATATGAAGCAGGAATTTAAAGTGTTATCTGCCTGAATGATTGTGTTTCTGGAGCTAATAGAAACTTGAATAACATCTGAAGAACCGCAGGTTCTATGCATCTGATTTTCAGTCCCAAATTTGTATCTCTTCAAATATTTGGATTTGTCTTTCTCCAGTGATATATTTCCAGAAATCCTTGAGGTAAGCCAACTCTTCTTGAACTTCAAGGAAAGATTAATGGGATCTTTCAACCATAGTAAATCCTATCACACCACAAATCATAGGGGGGGCTTATGCCAAGGCCAAAGGAAAACAAAACTGGCCTCTGGGACAATCTTATCAGGGCAGTTTGAAAATTGATTTCCAGTGTTTCTTAGATAAGGAATACTTTTAAAGAAACAAGAAGTGAGAACCATATAATGGCAGAGGTGTTGAGCTATGAGGCAGAATGATATTTTTAAAAAATCAGATTTGCACCAGGAGCAATGTACAATGATCTGTGATCCATCGCTGTTGTGTTGTTGCCATGCTCTTGGGCGTGCCAAAGAAACCATGGATTTTACAAGCAGAGTTTTGCCACATGTGATAGCATCCAATAATCATGTTGTCCACTTAGCTTTCTGGATTATTTAGCCAAAAATTATACAAGCATGTAAAGGCAAATTAATTGTTGTCCAAGATTAAGAAAGAAATGAAGATTTCCCCACCACCAACCCAGTTTTACATAAAGAGATGTAAATCTTGCTGCTATTAACCTTGAACAAACTTTGGTCTCTATCTTTACAGTGGGGATTCTTTTCTTGTCATTAGCAATTAACTAATATTCTCTTTCAGAACAAGCAGGTAGTTTCCTACATGCCTACCAGAGCAGGACACAAATGCAAAGCATTGCTTTTCTTTGGCAAAGTAACGCTCAGCACCGGTGAGCAGCAATGGTTCTCAAAATACCCATGAGCACAGACTAAATATGACGTTTCCAGAATGGAAATAAAACTTCTAATACAGTAAAATTAAATATTTCAGGCAAACTGTTTCTATATCAGACACTCCTGTAAGGCATAGGATATTATGTGTATTCTCTGGAAACTCTTGCAATATCCATGATTCACCAGGAAGTGAAATTGTTTAGCTTCTGTTTCCTTTTGAAGGAAATAAATATCCTTACTTCGGCACCATTTCTCTTTTTTTTTAATCTCCTGTGTCGCTGAGCTGTTTAAACCTAAGTTTCCCCTTGAATGCTTAGCTACTTGTGTTGTCTTGTGATTTTACACAAAAAGCTCTCCAAACTTATTTGTCAGGAGTTAATTTCCAACATTTTTTTCCCTATAAATGATATTAGAAGCATTAAGCGAGCTTGTGCACAAAGCGACTGATATGCACTCCAATAGAGCTGTGCAATGCTTTAGTTTTGAAGAGGAAAAAGTGCTTTGGAATAGACACAGCCACAAGTACAGCCCTTATTTGCGACTCTTAAAAGCAGTTGCATCCTTTCTTATCAGCATGCAGTCGCAGGAAGAGAGGCACTTGTTTCAAGACATTGCAAAGAGCAGAGGTCACGTGCCTATTTCCATAAATCCCAAAAGATCTTTTCTGTAGGAGAAACAGTTCAGAATAAATCTTGATGAGATTCCAATCCCGGTCCTTCTGATTTTTTTAAGCTTTCCCAGATTCAAGTATCAAATATACAAAAAGTATACAAGTATAAACAAACTAAATTGCTGGCTTTTGTATAAGAAAAATCGGTTCATTACTGCAATCTCTTACGTATGTTGCTAATCCCTTCCTTTTCAATCTGGTTATGGGTCCTCTGTCTATCATTTGCACTGGGCACATTTAAACAAATAGCGTGAAGCTAAACAGGAGTAAAAATTCCTTAGTATTCTTCCCCTAAAGCAGCATGTCCGTAAATCCTAATCTGTATAATTATGGTTCCTTTCTGCTAGAACAAGTCAGGATAGCAACATACAGTTTGTTTTGATTGTAGGTATTGGTTCCCTGTTTGCCCTTTTCTGAGTAATAGAGAATTAAAAAAACAAAAACCCACAAGCCAGTATTTGTAGCTCATTCTTCAGCTCAATGTTCTTTAACTATGGCAATTTTGAGATGTGGAAAAGCCACACATCTTAAAGTTGCTAAGGTTAAAAACCTGCTCTGTATCCACGAGCCAGGAGCAATGTTTCCCTCCAGGACATACAGCATATTATTATTATTATTGGTTAATCTTTAGTGAGATTCACAGCCTTTGTGGCTGGTTAATAGCTCAGCAGCTCGAGTCCTAACCAAGGACCTAGGGACTGTTAAGGTATCGTCGGAGGATATAAGCTGTTCCGAGTAAGGTGGTTTTTTGTAGAGTCAAAATGTTCAAGTCCGGAAAATTTAGAATTTCTAAATAGCGGGGTAGCCATTTGGGTATTGCTCCAAGGGCTCCAATTACAATCGGGATAACACACGATTTCTTTTTCCACAGTCGCTCAACTTCAATTTGCAAGTCCCGGTACTTTGTGATTTTTTTTTCTTCTTCTTCTTCTTCTTCTTCTTCTTCTTCTTCTTCTTCTTCTTCTTCTTCTTATTATTATTATTATTATTATTATTATTATTATTATTATTATTATTCCTTCTTTCCTTTTCTTTCTCTTCTTTTAGCTGTTCACATGCTAGTTCAGAGTTGAAGTCCATGCATCTTAAAGTTGCCAAGGTTGACAAACACTGCTTATAGAGGTAGTCCTCAGTTAATGACCATAATTAGGAACAGGAACTCCATTGCTAAGTGACAAGATAGTAAAGCAAAATCACATGATTGTGTCAATTCATGTGGCAGTTCCAGCAGTTCCTGTTGTGATCATTAAGTGAATCACACAAGATCATTGAGGTTATTTGTTAAAACATCAGCCAGTGTTTTTTTGTTGTTGTTGTTATCTGCAATCCAGTAGCATTTTTTTTTTCAGATCGTTCTTGTGGCCTGTAAATTTTTAAATCCACTTTTAGATCAGTCTCAATCTGATCAGATTAAATTTGTGCCTCTTCCATAACATCTTTTAAACACAGTCTATCTATTAATGCAGACTCTCTTAAAATTAACTTATGAGTCCATTGTTCAAAAATATCTTTCAATATGTGCAATGATAAAATATTTTGCTTCTTTCTGTATTTATTTATTTATTTATTTATTTATTTATTTATTTTTTTAATTTGTATACCGCCCTTCTCCCGAAGGACTCACGGCGGTGAACAGCCAAAATTTAAAACACATACAATATAAAAATTAAAAAGAATTAAAACAGAATTAAATCAATTTGGCTTCCCTAAATTTTAAAACCCTTTCCCCATAAAATAACCCATTAAAATTTTAAGCCAGCCCGACTTGCTGGAATAAGAAGGTCTTTAACGCTCGGTGGAAAGTACGGAGGTCCGGGATCAGTCGTATTCTTGGGGGTAGCTCGTTCCAGAGGGTGGTTGCCCCCACAGAGAAGGTTCTCCCCCTGGGGGTTGTCAGTCGACATTGCTTGACCGACGGCACCCTGAGGAGACCCTCTCTGTGGGAGCGAATTGGCCGGTGGGAGGTTATCAATGGCAGAAGGTATCTGGAAGTGAAATTTAAGAGTTCTTCTCTTTTAATTGTAATCTTTAGTTCACTCTAGTTTTCTATAGTGTCCAATCTTCAAAGTCTCACTCTATTAAAAAAATAACAATAATTCAAAACAAAAGCATTTTCCTATGGGAAGGATTCTTATTATTAATTCCAAAATCTTATTTCAAATCTATCTTGACTCTGTTTGTCACTTTCTAAAATCAAAGTTCTAATGATTCTTTTGCTGTTTCCCCCCTCCCATTTTTTTAAAAGTTCTTAAACTTTTATTTAAAATTTCTTTTGCTTAGAGTTGAAGGAAACTCACTTTTCAGACTTGTCAATCCAAAGGTTTGAAATAACTGAAAAGCAATTAACAAGCAATTTCTGGAACTATTATGAAAAATGGAATACGGAATATGGAAACATAGTATCTTTTCAAAGGCATCAGAGCTCTAAACCTGCCAGAGATTTGCAGTCTTCTTGCAAGGAGCATCCGCCTAAAGTACTTGTGGGTAATCCTTATCCAGACAGGAATTATGACATTCCAGTCTATTCACTCACTCTTCATCCCACCAAGGTCATCAGTATGCTGGTTCTTCCCTGGAAGTCCTGGTGCTTGATTTTTTTTATTGTATATATGTATGAATTCCAGGGAAAGAAGAAATTGAATATTAAAACGTAACACTTCTGAGATGAGGATGTATCATGGGAATCAATGTAATCCATTATAATTCACTAATTCTATGTTGATTTTCCCCTGTAACATACTGTATTATCTACTTAACACGTTCAGCAAAGAGCCCTCAGTAATCCCATTTCCTCTTCATTTTATTGTGCATGGTTGGCTTCCATCTGCTTGAAAAATATTTACAGTATTATTTAGAGTACTATTCCAGAGAGAACTTCTGTTCTGTTGCTTGTCATGTGTTACTGTAATGTACCATAAAGAATGTTGCAATTCATCTACTGTATGCCATAGAAAGGGATATTTCTCAGATGTCTGCTGATAGTTAGACAGCATTTGTACAGTGCTGATTAATCCAATTGAAAACATCATTTATATAATGTTGTAAATGATAGAAATCATCATATTGTGAATAAAAAAATAACATAGAAAAGGAATATAATAACATTGCCTCTTTTTCTTTTTAACTGCATTTTAGCTGAACATTTTGTTAAATTGTTGAAATAACTAAAATAATTGCCGCTGGCAATGTTCTGCTTTCCAATATATCTTACCTTACGTGTGAAATCTTTTAAAGACCACAATCTTTCAATTTAATGAAATATTTATCATGGAAGCTTTGTTCATAAAGTTATGGAACTAATCCCTTGTGTTCTCGTTTCCATGGGTGTAATTGAGAGTTCCAAAGAAACTATATAATCCAACTAATAAAACATATTGTTCTGCACATCTTTATTTGCTTCTTATTAAGGCAGAATGTCATGGATATAACAATGTTAACAGAGAAATAAATATAGGCAACCAAGTCATCCTATTACCATAAATGGGAATTTATGAATTTCCATTTATGGAAATTCTATGGAATTTATGGATTCCATAAATTCCATAAATCCATTTATGGAATTTTATTTATAATTTAAGAATTATAAATAAAAATATTGGAAAAAAAATTAAAATACATCTAATTTGAATTATACATATGGAGGAGTACATGTAGTCCTTGACCTATGACCACACTTGAGCCCAAAATTTTTGTTGTTAAGCAAGACAGTTGTTAAGTTAATTTTGCCCCATTTTATGTCCTCTTTTGCTACAGTTGTTAAGCAAATCACTGCAGTTGTTAAATTAGGACCATGGTTGTTAAGTGAATCTGACTTTCCCCATTGACTTTGTTTGTCAGAAGGTCGCAAAAGGTGAACACATGATCCCAGGACACTGAAATTGTCCTAACATATGAGTCAATTGCCAAGCGTTGGAATTTTAGTGACTGTGGAGATGTTACAACAGTTGTAGTTTGAAAAATGGCCATAAGTCACTTTTTCAGTGCTGCTGTATCTTTAAACAGTCACTAAATGAATCATTATAAGTTGAGGACTACTGTATTCATCCAGAATACAGTAGAAAAAGAATCTGAGCTTAAACTACTGTAGTTTATACCATTATATTATCAATACTTTACCTCTTTATTATTGTGAACAATTCTTGCAAACACAGAATTAATTTTCGAGCAGTTTTAAGGGGCTGTTGGCTTTGTGGCAATTTCACAAGCTATGTGTATATTTAGAAGGCCAGATCCTGAAGATGAAACTCAAATACTTTGGCCATCTAATGAGAAGGAAGGACTCCCTGGAGAAGAGCCTAATGCTGGGAAAGATTGAGGGCAAAAGAAGAAGGGGACGACAGAGATCGAGGTGACTGGATGGGGTCACTGAAGCAGTAGCATGAGCTTAAATGGACTCCAGAGGATTGTAGAGGACAGGAAGGCCTGGAGGAACATTGTCCATGGAGTCGCGACAGGTCGACATGACTTTGCAATTAACAACAACAACAACAAATGTGTATATGGGAAGCTATACAAAAAATATATTCAATGTGAAGATTTCTCACTAATTTCCAGGAATGCTTTCAGGATTAAAAAAAAAAGATCCAAATTAACTTGTTACATTAGGGCATTTTATGATAGTGAAATAGGAATATATTTGAACCAGTTCTATGGATAATAATAAGAATAGAACAGAACAGGTAGCAGAAAAGATGAGAAGGATAATAATAATACAGCCATACTACACAGGTAAATATACTTAGACATAAGACAGTGCTGTGGGAATTAGAGGTTTAGTAGAGTGACAGCATGAGTGAAAAAACTGCCTCTGTGTCTGGTTGTTTTGGCATGCAATCCCCTGTAGCAGTGTCCTGAGGGGAGGAGTTGAAATAGTTTATGTCCAGGATGTGAGGAATCTGTAGATATTTTTTCAGCCTCTTTCTGGTTCATGCAGTATACAGATCCTCAATGGAAGTCAGGTTGGTTGCAATTGTTTTTTTTTTTCTGCAGTCCTAACTATTTATTGAAGTCTGTCCTGTTTAGTTGCTGTACCAAACCTTAGAGAAGTACAAATGACAGCCTCAATAATTCCACTGTATCAACAATTCCTAGGGCAGGTAAACAAGTTTCCAAAGTTTCAGAAATGGGAGGAGTCACTCTTACAACAGTAGCAAAGAATTATCTCTAAGCAAGATGAACGAATAAAATTTCTGAAAAATGTCCTGAGTGGGACAAGGTATCTTTTTTTGTCCTGATGTATGGGAGCTAATAAAAAAAATATGCACCAACACCTCCCTCTTTTGCTCAAGCTGCACATCCTTCTTTAATACAGCCCTCTTGAGCTGATGGTAACATACCATCTACAAAAAAATCTGTCTTATCCTTGTTTAAAGTTGAATGTTTAGAAAATCATTCAGGAATCTTTAACTGCCTTGTTTACTGTAATAGACAGGAGTCTATATCCCAGATAAGAAGAAAAGCATAATCAGATACACCACGCACACATTCATTCCTGGTTTTGCCTAGTTGGGAAGAGAAGATTGGAATTGAATCAGATTCAACTCTCTGTTGAAGATGATTTCACCTAAGCTTTAAATTTTCAAAGGGCTTTTTTCTACCCCTAATCATGATTTAATATTGGGCTGAGTTACAACCTCTAAGTGAAAAAATTAGGCAAGAGAGAGAGAGAGAGAGAGAAATTATATCTCTCTGCTATGGTACAGTGGTTGCTCAAATTTGCAATTCAGAGATGGTATTTCTAATATTACATGAAGTCATATTTTTATACTTTCTTCTCTCCTATTCTGACTTCAAATGGCCTAAGGTATTTTAAAATATTTAGGTAGAAAGGCAGAACCTAACATGGTATACATTTGTGGCAAGTAACTTTTGAGTCACTTGTTTTAACGAATCAAAATTCCATCAACATTTTAAGATCTGAAATGCAGATTTTATTCTTTATAACCTGCCCTTAAAAGTGCAGATATTTTGCCAATTATTTAAGTGTTTCAGGCACTGGTAAGATTAGCTGTTGACTCTCAAAATCCAATCTGAGACCATTTCTTCTTTTTTTCCTCCTACTTGCTAGAAGTTCAAACATGCAAGGGGAATAACAATGGCTGGAGGAACATTTTTTGAACTATCATTCATATAAGCCTCAATGGCACTGTTCATTTCTCTGATCTTGAAATCACGAGTTGAAATCAATAATGTGAAACTTGTAACAGACCATTTTAAATTAATGGAAATCTCTACCAACACTTCATCAGAAGAGAGCTATGAGAAACAGGGAAAAAAAACTGAAAGAAAAATGAAGATTTCTAAAAGGAAGCCTCAAGGAAACTTTAACGCTAAATAATAAGTATGAATTATCACTTTGTATCAGACACCCTCATTCCATCTTCTCCAGTCTGATGTCTTCAAGAATCCAGGTGTGAATTTTGCTTTTGCAGTCATAACACACCTGGTTGGGGAAGACTGTTCTTGTGGACACTACTTGATTTCAAGATTCAATAGGGTGATGGACATTTTCTTCATACGAACTGAATTTACACATTATGGCTTGGCATAAAATTAATTTAACAAGCAATGTGTTTATTAATTTTACAATTATAATATAGGTTTCTAAGCATCAGAACCAATTAAAAACTGAATAGAAATGCCTATAGGATTTAGAGTAAATACATATAATTATATAAACACTACTTTATGCAAAAAATAGGTTGTATGGAATTCTCTGTCCAAAAATACAATTCAGAAGTCTTTTTATAGTGCAATCCATATTAAAATTCTTTTCTTGATATTAAATATTTAAATACATTTAAATCTTACAGCTAGTTCTATGTGTTATATTGGAAATAATATAGTAATTTTAATTCTACAATTCATTGTTATTGGACTTTATACTGATTACAATTTGATATTTTAGATGTTTACATTGAAATCTTTCTTGAGAGCTATTATGTGAAGTGTTTGATTTATCAAACATCAAATATCTTATACCTGCCTTGAACTGTAGGATTCAAGCAACAATAACATTATTTGTAGGGCTTAATTGTATGGGACGGAGGGAGAGTGGCAGGAAGGAATATTAACTTGATTTTTAAATTATTCCTGTATTCATTATTCCCAAGAAACTACTTATTCTTCAGGGATTAAATAAGTGGCAGGATCTCTCTTGTTATTTTATATCATACAATTATTTTGAGAAAACTGGAACTTATTCTCCTTCAGAATAACTGTCTCTAAAATAAAAAAAAATGTGGAACCCATTTAAGAGAATAGTTTCATTCTCTTATTCTTTTAAAATTCATTAATAGGTAGAAAAATTACTTAAAATATAGTCAGTTTAGGTGAAATTGAAGTATAATTACAAGTACTTTCCCTCAACAATATGAAATGCTTTGATTGGTAAATGAACGTTGTATTAAATAGCATCTCATTAAGCAGAAGGTACAGTACCAAAGACCAAGCAAATGAGAATAGATATGAGGTGAATTATTTCACCTCATATCACACTTAAATTATACTGAGGCCTTCTTCCAGGTTTCCCATCAAAAGAAGTGGAGATTAGCTTCTAGAAGGGAGGGAGAGCTTTTTCTTTGGCGGCACTCCATTTATGGAATTTCCTCAACCCCTAAACTTTGACCATTTCCTACATTTTTATTTATTTTTTTAATTTTATTTATATCTATCTTTATTAATTTTACAAATAACTCAAGGCAGCGAACATATCCACCACACCTTCCTCCTCTTATTTTCTTCACAACAACAACAACTCTGTGAGGTGGCTTGGGCTGTATTAGCATCATCTAGCATCAGATAAAGACTTTCTATTTCCCCAGGCTTTTAAAATGGCTTTTAATTATTTTTAAAGTTTGTTTAATATCCTTTGCTATAGATTCTAAATGACCGTCTTCCTGCTGCCTACTTTTTGTAAAGTTTTTAAAGTTTAATTTTATTTATTGTGCCAGATTTATTAATTCAAATTGTATTTTTATGTTTGCTTTATTATAAACAACCCAGATAGCTTCAGCTAAAAAAGTATAATAAACTTTTAAATTTAAAACTTTAATAAATTAAAATGTGTTAAACTTTACAAGAAGAAAATAATCTAGCTCTTCTCTGGCATAAAGTTATAAGTTACCCCCTGTATATTTCAGAAACTATTTCAGAAAAAGAAGTGACTCCAAGAATCAAAATAAGACATTTTTGCTCTGACCCATCCACATGGTGAGTAAAAAATAAAATCTAAGAATATTACACTGTTGGGAGCAGGGAGAGCAGTGAACATACATGATTATTTTATAACATACATTGTATTAATAGATACCATATATTTAATTCCAAGTTTCAAAGTGGAAGAAATGCTAGGCAGTACAGTGAAATGATAGACTGAAGATTAAGACATTTGTGCCAGAAAACGAACAAATGCTTTGAGAGCCATGATCAAATTTCACGGATATTCCAACTATTTTGTTTTGTTCTCTCCAAAAACAGAATGGAAGATAAACTATTAATATGCTTCCTGCATGCTATGAAAGACAACTTTTATGTACGCTGAGCGACCAGCAAAGTAGCTACAACCCTAAAACAAGGCATTAGAAACAGCTCAAATACAGTAACAGCAATAAAACCACCACAGAGACCTGCCAATTAAAATTTACAGGTAGAAGAAGTAAATGAAAGAGAACAAAATGTAACCAAACGAAAGAAGGTAAATAAGAGCAATATTTAGATTTTTAAAAAGAGCCACTTGTTTAGCAATTAGCTTGGTTTGTGACCATTCTCAAATATGAAGGCAATAAAAAAATCCATTTTCTATGGATTTTTCTATGGATTCTAATACGTGCATAGACCAAATTTCATGCACCTGACAACAAAAGCTTCCAATGTAAAGCTGAGTGAGCAATAGCTGTCTGGAAGATCCTAATCAGCTAATTAAAGTTACAAAGCTCAACTTGTTAACTTTCAGGTAGCCCCCCAAAAATTAAAAAAGGAGGGAAGGAACCAGCACAATTGCAAGAGTACTTTATCTGAATGAGATGGCATCAGCAGGTGACCTTCACAGCATCTCTCTCTCTCTCTCTCTCTCTCTTTCTCTCTCTCTGTGTGTGTGTGTGTGTGTGTGTGTGTGTGTGTGTGTCTGTGTCTGTGTCTGTGTCTGTGTCTGTGTCTGTGTGTCTGTGTCTGTGTCTGTGTGTAACTTGTTCACTTAACGGCCATTTCATTTCACAACTGTTATGTCCTTATAAGGACACCTGCCAGGGATTGGCTAATCCTCCGGCGGGAAATTCAAAATGCTGTCTCTGGGCGGTGCGACTTGCTGGGAGCACTTAAAAGGAGAGCTCTGGCAGCACAGCCACCAGTCTTATTCTCATTTCAATAAAAGTGCTGAATGGACCACGCTGGTCGTGTCTTCTTTTCCTGCACCTGATCTAACACTGGTGACGAAGGATTCAAAAGAACCGCAGCAACAACCTCGTGGCACACCGCCACCCAACTAAGAGCTGAACTCGAGCTGAAGTCACGAAAACAAAGCCACCGAAGCCATGGCGACATCGCAAGCCGCACTCGTTTCTCTAGCAGCCTTCAACCCTGGGAAAGAGAAGTGGAGGTCTTACATGGTCCGGTTTCGCCAGTTCCTGAGGGGGAACAACTACCAGGACCTCAACGATGACCGAAAAAGAGCCCTGTTCCTGGCTCATTGTGGATCAGAAGTGCTGGAGATGGCCATCGACCTCGTGGCACCAAGGGACATCGAGGAGATGTCTTGGACCGATCTCCAGGAGGTGCTACAAGAACACTATGCACCAACAGGAACTCCGGTCGCCAACCGATTCACCTTCCACCAGAGGGACCAGAGGGAAGGAGAATTGATCAAAGACTTTGTGGCCGCCCCGCGCCAAATCACTGCCAACTGCGAGTTTGATAATGTGGACAATGCCATCAGCGACCGCATTGTATTCAGCATGAGGGACAGGGCTCTCCAGAAAAAGTTCTTAAGCAGAAAGAAGTTATTGCTTAAGGACGTCTTGGAGGAAGCCACAGCTGCCAAGACGTCTGAAAAAGTGGCAGCCGTGATGCTGAAAGCTAAAGCGGTCCACAAAATTCAGAAGACTCCCCAAAGTTCCACGGATGACTCCACAGCTGCATCCGAGTCTGAGGAGGAGATGGCCGTCCACAAAGTCTCCAGACCACCGAGGTGGGAAACCACACAAAATGGCGACCGGGGAGAGCGCTGCAGCAGCTGCAGAGGCGACTGTGCAAGGACCACTTGCCGATGGAGAGATGCCACCTGCAGACGCTGCCTGAAGAGGGGGCATATCGCAGAGGTCTGCAGAGCCGCAGACCTGGCCCCAGAACCGCCCAAGCACCGAAACCGCGAAATCCGGAAAGACTACCAGAGATCATCCAAATGGTCCTCTTTCCAATCCAGACACGGCGAGGAAGAATTCTCCAGGAGTGGGGCAGTCCATCAAATGACCATCGCTCATACTAACGTTGACAACGCCACCAAATTCCATGTGATCGTCCACGTGGAGGGGGCGCCATGTTCAATGGAGGTAGACTCAGGATCGATCTACTCCATAATGGACTGGCACCAGCTGAAGCGACTGAAACCCGGCTTCAGCAAGAAGGACCTGAAACCCCTGCATTCGAGGCTCGTGGATTTTGCAGGGAACCCCATCGGAGTCCTAGGAAGAACCTCCCTGCAGATTTCCTACAACAAGTTCCATGGTAACCTGCCCATCATCGTTGTGGAGCTCAGCCACCCGAACCTGCTAGGAGTGAAGTGGTTCAAGCCACTAGGGCTCTCAATTGGAGGGATCCACCAAATCTGACAGGATGAGCTCGACAACATCATCGAAGAGTTCAAGGAAGTCTTCGATGGTAAACTGGGGAAATTTGTGGGAAAACCCAATCTCATTCAATTTAGATAAAACAATCACACCAATTCGGCTCAAGCCTCGCCAGGTTCCATTCGCCTTGCGGCCCAAGGTAGATGAACAGCTGGATAAGCTAATCGCCCAGGGCGTATTGGAACCGATCGATCATGCGACATGGGAAACCCCCATTGTGACCCCAGTGAAGCATGATGGATCAGTGCGCATCTGCGCTGACTATAAATGTTCAATTAATAAGGTGTTGCAGCAGAGCGCATACCCTGTTCCAGTGATGCAACATCTGTTGCGTTCACTTGGGAGCGGGTCAATATTCGCAAAACTGGACCTGGCCCAGGCTTACCAGCAACTGCCAGTGGATGAAAAAACGGCTGAGGCTCAAACAATTGTCACCCACAGGGGCGCGTTTAAATGTAACTGCCTCCGATTTGGAGTCAGCGCAGCCCCAGGCATTTTTCAATCCATGATGGAACGCCTTCTCCAAGGCATTCCAGGGGTGGTGCCGTACTTTGATGATGTTTTGATCTCTGGGGACTCGAAAGCCCAACTAATTGAGCGGCTCAGGTTTGTCCTGCAGCGGTTCAAGGAGAAGGGTTTGAGAGTCCGAAGAGACAAATGCATCATTGGAGTCCAGGAGGTCGAGTTCCTGGGCTATCTCATTGATGGCACGGGCATCCACCCCACCAAAACTAAAGTTAAGGCCATTCATGAAGCTCCCAGCCCCAAAAACAAAGCGGAGCTTCAGGCTTTCTTAGGATTACTCAATTTTTATAGTGTTTTCCTAAAACAGAAAACCACGACTGCTGAGCCACTCCATCGCCTGCTGGGGAAAGCAGCTCCCTGGAAATGGGAGGAAGAAGAGGAAACAGCATTCAGAGCCATTAAAAGACTGCTTTCTTCGGACAGCGTACTCATGCAGTACCAGGAGACGCTTCCCCTCAGACTGACCTGCATGATGCCTGCATGCCCACTGCAATGCTTCACCCTACGGGGTCAGAGCAGTACTCAGCCACGAACTCCCGAACGGCTCTGAGACATCCATCGCCTATTTCTCGAAGACCATGTGCAGCGGAGAGAGGAACTATAGCCAACTGGACAAGGGAGCCTTGGCCATTGTCGCAGGTACCAAGTGCTTCCATGAGTACCTCTACGGCAGAAGCTTCACGATCATCACCGACCACAAGCCTCTACTGGGACTGCTCGCGGGCGACAAACCCACCCCAACATTCATGTCACCCAGGATGATGAGATGGGCAATCTTCTTAGCCGGGTATTCCTACAGACTGGTCCACAAACCCGGCAAGTCCATAGGAAATGCAGACACGTTAAGCAGATGCCCATCCAAAGACCCAGTAGAAGACCCAGCCCCCACACTCGGGCTATTCCACATTGACATTGACAAGAACTGCCCAGTCACATCTGCAGACGTGGCAGCCCACACCCAAAAGGACCTTATACTCAAACAAATCATATCATGGGTCCTGCGAGGCTGGCCAATGAAGAAGATGGCAGAGAAATTCAGCCCATTCGCACGGAAGCAGCAGGAGCTGTCCACGATGAAAGGCTGCCCTCTATGGGGAGACCGAGTGCTGATTCCCAGCGCCCTGCAACAGAAGACGCTGAAAACCCTCCACAATGGGCACGCAGGCATCGTGCGAATGAAGGGGCTGGCACGGAGTTACGTCTGGTGGCCATCCCTGGACAAAGACATCGAAGAGAAATCGGAAACCTAGACCCTTACTTCCAGAAGAATCTTTCCTGTTTCAACACAGATTAGAACACAACATGAAAGCTGAAATAATGCTTTCAAAACCTTAGATGGAACAGCATACAGGGCCTTTAGATCCCTGTCTGTGCATATCTGTGCAATGTATATCATTTGGCACAGAGATTTAGCAGCTTAACGGCTGCAGATATGTATCTCAATAATGGATAGTATTATTCGGAGCAACTTAAGGAAAGAAAGACTACTGAAGCACCATTCTTCTCTCTGTGCTTTATTATCCATTTGCAATGCTGGCAGAAAAAAACCCCGCCTTCTCTATGTTGCCTTCTGCTCTTAAACTCTCTTGAGAAGAAGTCCTAAGGAGTATTTTTCCATCTTTTAAAGATTTTTGTCAATTGTTTTCATGCAAAGACAGAGGAAAAATAGCTGTCAGCAAGATGTACACTGAACTCCATTCAGAGCATGATTGCCTTCTTGATTTTTACAGTCTGCCTATAAAAAAAAAAACCCAAAGAAAAGATTGTCAACCAGCTGATGCATACAGCAACCCTTATATAGCGGCTGAGCAGAATATGACTTAGGAGATACTATAGGGCAGTTTTAAGACAGCAGTGGATACTTACAATTGGGGAGAAAAAATACGGAAAGAAATCTCAAGTGCAACCAAGCATGAGATTAAAGAAGGTTGGAGAGCACACTGCTTGACTAAACACATTTTGTCCTCTCTTCAAGTACCTTCACGCCTCAAATCCACCTTCTGGCTTCAAGTGTCCTCCTTTTTTTAGACATCTTTTTTTTCCCCCAAACTACTTTACTCCTTAATCCTTCCCCCCCCCCCTTTATCTGGGACAATGCAATATAAAAATGTGTGGAAATAAGCTTTCCACAGTTCACTTGCAATGAAGTGCCATGGTCCCCAAAATGAGGTAGAAGCATGTGAGAAACAATAACTGGTACGATGACATTATTCCCAATCTTTTCTTTTACTGCAGAAAAAGACAGCATTTTACACAAGTAGTTAAAACTCTAAGTGGTTTGCTACTCCTTCATATGATGTGTGATCTAAGAATCACCAACTCAAAAGAGACAAGCTGTTAGCCAGGACCTCCATTTCTGTGTTGTCTATCATTACAGAAATAGCCAATTCTTTGTTCCATTTACTTCGATCAACTAAAGTTTTAATGAAGGGCTTTCAGTTTGGCATTCAATGCTTAGAAAAGCCAACACACTGAATTTTCTATGAATATAGATGCTGGAAAATCAGTATGGAAATTTAGAGCAACCTCCTCCTGGGCCAGCTGAGTTAATTATACAATCTTGCAAACACTAGGATTTTAAGACCACATGAGATTAAGAAAGGCTGTGGAAATTGCACATGTTACAGGGTTATGAGCACACCACTGTGTCGTTTTCATAAGAACTGAAACTATGATAGGATGGTTGTTTCAAAATTAAAATCAATTTACAAATCAAAATAAAGTCATTACAATTACAAATATCCTAACACTTTGGAAATTCAAATCTTCCTCCTAAATTTTTTTCCTGTTAAGACAAATTTCTTTTTCCTAAAAAGTCCACACCACCAATGAGGTCAAATATCATTTCAATTTTTTTTTAATACTTCCAACTCAGATTAAAAGACACATTGTACAATACCTACAGCACTTCATGTACCGATTGTATCCATGGAGCCTTCACATTAGGATAGTTTTTAATTTTTGAAGGAGGGTTAAATTCAGTCTAGGTAGGTCCTGCTCTTGGCAACTGCCTGAAAGCTCATGCAGTTTTGAACATGGTTGGCCATTGTCTCTTTCCTAGGGCTGAGAGGGAGTGACTGGCCCAAAGTTACCCAGCCAGCTTTCATGCCTAAGGCAGAATTAGAACTCATGGTCTTGAAGTTGTTGCCTTAACCACAAGACCAAATTTGCTCTCTTCTCATAATTTAAGACTACTGAAAGCCAATGATGGGATACTTGTCTCCTATCACTTCTGAGTGACTGACACATTGTAGCTGCAACCAGTATACAGGTAGTCCTCGACTTACAACAGTTCATTTAGTGATGGTTTTAAGTTACAACAGCATGGGAAAAAATGATTTATAATTGTTTTTCACTTACAACCATTGCAGCATCCCCGTGATCGAAATTCAGTCACATGATTGAAATTCAGATGCTTGACAACTGTCTCATATTTACGTTAGTTGCAGTGTCCTGGGCTCATACGATCACCTTTTGTGACCTCATGGCAAATAAAGTCAATGGGGGAAGCCAGATTTACTTAACAACCATGTTATTAATTTAACAACTGTGATTCACTTAACCAATGTGCCGAGAAAGGTCATAAAATGGGGTAAAATTCATTTAACAAATGTCTCATTTAGCAATACAAATGTTGGGCTCACTTGTGGCCGTAAATGGAAGACTACCTATAAAATCTAATCCTGACTTCCCCGCCCCCCACAGTATATTCTCTTTAAATCATAATAAAAGACATAATGCTGATCAGTGGTGGGTTGCTACCGGTTCGCCCCGGATCAGGCAAACAGGTAGCGGCAGGAGGCTCCGCCCACCCACCCGGACCCTTCTGTGCATGCGCAGAAGCATCACGTACACCCACGAGCAAACCAGTAGTGACGGGTTTTGAAACCTGCCCCTGATGCTGATTTTGCTGGAATTGACGAAACACAGATCCTATTTGTCTCTTTAAAGGCTGCCCCAAAACTACTGGATTTTTGGATTCATTAAACATATCAATATGTTCCGATATTAGCAGGTGCTCTATTGAGAACAGAGAAACATTTATTTATTTTTTTATGTTCACAAAATTAGTCATAGAGCTATGCTTTTCACCATCCTTTGGGAGGCAATAGCTCAATGTTCATATCAGAAGCAATGGGACTGAATTACCACAACTTGAAAATTTGAAAGGGAAGCAAGACTAATATCCAAAATGGCACCCAAACTATTTTAGACAACTATTGACAAAAGGTTTTAAAGCTTTTATGCTGTTGATTTTACATTATTTAAATTAGTAAACTGCATTTTATTGCTCTTGTAAAATGCTGACAGCCACTGGGATTAGGCAGCCAGTACATGGGTAAATAAATAAAATATGGAGGCCTATTTGCATTTTTATTCAGAGCTTCTCGGTGTAATCCTGTAGATATAAAGACCAAAACATGGACAACAATGTCAGTTCCTAATTAATACGTAAGAGTGATTTTTCACTTCAGCACAGTTTATTTTTCAGAGTCTCTTATATTTTAAGTCCATGGTTTCTTTTTGGCTTATAATATACCTGTCACTTAATGTGATAAATGAATAAGAATATATGATTTCATTCTTGTTTTTGGCTTCTTTTATCCTACCAGAATCTTTAATGAATATGCATAAATTCAATGCATCAACAGGAACAAAGGAGAGAAAACAAAGCAAAAATTATCAAAGAAATCATAGTTATTTTTATCACATGCCAGAGTGACTGGCTAGGTTTGCATAATACAGTAAATCTCAAACTAGCAACCATATTTTAGCTTATCAAGTTGCCTGAATGCAACCTGCATGGTTAATTTATGGTTCAAAATCTACTGAGTTTCATTTGAACTGAGAAAACCATACTAATATTAGACACACATAAATGTATTGTGCAAAAAACAATATAGCTCTTTGTTTCTTTGATAAATTATACCATCATTAAAATATGGCTAGTGTGAATGAGAATAGTTGCCTCGCTCCCCATCAGTTCCATGTTGTCTGATTAATTTATTACATAGATTGGTTATGGTGATAATGATCACTGGCTTATGTCAATAAGCAACGAAGCTGTAAAGCTTTATTGCTTATTGACATAATTAATTACAGTTAATTATTTGCCTATGGCTTGTATTTTTGGCTTTTAGGATATTTATTAATATGGTTTTTAAAACTTTATATCTGTTATTTTTACATTTGTTGTTCTATCTGATTGTTATGTGCCATCCACAGTTGCTTTTGGTGAGATGGGTGCCTATATAAATTTGACTAATACATTAATAAATAAACATTTTAAATGGGATGTACAGTATGTGTGCATCTCCCTTTGTGAGCACAACAAAACTTTTAACTAGTAGCCCAGAAATATTGTCAAAACTCCTTTTTGAATTGTAGAAACTCAAAAGCATAAGTCTGAAGAAAAAAGTTGTGAGCAAGCCTAGAATTCATGCATATATGGAAAAATGAAATCAGATAGAATAACAAGAAAGCGGGAAGGAGAGACAAAAAGGAAGAACTGACGTGGGAACTGGCAGAAGAAACTAGCAAGTTAACACAAAGGAAGCATAATGAAATACCCAGACACATACATATATATTAACAGAATAACAGAGTTGGAAGGGACTTTGGAGGTCTTCTAGTCCAACCCCTCTGCTCAGGCAGGAAACCCTATACCATTTCAGACAAATGGTTGTCAGATCTCTTCTTAAAAAATGTCCAGTGTTGGAGCACCCACAACTTCTGGAGGCAACTTGTTCTACTGTTTAATTGTTCTAACTGTCAGGAAATTTCTCCCTCAGATCCAAGTTGATGGCTTCTATTGGATGTCTTCATGTCAATGTTAACTCCTAGCAATTGCCACAGTTTTTTGGAAGTGGTTTGTGATTGAGTCCTTCCTAGGGCTGAAAGTGAATGATTGGCCCAAGGTCATCCAGGTAGTTTTGTGCCTAAGGCTGGACTAGAACTCACAGTCTCCTGGTTTCTAGCCTCGTGCCTTAACCACTACACCTACCTGGCTGCTTCCTCGATCCCTCCCTTCCCCCTTTCATTGGCAGATAAATGTCTGTTCAGTCTTACCACGTTTAGTGGAAGTACTCCAAGAAATGGGTTATAACTTTGCAGTTTCATGTAAGTATATGTTAATAAATAGGGCAGGAATAAGGCAGTTGTAAAAAAAATGCGAGCAATTTTTGGCTTCATGCTTTACTTGTAGGCTGTCTAACAACATCTGCCTGGCTAATGTTGGAAACGGAATTATTAGCCATGTTTCCTTTGATTCATTCAGTACATCTCTTCCTATGATTTTATGACTTCCTTTGACTCATTCAGTACCTCTCTTCCTATGACTGAGGAACAATATTTTGCATATGAAAAATGAGACTCCATATCCACTAATAGTTCTATGAAGACAGATGTCAAGAACGAAAGAACAATAATTTCATTAATAGTATTAGCGGACAGATATTTGAATAGGTAACATAACATCTACATAAAGGTAAAGGCTGATAACCAATTAGTGAAAGTGATCAGAAATTAATAATTGGTGACAATTGCTATTATGTTAAAATTCAATACATTAAAGAGTATTTGCATATGATTGAGTATGAGTTGGTATAGTGACAAAAAGTTATGACAATAATGGAGGTCTTTTGTTGGAGAACATTCCTCCCCTTAATTTTCCTTGAAATCATTAGTATAGTATGGCCACTTCCTTTCCATTTTACATAAACATTTTTCCACTTAGGTTTTCCTGTAGAAAAATAAAAACAAATCCATCATGAATTTCTGTGACTACAAATTGACATAATTTCTCAAAATGTATTCTGCATTGACATAGATGGAGTAATGAATGAACTCCCGTCATGTCTTTCATTGTCCATCAAAAACTACATTTCAAAGACATGTTTAAGGTCTGTATGAAGAATAGTGATATCTTTAAAAAGTGTAGAATGAGAAAATGCACTTTGGAAAAGCATACAATGAAGCCATTTTGGATTTTATATTTATAGGTCATATTGTACATGTTTAATGTTTGAGGATTTGAGAATTTGTTTGGTCAGGAAGAGTCACACTATTGTTTTTCTGCTGTAAAGTATCAAATTGTTTTGGATTGGTCAAGTCTTATCAATCTAATCAACAACAACAATAATAATATCTAATAATAATAATAATTATCTACTGTAATTTAATAATAAAATCTGTAGTTTTGCTCTCTGTGAAATTAACTTTCACAAAAAAATCACTTTCAATATTAGGCCAGTTCAGATTTCCCTGCATTACATAATATACTTCCTTGAGCTAATTAACCTAATACTTATTCTCAAGACAACTCATTTTCTAAATTAGCCAGATGACAACAACAACAAAAAGCTTGTGGTATTATACGATAATTGCTGTATTGTTTATTTAAAATTTGACAGGAGAGCAAGAAGGAAGAAGGAAGAAGTTATCTTCCTGCATAAGAACATTTACAAAGAGGTGAGAAAGTGTCTAGCAAAATCCAAACAAGGTATATAATTTTGCTTATCTCCATTTTTAATTCAATTGATTGATTGACTGATTATGTGTCATCAAACCATTTTCAATCCTTAGCAACAACATAGAGCCTATGTCTTCCTTTGAGGCATAAACTTAATTAATCGAAAGGCAAAACTTTAATATGAAACAAAGAACCCTGTGCAATATTAAAGCATGTGGAATCAAAAATAAGCTCCCAAAACTTAAAATTTATACAACAAATACAGGTAATCAACGCGTTATGAGTGTTCCCTTAGCGAACGTTTGAAGTTACATGATAAGCGCCCCCTAGGGTTTACAAACAAGTCCTGAAACTATGTATCTTGCAGCACCATGGCAGTTGTTCACCCTTACGAACAACCACAGAGGCTCTGCAACATTCATCCTGAATGTTGCCAGCCAAAATGGAGCTTCCGAGGAGCAGATCCACTTCTTGGAAGCTCCTTTTGGGCCTCCAGAGGCCTCACTCGGCATGTTGCAGGCCAAAATGGAGTGTCTGAGGGCTGCTCCTCACATGCTCCATTTTGGCCTGCAACATGCCGGGCGAGGCCTACGCAGACCTTTACCGAACTGCAGAGGGGCGCATGTGGCTGAGAGGCTGGAGAGGAGACTGCTTGCTAGAACTTCACTTGGTAAGTGACCCGGCGGAGCAGGTTGGGAAGGAAGCAAGTGTGGGGAGCATGAGGTATTTCAGTGGGTCAGGGAGGCCTTGGGTGGTCTTAGGCAGGTGACTGTTCCATCACTAGGCCCTTCCATGGTCTTACCCACCATGAAATCCCTCATGTGCACTTAACGAGCCTTGCATTCAATTAGCAAATGAGTGGGTGAAAGGAGGGAGTGATCCCATTTAAGGTACGAGATTCACTCTCATGAATCCTCAGATTATGAAAGTAATGGGCAAGCTCCATTACATTCATGACTCGAGGACTACCTTTATTTGCTTAAGCCCTAACTGTAGAGCTCATCTTCTAGTCTGGCTAATGGGCAGCTTGTAATCCAACTCCCTATCAACAGCTCTATGCATATTGATTGCATATGACCTTTTTAACAGCTTTCTAGGAATTCCTGGCATAAAATCGTTTGAATTTATATATGTTGAAATGAAAATTGTATAGGATGCCAAATGCCTTATACAACTGCACATGAGATTTTGATGCATATATTTATAGTGTCAGACTTCGTTGCTATCTCAAAATAAATGGATTTCCAAACTGCCAATCTTTAAGGAAATCTTTTCTTTAATTGAGCACAGCCACCGGATCATGACTCGATGCGGACAAGACTGACCTTTTGCCCCCCAATCCCTCCCTTTCCGATCCCCAAATCTCTGTTTCTCATTGGCTATCTTCCAAGTCATTCTTCAGACTTCTTGTCTCATCATTTCCCAGGAATGTCTCCCCCTCCTCATTTCCACGACAACCCGACTTCAAAGGGATTTAGCAGGCAAAAGTTCAGAGCTTATCTCTCTCTCTCCTCTGCTCTCTATGCCAGCATTGAAGCGCTGACATCTAGATATAAATATAATTGTTTGATACTGAAAATGGAATATAAATTAATTAATTTAGAAATCATGAGCTACATTTTACTGATGTGTTGTCTTTAAATCTTCCAAATCATATTAAGTTCTGTTCTACTTAACCACATTGCCGGCTGGCGGGCCCACCGGGGAGGGCCTTCTCTGTGGCTGCCCCAGCTCTCTGGAACCAGTTACCTCCTGAGGTCCGGACCATCCCCACCCTATTGGCCTTCTGAAAAGCAGTAAAGACCTGGTTTTTCCGGTAGGCCTGGGGCCGTTGGTCTCACTCTTGCGATCCGCCGAAATATGGCCATGAATGGTGTGAATGAGTTTTAATGTTTTTAATGTTTTTAATTATTAAATGTTTTTTATAATGATTTTAAATGCATTGCACACAATTTATTTATTTTTATTTTATTTTTATTTTATTTTGAATTTGTATACCGCCCTTCTCCCTGAGGACTCAGGGCGGTGAACAGCCAAGTAAAAATATCAAGTACAAATATTAAAATACAGTTAAAATATACATATATAAATTTGGCCCCATTAATTAAAAACAATAAACAAAACACTTAAAAACACTTTAAAAATTAGGCCAGCCCGGCTTGCTGGAAAAGGAAGGTTTTAAGGGCACGGCGGAAGGCACTGAGGTCTTGGATTCTCCTTATCTCTGGAGGCAATTGATTCCAGAGGGTAGGTGCCCCCACAGAGAAGGCCCTCCCCCTCTGTGTCTCTTTTTCTCCTCAGGATTTCCCCTTGCCCTAAATCCTATTGTCCCATTGTCCCAAAGGTGTTTTCCTAAAACGCAACTGGACTTTCATGACTTTTTCCCCTTGAAAACATTTCATTTCTCATCCAAGAAGCTTCTTCAGTTCTGCCTTTTGGAAAAGTATCTTTGGGACAACTGTGACCTGGATGATTGAGAATCTCTATAGGAACATAAACTATAGAGTTTCTATAGAGATGATATACAATCCCTGATTGAGTTGCAAATATATATATCTTCTGAAGAAAAAAAAACTCATCTGATTCAGCATGAACTATAGAAATCCAGGTTCTTTTGACTGGGACATAAGAAATACTTCTCTAATAGGTAACACATCCACAAGAAAGGGGAAAAATCTGTTCCTTAGCTTTATTAATTGTGACCATTACATGCTGGCTGATAGGCTACATAGCATGAAAGAATCTAATGCTTAAATTACTGATGATTCCAAACAGATATCACTATGAGGGTCAAGGTTTGTTCTCCAAGCTTGTAGGTTGGTTTCCAAATGTTTCATTACCAGGCTAGTTAACATCTTCAGTGGAGTTTAGGGGATGTCAGTGTCAGTGTTCTTCTGTTTATAAGGGCTTCAGGTATGGGTATATCAAATGAGGGTCTTGTGATGGGTCTTGCGATGGGTCAGGTGTGACTCATCAGTGAGTCTTGTGATGGGTCTTGTGATAAGGAGGTTACATCAGATCAGGATCATTGGGAGGTGAGTTGCGTGGGTTGGTTGAGGGTCGGTGCTGTCTCTGGTTGGCTGTGCAGTTGATTTGGATTCTGAAGGATTCGGTAGGCTGGTTTAGGTCAATGTGTCTGTTGATGGAATTGCTTGTGGAGTGCCAGACTTCGATGAACTCATGAGTATGGTGGGTGTCAATGTCTTGCAAGTATCGTATGACTGTGGAACTTTGCTGTGCAAATTCTTTAAACAGGAACTAAAGCATGGACTTCATTCAATCATTTCCAAATAGGTTTGCCGTTTTGGAATTGCAATGGTCCAAATTCCCAGACTAAATTTTCTTCTGCAAATTGAAACTCCCAGGAAGCCTTAGCTGTGAATCAGGGAACTGTGGCATTTCTACACTGACAAATGACAGTCTAATTGGACATTGCTGATCTCTAATATCTTAATCAAGGATGGAGAGAGAAAATAATCTCTATGTATATATGTACTGAAAGAGCTTGATGTTTGGCATACTTCCATTGTTCATTAATATTACCATAATGCTATTGGGGTTTATTTTGTTCAATTAGTCAAAAACAAAGGAAAGAATAATATTCCTTTGGTATAAAATATGAATCAATTCATCAGCTTAATCAACCAATGTAAGACAACCTCTTTTGCAGTGGAAACTAGCTTAATTGTGTTCCAAAACATTACATCTGACAGATGTTGAACAGCCACTTTGGGATTTTACTTTGCTATGTAAATGTAAGCAAAGCCTTAACAATAACATCTAATATAGCTTCCAAATGGTATAACATTAACCTCATCTAAGATAACACAAGCCGTTTTTTAATCCCTGTTCTCCAAGGAAAAATAGATATACTGTACTAAACTTTTAACACACACCTGGAAGAGAATAACATCTAAGATTAAAGTATATATTCTAAAACTTCAAAGGGAGACAATTGTTCCATTTATTCTGTGGGCAGATGTACTTTACACATCTACGGTATCTTAAAGGTAAAATAAAATAGCCCAACTATATAAGAAAAAGAGCATTGATGCAGTCTTTGCAAATATCGCCATGTTCAATAAATCTTCTTTTAGAAGTGCTGAAGATGATGGCTTCATTTATAGCCCCCCCTTTTTTTTTTTCAATCTCACCAATCTCCCAATCACTTAAAAATTATTTTCAAAGGAATACTTCCTGATTTTTTAATTGCCTAACAAATAATTCAACAAACTTTGGTACTATACACACCCTAAGTTAGACTGTAAGGGAATGGAGATAGTTTAGCTGACATTCTCTTGCCCAGAGGGATGCATGGTCTGAAAGTTCTCCTGGCCAATGCATTGCAGATTTAGTCAACTATATTTTATCCTTCTTCATGAAATAATTTCCATTAATAAGAATGGGTTCCTGGGATCCAGTGAATAATAATCATTGAATTTCATTATGCTCAAGAATGACCTGGACAGCTCTGCAGACAAGGCACTGTAATTTAACACCAGCTGTCTGCAATTAAAGTAAGTTCGAATCTCACCAGGCTCGAGGTTGACTCAGCCTTCCATCCTTTCTAAGGTAGGTAAATTGAGGACCCAGTTTGTGGGGGCAATAAGCTGACTTTGTATAAAATATACAAAAGTATGAAGGCTATTGCTTAACGCACTGTAAGCCGCCCTGAGTCTCCGGAGAAGGGCGGCATATAAATCAAAATTTTTTTTTTAAAATGACCTACATATTTTACTTAGACTTAGCATTTAAGCCAGTTAGTGTTTGGAGGGGAGATCAGAGAATACTAGAAAGTGTTTCCCAGCCTGAAGATGTGTGGACCTATGGGTGACTGGGGAAATTGTGGTCATTGGACTAGACTGAGAAATTGGTAAAACATCCTAAAAGAATGCAGTGTCAGATGTCTCTCTCTTACTTTATGCATTTCACTACAATATCTCTAAAAAACCCATTTTTCTTGACATATCTAAGCATCAATACAGAATCTACTGCCGACAGTAATTCCATTCCTGACTGTATGGACAACTTTGAGAAGGAACATAGAACGTAGAATAATAGAATTGGACTTTGGAGGCCTTTTAGTCCAATCCCCTGCTCGAGCAGGAGACCCTATACCCATGATGGTGAACCTATGGCATGCGTGCCACAGGTGGCACACGGAGCCATCTCTGCAGGCACGTGAGCCGTTGCCCTAGCTCAGCTCCACTGCGCATCTGCGCGCGCCGGCCAGCTGAGGCCTCCCAAAAGTCCAGAAACAGCCTACGAAGGTCCTCTGGATGGCCAGGAGAGGCCGTCTTTGCTCTCCTGGATGCTCCAGGAAAGCCTCTGGAGCCTGGGGAGGGCAAAAACGGGCTGTTTCTGGTTTCTGGAGGCTTCCAGGAGGCCTACTAGGCCCAAAATGGGGCCCAAGGAGTCACACACAGATGTGCAGGGGGCCGGGACATGGGGGGGCATCACGTTATGGGTGTGGGCGTGCACACACAACAGCGCATGCGTGCCTTCGGCACCCAAGGAAAAAAAGGTTAGCCATCACTACCCTATACCATTTCAGATAAATGGTTGTCCAGTCTCTTTTTGAAAGCCTCTAGTGATGAAGCACCCCCAGCTTCTGAAGGCAAGCCATTCCATTGATTGCTCTCACTGTTAGAAAATTTCTCCTTAGTTCTAGGTTCTTCTCTCCTTAGTTAGTTTCCATCCATTGTTCCTTGTCTTTTGATGCTTTGGAAAATAGTTTGATCCCTTCATCTTTGTAGGAGACCCTCAAATATTGGAACACTGCTATCATATCTCTCCCATGAATGTCTCCCCTAGGAAGAATTGCTGCTATTATCTACCTGGTCACTTGGTTTTCACATTTTTCCAATTTCATAACAATGCAATTTTATTTTTTTAAAAACCCTACTTCTATTTGCTGAGCTCATATCCAGAAACACACAGACAAATATTTAGGAATACTACAACTGTCAAGTCATTGACTCCATCCTTTTATAACGATCATCTTCATCCACATGTTCATGGCCCTCTTCCTTCTATGAAAAGTCAAGCACATACTCATCCTCCATCTTGTTCCAAACAACATATAGCTTCTAATCAATGTTTATAATAAGGTATATTTATATACAAATGCTTTTCCTGAACTTAATTATAGGTTAATGGAGGGAGTAGATTCCTGGAACCATTTCATAAATGCCCTATTATTATTTTTTCTGCTGGATATATTAAACTATATAGACAGCCATATACCAACACCCTTACTACATCTTGAAAATACTGAATTAAATTCATAAACTTTTACCTAATCTTCTTTTTCTTTACAGCAATTCATTCTAATTTCATGAGCACTTAAACGTGCCAATATATCTGCACTGAGAAAAATATCTGAATTTCTACTGTATCTAAAATACTTTAGGGAAATAGCTGATTTCCCCCAGAACTTGTAAGAAATGGATTCTGAAATTTGCTGAGGTAAAAAGTGCTGCTATCTGTTATCTGTTAATAATTCAATAATCTAGCAATGCAATGTACCTCAGGGCCATTCTGCTGTGTGTCTGTTGTCAGCAACAATCCCATATGTAATATTATTTTGCATTGTTGAAAGCAATTCAAGTTTGAAAAATATAATAATACCATCCTGAATCACTACTAAACTATAGCTATTATGTTTACTGAAACAGAAAAAGTTGTAGATTGATGCTCATATTCAATAAATTTCAACATATCATGACAATTTTGAATACAAAACTTGTCTGTGTATGTTCCTCTTCCAGGTTGGGGAAATAAAGCTGGCACCTGGACACAACATATTTTAGCTCTTGTGTTTTCCAAGCTATACATATTATAAGCATTTTGGTAAACTCATTGCTATTCCCTCGTAACTTTTGTGATATATTAATGCAAAGGGAAGAATGGAATGGAATGGAATGGAATGGAATGGAGTGGGGTGGGGCAGGGCAGGGCAGGGCAGAATAGAACAGAATACTACACTGGGGAAGAATGCATATATGACAACAAAACTTTGCAGCATATATTACATCATAGGTTAGAGCAAAGGCCATGCTTTGGAAAGAGACTGATTTAATACTGCTGTAATCTCTGAAATTATTGTATATGAATCCAATCAAAATCATTTTTAGGTAATCCTCGACTTACATCCACAAGTGGAACCCGAATTTCCATCATGCCACTGCATAAATCCAGTCAGATCCTATTCTATGACAATTTTTACAATGGCTGAACTTTTTTGCCAAAAATCAGCAAAAAAAAAGTTTGCATATTACAATTATGTGATGACAGGACTCTGCAACCAGTTGTAAATGCAAACTAGTTATATATGCAAAATTAAAATTAGTTGAGAGCGTTATCTTATAGTAAGAAGCCAAATTAAATGACTGAAGATAGTAACTAACAAATCATAAAACATGACCATGATATAAATGTTACACTTAGGCGTATAAAAATGCTCTGAGGCAAAATGAAGCATCATTAGTCAAAGTCCCCCTTCCAGAGATGAAGCCTCTTCTCACAAAAGAAGTCGGGTGGATGGGGGGGGGAACACATCCAAAAGGCAAAACAAAACTTAGAAGCAAAGGAATAATTCCTATTAGTTCAAGCTCAGTTTTTCTTTATTGTAAAACATTTACAAAATAGCCCTGCTAGCATATTAATACAGGGATTCCTCTTTGATACTGACTACTGATTTTTCAACTTCTTCAGCCATAAAGAATACACCACGATGTTTTCATGCAAGGCTTTATATTCCATATTTTATATCTTATCTTCTGATTCTGATCTTCTACTGAAGGTGTCGTATTTATGCAGCCAAAATTGTAACAACCAATGTACTGTAGGTAGGCAGATATCAACAGACTCGGATGAAATCCAAGTTCAGAAAAGTAGGAGAGAGAAAAAGGGGAATCTGTACATAAGTGAGCCTCGAAAATAATCTGTGAAGACTAAGTGTTCTCATCAGACACGAAATGCTATCAGTTGAGTAGGAACTGAAAAGCTAAAGGCAAGAAACAATAGAGCAAAAGGCTAAAAGTCTGAAAATTTCAAAGTGGAGTGATTTGCAGTGAGTCCCACCTATGATCTTTGTGATTGCAGAGACACTTTTTAGAAATAGCATTAAACAACTGATAGCATACACTATAAGCATTACCTACAGTATATTTTTATTTTATATATAAAATATATACATATATTTTTATTTAAGAGTGCACAGCATTGTTCTGAAGTATCACAATTAAAATAATCTGCTCATTATTTCTGCCATTTAGCTTTTGGTAGATTGTTCCTGAAAATGTTGCTTTTAGCAATCACTGACACAATCTGTCCTAGCAGCGATGGCTCAGTTCCACTGACATTTTTCGTTTAAGAATGTGAGGCAGTTTTGAGATTGAAGACACCATTTTGAACTTCAAATTGTTTATCTGAAGTGATTGTTCAGCTCTGATCTGAGTCTATGCCACCCTTTTTTTTACATGGCCACAACACTTTAATTAACATATAATCTTCAGACCGTAAAGGACACCCTCTAAATTCTTCCATGAAATTTTTGATTGATATTTGTAAACAATTTTTTAGTATTCATCAAAAAGGTCTCTTGCTTATAACAGTATTGGAAAGGACCTTGGAGGCCTTTTAGTCCAACTACAGGAGACCCTATACCAGTGATGGTGAACCTGTGGCACACGTGCCCAAAATGACATGTGGAGCCATGTTGCCTGGCACACACAGTGGCACCCATTCCTCTTCCGGGTTTCTGGCACGCATGTACACACGACGATCAGCTGGCCTTTGTACTTGCATCAGAGCTGGTCTTCCATTTTCCAGCATGAGCATGTGCACTGGCCAGCTGATCAGTGTGTGCGCATACGTGGCAGTAACCCTAAGACTTGACAGCCATCGCGCATGCGCATGCTGGAAACCAGAAGTACATTTTTGGACACATGTTCATCAGCTGATCAGCACATGTGCATGTGCATGTGCGGCAGTAATCTGAAAACTTGCCGGCAGTAAAGAAGAAGAAACCGCAATAAAGAAGAAGAAACCTGAAGAAACCTCAAGTACATTCTCCGGTGCGTGCACACCCCTGGGCAACTCCTATTCCTGGTCTCGGCCCAGATAAGTGAAGCCACTTTTAGCCACTCGGTGCCATGCACACGCTCCCTTTTCGGCACTCAGTGCACTCAGTGCCAAAAAGGTTCGCTATCACTGCCCTATACCAACCTTTTTGGCATGAGGGACTGGTTTCGTAGAAGACAATTTTTTTCCACAGACTGAGGAAGGATGGTTTTGGTTTTCCTCACTCGCCATTCACCTTCGGCTCTATGGTCGGGTACCGGTCCATGGCCCGTGTGTTGGGGAACCTTTGCCCAATACCATTTCAGGCAAATGCTGTCCAGTTTCTTCTTTAAAATCTACAGTGGATCTATACAACGGAAGTCATTCCACTGATTAATTGTTCTAACTGTCAGGAAAATTCTTCTTATATCTAGGTTGGTTGTCTTTTTGATTAGTTAGTTAGTTAGTTATACCTCCATTCTCCCGAAGAACTCAAGGTGGTGTACAGCCATATTAAAACACACATGAACTCACAAAATTTAAAAACAATTTAAAACGAATATATAAAATTTGGCCCATCCATTGCTTCTTGTCCTGCCTTCAGGTGCCTGTTTCCATAGTAATTGAATCAATAGCTCAGTATATTAGGTGACTTTTTCACACTTATTATTTATATTCCTTTTTTTTTTACTCTTTGAAGAGAAGATACCTTATGATTTTAATCTTGTATGAACAAAGACAATTTTGCAGAGGATAACAGAGCTGCCTTCCCTTAATCAAAAGGAAGGAAATACAGGGAAACAAATGCATCACCTTTGTCCTTGTTTTAACTCTTAGTTCATATTTCTTTCTAAGGAGGAGAGTTTGCCAAATGAATCATAGATGCTCTTTTCTTCCTTTCCTCTCTTTAAATGTTTAGATATACCTTTTCTTACTCCCTCTTAAAATCAATACAAAAGCAAAATCTAAATTGGAAAGCTAAGACTACATATAACGATCAGTATTGTTGTTATATAGTTAGAGGTTTTATTACTTGTTGCTAGAATTGGGCTAGGTCAGTTTAGCATGACTCCATCACTCAGTCGCTGATATTTTTCTATCATAATCCAACGGTTAAACAGGTCTTACAGTCAGTAGAAGCAGTGTGGAAAAAAAAAACACCCTACTGGTGGTTATAAAGATTATTAGCTAACTCTTGCTATTTAGCAGCATCAGGCAGCTGATCGCACTTCAGCAGACATGTGTAAATCTTATAATCTTTTTTTTTTTTTTTACAAAGCTAGTTTGAGTTGTAATGATTTCTTTAAATAGTACCAAACGTGTCTGACTTCCAGTATCTGAAACAAACTGAAATGCCGTCTCTTCAGTACCTCACAGGCACACTGTCTACAAAAACAATATTCACCAATTTATGACATGGTAGTAAAAGAGAAAAAGCACAGTCACATTCTCATATTTCATTCCATATATTGTGTGCATGTATGACACCATCCTGAAAATCCAGACTGATGGAGCACAGGTTGGTAAACAGGTATTTCAACTTCCTAGTCTAAAGAGGCAAAAGACTGTGACTAAGCCCAAAGTCACCCATCTTAAGCTTTCATGCCTGAAGAAGGATTAGAATCTGGGTCTCTCTATTCCTTTGCCCATGATTATAAAATACAGATTCTCACATGTATATTCCATATTCTTGTTTGAGAGATATTTTTGTCAATACAACTGTGGGAAGAAATATCCCTCTGGTTCAGTTCTAAGCCAGGAGAAAGACACTGGAAACCTGGAGGCTGATTGGAAAGATGGTTTAATGATGAACAGAACCACCAAGCACATGGTTCTGGTGCAGCTGCCAACATGGAGTTGGGGGGGGAGTTATACCTTCTCTTGGGCTTTGCACTTGAGCTTCCTGTTCCTGTGCAAGAACATGTATTTTATTGACTGTTGTCAGATTCCTATGGGGCCATGCAGGGGTTATGTAGGGGTCATAGCTGGCGCTATAGGCAAAGTACAAATCCTGGGAGTTTGTCTCAGCTACGTTTGGTTGAAGTTTCTGAAGTGGTGCAATGAAGAGGCGTTGGGCAATTCCTATTGTGGCTCAGGACTAATCCTACCTTTGTTCAGACCTTGCTGCAGGGAATTTCAAAATATCCTGTCTTGAATGGATTTCTGCCTGCAGTATTTGCTTTGCCTATGAATAGAGCTAGCTATCTCTTTATCTCTTAAGTGCTGACATCTGCTGAGGGTTATTAAGAAAGGTGGGGGGCTTCTTTCTCCCTCTAAAAAAACATGTGTCTCCATTTCTCAACCAGGGAAATATAATTTTCTGCCTTTTTTTTTAATATTCCTCAAAATATTTCATTCTTCTAGGACGGTGGGTGCTGACTTTCTACACAACTTTGCAAAGCATTTAGAGCAGTGTTTTTCAAACCTGGCAAAACCTTTAAGATGGATGGACTTGAACTGCCAGAAGCATACTGGTTTGAAAAAGACTGATTTAGAGACTTTTGATTGAACTAACATAAAAGCATGGTTCATAACTAAATTCTGCAAATTTATATAGCTTATCCAAATTCCCTTCTGTGTTTAAAAGTAGCAGATCCTTTCAGAGAAATCTGTCTGAAGAACTCTCCAAAAATGGCATATGAATAAAAGTAGAGATTAAATATTAATAAAACGAACGTAAAACAAACATAAACAGATGTGCTATAAATGTTAACACCTTCATTTGCTAAAATCCAAATTCAGAGAGCCTGCAGTTTAGACGTTAACATTCTACAATGTTCAAATAAATTGGTTTTCATTTCTGTCCTTTAGTAATTTTGAAGAAAGATTATTTGAAATGTTACAAAAATGTGGATTTCTATTAAATGTTACAAACTACAAGAGGATAGGACTAAACAGAACCGTTTGTATTTAAATTTTTGCTTAATATAGACTAAATCAATACATATATTTCCAATAATAGTATAAAAGATTGGCAGACATTCTGAGTCATTTCGTGACATCTTTGTAGAGCTATCTCATTCATGGCAATTTAGCAGTTTAGCGTTCCAAGTTCATTATGCATTTGTCTAATTACTGAGAAATCAGGAAGTAGTTGGCCTGGTTTCAACAAAAAGAGGAAAAGAAAGAAAGAAAAGGAAGCTAGAACAAAATAACTCCAAAATAGAGTTATTAGAGGAGAATAAACCAGAGTTCATAATTTACATATCATAAAGCTTTTGTGTTTCATCATAAAGTCACATCGGATGGCAGAAGCCAACCAGCAAACCCATATATCATTATTATTCCATAAATCACACTGGTCTCAGAAGGCCTCTGGTGCAATTTAAGTGCTAGTCTTCCCCCATTAAACCTTTTATAATATGTGACTAGTTTATTTGAGGAACTATTTCCAATTGTTCCATCAATCCAGCAGGGTGGACATGCTCTAAGACTCTTCTGGGACCCAGGAGATATTCCTCTGTCATGGTAATTCTCCTTGGGAATAGCATGCTCATCCCTCAAGATTGAGATGCCCAAATCTTCTTAGTTTTTAGGAAAGATTTAAAACCTGGCACAGAATCCAGGATGTTAGGTGAATCCAGTAGCTAAAGGAGACATGTTGCCTTTTATGATAGTCAACATATTCTACATTGTTTAGATAGAACCGCTGTTGTTATAATACTGTTAACTTTGGGGTATTTTTGTAGTATTTAAATAGGTGGCCAATGGTGGCCATTGATGCTACCTGTAACTGTACCTCATATATTTGAGATATATATATATATATATATTCTTTGAGAAGGGCAACAAAGATGATTAGGGGACTGGAGGCTAAAACATATGAAGAACGGTTGCAGGAACTGGGTATGTCTAGTTTAATGAAAAGAAGGACTGGGGGAGACATGATAGCAGTGTCTGATATGCTATCTCAGGGGTTGCCACAAAGAAGAGGGAGTCAAACTATTCTCCAAAGCACCTGAGGGAAGGACAAGAAGCAATGGGTGGAAACCAATCAAGGAGAGAAGCAACTTAGAACTAAGGAGAAATTTCCTGACAGAACAATTAATAAGTGGAAGAACTTGCCTGCAGAACTTGTGAATGCTCCAACACTGGAAATTTTTAAGAAGATGTTGGATAACCATTTGTCTGAAGTGGTGTAGGGTTTCCTGCCTGGGCAGAGTTAGAAGACCTCCAAGCAGGGGTGAAATGCTCCCGGTTCGGACCGGATCGCCCAATCCAGTAGCGATGGAGGTGGGTGGTTTGGAGAACCAGTAGCAAAAATCCCCCCCCCTCCATGCCCAGCTGAGCCTCACAATCATCAGAGGCTTTTTTTTTACTTTTAAAAGCATTTTTTCTACAACTACGGCCGAAAAAATGCTTTTAAAAGTAAAAAAAAAAAAGCCTCTGATGATCGCGTGGCTCGTCAAAGGCATTTAAAAGAAAAAAACCCTTTTTTTCTTTTAAATGCTCTGACGATCCCAGCTGAGTTCCCTGATTGGCAGAGGCTGTTTAAAAAAGTCTCTGCCGATCAGGGAACTCAGCTTGGATCGTCAGAGCCTTTTGAAAACATTTTTTTACAACCTCTTAGCCGAAGAGGTTGTAGAAAAAATGGTTTTAAAAGTAAAAAAAAAAAAAATTAGCCACGCCCACCCAGTCACATTACCCCCCCACCAAGCCACGCCTACAGAACCGGTAGTAAGAAATTTTAGATTTCATCCCTGCCTCCAAGGTCCCTTCCAACTCTGTTATTCTATTCTATTCTATATACAGTATAACATCAATGTCTTTCAAAAAGAAGGATTTATATTAAAACCTGAAATTTGTTCTAGAAATATGTCAACAGCATGTCATGTAACCTTGTTTCATGACACAAAGCAAGAATCTGTAGTTACATTTCACATAACATGGCTTTCTCATTTGAACCAACATAGTTGGTACTGCTAAAAGAATATAAAAATAGTGTGGATCTTATAGTTATAGTTATAGCACTAGTTCAAATTTTCAGATATCTAAGTAAACTCCAGCAATGAGTCAGCAATCCAATAGATAAATGTTACTCTGTCCGATTTTTACAAAACTGCCAATTACATGACTGATATCAAAGAGTGTTTAATCCGTTGGCAATTGGTGAGCAATGTCTAGAAAGCAATTTTAAAAATTAAACACAGCTGGAAATTTTGGGAAGCTTGTTTAATAGTTTAAATGTTTTGCAAACTCAGAACAGTGATGGAGAGGCTTCTATGAGCTTTAAAATAAGCAGTTTTAGGGCAAATCTTCTTAGTTACTTTGAAGGAATCTAAAGCTAAAATCAGCATGGAGATGGGCTGTCTCTCCATTTGACATAGAAAAATCAAAGAGATTGGCACTAGAATCACTTTAACCCTAGCAAGGGAATATGGTTTTCCATATATCCATGTACAGTGAGCTTGTTCACAGATCATTAAGCAGGCCATCTGTGCACTCACAATTTTGACATCAAAAGAACATATATGAGAATGTTCCTACAAATTCCAACATTTGTTACAAGATATAGCTATGTCACTCTTATTACCTGACATCAAACCAATAGAAGGTCTAACTTGATATCATTCCAAATGAAATTTAGAGCTAGTCTTCGGTCATGGCATGCCACAAAATTTTTTAATATATGCTTGCTGAGTAGATGCTGCCCTATGACCATAATAAAAGTTTTATTACTTGCTGACTCTATTGGAAATGCCAGTGGAATTCTAACAGATATTTCAATGTTGTGTTTTACTTCGCAGCTGTGATACATAAATGGCAGATGTGGAGAAATGTGATGTGCATCGATAAAGTCTCCATTCTAAAATATATACTACATGTGCTACACAGTATTATTTTTCTCCTGGTACCAACCCTTACATTCTTTACTTGGACTAAATTGAAAGGTGCAAAAATATTTACTACAATTATACATTCAACATGATTAGCAGCATTTAAAGACAAACAAACATCTGTTCTGTTGGAGATGAAGTTTCAGTGGAGTGATTAGCAACACAATAGCAACTGTACATAAGATTACTAGTCACTAATCATAAAGCAATGCTTGCACCTATTAAAAGATATCATGTATCCTCCCTGTAAAGGTACAGTATTTGTTTTCTTTCCTTTTCGTAGCCTTTATGTGTATTTCTCTTTAGCCAGGTTCTGCTGGCTGCCAGAAAAAAAGCCTAGAAACTAGTGGATTGTGATTTAACTGAACTAGGGCTGCATAAAAATTTTGGTTTACGTAGGAAGAACCTGGCTAAAGAGAAATACACATAAAGCCTATGAAAAGGAAAGAAAACAAATATATATATTTGTGAAAACCTCAGAAAACAAATACACACACACACACACACACATATATACACACACATACATACATACATATACATATGTGTTTGTGTGTGTGTGAATATCACACACAGAGACACATGCACTGAGACACAGACACACAGACACACACGCACACACATATAATGTATATATAAAGGTAAAGGTAAAGGTTCCCCTTGCACATATGTGCTAGTTGTTCCCGACTGTAGGGAACGCGGTGCTCATCTCCGTTTCAAAGCTGAAGAGCCAACGCTGTCCAAAGACGTCTCCGTGGTCATTTGGCTGGCATGACTAAACACCAAAGACGCATGGACCAATGGTGGTCCCTATTTTTTCTACTTGCATTTTTTACATGCTTTTGAACTGCTAGATTGGCAGAAGCTGGGACAAGTAATGGGAGCTCACCCTGTTACATGGCGCTAGGGATTCGAACCACTGAACTGCCAACTTTTCGATCGACAAGCTCAGCATCTTAGCCACTGAGCCACCGCGTCCTCTCTCTGTCTCTCTCTCTGCCTCTGTCTCTGTCTCTCTGTCTGTCTCTGTCTCTGTCTCTCTGTTTCTCTGTCTGTCTCTCTCTGTCTCTCTCTCTACACACACACACATAATATAATATAATATAATATAATATAATATAATATAATATAATATAATATAATATAATATAATATAATATAATATAATATAATATAATATAATATAATATAATATAATATAATATAATATAATATAGAAATATTCTTCCTGCAATACAACCATTTATAAGCATTCTATTTTTCAGTCATGGTGAAAATCTACCTATCTAGTCACTAAA
Organism: Pantherophis guttatus; assembly: GCF_059756535.1. Classification (NCBI taxonomy): domain Eukaryota; kingdom Metazoa; phylum Chordata; class Lepidosauria; order Squamata; family Colubridae; genus Pantherophis; species Pantherophis guttatus. The sequence goes on along the minus strand of NC_142068.1, from coordinate 72,681,076 downwards.
TACCAACAATGACTTGATAACACCTACTCAATGAATCAATTAATCTAATATTCTGATTCTGACTAGATGCTTATCATTATAAAAGCATGAAAGCGTAATTAATAATCATCTTCCACCTTTCCAATCCATCCACTCCTATCATCCAGTGAGAAAGTTCTATTCCAAAAGCTTTGTAGAAGAGCACTGTTTTCACTATTTTCTTAGATCAACAGTCTCCAACCTTTCTGCCTCAGTGAATATGAACAGACTTAAACATAGTTTGGAACTGAGAAAATATGAGCATCCAAGACCAAACTAAATCCAAAATGCTAAGGAACACCTGGAAGCTTGGCACTCAGACAAATCAATCATCAGCAGGCACATAGAGATAAACAACATTTGCACACCATTCAAAAGGAAGAATAAGAAACATAAAAGACCAGAATACCTCCTTGCCAGCAATCAATTTCCAGATATGCAGAAATTAACACCAGGATTTGCATCCCAGCAGTAAATAGCAATAGCACTTGGCAATAGCACTTAGACCTATATACTGCTTCACGATGCTTTACAACCCTCTCTAAGCGGTTTACAGAGTCAGCATATTGCCCCCAACAATCTGCGGCCTCATTTTACCAACCTTGGAAGGATGGAAGACTGAGTCAATCGTGAGCAGCTCAGAATTGAACTCCTGGAGTTAGCAGTGAGTTAGTCCTGCAGTACTGCATTCTAATCACTGCGCCACCATGGCTCTTAGCATGAGCCTAGTGAAGGCTTTTCTACTGTTCTACATAAACACTGTTTATGTAACATATGTAACATAAATAATGTTAATAAATAGTTAATTTAATGTTAATAAATAATTTATTAATAATAAATAAATGTTAATAAATTAAAAAAATAAACATAATGAACATAAACGCTGTTCTACATAAACACAAAGCAAAAGCTCTCCTTTCTAGCCCTGAAGAAGTTACTTAGTCAAGTAATGAAACATCAGCCAACAAGCAAACAAGCTCACAGGGTATCAAGGACTCCATAGCACGACCTTTGTTTGCAACAGTGGTGGGTTGCTCCCGGTTCGCACCTGTTTGCAAGAACTGCTAGTGAAAAATTTTAGTAGTTCGGAGAACCGGTAATAACATTGGCTGGCCACGCTCCCAAACTGGTCCCCAGCCCGGTCGCCACTTCCTTACCTCACCCACCTCATCAGAGGCTTTTTAAAAAAAACTTTTAAAAGCATTTTTCTACAACCTCTTCGGCTGAAAAAATGCCTCTGATGATCGTGCAACTCAGCTGGGATCTTCAGAAGCTTCTGAAAACATTTTTTCTGCAACCTCTTCAGCCGAAGAGGTTGTAGGGAAAAAAAATCCCTTTAAAAGCTTCTGGCAATCCCAGCAGATTTGCCTGATCGTCAGAAGCTTCTAAAAGCATGTTTTTCTGCAACCTCTTAAGATTGTAGAAATAGTGCTTTTAAAAGTAAAAAAAAAAAAAGTTGGCCATGCCCACCCAGTCACATACCCCCCAAGCCACACCCACAAAATAAGCCACGCCCACAGAACCGGTAGTAAAAATTTTAGAACCCACCCCTGGTTTGCAAGCATGCATTTGGGCCCATAGGAGTTACATAAATACTCTTAAAATATAAAGTAGATGGATACTGCCTAGTGCAGGGGTGTCAAACTTGATTTCATTCCAGGCTACATCAGGGTAGTGTTTGACTTCAGGGGGTTGGGTGGGCGTACTGGGATGGGGTGGCCAGCTGAACGTCACTTGTGTCAGGGGCGTCTATGGCGGCCCGAGTGCTCTGCCAGCAAAAACAGGCTCCCAAGCTCAGTTTTCTGCCGTAACGGCCTCCTACAACCCTCCGCCATCGAAAATTGAGACCTCCCGAGCTCTGTTTTCACTGACAGAGGCACCGTGGACCAGTCCTTGCTATTTCCAGGGCGCACACACACATACACGGGCCAGATGTAAGCACCCTCTGGGCCGCATTTGAGCCCTTGGGCTTTGAGTTTGACACCCCTGGCCTAGTGTTTTGTTCAGAAATATGACCAAAATAAGTTGTGCTATGGAGACCATCCTGGCAAGCTAGTAAGGGACATATGGAGCACACTTTTTGTCTTGTCTTCTGGTTTATGCCTGGTTACATCCCTCATATGGTAGCATGTCTTGGGAGAATCACGAGCTTTATTTTTTAAATTCCAAATGTGCCCAACAGCACAGAAAGATTGTCTGTCTTGCTATAAAGTGTTCTCTTAAAAGAAATGATAGAACCAAGGGGATGATAATGCTATTGAGCAAACAGCAGGGAAAAATGACGTCTAGAGAAACAGTGTACCTTCCCGGTCTTCTTACAGATAGAGAAAACGATCAATTATTTAAGCCAAATATATCAGAGCTTTTCTAGCACTGGAGATAATTTTAAGTGGAACATGTGGCAATAAACTCTCAGAGCACTGTACTGTTGTTACTGCAGAAAGCACTAGTAAAAGCCAAAGTGAAACAAGAGGAGCAAATGTTATGGACAAGATCTGAATAAAGTGCTTGGGAGAGATGTTCGCTTCTTATATATTTGCAGATTCTTGTAAAGAGACTTCAAATCTCTAGTATCATTTTTCACAAGGAACCTCCTCCCTTCCCCAAGGTCACAAATGGGAGTTAGGAATAAAATGATTACAGACAATGGCCATCAGCTAAGTCTAGTGGATGATGATGCCAGTCAGTTTCCATCACCAATGAATAATGTACTGCTTAGACATTTTAACAGAATAACAGAATAACAGAGTTGGAAGGGACCTTGGAGGTCTTCTAATCTAACCTCCTGCTCAAGCAGAAAACCCTATACCATTTCAGGCAAGTGGTTGTCCAATCTCATCTTAAAAACATCCAGTGTTGGAGCATCCACAACTTCTGGAGGCAAGTCGTTCCACTGATTACTTATTCTAACTGTGAGGATTTTTTTCCCTTAGTTCTAGATTGCTTCTCTCCTTGATTGGTTTCCATCCATTGCTTTTTGTCTTGCCTTCAGGGGCTTTGGATAATAGGTTGACCTGCCTTTTCTTTGTGGCAACCCTTGAGATATTGGAACACTGCTATCATATCATATCATATCAGATGTAAGAATCTATTATTTTATTTTAATAACTGCACATCTTATATTGAACTCTAGGTTCAATATAATCAACAAGTAAAACAACATTAATAAAACACATATTCACACAAACATACACCATTACGATTAAAAAAAATCCTGGCAGCAAACTTAAGTTTCCAATCTCTTGATCAAATCCTTTCACCCACTTCACCCTATGGACTGAAATCTATATTTCAGTTATTACTGATTATTTATTGATATGTAAGAGATTTGCCTCAAAATCATACAGAGATATATATCAGCAGCACACTATCTGCATGACCTTTTGGGGCAGAGACTTTAGTAAAAATAATGAGTATTTGTGGGGCAGCAGCCCCCAATTTTTTAGTCACCAGGAACCAGTTCCTTGGAGAGAAGTTTTTCCCCCCGGACCAGAGAGGTGTGGTTTTATACGCTGCCTGCATCCCGTGAATGGAGCTTCATTTGTTTGCATGGTCCGGTTTCTGGCATGCTGTGGACAGGTACCGGTCCATGGAGTGGGGTTTGGGGGACCCTAGTATAGGACATAACCCTACAGTACAGTTTTACATGTGTACAACACAGGGGTGCGTTGTACTTACCTTTACTACCGGTTCCCATTGTGCCTTTGCGTATTCTTCTGCACATGCGCAGATCACTTATGATGACATCCGGGTCAGTGGGCAGAACCTCCTGTTGGTTTTACTACCGGTTCTATAGAACCAGTCCGAACCGGGGGCAACTCACCACAGGTGCAACAGGAGCTTTTGGGAAGACAGTTCTACTATAAAGTTGAAATCTTCAAGTGATTTGCCAGCAAAAGGATTCCATATTCTAAAACAGGATGGTGGCAAACAGCCTTAACTTGAATTAAATCCATATTGTCTTGTTCAGTGTTAGCTTAATCTAACTAGCAGCTGCTTTCTGGGAAATTCATTCTGGAATCTTTCAAAGCAGAGTCTCTGGCACTGCGCTGTAGCACTTTTTTTGAAACATTGGTTGTCATCCTGTAGAGCAATGTTTCCTAACCTCAACCACTTTAAAATGTATGGATTTCAACTCCTAGAACCTCCCCTCCACCACATGCTGGCAGAGGAACTTTGGGAGTTGAAGTCTACACATCTTAAATTGGCCAAGGTTGGGAAACGCTGCTATAGAGGGTGGAGTGGAGGTTATGGAGAGTATCTTTTGTAGCAGTTTCAGGAGAAATAGATATATTGGCTGAAGTTTGAAGCTCACTTTACTTTCACATTATTCAGCCACATTTTTCATCAGCTAACATAAAATAGCTTTTGCATTACTTCAATTTTATACTGCACCAATGATCTTGGAACTGTGAGTTTGTTCCTGGAGCTGCAGATTTTGTGTCTCGTTGCACATTTAATTAAAAATAGGCATGATACCATCAGAGAACAGCCTTACAATTTCAGAGTAGTTATGGTGACTGAGCAGGCTGGGCAGGAGGTCTTGCAAGATAGAAAAACTTGACCTCAGGGAAAAAAAATAAAATACCAGGTTTAAACCTTCATTTGCAGGGGATAAATTGGGATCTGGACAATATACTTCAAGTTATGTCTAAAATTCTCAAGGGTCTAAATCTAATGAACACAACTGTCTAAAAGAATGTTTGATATCACTTTGTTCTGCCCCAGCTACGGACCCCAAAAAACACAGCACACACAAACTCTATACAAAGCTTATTTACTCAAAATAACTTAGTCTTTATCATTCAAAGGCTGTTAATGAACTGTCTTAACAGCCTACCAGAATTCTAGCATAAGGTAATCACAGTCTTACTAGAGTTGGCAGAAAGCCCAGAAGCAGTTTTGCAGACACGAAGGAGAGTGAACTAAAGTTGTTCTCTACAGCTTGTTGCAAGTGGTGTTCCTTCTTAAATAGGCTAAGGGAGTGGCCAATTAGCCCCAAGCCTTACTCTCGAGGATACCTCCTCCTGAGAAGCCACTCCTGCCTTTTGGCAGCTCTGCGTAACCGTGCATTGAGAAGAGGCTCCTCCTCTTTGTCCTCTTCACTTAAAGGAGCTTCTGGAGGTTCTGAAGACCCTGGCTGAATCCCTGCCTCTGGCACCACATCTTCTACAGCCTCCTCACTGCCCGACTCAAACGCCAGCTGCACAGGTTCTTGGCGCAGCACCATACCAGCCTCCTCTTTGTCGGAATCAGCTACAATCTGCACAGGCCACTGACGGGTCACAACACACTTATGGACTGACCAACAACCCCCCCCCACACACACACACACAATTTAATGTTGATGTGTTGATTTTACAAAATTACTTCTTTTTACCCAGTTCAAAAAAACCGGTAACCATTTTAAATGGAAAGAAAACCAAGAATATTTATATTTATATATCAAAATTACATGATGTAGCTTACAGCCCACCTCTGGACTTAGTTCTTTAGATATCCCACAAGAAATAGCCTTACCTGCAATCCTGATTTCATTTATTTTCCGAGCACCTGTTTATTCAGCCCTGCAATCAGTTTGTCAAATAAATTGATAGCCATATTAAATGCATAATAGGTTCTGCTCTGTCCCATACAAATTTCATATTTGAGAAAAAAAATGTTCATAGATAGATGGATGGATGGATGGATGGATGGATGGATGGATGGATGGATATGTGTGTGTGTATAGAGAGAGAGAGGATAGATAGATAGATAGATAGATAGATAGATAGATAGATAGATAGATAGATAGATAGATGATAGATAGATAGATAGATAGATAGATAGATAGATAGATAGATAGATAGATATGTATAGAGAGACAGACAGACAGTCAGACAAAGAGAGACAGAGATGATAGATAGATGATAGATAGAAAGATAGATGATAGATAAATAGATAGATGATAGATAGATAGATAGATAGATAGATAGATAGATAGATAGATAGATAGATAGATATGTATAGAGAGACAGACAGACAGTCAGACAGACAGAGAGACAGAGATGATAAATAGATGATAGATAGAAAGATAGATGATAGATAAATAGATAGATGATAGATAGATAGATAGATAGATAGATAGATAGATAGATAGATAGATAGATAGATAGATAGATAGAGTGAGTATTTGTTTTCTTTTCTTTTCGTAGGCCTTTATGTGTATTTCTCTTTAACCAGGTTCTTCCTACCTAAACCAAGATTTTTATGCAGCCCTAGTTCAGTGAAATCACAATCCACTAGTTTCTAGGCTTTTTTTCAGGCAGCCAGCAAGCACCCTACTGCCCATAGATAGATATGTATGTATCATATATATATGGAGAGACAGAGACAGAGACAGAGACAGAGAGACAGAGAGACAGAGAGACAGAGATTATAGATAAATAGATGATAGATGATAGATAGATAGATAGATAGATAGATAGATAGATAGATAGATAGATAGAGATAGATGATAGATAGATATAGATAGATGATAGATAGATACATAGATACATAGATGATACATAGATAGATAGATGATAAATAGATAGATAGATAGATAGATAGATAGATAGATAGATAGATAGATAGATAGATAGTTTCAATATCTTATTTCCCTCATAAAGTGCCTATGATCAAAATTACTTTTTTCTGAAGAGCTGATTTTCATTGTACTTATTTAGTGAAAGTTACCGGAAAATTGGCAAAGCTAAACTTTGCTAGCATAAGAAGCAGAGAAACTGCCCTATAGCACCTTTGACAGAGTGGATAATTACTAAAAATATAAGCCACTATTCATGAATGTTTAGATTTCTTTCTCTATCTACAGTGAAAGCCATCTGCTGTGCATGGCTGACTTCATGAATTTTCAAGGCTATTCCTGTAATGAAAATGAGAAATCACTTTTGTAATGGGGGGCGGGGGGGGAAATGCAGCAACAGTTGGACTCTTCACAAAATCACAACTTTACCTAGTGGAAGTCTGGACCATGACTCAAATGAAGCCAAATCTTTCGGCTACTTTCAAAATGCTTCAATATTTAAAAAGTGATACAATATACAACATTTTGAAGACAGACAGATAGTAGTTAGGATTTTTTAATGGCACACCTAATCCTCTAAACTAGTATTTTACAAAGGTGGAAACTTTAAATTGACTTTAAAGTTAAAGTCGATTTAACTCCCAGAAGTCTCTGCCATCATAGGGAATTCTGGGAGTTGACATCTATAAACCTTAAGGTTACCAACTTTGTAAAATACTGCTCCAAACAGAAAAATAAATGATAATTATAAAGTTGCATTATTCCTTACTTATTTGCAGTTCACTTCTAGCATAATCTTTGTGACCGGTCTGGATCTGTTGCTAAATGATCTGAGAATTGACTCCAAATAAGAGATTTATATCCCTGAGATTTACAAGCATGCTATCTAAAAGCTCTAGAGTTTGAATTCACAACATATTGAGTTTTGGAAAGCTGTTCTAATCCAAATCAGTTTTGAGATATCCAGTGGTGGGATTCAAATAATTTAACAACCGGTTCTCTGCCCTAATGATTTCTTCCAACAACCAGTTCACCAAACTGCTCAGAAAGTTAACAACTGGTTCTCCCGAAGTGGTGCGAACTGGCTGAATCCCACCACTGGAGATATCCATATCTTTGTTCCTTACATACCTAGGTACAAGTACAAAAGAGACAGAGTTGTGGCACAAAGTTGAAGGTTGTCATTTGAAAGTTGATTTGTCATTTGTCCCACTTGCCTCCACCTGACAAATTACAAAAAAATGTGTCTTGCAATGTATTGTGCAACGTGATAAATACAAAATTATTTATTTATTTTTCAGATGATACCACCGTGGAAGTAGGAAAGAGCAGAGCTTAAAGCACTGTGAATATTTCATTATTCTGGCCTCATTATCACAATGAACAATATCTCCCCTTGGCCTATCTGTTGTAGAGATTGTTCTGATATCTAAACTACCAGAAATGTTAGCTCTTTAAAACAATACTTTTCAAAGTATTTCCAGTGTAAAATCAGCAGTTCCAGGATGATTGGTACAGTGTAAAATTGAAATAAAATAAAATACTGTATATATTATGTCAGTTGAGTCAGTTGACTCTTGGGTGCCCTCCTCAGGAACTTAAGGGGTTTAGAAATGCTTTGGAGGAATCTGCTAGAAATCCAGATAATTCCCTCCAATGATTGAATTAAATTTAATTAGAGACAAAATCATCTCACTGAGGAAGAAAAATAAGGCAAATAGACTTGAGCCAATGCCAAAAAAAAAAAAAAAAACCCAGCAAAAACTTTTAAAAATAATGGGCAACAACACTTTGGCTATTGAGGACTGAATGTATTCAATGGCTTTTGAAGCCACAGAATGTTTAAGTGTCACTTGGAAAAAACAGTTGAGCATCGAAAGAATTTGGCAGTGTTAAGATTGACAATTTATATTATTCTGAATGTAGGCATGATTGTCTGGCTGGAATAGGTACCATATAATACTTAATTATTTTGTCAAAGAAGAACTGTTGTTTACCTTTAGATAATGAGTATTAGAGACCTTTCATTTCTAAAACAAGAAGCTTTTTAAGTAAATTTATGGCCTAATCTAAATGAAGTCATAAAGACCTGCATGAACTATTGTTTGCTAGGAATGTGGAACTCCAAATCAAGATCCCAATAAATTACAGTTTGCTTCTTTAAAGCAGCAAATTCTTCATTCTCTTGAATGAAAAAAAGGAGAAATAAATGGTGAGCCCATGTTAAGCTTTACCCAAGGTTTGTAGGCTTTTCCGAATGCAAATGAAAGATCTTTATCTTTTGTTTGAAAAACAGAGCTCTTGTGGTTAAAAATATTATTAACCTCAAGAGGTATCTTCTTAAGCCAATTTTAGGTATTCTAGTGTATTATTTAGTATAGAGTCACATCTATACATCAATTTGATAAATAATTAAAATAAATATGCCTCTTTTAAAAAGAGTTGCAAAGGCTCATGTGTGTCACTTCCCAAAATGAATGAAACGTAACTTTTTAAAGCAAGTGGCAAACTTCAGAACCTAAACCTGCAATTCTCTACAGGTTAAACAAAATATTCTAGGATTTTTCATTTTGCCGTATTTGTACGATTTGTTTGTTTTTGTCCTCCAGCATCAAATAGGAAAAGAAATACCAGAGTCTCTTATTTCTCACTACAGTAACTGGAAAAAAAGTATTTTCGTTTAAGAAAGTATTTATTATTGGTGGTGGTGGTGTGATTTAGGAACATGAAAATTTCATGTTCTCAGTTCTCTTCAAACAAAAAAAATATCTTTCCACAACCAATGAACTGGAACAAGCATATTCTGGAAATTAAATTTTGCTGTTGCAAATTTAGAACTAATACAGTTCCCTATATATTCCTAAATCCTTCAGCTTCATATTAGCAAAGTTTGTCTCTGTGCCAAACTAAATTGTGGTTTCCCATTATTGGCAGGATATGGCCCATGGTCCAGTTGTAGCAGTGCCCCCAATTATGCAATGGACACTGTATTTTGTATCCTGGGTTAATTGTACTGAAATTACATGGTTCCAAGTGTTCGCAAACAATATGCAACACGCATTTATGGGAAATAGAGCGAAGCATACTGGATGTCATTCTTGAATTTCCCTCCACAGGGCAATAATAAACAATTTCATTCATAGAGGCTGTCTGTGAGATCAAGATTTTTTGAGACATGTCCATGTCATCACAATTCAATTAACCAAAACTGTATTTGTTCAACAATGGAAATGGCACCTGACTGCTGCCCTCTACATATTGAAAGAAAGCATGTTACAGGCATGCTTATCCCTGTAACAGTCCGAGGGTGCTCCCACCTAAGTGGTTTAACATACTTTTATGCAATCTGTGATGCAGCCAAAATTATGCCAGCATAATTTCTTCTGTTCCAATAACTGATCTCTGTTCTGCCTCAGAAAACATCCTGTTAGCAGATGGTGTTAACCGTTTACTGTGAGGTCACTTAAGGTTCCTTGATTGAAAAACACCCACTATTCATGTCCAAATCTAGACTGGGATTTGTGGATAAGGAAAGTTTTAACAGATGTGATGGTTTATAAAGAAGCTCCCCACCCAGGTCCTAGAATAAACTCTATAGCTCACCTGAAGTTCCTGATACATGAAGGTAGAATGGAAGTTGTACCTGATAAAGCACCCATTTGCTTTATCGGCTTCCATCACTGTCCTTTGTTATATATAAATAGAACCAAATAACTGTTCTCCAAATTATTATTACTTCCCAATTCTAGTGCAGAATCAACAGCACTATTTTGAGTGGAAAGGTTCATGTCTCTGCTTTCCACCTTATTTTCAACTTTTGTCAAAAATTTATTCCTAAAATCAGAATTCGATATTCAATTCAATGTTTTCCCCAATACTAATCAGAAAACAACATTTTCAAATGTTACACATCCATTCATAAATGTATAGGAAGAGTGAGGTCACTTTCTTATTTATCTGCAATTAGAGCTACTGTTAATTTACCTACAATCAGCCTATTTTCCAATAAGCATGAAAATTCAAATGTCATTGTTTTCCACAGGCTGGCCAATTTTAGCAAGCCTCCTTCTTTGCAATCTTCTACAAGCTGAACAAAAATTTCTGAGTAGGAAACTTTTCATAAGCAAAGTTGAATGCTTAGAGGCTGGACAGTGAATACTAATCCCCAAATAATCAGGATTCCAAATCATACTAAATTCTTCCATAAGAGAAGGCTTGCAACATTGTAATGTTGTCTTTCAACCTGGTGTGATTATAAATGACAGGTTCCAAGAATACTTACAAGCTATTTAATTGTGGGAAACAGAAGAACAGGAGAGGTCTTCTATGAAAAGCTTTTTACTAACAGTCACCCCATATACTTTCTCCCAGCTCTGTGCTCCTCTGCAAATTGAATTTTAATATGGTTGGATATTTTACCCAAAAGGAGGAACTTCAATATTTTTCTACTTTTAGTAGGCAGAGCTGAGAACACTGTCATGTGAATACAGGTGAAGAACATATGTGAAGCATTTATACTAGAAATGAACAAAACAAAAACCAGGCTACACTACCAAACCCCTACAAACACACATAGTGGACATACATATGATAAACATACATTATTTATAGTTATCCTTTGTCATATACAGGTATGCACCACAGCTAAACTAATACGATTCTAGACACAGGTGTTACATATGATGCTTTAATGAAATTCATTCAACTTTCTCCTGTTCCTTGACTACAGGGGCTTGTCAGGCTACTGCCTTGATGCAATTTTGACATTCAGACTCTCCCAGGACCAAAATATTGTGAAATACTTCAGCTTTAGACAGTCTTTGACATAAAATGTGAAGGATATTATAAACTGAGACAAGAGACAAGAAAACTCTAGAACAAACTATTTAAATTTAACTATAGAGAAGACAGGGTTCAGTCACCTGAAATATAACTATAATAGGGCAAGCAAGGGAGACAGGAAGGTTTATTTATTTTATTTATTTATTTTTCAGATTTCTATACCGCCCTTCTCCTTTCGGACTCAGGGCGGTGAACAGCCAAAGTAAAACATTTGTACGCAAAAGTTAAAATAGATTTAAAATAATTAAATAAAGTTTGGCCCATAATTTAAAACATTTCAATTCAAAACCAATTTCAAATTTTAAAATCATAAAACCCACCATAAAATCAGGACAGCCCGGCTAACTGAAAGAAATAGGTTTTAAGGGTCCGACGAAAAGTCCGGTTGAAGTGCTTGTGCAATAAGAGAATTTCACAAAAAAAAAAAAAAAAATAGTCCTAGAATAGAACCCTGAACAGTGACTCAAGTTACAATCAAGAGAACAGAACTGTTTAAATGTAGTTCATAGAATATTAACATAAAATGTTACAAGCCAGGTCAAGGCAACTGCAAGGCAAGTCAACAGCATCAAATTTTATTTGGTCATGGCTGCCATGTTGATGCTGTTGGCCTCTAGGCTGAACTTATACAAAACAGATAGTCCTACAAAGAATGAGTAGGTATATTGTTATTATTAATATTATGAACAATGGGAAATTGGAGTATTTGAGACACAGGTCATGCAATGAGAAATATCAACTACTTTATTAACTATAAGAAAAATACTCAAAAGGAAGCTCAATACCAACAGACGATGTACATCCCAGCTGAAAATTCTATATACCTGTCAAAAATACAACATCCTTGTTGTTTAAAGTAATGTCAAAACAAAAGGTAGTACTGATGGTTTGCTAATTGCTTCTGGGAGAAAACACTAAAGAAGAAGAAAGAGGCCTAAAATAGGAAACTGGGAATGAAAAGATTCAGATATGAATTCTCTCTCATACTGAAGGGATGAAAATGATAAGAATAAAATAAGGGGCCCCACATTTTGAGCTCCTTGGTGGAGATATAAAATCAGAGGCACCATGATGTTTGAGAAAGTTGAAGACATGGTCCATTCTGTCAGGAATACCTTCACCTCTGATTCAGCAGCTGGTATGCAGTAAAAAACAACAACAACAAATTGAGGGTCAGTCAACTGACACCACAGCAACGTATTTTGTGCTTTTAAGGGATGAGCTGCTATGAAATCACTGGAGTGGCAAAGAGGCAGGACTGCAATGCTTCAGTGCTGTTAGCTTGCAATTTACAAAGGCAGTATCTTTAGCTGTTGCTGCTGCTGAAGTTTATTTTAGAATGCTACCATGGTTGCTGTGCTCTGGACCAAATGGCCCAGGGCATCCCCATACCTTCATTAAGCCCTTTTAGGTTCACCTGTTGGATCTCAAAACCCTGAAGTACAACACTCAATTCTGTTCTGTTGCAATGGTTCTGCCCAGAGGTGGTATTCAGCAGGTTCTGAACAGTTCTGGAGAACTGGTAGCAGAAATTTTGAGTAGTTCGGAGAACCGGTAAATACCACCTCTGACTGGCTCCACCCACATCTATTCTCTGCCTCCCGAGTCCCAGCTGATCGGGAGGAAATGGAGATTTTGCAGTATCCTTCCCCTGGAGTGGGAGGGAATGGAAATTTTACAGTATCCTTTCTCTGCCACGCCCACCAAGCCATGCCACATCCAACAAGCCACACCCACAGAATCAGTAGTAAAAAAATTTGAATCCCACCACTGGTTCTGCCAGTTGGGTTATAACCATAGCAAGTCATCCTAACACTCAACCAATGGGATCTGCACTGTGTGTAATGGGACTGTCATTTATTTCCCCATTACTATTGGTATATTTAAGTGATATTGCTAACTGTTGGTTTGGCTGGCAAATGCATACTCATTTTTCTGCAAATTGTTGAATATGGATTAAGCTTCAAAGTAAAGACTAACAGCAGAGCAAATATAAACACAGATGCCAACAACAGCTTATCTCTAACAGTAAGGACAGAAAGATGCTTTTGTTTTTTTATTATTTTTTAAAAATTCTTTGAGGATTCCTAACAGCAACTACATAGTTTATATCTTCATAAAGCCTATTATATAGACACTTCCTGTTAGAGTTTTCTTGATGCTCTCTGAGCTTGGTTGTTTGCTTATAGATATTTCATTACCCAACTAGGCAACATTATCAGTTCAATTTTCTGTTGTAAATTCACAACAATAGTTTGGAAAGGACTATATAGGGAAAGACAGATTCACTTAACAACCATGTTACTAACTTAACAATTGCAGTGATTCACTAAACAACTCTGATAAGAAAGGTTGTAAAATGGGGCAAAATTCACTTAACAACTTCTTACTTAGCAACAGAAATGCTGTGCTCAATTGTGATTGTAAGTGGAGGTAGATACCTGTAACTACTAATTACAGTAGTATGAATCTGGTTCAGACATCTCCATAAAAGAAGCAATGAATCACATGTTGTGGGGTTTTCACCTTTTCACAGGCACAAAGCCTTCCAGCTTGCCATCCAACATGGCGGAAGGGAAAGCATGGACTCAAGCAAGAAAAAAAGCTCTCCAGTAACTGCATGTTTGTAGTTGTGTAAGGTAGTTGGCATTATATCTGCTGTCTACTTATGAGAGAAAGACTGCAGCCTTCCCTAGAGATGCTTGCCACTCTGTATCCTTTATCCTTTGCTCCTTGGTTTCTTTTGCCTGATCATATTCCATTTTAAGATCCAAAGAGGGAGGTAGTCTTGATTTAAAAGATTAGATTCAACAGCCTTGAGCCATGTGGATTGAAAATTGTCTTGAAGGATTAATGGTGCTCGGCCTTGACAATAGAAGCTAAGCTTTAACCAAAGATATGTAGATGCTAGACAAACTCTTGACTCAACTTTTTTCATACCTGCCTTCAGTTGTACGTGTGTGTTTGAGACCCAGCAAAGTATCTGGAGAACTGCTATGATAAATTTAGATTGTACTGTCTACTAGGAGTGAAACACAAAGCTGCGGGGACCAACCAGAGTCCCACAGAACATTTGGACTATTAGCTTAGTCTGAAAGAGCTTAAGTGTGGCTGGAACGTAAAATCCTTCCTGAGATTGGAAAAAAAATTGACATTGGCATTCTCTTTGTCTACTAACAGCAGCATATTCACAGTGGGATTTCCTCCAGCTAGTGGCATGCATGGCTACTCATAAATACTTAAAGCTATTCACTAGTTCTGTTTTATAACCATTAATGCTCCATAAATGGAGTTTCAACCTTTTGGCAAAGGCCTTAATCTTGATTTTTTTTTATAGTTCCACATTATCATTGTACTCTTGGACCAAAACTCTCAGAGCTTTTTAAAAGTCTATTAGTGTTGTGGAAAGAACTACAATGTCATCTACATAGAACAGCAGGGCAATGTGGCAATCCCTAAGTTTTGGGGGTGGAAATTTGAATTGTTCAGTCATCTCACCACAACACTGATATAAAAAAATGGGATGTGGAGAAATCCATCCCTGTTTAACCCCCTTTTGAATTTTAACCTGCTTCAAGACAAACCCATGCAACTGCCCCACATTTTCCAGAATCACATGAA
The DNA here is from genome assembly GCF_059756535.1 of Pantherophis guttatus. Lineage (NCBI taxonomy): Eukaryota > Metazoa > Chordata > Lepidosauria > Squamata > Colubridae > Pantherophis > Pantherophis guttatus. Next base: position 72,666,030 of record NC_142068.1, on the reverse strand, counting down.
GAAGAAAATTTCCTATGAATTCCATATCTACCAAAATTGTATTTTTAAAAAAGGTTTCACATTTAGCAAAGTTGTAGTTTTTACTCTTTTACTTTTTGTATGTACGTTAAAAGAAAGATAGTGACTGTATTCAACATCACAAAATCAGTTTAGTAACTGTTACAATTTTATAAATTTGATTTTTCTCATCGCGGACTGCTGTCTTTTTTTGATAGGTTCATTCATTTTCTTTAGTTTTTTAACATACAAACACACAATACATTGTTTTAACACTTATTCTAAAATTTACATACATGGAAAAGGTAAAAGATTTATAAATTACAAAAAGCCACTGAGACCCAAGCTATGTATTTTTCTCCATATTTTACCATAATATATATTTAGACACACATTTTTCTATAGAAAAAAACATTTTTCTACATATGAAGTTTGGTCCTTTGAAGGATCCAATTCAGAATAATAGTATAATGTTATCTGAAGTTGTGTGTGTGTGTGTGTGTGTGTGTGTGTGTGTGTGTGTGTGAGAGAGAGAGAGAGAGAGAGAGAGAGAGAGAGAGAGAGAGAGAGAGAGAATGGGGGGGAGGAAAGGATGGAGAGGGAGAGAGAAATTGTAAACAATTTGAGATGTGAATTTAAATCTTGCTTGATGAGAGGTGGAATGCTGATAGTCAGGGGTGGGCTTCAAAAATTTTAGCAAGGGTTCTCTGCCCAGTTGCTGGGTGGGCATGGCCATGGTGGGTGTGGCCTAGTCCATCTCCTGCATTACGGCAGAGGGGCATGGCATTTTTGCCCTCCCCGGTCTACAGAGGCTTTCCTCGAGCTCTGGGAGGGCGAAAATGGCCTCCCCAGGCTCTGGAGGCCCTCTGGAAGCTGGAAACGGGCCCATTTTTGGCCTTCCTGAACTTCCGGTAGGCCTGTTTTTCACCCTACCTGAGCCTCCGTGTACCACCTGCATTTACCTGCATCCAAAATGGGCCACGTGGGGACTCCTGGAAGGGGCGGGGTGGGGTGGGCCGGACCAGCCAGGAGTGGGATTTGGGGGTTCTCCAAACTGCACAGAATCTTAGCTAGAGGTTCTCCTGAACCCCTGCAAACCCCCAGCAGTGCACCCCTGCTGATAGTCAATGTGAATGGTAAGAATTCCTGGATTTTTTTTCTTTTTTCCTTATACTTCAGACTAGAAGATTCTTTTGTATGTGTGCATACATCTGCCTTTAAGTATTTAATTCATCTGTTAAAGCATCGGGCAGTAGTGTTTATATTTATGGAACCTGATTTTAGGAATCACACTAGTGACAGGAAATAAACTATGGTGTTGACTGGCCAATAGGGCACTACAGAGAAGAGATTATCAATGTAACAACCCTCTTGTCAGCTCTTAGACTTTTGAGTATAGTTCCAGCCTTACAAAGAGCTTTAATCTTCAGTAATGCTAGAGCAGCTCAAAATTTTTTAAAAAGATTATCTGATCATTAATGGCAGGTGAAAAAAAAATTATTTTGTGGATGAAAAGATCTGTGGGGTAGGGATAGAGAGTGTTGTGGCTATGAACCTTGTCAGAATAGTTGTGACAGAAGTGATTCATGCTGCATGTCTGTACCTCAGCATGGACCAGTGATAGATTGGAGATTCTCCTTGCTGCCCAAAGGAATCCCAGATTTAATAGATCTCCAATTTGATGTTGGTGATTTATGGTGGTAAGGAAATTCAATATCCATTACCTGGTTAAAGATAGATTAACACAGGGTAAACTAACCTTCAGTAGGATTCATTTGGATTACAAGACGTTTCAGAAGAGAATCAGGTTGCTTCTGCCAGTGTTTCTACCAAATGTTGTTGAACTAAGTGATTCTGCTACTTGGTATCTGAAATAAGGAATTTCTTATTGCATCCAGCACTGTCCTCACACTGTTGCAAAGACAGTTTTATGGTATACCGTTCAATCACAGAAGCTGAAGCAGAACGTTAGATGGTAAGAACCCATTTGAAGGAAGACTCAGGCTCAGAGAAAATATGAAGTACGCTACGTCTGAAATCTTATGCTACATGGTGGTATCTGCAGGGCAGAAGTATTTATCTCTGTGCATATTCTATCAAGTCCATAACCTGCTAACATATTTTGAGAGCTAGCTCATACCCCAACATATTCCTTACAGAGATCTACAGCAGAAAGTGTGTTGCAATCAATTTCTTGTGCATAAAACAATCCATATTCAGGGTAGTTCATGCCACATTTTGTGTGAAGTCAACTACAGAGATGTGTAGTGACTCCTTTTGTATCGCTAGACTGGATTTTCATTGATATATGACACCTACGGATGTGGATAGATTATTTAAAATGTTATGTTTTATCATTTGTCTCATAGATCTCTGTCCAATTTAGCCTGCAACTTCTAGCTGTCAGTTTGTTAGCAACACCTGAACTAATTTGATTAATTAATTAATCTCTCTGAGTAAGGGCAAGATTTCTCCTGGTTTAAAGGAGGCAAATTCTTAGAATTTATTTAAAAAGGTTACCCGAAAGACCTGAGATGGGGAGTTTTGTGCTAATATTTTACACCACAAAGTTGAGTTAGGTGATTGAGAGAATGGCGGGTTCCAATTGCAGGCGTACCTAGACAAAAATTAGCTAGGTCAATTTCAAACTGGTTTCTTGGTGGGCATTTGTTGAGTTTGTCACGATTAGCCTGATAAATGCAAGAAATTTAACTGAGGGTTGTAAGTGCAAGGATCAGTAATAAGTCACTTTTTTTTAGTGCTAATGTAACTTCAAATGGTCATGGAATGAATGGTTGTCAGTCAAGGACTATCTGTATTGTAAAAGAGAAGATATAGTTTATTTGAAGGAACAATTTCCTTCTCAAATGACTCTTACTTACAATAAGCATCACAGACTCCTTCATACATCCCATTATATCGGTGAGAACTTGAGATAGAAACTTTTGGGATCCAGTTTCTTGATCATGAGAACTAAAGCAAATCCCCAAGATGGACAGGAAGAACTGTTGAGCTTTTTTGGTTTCAGTGTATTGTGTTCTTGAGTTTATAGTTTCATGATGTGATCTTCTTTATAATGTGTGCTTGTGTGCGTCTATCTCTGTGGTGTGTGTGTGTGTAATACTATTTATCACCTCACTACTTGATGATCAAGGAACTCAAGAATCAAATGAATATTTCTGTAAACCTCAAAATATTCAGAACATTCTTTACACAGTTAAAACAACTGCTCTTATGCAATTAGAATTTAGACAGCCCTTTTTCATATCTGACAAATATTTGGAAACCAGCTGTCCATCAGCTTCAGGTTTGTTAGTTTTAAAAAGTACACTGATATGACATTTTTCTCACAAAGGTGTCAGTAAAATCCATTATAGCCTATATAAAGATTCTCTTCTGCAGCTGCCATTAATTAGATAGCTGCAAGTATCTAGGAAAATAAATCATATCTTTTCATCGTTCGGCCAAGGTGCAGCTGGACTCTATCCACGCTGTCCTCAGTGAGTGGACTAATATACACACCCATCTTTTTCAATGGTCAATTACTGCCATCTTCCTGTATCACTCAAGAGCCAAGGAAAAATCTATTCCACTAAAATTACTTGTCATGCTTCAGCTGCTGGGATGGCAGTTTGTACAAACTGCTGAAGAGTATAGCAGGATAACAATACAGTTTCTGTCTACAATGCAAGCATCCATGTTTAGATTTAAAGAAAGTAACTTCAAAGCAAATTCACCTACTCTGCAGTTTTGTTGTCAGTAACATTAAAAGTGGCATAAGCTCTTTTCTATGGAAAGACTGCTCTATTACAAATGCAAATAATACATTAAAATTGTTTAAAATGCCATCCATACAATAATGTAAAAATAAGACACGAAAATGCAGCAGTACCATCATGAAACCTAAAATGCTAAGACGAATAGAAATGTTCTTAGCATATATAACTAAAGTATTATCCTTCTTAGGTATTATGAAGCTTTGGGGTAACTTTACCTTTCAAATAAGACCTACCATATTTTTCGGAGTATAAAACGCTCCGGACTATAAGACGCATCTAGCTTTTTTGGTGAGGAAAACAAGAAAAAGAAATCTGCCTCTTCCTCTGCCTCCCAGAAATTTTGCCTCTTTGCAGCAAACAGCAAATAGCCTGCTTTACTTTCATTTTCATTTTCAGCATAGCTTGATTAACACAAGAAAAAAAAATCTGCTCCCAACAATTTACTGAAGCCTCTCAGCAAAACAGCTGAGAGTTGGGAAGCCGATCCAACAGACAATCAACTTGTGCTAATTAGGCTGTGGTGAAGCTGAAATGGGCTGTTTCTTCTTGCTTCAAGGAGGTAAATTGCTGGGAGGCAGAGGCCAAAGGATAGGGGGCAGTGGGTGGGCAGGGCTACATTTGGTGTATAAGACGCACCTAAATTTTCACCTTATAGTCTTATACTGTTATAAGAGTATATATCTTTTTTTTTTATTGAAAAAGTTTTCAAATACAAATTTCCCCCCCTTTTTTCCCCTCTCCCTCCCCCTCCCTAACCCCCCCTCTCCACCCATCCCCCCCTGTGACTTCTTCATAACAAAAAAAAACCTAATTCATAACAGATTACTTACTCCCTCCTCTAGATATTGACCTTTACTTACTAAAAATATTATTAATATTATAACATCCCCCTTTATCCATACATATCAAAAAAGAGAAAAGAAAGGGGAAAAAAAAGACATTATACTATGACATTATAGAATAACTTCTCCACTTTAAAACTATACGATAAGTCCTACTTTAACATTTAATCTTCTATATATATTACTATAACATTCCAAAGCGGCCTTCCCCATAAAATCTAGTTTAGCATTTATTCCACTCTATCCATTTCCTCCACTCCCCTAAATATAACACTTAAAAATCCCTTTTCTTAGACTAATCAATCTACTAACTAGCTTATTCACCCACTATCATGCAGAATTGCCATACACAACATTTCTTAACATCTTTGATTCACTGCCCACACTACTTAAAAATATATGTCTATATTTTCCATTATATCTAAATAAAAAAAAAGAAAAGACAATGACTTTAAATTTATAATCCATATAGTATCTTCTTTGAGGTCTTTCCACTGGATTGGTAGAACCAACATCCATAATCGGGTAACATAGCTTACTGGTGCAACAGTTGATTCAGGATCTTCAATCATATCTGCCCCCATCAGTAGTAAATATCTTCTTATATGTATAAAAGTAAAAACAACCACCCGAGTGACATTATAATTATATTCCATATAGTAATAATTGTGGGTTTCATCAGGATTATTAATTCCCATCATCGTAGTGGGTAACAACCCGATCTTCTGCATGCCCCAGCATAATTCTCTTGCCTTGTGATTCAAGATAATATAATATGTTTATCAACACAAAAAGAAATTCCAAAATGGATAATTCAAATCCATCAGTTTAAGGCTCATTTCACGTCCCCAGATTACGGCCATGCAGAGATCTGCCACAAACCTCAGGATGATATTAACCAATACGTCGCCTCTTCTGTGTTTACACATAATCATTCATATTTTAAAATCACTGGCTTCACTGTTGCCTGATTTAGAAATTTCTGTTTTTATGCCACCTATTTCTTTTTTTCTTTTCTTTTTGTGGGTTTGGTTTCCATCCTGGTTCCCTTTCTACAAAGTGTGTATCATCTGGTCGGTTTTTATTCTGCTTTGTAGATTGGTCTTGTTGGTTTTGCTTTTGTATCTCATATTTCTTTTTTATTCCTTGTATATCCCCTAATTGGTTTCCATGTTTATCCTTGCCTTGATAAGTCATCACATTAAGATTAGATGCCTCTTCTCTCAAATTTGTAGATAGTCCAGCTGGGGTATCCAATAAATCCAAAGGCAATTCATCTGGTACAGTCTCTGTAATTCGATATTTTACCTTTATTTCCGGCTCCTTCTGCTTATCCTGTATTATACCTGGAGATGTTAAGTTCATTTTCAACCTATTTTGATAAAATTCTTCCGCTCTTTCAACAGTATTTAGCTGATATCTTTCTCCTTGGTATCTAAATATAATACCAACTGGGGCGTCCCACCTGTAGGAGATATTTCTCTTTTTTAACTCATTCACCAGAAAACCAAATTTCTTCCTTTCCATCAATATCTTAGGTGGGAGTTCCTTGTAAATCCAAATCTTTCTTCCATACAATTGCAAATTAGAATTGAAGGAATTTTGAACGATATTATTCCTAATTTCCTTATCTGTAAAATAAATCACCACATCTCTAGGCAATTGCCTTTGCTTAGCAATCCAGGAGTTGATTCGATAAACTCTGTCGATCCTACAAAACACTTCGTCAGGTTGAACCTTTAGAATCCCAGCTAGAAATTCAGAAGATATTTTCCTTAAATCATCTCTATTATTTTCCTGCAAACCTCTTAATCTTATCGCATATTCTGTGAAATTATATTGTACCATTAAAATCTCTTTTTCAATCTTCTGTTGCAGATTTTCTGCATTACCATACTTTTGATCAGCATCCATTTTAGGTTTTTCTTCTAAGCTATTATCCTGAGTGTTTGTCAAATCATTTTCAATTTTTTGAATTCTATTGTCCAATTTATCTTGAATTTCTTCCATTTTAGACTCTAGTACATTAGTATTTGTGTCCAACTGTATCATAAATCCTGTAAAACCATTAACCACTTTTGAGAGTTTTTTCTCCAAAAAATCAAACTTAGATTTCACCAATTCTTTAATTTCCTGCTTAAATTTTTCAAATTGCTGATTCACAATCTCCTCCCTTCTTTCAATCTCCTCTATAAAAAATTCTATTATATTAAAATCAGGTTTCTGAGACTGAAGAATTAAGACTTGTTCCTTTAAGTTGTTGGTGGGGGGATCCCCCCCCCTTCTTGTTTATCTGACTTTATGAGTCTCAGTGCCATGTTTCCGCCCAGGCAGGCTTTGTTAAAAAAAAAGCAAGAAAGAAAAAAAAAAGGGACTTCTTTCCAATCAACAACAATATCAGGTCTCCAAGGGAAAAAAAAAGAGAAAAAGACACAGGAGCAAAGTTTTGTCTACAAATGTAGCCAGTGGTATTTATTCCGCTACATTGTAGTAATAGAAAGTAATAGACTTTCCCTTTCAGCCTCTCCTCCAGCCAACGCCATTTTAAAAGGCTTCTTTTTTTTTTCCTCTTTCTTTTCCTCCTCTCTCTTAAGTAATTTTTTTAAAAAAAAAAAAAATCAGTAAAATACTTGCGGTTCAATATTACAGGTCCAGCTCACATTTTCTTTGAGTAGTCTGTTAAATTTGCAGGCTTGCTTTTGACGCCTGGCTCTGCATCAGCAGAGGTCTCCCAAAGCCCGGAGCGGCGGCTGGGGATACGGGGCGTCTCATCCGCTCCATCCCAAAAGTAAAAAAAAAACTTTTGGGACTCCGCAGAGAGTTCTACCCACCCCTGCCGGCTCTATCTCCGTTTCCTCATGGAAACGGAGTTTTTTCGAGCCGCCATTCCGTTGTGAAGGCGGCTCTAACAGGCGATGGAAGCTGACGATCCCAAAGGAACGTCTGGCAGCGGCAAACAGCAACCCGGAAGTCAAGAGTATATATCTTATACTCCGAAAAATACAGTACATCCAATCTGCAATATTTTCACTAGCCTACTAATTCACTTAAAGAAGCAAAGTTGCCCTCAAGCACATGCTCTGTCCTGGTGACTTCTCAAACACTTTTATACAGCAGTAGTGAGTAAGTGATTTAATATTGTTCTTTTCCATACTTTTCCCTAATTTCTCTGTCTAGCCACAGCTCTGGAATTCCATTAAAATCAGTTAGAGCTACTTAGCTTCCAAACCCAGATATGACCAGCTACATACTGCTGTCTGTTGAAATCACAATTATTATTAATTTCAGCCCAAATATACTGACCTAAGAACATGTACAGAAGATAGATATTTAGAAAGACAGATATTTTACATAAAATTTATATATTGGAAATATAACGGGTTAAGTCATTCTGTACGTATACATATTTTATGTAGGCATTATAGATCACAGAGAAAAGTGAGGCTAGCATTGATGCCCACATCACAATTATGTTATTTGTGCCTGGGGGGAAAAATCGGGAAATTCTTAAATTGGGAGGAGCTTCCATATCTGAAACAATTTTCATTCAAAGTTTATCAAGGCAAGTTACTCTAAACTCACTTCCGTAATGTGTTTAGTTTTAATTTCTGCTACAAATACATTTTTGCAGACTTGATCAAGATACTTGGCATACGTCATTAATTACTAAAAAGACCTATGAAAAGCGTAGAAAGCAAGCCTTAAGATGTGTTGCTACTTGAAATAATTCAATAGCAGATGGTGATTTTGTTTAACATTTCTGATGCTGAGAACCTTTGAAAAAAAGAGGAAAATTTAACTAGTATAATTAGCATGTTACTGACAGAAACTATTCATTACCAAAGCCAGGGAGAGTTCCAAGGGACAACACTAACAGTGAAAAAACAAAACCTTGACAATCAATATATTTTGACAGGAAAAAAAAATCCACATTACTAATATTTTTTTTTAAAATCTCCAAAATATTTAATAAAGCAAGTATTTACACAAGCTAACCCAACCGAATCTTCAGGCATGGTGGCTGGCAAAATACAGGCTTGAGGACAATGCCAGAGTCACCATTCAAGTTCATTCAATGGGTTCCATTCCATTGATATGTTAGGGAATGGTAGAGACAGAGAGAAGGCTACCTGGAGAGGAGAAGCCATGAATGGAGCAGCTTTGGACAAGTTAGAAGAAAGAAAAACCCTCTGATGAAGAGCTAAGGTCAAGTGCTCCAGTTGGAGTGATAGTAGGAAGGGAGACCACAGAAACCATGTGACCTTTATTGTAGACATGTGGTAGGGTAGATTGTTTGAATGGAAGAGGTGGGTGAGAGTTGCTGAACTATTGTTGCTGTTATTGATTATTAACTGACTGGGATTAGAGAAAGAGGGGAGGCCATCTATTGAGTTGTAACTGACACAGGATGTCTGGGAACAGGGAGAGTAGATAATCTAAGAGGTAAAAATGGAGGGAACATAACAGTAGTGACAGTCATAGTGAAGAATGACAGGACTGAAAACAAAGCCATTTTACAGGGGAAGAGTGGTTGGAAATTTGGTTCCAATCTCTACTTCTAGCTCCCACCCACCCAGTCTCGACCTAGGAACCAGGCAATCAAACTGTCACTAGGCAGAGTGAATATCCTAAAAAGATAAGTATAACGTAGTGTAAAAAGATGAGTGCAAAAAGATAAGTAATGGGGTGAGCTCCCGTTACTTGTCCCAGCTTCTACCAACCTAGCAGTTCAAAAGCACATAAAAAATGCAAGTAGAAAAATAGGGACCACCTTTGGTGGGAAGGTAACAAAGTTCTGTGTGCCTTTGGCATTTAGTCATGCTGGCCACTTGACCACGGAGACATCTTCGGACAGTATTGGCTTTGAAATGGAGATGAGCACCGCCCCTTAGAGTCAGGAATGACTAGCACATATGTGCGAGGGGAACTTTTACCTAAAAAGATGAGGGGGTCAAACTGTTTTCCAAAGCACCAAAAGGCAAGACAAGAAACAATGGATAGAAATTGAACAAGGAGAGAAGTAATCTAGAACTAAGGAAAAATTTCCTAATGGTAAGAGCAATCAAGTTGTGAGTGTTCCATCACCGGAAGCTTTCAAAAAGAGACTGGACAGCCATTTGTCTGAAACGGTATAAGGCAGTGATGGCTAACCTTTTTCCATCGTGTGCCAAAAGTGGCGGGAGTGTGGGGTGGTCGCACGTGTGCGTGCCCACACCCATAATTCTATGCACCCTGCCTCCCCACACAAGCTTGTGTGACCCCCCCCCCATGGTCCCCCCGATTTTGGCATGTGATGGCATGGTGGGCCAGGTAGGCCCGTTTTTCGCCCTCCACAGGCTCCAGAGGCTTTCTAGGAGCCTGGGGAGGGTGAAAAAAAGCCTTCCCCACCCCTCCTCCAGAGGCCGGAAACAGCCCATTTGCCGACTTCCAGTGGGCCCAGAAGGCCTGAAAATCAGCTGGCCAGCATGTGCATGCGTACTGGAGCTGAGCTAGGGCAATGCTCGCATATCCACCAATTTGCCATAGGTTCGCCATCACTGGTATAAGGTCTTTTGCTCGAGCAGGGGGTTGGGCTAGAAGACCTCCTTGATCCCTTCCAACTCTATTATTTTATGATTCTATGAGGTAGGGAAGTTAGGCGCAACCTAAATTTTTCCTCATTGAGGAAGTTGTTTTAAATTGAAGCTTGTGTAGCTTTAGGCTAAATATTGTGGAAAATGCAGTAACTGTGTCATTTCCCAGTGATGTGAATTTCCTATCAAATTGAGCCTTCTCATGGCCTTTGGATTCAAAAATTTCATACATAAACACAAACTATTAATATATTTTATTAATCAGTTTATTGGTAGAAAGTCATTACTAAGCAACCTATAACACATCACAAGTGATATGAATCCATTCTTTTTTTAATCATCATAAATCTTCTCTCCCTCCACCCCGACCCCCTCAGATCTTCAATCCTTTCGTTACCTAAACATAGCCATTAGAAACAAACTGGATATTTGCACCACTAACATATGTAAGTAACCTATCATCCCACACACTATAAAATTATTTTCATTTTAAAATGTTCCGTTTGAAAACTGACTGGCTTGTGGTCCTTTTCATGGGCAATCTCTAATAATAATAATGAGGCCATACCATCTATATTAACTTAATATATTATTAATGTATTGTCTCCACTTTAATATTCTTTTGTAAACCCCTTGGAATACACGCAGATTATGACTCGCTCTATATGACAAAAAGACATAAATAAATAAAAAATCTCTGTGGTAATCATACCAATTTGTACAGCTCTGCTGACTGTTTCTGCTGTCCAGCTTTTCAAGGCATTTCTTGATGGATTATAAATCTACCAGAGCATTTTAACAATCGCTGTTGTAAGGCACAAAAAGCTCACGTACAACTGATGATATCTGTATGAGAAACCACCAGGAAATATTGGGTTTGCAGACTGTAAAACTAAAGAGGAAAAACATTCAAAGAAAGGAATGCAAAACCCATCTGTATTGTTGCCAAAGAAAGTAGCAGACATATCCATCAACTTGGCAGAATTGAGAACAACTCAATGGACATAGAATCTTTATTTTGCAATATGGCATTTGTGAAGAGAAATTGAGGTTTCATTTTATGGATCCAAATAAAATATTTTGCAATGGCAGGTATCAAGTCTAAGATTGCAACCTCTTCTTAGATTCCAGTTTGCTCCATCTGCATCTGACTTTCAAGGGACGGCAAGATTCTTCTGTATTGTCTAGTTGTCTGTTGCACAGAAAGGGATAGTAATCATGTTGAGAAGGTAGCACAGATGGCCACCATTCTTTACTCAACTCCTTCCCTTCACAAATCAACGCTGGGGATGATTTTCTCTTGTAGCTTCAAAGCAGTCCTATCCTTCACATTACCTTAAGCGCTCTTGTCCAATTGGAAAACATTATGCCCCACCCTGGAATCTCATTGGCTACTCATAGAGATACTCCCCCTCAGGTCCTGGTTGCTCCAATCTCTAGAGACTTTTCCTGTCAGGACTGAATTGTCACAGCGGTCGAGAGCTTTGCACAACATGTAAGAAATTGCTGGTTCAAAGCCCAGCAGAAGCATAATATTGCTATTATTGTTTCCTTCCCTCCAACTATCTAGCTCTTCCTATCTAGCTGGGTTATTGCAAATAACATAAACTCATGCAGATAGGTGGAAAGATGCATCCCAAAATTTGAAAAAACTGTAACTATCACAATATGGTGATTTTGGCTCACATATTATTTTGGGTATCGTGAAAACATTAACATTATAATGCAAATTACATCTGTCCTTTATTATATTTAAGATTCATGCTACCTTGCATTTATTTTTCCTGGGGGGAAAATTAAATAAGGCACAAATAGGACATCTTAAATTGGAATTAAAAATGGAAACTGTTATAATGTCCATCTATTTTCACTACAGCAACTGTAAAATTATGGCATCATCTATTGGAAAATTCCTCTCATAAACTCCATTGCCATATATGGAAGAAACATTATGTTGTTCTGAGTAATCTTTATTTATTTCAAGGCGAACTATTTGATTGTTCTGTTAATTTAATAGCTCTATATAAAATATTAGGTTTTGGCAAAACATTTATCTCTGCCTAATACTGTTTTTATCCTAAGTCTTAAGAGTTTACTAAGACATAAAAAACTTTAAACAGAAAAACCAGAAAGGGACAGCTACATAAGTTTATTTGATTGATTGATTGATTCAATTTCTACAGCCGCCCATCTCAGTCAATTACTCTATTTATTTATCATTATTTATTAGTTCAATTTATATGCCGCCTTTCTCCGAAGATTCAGGGCGGCTTACAATGCATTTAAAAAACCATTATAAAAACATTTTAAAATTAAAACATTAAAACCCATTCACACCATTCATGGCCGGATCTCACAAGATCGCAACAGCGAGATCAACGGTCCCAGGCCTGCCGGAAAAGCCAGGTCACTCTAGGTGACTTACAATTCAAAAGTTATTTACAATCAAAACACTAAAAACGTTTTAAAACAATAAAAACATCCAAAACAAATACCACATTTTTTGGAGTATAAGACGCACCTTTTTCCCCCCTATAAAAGGGTGAAAATTTAGGTGCCTCTTATACACCGAATGTAGCCCCGCCCACCCACTGACCCCCACCCTTTGGCCTCTGCTGCCCAGCAATTTACCTCCTTGAAGCAAGCAGCAAGAAGAAACAGCCCATTTCAGTTTCAGCACAGCCTAATTAGCACAAGTTGATTGCCCGTTGGATCAGCCTCCCGACTCTCAGCTGTTTTGCTGAGCAGGCCTCTGCTGCTTGCTGCAAGGAGGTAAATTGCTGGGAGCAGATTTTTTTTTTCTTGTGCTAGTCAAGCTATGCTGAAAATGAAAATGAAAGTAAAGCACGCTATTTGCTGTTTGCTGCAAAGAGGCAAAATTGCTGGGAGGCAGAGGCAGAGGCAGAGGCAAAGGCAGATTTCTTTTTTTTATTTTCCTCACCAGAAAAGTTAGGTGCGCCTTATAGTCCTGAGTGTCTTTTATACTCCAAAAAATATGGAATATGTAGTAGCCAAGCTATCTGGCCAGTTAGCAATTAAGCCAGGAAACAGGGCCTATGACACATTCAGTGCCCCAGGCACATAGCTAAATTTGTAGGCCCTTACAAAAAGCTAACAGGATTTGAGCCATTCTAATCTCCAAAGGAAGGAGGTTCCATAGAGCAGGGATCACTGAAGAAAAGGCCCATTTTCTACTCCCCACCGCTGGTTGACAGAATCACCACTGGTTGACAGAATCTGCAGCATTCTGCTAAATTAAGTTGGCAGATAGAGACTCTTGGAAAAAGTTATCGCACAGATAACCTAATCCCAAGCCTTGTAGAGCTTTAAAGGTAACCACCAGCACCTTGAATTGCAGTCAGAAATACACCGGTAACCAATGCAGCTCATGCAAATGTGGTATTACGTGTGCCATGTATCTGGCACCATTTACTACCTGCGTTGTGCCCCAGCTGAAGTTTTCAAATGATCTTCAGGGGTAGGCCCATGTAGATCATGTTACAGTAGTCTAAACAAGAGGTTACAAGATACTGTGAGCAGGGTCTCCCAGTCCATGTTGGGTCACAACTGACACACCACCTGAAGGCAGTGGTGGGTTGCTACTGATTTGCCCTGGTTCGGGCAAACCGGTAGTAGCGGCGGTGGGAGGCTCCACCCACCCGCGCGGACATCATCAAATACATTCTGCACATGTGCAAAAGTGGAGCATGTACGAACGAAGTGTGCATGTGCGAGCAAACTGGTAGCAAAGGTAAGTGAAACCCACCACTGCCTGAAGGTGTGCAGTTTTATATTCTGATTCATTATACATGCAGTGACATATTTAATGAATCAGAATCACTCCTGACCAGTGGTGGGTTGCCCCCGGTTTGGACCGGTTCTATAGAACCGGTAGTAAAACCGGCGGGAGGCTCCGCCCACTGACCCTGATGTCATCAGAAGTGATCTGTGCATGCGCAGAAGCAAGGCACGCACATGCGCGATCCCATTGCGAACCGGTAGTAAAGGTAAGTAGAACCCACCCCTGCTTCTGACCATCCTTATGATGCTCAACATTTCTTGTAGTGATGTCAAAGCAATTTGTGTAGGATTTTGTTTTTCTGGCATTCTGGTTCAGATTCATAACTCTTTCCATCTGCTTGTAAACAACTACAAATTGAACAATGTGGCTAATCTCCTAAGATTCAAATGATCCTGCCGTAAAGCTTATAACCTGGTTCAGATTTCTCTTTAGTCTTATAAATCACCTACACCATGCACCTCTTCTCAGTAAAGACATAAACATCAGATTAATAATACTTTTCCCGGGAAGAGAACTGCTATCATTAATCTATTCTGCCATTCATCACCCTGCCCCATTCGTGATTTGTCCCAAGTAAATTTAAGCCATAAGGGTAATATGCTTGATATTGAATACTTCTAGTCACTGACTGTCAATAATTCTGAGAACTGAAACAAATATGCAACATAGAGAGCCTTTACAATATTTCATTTCTTTCACAAATCATACTTCAAACATTCACCTATACTCTTGCTACAGTCAAGGTAAGAGTTTTGCACCAATGGTGCATTTTATATCGATATGTGCATCTTAGTGGCTTTTAGACTGAATGGAAGGCCTGAAACCTTTGCATAAGGACTCAGAAACCTATCTCTGCTGTGAACTTCTGATATCATTAACACTATTTCAGTTTTTGACTGGGAGCCACCTTGTTATAAGATGATCAGCTGAATACATGCTTTAAATAAAATAAAATCAGGGATCTCCCTTTGCTGATGATAAAGCTTCTCTTATCTCTTATCAGCAAATCTTATCTTATCTCTTATTGTTCTCCAAAAACCAACAGACTAAAAGCATCGATGTGTGAGAAAACAGTAAACTGACAAACAAAAAAGAAGGCAGAAACTTCTTTTTCTATATCCGCAAAGGAAGGATAGAGAAATGGAAAAAAGTATCTCTTAACTCCATAAGTGCTGGCAAGCAGGAATAATTCCTTCCTTCCTTCCTTCCTTCCTTCCTTCCTTCCTTCCTTCCTTCCTTCCTTCCCTCCCTCCCTCCCTCCCTCCCATCCTCCCTCCCTCCTTGATTTTATCATCCCTGGCATAACCTGTGGAACGGGGTGAAATCCAGCAGGTTCTGACAGGTTCTGAAGAACTGGTAGCGGAAATTTTTAGTAGTTCAAAGAACCGGCAAATTCCACCTCTGGCTGGCACCAAAGTGAGGTGGGAATGGAGATTTTGCAATATCCTTCTCCCAGGAGTGGGGAGGGAATGGGATTTTGCAGTATCCTTCCCCCTGGAGTGGGGTGGGAATGGAGATTTTGCAGTATCCTTCCCCTGCCACACCCACCAAGCCACGCCCACCAAGCCACACCCACAGAACCAGTAGTAAAAAAAAATTGGATTTCACCACTGCTGTGGAATGTACGCCCAGCAGTTTGTGAATAACATTTACCATATCTAATATTTATGGCAGCTCTGGATAATGATAGATTTACAGAGCATAGTTCAACCTATGCATCTGGCCCTCCATTTCATAGCAATTTCTGCCAGGCTGGCCTCCTAAGCTTCTGGAATTCTTGTACATGTTATTAAAGTAGCAGGTAATCTATTTGGCAAGAAAACATCTTCAGGATTGCTAACATTTCGCCAAACCTATTGATTTTCTGTCTCATAACTTTACATAAAGTGGCTTGGATGGAAAGTAAGACCTGCCTTTAAGGACAAAGCCCTACAAGTTTCCATTCTCAATAGTCTCAGAACAGTTGGCACATTTTCTTGGCCGATGGAAGTAGGAAGGTAATCACTGTACTTCCGATGTACAACTTTACGGTTCTTACTTTGAAGAGAAAT
Organism: Pantherophis guttatus; assembly: GCF_059756535.1. Lineage (NCBI taxonomy): Eukaryota > Metazoa > Chordata > Lepidosauria > Squamata > Colubridae > Pantherophis > Pantherophis guttatus. The sequence goes on along the minus strand of NC_142068.1, from coordinate 72,649,986 downwards.
AAAGAAAACTCCTTTCTTTACTTTCACAGCTGGTTACACTTCTGTAACTATTTTCCGTGAAGTGTCTTTCTTTTCCTAGATTCACTTAAAACTCGCTAGTTAGACAGCACTGCATGGGGAAAAATCACTAAGCTCAGCAGGAAAAGTGGTGCAAACGTCCAAACAAGCTAAAAGAATTTTAATTATATATATTTCAACTACTGGATAATAGCAAAAAATATTGATAAGTCAATAAAAATACAGAAAAAGGCATTTTTCTCCTGATCGTCCACCTCAGCGTGGGGGGGGGGGGACATCACAAAGCCCTAACAATGCCAGCATGACGTTCAAATATTGGATAAATCTTTTTTTTTTTTTTTTTTGTAGAAGCTAACCAATTATTTGTAAAAAGCTAACCAAAAATAGCTGTTCAGGTTGCAACACAATATGATTGGAAAGTATGAAATTTAAACAACATACTGTATTTCCCACTGTTTTTATAAAAATGATTATATAGTCTCATTTAAAATATGCATCGCAACATTTAAAACATACTGTATCATGGATTTTATTTTGGTTTTGCAGAGACTTTTTACATCTGTACTAAGCTGTTAGTAACTGTTAGTTTACATATCCAGCTAAAATGTTTCATCAACACATTAATCCTTTCCGCCTACAACAGGGACTTTTGCTGAAGCAAATGGTTTTTCAGCAAGACTTTAAAAAAAGAAAGTTTTTTCACTCATTCCTCCTTCCACCTACATATACTATACTATACTCTGCATTTGTGTAGCGAGTGGCAAGAAATTGTGAGAATTAGAATCCAACATTTCACTGATCAATTCATATCAATTAGTACAGAATACTTCTGACCTAGGGAGCAATTTTGAAGTTCTGAAAAGGTGGTGGTAAGCCCTTTTGCAAAATGGACAATTGTTGTAATTGCCCCTTCACATAAGTTTTTATTTGCCAAAATACTACCTCCCACTTGTGCCTCCCCATATAAAACATTTTTTTTTCTATTCTTATTTAAGTTTGTCCTTTTCTTGGGCATACTTGCAAACAGAGAACCATCCATCATTTTTATTTCCTAAGAAACCTTATGAAGTCTGTTTGGGGACCTGAAAGCATTAATGGAAATTACTGCCTTTCAATATGTCAGCTTCCTTTTCTTTCAATTTCACAGAAAAGTTGACAGAACAGAAAAGCAACTGAATATAGTGTTATTCTATTGCCATCTTCTACACACCACATTAGTCCTTGGCCCAGCAGTAGAACTGTCTACGGGGTGACACAGTACACTAGAAGAATAGGGCTGCTATTAGTCCATGTGGTATCCTTTGCATTTATCTACCTGAGATGAAGAGATAAAGTAGCAACAGCAGTAGCACTTAGACTTATACACTGCTTCATAGTGCTTTACAGCCCTCTCTAAGCAGTTTACAGAGTCAGTGTATTGTCCCCAACAATCTGGGTCCTCATTTTACCGACTTCGAAAGAATGGAAGGCTGAGTCAACCTTGAGTCGGTGAGAATCGAACTATTGGCAGTTGGCGAAATTAACCTGCAATACTACATTCTAACCAACACAGCTCTTATCCCATATCCAAGAAACTTCTAAATATAGTACTCTTCTTTGGATACAGTTTCCTCCTAAAAATGAAGGCCAGTAGCTTAGTAAAAGAAGGTAATTTCACACAACCCCTTTGGGATTTTCAGGTATTGTAAAATGTATTAGTTTTGTTTTATTTTATAGCAATAAATAACTGGTCTCATGGTTAAAACATTGGCCTGGGAGCAGGGAGAGGGGGATCCAAATTCTAGTTAAGCACAGAAATAATTTGGATGACTTTGGGCCAGTCGCTCTCAGCACTAGGAAAAAGGCAATGATGATCCACTCTCGAAAATGTTGCCAAGAAAACAGCAGGGGCTAATCTAGGCAATTGTCAAGAGTCAAGACTGATACAAAGGAAATAAATCAGAGGGGGAAAAAACCTTATTTTTTGAGAGGTGAAGCATTCCTTCAAGTAAATTGGCATCAAAATAGATCTTCTTATATAGAATTCACCTATAAATAGGCATTTCCTGTGAAGACAATTCACTGAGAAACTAACTGAATTAACTATTGGTTTACCGTACATATTGAACACATTGGAGCTAAAAGCATGTGCATCATACATGCAAAGGGAGGAATTATTCTGAAACCCAGTGATCTCATAAACAAAGCATATATCAGCATACCCTGAATACTTTTCTGATTTACATTATTAGATCTAGCAGCCAGCCCTGAAGTGAAAAAGATATGTGTGTGTGTGGTCTTAGCTTCTGTATTGTTTACAAATTTTAAATATGCCTGATCAATAACAGAGCAGGAGAGAGAGGATCACATTAACAGAGTACCAGCATGGTATCTTCTCATTCATGCAACATGTTACACTCATGTTGCATGAATGCAAAAAAAACCTGATCTCAGTGCTGTATATTCTGACAGCTGCTGGCCACTGATATTAAAGGGAGGAGAAGAGACAACAGAAGAGACCATTTTAGTTTTCAAAATGTGTATGCTAATGATAATTAGTGACCCTTGTTTCAGAAGATTTGATGGGCAATAAAAAGTTATGTTCCATTCAACTACATTAAACCTTTCTAAATATATAATATAGAAGACAATAAATTCAATGATAACTGGGACAACATCTAGTTTTCTACACCGCTATACAATATAAGTATACAAAGTGTATACTTTATATATAAAGTATACCAACTGCATAAAACCTATCCTAATATTTTCTTTAGAATACACCAGTTTTGTTTGGAGCCTCTGTGTGTTAATTCTACAAATTGTCCTTTTTCCACTCTTTACAACTTGGAAACATCTATGGAAAATAAACTAAGATAAACAACCTTTTCCCTGTTTTGCAACTGGTTTAAATATTTAGCTTCCCTTCCTTTTGCAGATATTTATTTAGAACAGAATGACATTTCCATTTTTCCATCCAAGAAATATGGCTGTAATCCCCAGGTATGCTTTTCTGGAAACAAGCATGTATAAACCAACAGAAGTTAACTTTTGTGTAAACTTGTTTAAAGATTGCTCTGCATAAGAAATAAGCCTGTTTCATAATTCTATATCCATCTGGAACATCACTGTGTTGAAATCTATAGTTTTGCAAACAACTGTAGGAATCTTCCGTATCTATAAAAGTATAATCCTCCAAATTAAAGTGAACATGAAGTCCATAAATTATAAATTAAACACATTGCAGGCCATACTGATTTAAACAACATGCATACTTGTGGAAAGGCAGTTAACATCAATTGTAAATGTTGGAGATAACACAGCAATTGACAAACTAACATTATCATAATCATTTTTCAGTATTCTTCAATACCGAATGCCTTAAAAACAAGTGAGAACTCTTCCAGTCAATTAAAATGTAGGTTTGATCATATTCCCTGCACAATACTTGATCAACTCAAGAGAGAAGAGAATGGCCAAGGGCTTAGAAAGAACAGCCAGGAGAAGCTACCTAGGGAGAGTCCCAACAACTGACATCCTAAAGCACTTGCCGCATTCTAACTAAAGGCAAAGTTGGTCTACAATGTGAGTAGCTTTCTGTGCCACATTTTCTGATGTCAATTACTTTACAGGCATACAAAAGTCCATGTTTTTACAGCGGTGCGGTGGCCTAGAGGTGGAGCTTTCGCTTCACAATCAGGAGGCTGTGAGTTCGATCCTAGGTAGAGGCAGATATTTCTCTCTCTGGGCACGATGAGAATATATCTGATGAATACCACTCCACGTTGGCAACAGGGAGGGCATCCAGCCAGTAAACACTCAGCTCCATTCGGTTGCCCCGACTCCCCACCCCCGTAAGGGATTATGGGGTCGTTAAAAGATAATGATGATACAAAAGTCCATGTTTTTAACCTTGTGGGTGAATCTTAACTGGAACAAAAAGCCATTTCAGTAACAATTGGTTCCTAGGCTGATAAAGATTCTGGAGATTGTTATACAAATAGCCAACTGCAAATTTCCCTATCATCAGTAAAGAGACTTACCTCCTTGCTGGATCACAGCAAATCTGTTTCTTATTGTACATAGGGACCATACTGTTCCAAAATGGGGGGAAATTCTATTGCTGCCATTCTTTTCAACTCAATCCATCTTACTAAAGAGAAGCCTGTGAAAATCTTGATTGGAGAATAACCACTTTCAATGTTAGGCAACTGTCAAAGAGTTTGACAGTTTCCTTCAGGCTGAGCCAATTACACATTGCAGCATGGCACACACACATGAAACACTGTCACGCCACTTATACATTTCAGCTTTTGTCTGAGCTGTTCAGGCTAAAAATGACAATGATAACAAGGAGGAAGGGCAGCCACCACCACTATGGAAGTGAAGATCTTTATGACAGACTGGAACGGTGTCATTCCTCCTGGAAAGTCAAGCTGCCACTTAACATTAAGAGTTAATGAAGACATGAGTAAGGCCTTTTGTCCCTGCAGATTCAAGGTCAGCCTTAAGATAAGACAAAAGTGATAAAGATGCCTCAGCTCTTCTTCATGGCTCTGTTTCCTAACCATTCCACTCTGCTGGAAGGCAAAGTGATACGGGTAGTCCTCAACTTCCGACCACAAGTGAGCCCAAAATTTCTGTTCTTAAGTGAGACATTTGTTCAGTGAGTTTGGCCCCCATTTTACGACCTTTCTTGCCCCAGTTGTTAAGTGAATCGCTGCAGTTAATAAGTTAGTATCCCCGGTTGTTAAGGGAATGTGGCTCCCCCGTTGACTTTGCTTGTCAGAGGATCTCAAAACATGACCATGGGGATGCTGCAAAGGACATAACATTGTGAAAAACGGTCATAAGTCACATTTTCCTGTGCTGTTGTAACTTTGGTCACAAAACTGTTGTAAGTCGAGGACTACCTGTACATGATACAGAGTCCTTCTACATAGTAACCTGTTTCCTCACTAATGATGGAGAATACTACCTCATTACCATGTCTCTGGAGATTCTCACTCATCCAGGTCATGGTTGTCTCAAAGGTGCTTTTTCAAGAGGCAACTGGACATTTTTATTTTTCTTTGAAGACGTTTCGCTTCTTATCCAAGAAGCGCCTTCAAAGAAAAATAATGGGATACCTCATTACCAGTGTTGTGTCAAGCTTCTGTATAAGGAATTGGGAAGGCTTCCAACATGTTCTACCAAGAGGTGAGATACAATTGTTCTGTCTTGCAAAACCTGGTAGGGAAAAAAAATTAATGAAATGACACGTACAGTCCAAAATCATAAGTTTTTCACAGGTGTACATTGGTAGAGCTGGAGATATAATGGTAATCTCTCCGGATATGCTAAATACAGTAGAATATTGCTTTGCAGCCTTAGATAAACATCCTACATTTTCAGCAACATTCCCTTCTATTGACTTTACCTCTCATAAAGATTGTTAGCAGGATGTTCAAATTAAAACAAGAAGAGCTAATAGAGAACTGAAACCACGATGATGGTTTATGCAGCCCGCTTGTTTTCTATATTTTCACATTGATTAATGGCGTGCGTTATCTATAGATCTCTTGATCACGCTTTATCGTTTAATTTACAATAATGAAAGACGGGGATCCTTTTAGAGTAATAAGAGGTAAAAAAAAACCCAGAAAAAAACAAAGGGCAAAGACAGAAAACAACTATAAATTATCCATTTTAAAAGGACCAGGCTTTTGAATGCACAAATAATTACATTTCCAAAAGGGCGAGGATTTCAGCTGGAAGTTATTTAATCAGTTAAACAAGCTGGAGAATTATTCTGCATAATAAAGAGTTATTACCAGCAGCAGAGCAAACTCAAAACATATACTAATAGATCTATAACCAGCCTCACAGATAGCAATTACCATATTGGTTACAAAGTGCCTGAAATGCCAAAGCTGCATTACAACACATCACAAGCTAGAGCACTAAATTCTCGCAAACATCTTACTCCGTTTTAGTCATTTATTGCTTTGTGCACCAAAATGCTAATCAGCTAAATTCATTTAATAATCCAAACAAATGCGCAATTTAATGAGTGCTTATTATTTTCCCTCCGGTTCAGGGACATAATAAACACTGTTACTGATTCAAACAGGGTAGAATATTTTGAAAACCATCTGGTCACCTTTCTTTCAAAATGGAATCTAAAAGAAGTTGGTCGCATGGGCACTTAAAATATCACTCTGTCTGACTCGGAAAGAAAGCAATGCCAGGTGCTTTGAGAGGATTATTAAACTGAGAGCTGGCATGGCTTTCTCATTTCATCTGCTTGTCAGCAATATAATAGCGGGACCTGACTTGAGACTCTCAGTGTGCACAATATTGCTACCTCAAACACTTGTATGAAAACCGCGTAGCCGAATGAGACGTGAGAGAAACACTGAAAACCCAATTCAGCTAGTCACTACAGTTGGGACCAGAATGTCCGTTGCTAAACAAGACGGGTGTTAAGTGAGTCACAACCCAATTTTATCACCTTTTTGCCATGGTTGTTAAGTGAATCACGCAATTGTTAATTTAATTTAATTTAATTTAATTTCCAATTTATATACCGCCCTTCTCCCTGAGGACTCAGGGCGGTGTACAGCCAAGATAAAAAACATAGAATACAAATATTAAAAAAACATTTAAAAATATATATAAATTTTGGCCCGAAAGTTAAGAAATCACAGACTGATTAAAAGAATTTAAAAATTTCTTCTTAAGCCAACCCGGCTTGCTGGAAAAGATGGGTTTTAAGGGCACGGCGGAAGGCACTGAGGTCTTGGATTCTCCTTATCTCCGGGGGCAACTGATTCCAGAGGGTGGGAGCCCCCACCGAGAAGGCCCTCCCCTGGGGGTCACCAGCCTACATTGTTTGGCTGATGGCACCCTGAGGAGGCCCTCTCTGTGGGAGCGCACGGGTCGATGGGGTGTTAAATGAATCTAACTTTGGCTGTCCTAAGCCAACAGGGGAGGTCACAAGTAGATTATATGACCTCGAGATCAGGGGTGGGTTCTAAATTTTTTTACTACCGGTTCTGTGGGCGTGGCTTATTTTATGGGTGTGGTTTGATGGTCATGTGACAATTCTTTAGGATTTAGCAGAGGTACTGGTCTACCAGGCTTTTAACTGCTTGCAGAGCTGTACCGGTCTACCCATTTGTTCTTGAAGCGTTCCGGTCTACCCATTTGTTTTTGGAGGCATTGGTCTACCCATTTGTTTTTCGAGTGCACCAGGCTGCCTTTTAACACTGATCAGCTGTAGGGTGGCCCTTTGAAGTCTTGCGGAAAGAGTTTAAACAGTTTTTTTTTCCTTCTAGCCGATCAGCTGGGACTCGGGAGGCAGCGAATAGATTGGGGGCAGGGCCAAATAAAAGGTAAGAATAACGCGAGGGGGAAGGCCCAACCAGCTCCCAAACAAAGAGAACCGGTTCGGTGACATCATATCATGACCGCTACTGGCTCAGCTGAATGGGGCCGAACCAGGAGGAACCCACCACTGCTCGGGATGCTACAACCATCATAAATACATGCCATACTTTGAGATGAACAGCCTTCAAATAGTGCGGGAGTATGAACAGGTTTCCAGAAAAACTGCAGACTACAGGAACCATTTGAGATGCAGACAACACAAACTCATCCCAACAGCCTGCCCCTGTGTTCAACAGTGAAAGGGCCCAGAGCAGAAAAAGATCCTTAGCCAAGAAGGCTCCACACTCATTTGCACTACTCAGGTAACCCTGATGACTCAGATAAACCTCCAAGTGGCCTCAGTGACCCTCTAAAAGAATGCAAATGACCAGCTGTCTGCAAGAAATATAAATCCTTCCATTCCCCACTATCCAGTCAGAGCTGAAGAAGCTTCTTGGGAAAGAAGCGAAACATCTTCAAAGAAAAACAAGAAAATCCAGTTTCTTCCTGAAAAGGCACCTTTGGGACAACCATGACCTGGATGACTAAGAATCTCCAAAGACATACATGCCAGTTACCAACTATCCAGATTTTGCCTTCATGAATATAGGGATGCTTCAAGTGTGAAAACTGGTCATAAGTCACTTTTTTCAGGATTGTAACTTTGAATAGTTACTTAAACGAATGGTTGTAAGTTAAGGACTATAATGTACCTAAAAAACCTTTCCCCCCCCCAAAAAAAGGGAGATCATCCAATATCAGTAACGCACTGAAAGCCGCCCTGAGTCTCCGGAGAAGGGCGGCACATAAATCAAATTAAAAACAAAACAAAACAATGAGTAGCACAAAGCTAATCTTCAAAACCATCTTCTTTTTTCTTGCTGCAAAAATCCAAGATGCGTACTGGTTGGTCCCTTAGCAGATTTTCGTCTGTATTCCTCAGTATTCCTCTGAACTTTTATTATTTTTAATGGGTTTTTTTTAATGTTCTTATGAATATAAATAAAACACATCTTCCCTGTGCTTCAGTGGAAAAACTGTTTGTGAGATTAGAAATCACATCTAGGCCTGTTTTGCATTATTCAAAGTCCCATAAACCATTGGAAAATCATTCCAATCGGGGGGGAGGAGAGAGAAATTAGGCCCTATTTTATCATTTTGCTATCCATTTTTTTTTTAATTACTATATATTTAACTTATTTGAAGGCCACCTTTCAGTTTCTGTTCTCAGGGCATCTCACGTATTACTAGTAATTCTTGAAATGTTTTCCCTACAACAGTGATGGCGAACCTTTTTGGCACTGAGTGCCAAAAAGATCGCGTGGAAACAGCATGTGCATTTGTCCGGAAAAGCCAAACTTCTGGGTTCTAGAGCACCGGTTCTCAGCACTGCCATGCATGCCAAGGGATTGTGCTCCGGAAAAGCCGAACTTCCGGGTTCTGGTGCGCATGCACACCCGACAATCAGATGGCCACCATGCATGTGCACACCGGTTTTTGGCATTGTTGAAGGACATGTGAAGGACAGCTGATTGACAGCTGATGCGCGCCAGAAACCTGGAAGACAAACAGGCAAGGCTGTGCATGCCGGGCAACATGGCTTCACATGCCACTTTGGGCAAGCATGCCATAGGTTCACCATCACAGCCCTACAAGTTCATCTGGAGACATGATGAAGTAACCTACAGTAAGTCACGATGTAACATGGCTGCTTTCTCTTTTATAGAACCTGCCCTTTGGAGCTCCATCTCCCCTGAGATTCACCTGGCCCCCCCACCTTCATTGTGCTTAAAAGAATCTTAATTAGGTTTTTCTTCCAAACCCTTGGGTTAGTGATGAGTCCTCTATATGTATTTTTTCCCCGAGAATAGTTGTTTTCTCCTGATATTTGGAATTTTCCGTTTGCACTGTCTGTTTTTCATTGGTGTTTTTATTGTGCATTCCCCAGAGCCGTTGTACAGTTGGAGATTTAATAACATAAAACATATAAATGAGCAATGATCTGATTTGCATAAATTATGCAAGTTGCATCATAAACTCAAATGACGCAGGTTTGAACAGCAACCTTTTGCAAATACAATGATACCACAAATTTTATTTGTTAATTAAATTGAGTCACCACCCATCCCACTGTCAAGAGATGGTAGTAATGGTAGTAAACGGTAGTAAAAAAAATAAACATTTTTCAACCAACGCACACACTTACACCCAAATTACTGCACCTGACAACTCTGTATGCTGGAGTGAGAGTAACGCTGGCGTTGTTGCATAACAGAACTTTGTCTAAATGAGACAGTAGCAACCTGCAATCTTCACAACATTTCCATCTTCATCTTCTTTCTCATTTCATTTAGAAACCATTTAGTTCATTTAGAAACCATTTTGCTGTTACTTATTAGTAGTACTAGTAAGTAGTAGTAGTAGTAGTTACTTACTAGTAGTAAGTAACACCTATCATATGCACAGTGATGATATAATATATTTCTTGCTTGATGCATTGGTATTTGAGAATAACCTTGAGAGATAAGGGGAAGAGATACTGCCAAGGGAACAGTCAAACAAGGGAAAGGGGAAGCTCCCAGTGGCTTACTAGTCAGAAGAAAAAGCTTAGGGAGAACCCACTCTAGTTGATCTGTGGTTAAAAGTAGAGGAGGGAAATCTGACCTTTCAGACTTGCAAGATTCTGTTAATGTGGCCTTACAATAAAGTAGTATTGGCTCATCTAGTTGCGTTTCCTAGCTGGTGTTTTTGAAAGAGCTGACATCAGTCTTCTTCCTCTGACTATTAAGCCACAGGGATTGTCACAGAGAAATCAGAGTTAACTTACTCTCCAAAGCACCAGAGGGCAGGATAAGAAGTAAAGGGTGAAGATTGTTAAAGAGACGTCTAATTAGAAGGAGAAATTTTCTGATGATCAGAACAATTATTCAGTGGCATAGTTTGCCTCCCGGACTTGTGGTGCTCCATCACAGGAGGTTTTCAAAACTAGATTGGACAATTATTTGATTATTATAACATAAGGTCTCCTGCCTTGAGCAGAGGCTGGACTAGAAGACCTCCAAGGTTTCTTTCGGTCCCTTGATTCTATGTTCTAAGCTACTAGGAACTCTTCCTGATTGTTTCCTAAGTAGCATCTCTTCCCGTACTCTTCCTCAAGGTCATGCTCACATAATATTACATCTCCCTTCCAATCCTTGCAGAAGCCCATGATGATTTACAAGGGCTGGCAAAAACTTTGTGCAGCAAACTTGGGAGAGGTTTTTTGTATTCCCCAACAGGGAATAAAGAGATCAGTTTGTTACCCATCTCTACCACTTTTGCTCTGACCTTGCTGATTTATGGAGATTGTGCTTGCTATTGGTGACTTCCAAGAGCGTTATTAATAATACATGGTTCCATCTCTCATTTTCATGAGATCCAGGTAAGAGAATGGAAATGTTGAACCAGTGCCAGTCCTGCTAATGGTATGGATGAGGGCCAGAAAAACTGGAAAAGTTAAAATTGCTGATTATTTTGTCCAACTGTGACATTCAAATGGCTCTGGAAGGAATTATACTTCGCCTAAAAAGATCAATTTCATAGCTTGGTGGTATTACTAGATCTCTTTATCGGTTAGAGGTGTGTGTCTCTTCTAAGGCATTAAACACTTTTAGCAACTTAGACTAGTGCACCAGTGATGGTCCTAATTGCATAAAAACAGCTTTGTTGACGTTAATCCATGTTTGGTAACGTATCAGTTAGATGAATTAATGCATTAGGCACCGAGTTCCCTCAGAAGATAGTCTGGAAATATTAATTATTATTGCAAAATACTAGCACTGACTAAAACTAGCTTATAAACATATTGTGCTAATCTCATAACTACTACACAGGTTCTATCAGTTCATTTCTGGTCCCATTTCAAAATACTAGTATTAATTTATAAGACCTTTTATGGCTGGAGTTTACCCAAAGTTTCTTTTGGATATTTTTAGTGGAGATTAGAACCAGTTTAGCAGTGATACATAACTACTTAGGTGTCCCAGTGAGTTCAATGAGCCTTACATTTAGGAAAATATGCTAATGAGTAATGCATTAGAATATTAGGCTCAGTGGCTAGAACACTGAGCTTGTCGATCAGAAAGTCAGCAGTTCAGCGGTTCGAATCCCTAGTACTGCGTAATGGGGTGAGCTTCAGTTACTTGTCCCAGCTTCTACCAACCTAGCAGTTCGAAAGCACGTAAAAAATGCAAGTAGAAAAATAGGGATTATCTTTGGTGGGAAGGTAACTGTGTTCCGTGCTCCTTTGGCATTTAGTCATGCTGGCCTCCTGACCACAGGAGACGTCTTCGGACAGCCCTGGCTCTTTGACTTAGAAACAGATATGAGCACCGCCCCCTAGAGTCAGGAATGACTAGCACATATGTGCAAGGGGAACCTTTACCTCATTAATAAAATGATTTTTATCCAGTGCCGAAAAATACAAAGGCTGTTGCTAAGTTAGTCTTCTAACTTTTGTAAGTACAGACTAACTTTTATAAGTACAGGCTCAGAGAATGTCCTTGATATCCTTGCATTTATTTATAATAAATTACAGTGCAATTTATTGTAAATTTAATTTCATCTTAATTTCATAGATCTTCTATTTCTACCAGAATATGAAAGACTAAAGAGTTGTTTTCTATCAAATTGGAAGCTTTTGCATTTTTTTTTAATTATCTCAAGTCTTGGTTATCCTTTCCCCCCCCCCCTCCTCCTCCTCCTCCTCCTCCTCCTCCTCCTCTTCTTCTTCTTCTTCTTCTTCTTCTTCTTCTTCTTCTTCTTCTTCTTCTTCTTCTTCTTCTTCTTCTTCTTCTTCTTCTTCTTCTTTTAATAAATCTCTATCATTGTAGAGCATAAGGAATGGCCTTGAAGGATAGGACGAAGAGCTGCTACCATGGCAACAGTCAGCAAAGCAGGGCTTGAGACTGGACCAAGGAAAAAGCTTCAGAAAACATCTCAGGCAAGGCCATTCCTAATTCTCCTGGTAATAAAGAGGAGAAGGAAGAAGCTCATTCAGACTTGTAAGATTCTGTTACTACAGTGGTTCCACTAAAAGTAATCCTGACCTATGCAATTCACTTCAGCTCTGTTGCAAAACCATCCGCTGTACATAGAACCAAAGTACAAAATGTCAAGCTGCAGCTAATTGAAAAGTTGGGATAGAATTTGCTTCAACCCGGAGCAACACAGCAGCATGATAATGCAACTCATGGGAGCTTGCCAGTAAAATCTGAAGGAGACCACAACCAATTCCAGCATCTCCACATAAACTGCTTATGGTGGACGGATCAGTGGAATTTCCCACAGATTGCATCAAGGTGACTTCTGTAATAGGTTTACATTAAAAAGGAGAGGAACAGCATATTTGCAGTTCATTCCCTTGGCCCAGAGTCAGATTTCTCTTGGAATACAGAAGGGGGAACTGAGGCTGAGGGGAGGAGGTGATACAGAGGGCATATCGAATGGCCTTGAAGAACAGGAGGAAGAGCTGCTATTTGAGCCCAGACTCAGGAAGTAATTTGAGAAAATGTCTGAGACAAGATCCTCCCTCTAGTTCACTCTAATATAAAGCGAGGGAAGGAGAATGACATTCAGATTGCAAGATTCTGCTACTCTAGGTGTTACAATAAAAAATGACCTGTGTAGCATATACCGTATCTTTTGCACAACAGCTGACAATCATCAATTTTTCATATTTTCCTATCTGAATGGTGCTCACTCCCAACTTAGATTTCCTCCACAAAATTTACTTAGATCTTTCATCAAGTCTGAGAAGATTTAATACTTATGGAATATTAAACTCAGGATGCTTATTGTTTAGATTAACACCAATTACATCTTCATCTCTCTCTCTCTCTCTCTCTCTCTCTCTCTCTCTCTCTCTCTCTCTCTCTCTCTCTCTCTCTCTCTCTCTTCTGCAGAGTAGAGAGCCAAGTAACATCTACGTAACGGATGGCAAACAATAACATTCCCTTTTCTTTTCAGTATGCTAAATGTAACATGTAGTTTGGACTCCTGTTATGGTATTCAGGTTACAAGTTTGGAAGATTTTTTCTTTCTTTCTAAACACATAAATAAACCAATATCTAACACTCTGTCCTTTTCTACAAAATACCATACTTGTATGCACATAGAAACAGGCAGAAAGAAAAGTGCCTCTTATTTTCAATCTTAATTATATTTCCTCTGCTTTGTAAATGCTTGACCTCTCTTGTTATTTATATTGCAACCAAGGATTTACCACTACAAACCACTAAAGCGAGGCATAGATGACCTTGTTTTTAGAATGCAGAAATGTAACTATTGTAACTATAGAAACTAAGCCGTCAACCTTTCATCTATAATACATGCGAGTAATCTGAAGGCACAAGTATTAAGATATTGAAAATTAAACTATAGTCCTTCTCAAGCAAGCAATTCAAATGTTAATAGCTTGCCTCTGGTACCCTGAGATCCAATTCACCAATACTTAATTACAACTGAAAGTTATTGAAACACGTGTCAAAATTGACAAGAGTTTCAGCAAATCCAGAATTTGCAGCTTGACCTTATCAGAAACATACATGATCATATTGATTTCCATATTCTATGAAGGTCAGACACAAAATAAACTGAAAAATTAACAGTGAGACAGGGATAATAAATTATTTCTCCGATTTAGAGGAAGTGTACACCATTATTTTGATATGAGCATTGATAGAAACTAGAGATAGACTATTTCTAGTTTACGCCAGTATATGTTAATTCATAAATTCATTCTACCCTATTTTTGCTTTAAACTATGATTTTAAAAAAAGGGAGGGGGTGTACATACAACATCTGGATTCTAATGTTCTTATCAATTATAGGTAGTCCTCGGTTGAACACCATAATTGGGATCAGCAATTCATTCGCTAAGTGATACGGTTATAAACAAAAATATAAAGTATATCCTGACTTATTATAGCAGCTCCAGTTGTGGTTGTTAAGTGAATCAGGCATGTTAAGCATGATGTCATCTGATCACAACATACAACGTCTTACTGGTTTCCCCATTAACTTTATTTGTCGGAAGCTGGCCATGACAAATGCATGCCAATTGCCAAACATCCGAATCACAATCACATGACTACAACACCCTAGATTGGAGTGTCATACTCAAGGCCCATGAGCTGGATCCAGCCTAGAGAGTCACCCTGGAAATAGCTAACTAAGTTGGCTGAGAAATCCAAGGGGTAATTCTATTGATCAGGTTCTCTACCACATTCCCTTTCCAGGTAGGCTGGAAATATATAAACTGGGTATCATCAGGTTATTGATAATGCCTCATTCTAAAAAGGAGAAAGAGGACTGAAGATGGACCTTCAGGTTCAATTCATGTTTTCACCATTTTGACACTAGTGTGGTAGAAGCAGAGGCTAGAATATTGCTAATGGTTAAAGCCATCATATCCTCTAGTTCGGCTGTCTTCTTTAAACTTAGTTGTTAATTTTACTTGGTATCAAAGAATTCATTGTAATGAAAGTAGCATCTTTATGATCCTCTCCTTCTGGTCAAATTTGGGATATAAAAAGGCCTGCATGAAGTTGAAATAATAAATACTGGGTATACAGTGGCAAGGTGATATCAATAGGGTGCCAACTATTTTGTCTCCTGAGTGCATAATAGTACAAGCAACGTATCTCAAACAACTACTGTAGAACTTCCAAATACAGATGGGTGTTCACATTAATTCATTTTAATCATTTCCTCTCTATGTAGTATTGAGATATTGATATGAGAAATTCCCACGTATGGAATATTTATGTCCTTGTAGAGTAGGAAAGCTTTATCCTTTGCACATTCTCTCTTTCAATATTCATTAATTGAATATCCAAGTGTCAGGGATATTCTAAACAGCTACTGCTATTTTATTCCAAAGTATAGTATAGGTAAATTGTGAAATAATGCAATGTTATAAGATGTTATAAATAGATATTCAGTTACTGGTTTTATTATCTGAGGCATTTTTGGAAGGCAGTTCTACATGATGTATTAGGTGATTAGAATTATAATGTTGCATATGTTATAGGCATTAGCAATACTAACATTTAGTTTTTCCTGTACCTCATACCTCAGATTATTTTGATTTGCTGACTAGCTCTACTTCTTAAAGTTTTCATTTTTATTAACTCTTACATCACTGTATTTTATACTTTCCATTTTATTCTCCCAGATCATAGTTGTATAATATTAGTATTTGATATTTTATCATTCTTATATATAAAAAGATTTATACTTTTGTACTAATAATATGAACTCTTGCTAGTTCTTACATTTTGAAGTCTACACAGGTATATCAATAGGGCTGAACTGGGGGGTCCGTGGTGCTCTGTCAAACCCAGATGAGCAGAGATTAAAACCAAGATAATCATGAAGCAAATAATACCCCAATCAAGGGATTACAAACTCAGACAAACAAGCCAACAGTAAACAACAGGCTAATCAAGGAACTACCATGAACAACATTAGTGAAGATATTGAAATAGATGTGGCTTTTTTATCCTCTAACTTCCAAAAGCTGTATTACCTACTGTGGAAATTCAAGATACAGTGTTCAAACAGATAAGCAAAAGGTATCAAGCAGTTTGTATATTTGCTCTTATCTGCTCGGTTTTAAATATGCCCTTTTGATAAGTAAATTCAATAATATTTTTTGTGAGATTTTTTTTTTAGAAGAGCACACTTATTGACTTTAGATTATATTCCTTTTTGTCCTGAATCATATTATTATCACACTTCCAATTTTCCCTCTGATTAACTAGGAACTTTCTAAAATTTGTTCCAGAACTGAAGTGTGTAGCTTGACTTTAAGTTTTTAATTCACTTTCATTTTTTTCTTTCTCACTATTGCTGATAGACTGGGGAAAAAATTATCTACATGTGCGTTGGTATGCCTAGAAACTCTTTCTATCACATTCAAAAAATATTGCATATCTTTACAGATCTTGCTTTATTTAGCAGACAGAAAAACATTTAAAAAATTACTGAAAACTATATTTGCACATTGCTTTGTACACATTGCAATGTTTTTTTAAAAAGGATGGTTTTTCCACAGATACAATTCTTATTAAGAAACAAAACCAAGAAATTATTACCTTTAAATGAGACAAATTTTAGATGAGTTCAGCTTGAATTCTTTCTGGCGAAGTTCAGTTAATGAAGGTTTATTATTATTTTACCTGCCACGTATAGCATTTTAATCAAGCATCCTCTCTCTAAAGTTGGAAACTGGGATTTATAATCTATGATTATTTTTCCGGCAGATTGGACAGTTGTTCATAGGGTATTTCTTAGGTGTACATTACATTATATTATAATATATTGTGCATAATATATTATAGAAATTTCCTATCGTTTAGAAAGACCTGGGTTTTATTTTTGAAAAAACACCACCTGACAATAATTATAGCTTTTGTTTCTTTTTGCACCTAGTTTAGTTCAAAGGCTCTCACACAAGTTTGTTTCTCTGAACATCAAGGCAGAAGTGAAAACTTTTAATGTTTAACTCGTTTCTCATCTACTGATTTTTTTTTCCTCTTTCTGAGCAGATTTAACCCACAGTTAATAAACAGGTAATCTTTGACATGTGAGCACAATTAGGACAAGAATTTCCATTGCTAAACTAAGCAGTTCTTAAGCAACTTGTGCCTGATTTTAGGATCTATTTTGCCAATAGTTGTCAGGCAAACCATTGCAATTATTAAGTGAATCACATGGTTGTTAAGCAAATCCACCTTCCCCCATTTTACTTCTTGTCAGAAGCCAACTGGGAAGGTCACAAATGATGATCATATGAGCCCAGACACTGCAACTGTGGTGAATGTATGCCAGTTGCCAAGGGCTCAATTTTTGGTCATGAGACTATTGGGGATGCTGTAAGTCTTATAAGTACCAGGATCGGTTGTAAATCTTTTTTCAGTACTGTAGTAATTTTGAATGGTTGTAAGCTGAGTGCCACCTATATTATAGTCAAGAGGTTCATTCCACAAGGTCTCTATTATGTAGTCATAATTGCCTATCAAGCACTTTATAACTTAATGGTCTTCCTTATTTCTCACTGTGTGGTTTAATAGGCTCCAGTAGTGTTACACTCTAATATCTTCCTTCAGTAACCCATCAAAAGATACTACTTCTGAGTTGTCATCCCCGGTTCCTCATTATGTGATTTACATTCCTCTGAACAAACCAGAAGGCTTTAGACAACCTCATACCTAGTGGTGGGATTCAAGTAATTTAACAACCAGTTCTCTGCCCTAATGATTTCTTCCAACAACCGGTTTGCCAAACTGCTCAGAAAGTTAACAACCGGTTCTCCCGAAGCGGTGCGAACTGGCTGAATCCCACCACTGCTCATACCTCCCAATTCTAAAAAGTTTTTAAAAGGCTAAAAATCAGCCTAAGAAATTAGTTTGATACTTTCTAATTGACAATTGTACAGACTAATATAATTGCTTTCCTTTCTAGACTTGCCTATTAATAAAAAGCATATACAGGCATCCATCAGACAAACATCATTATGCTCTTAAATAGTCTACAGCACTTAATGAATCATAAGATCACTCTGCGTCCAAGAGAAAGGGAATTAAGCAGCCAAGCTCAGGATGACAACTGTTGTGTAATGTACAATATATTTGCCCCTTTGTTTGCATCACTTGGTGTTTTCCTTCATATACAAAATCAGACTTATTTCAAATACTCCAAGAAAGGAGAGTGGAGCTTCAGATTAAAACGGGAATAGAAGAAACTGAACAATTTTCTTTTTCTACAAGTAAAATATTGTGAATTCATATCCTTGTCTGAGGAAATTACAGTTCTTACAGGATGAGTGCTTTGGTTTAAGCATTAAATTAAATTACTCGGTTAGTCAGCCTAGAATATGTCAAGAGCATGGAAACCTAAGAGGTTGAAAGAAGCTCAAGGGATGGAATAACAAGTTTCAAACATGGACAACAGATAGAAACTTTAATGATTTCTTAGAATTATTCTTCTTCTCCAAGTGTCAAAATCGGGAAAATTATTATTCAGAAATAAATGTACTAGGCAGAAAGATAATTTTACTTAGAAGTAAAAATTGAAACAGAACTTGGATAGCATCTAGAAAGTGAAACACAAGAATATGTACCTAGAAACATGTCCTTTGAAATCCATCAGATTTTGAAGGCACAGGCAACCAGAACAGCACTGAGATTTAGGTTAGAGAGTTTTTTTATTCTTGATTCACTGGTTCACAAGAATCTCCCCAGAGATACCTTCCATTGGATACAGGGGTGGGTTCTACTTACCTTTACTACAAGTTCGCATCGTGCCCACACACGCTTTTGCGCATGCGCACATGGCCTATGATGATGTCCGGGTCAGTGGGCGGAGCCTCCCGCCAGTTTTACTACCAGTTTTTGTGAACCAGACCGAACCGCGGCAACTCATCACTGGCCTAATATAATTCCAAGTGTTTAATCTCGTGTACTTCTTCCCCCAATAGCATCTAAACTAGCATATCTCTTTAACTCCTCCTTCAGGGGCCTCCTTCCTTTCAGCGATTTAATTCCACCACAGGGTTCTTGCCATACCTTTTTTAAATAATAAAAATAAAATCCCCATAGCAGTCATTTATGTGAATGGATAACCTCTTTCCCTGTAACTACCATTAGTGGAAATGCCCTTCATGTTCATAGTCTAACTCTCTACTTGACACAAAAACTGTAGTATAGGCTGAAGGGGAAGCAAATACCAGTCTGAAAGCAATGTTCCCTTTTTCATCTAATGTATCGGCCAAAACATGATTTCCTTCAATTTCCTCTGGTTGGAGGAGGAGGAGGAGGAGGAAGAGGAAGAGGAAGAGGAAGAAGAGGAGAAGGAGGAAGAGGAGGAAGAAAAGGAGAAGGAGGAGGAGAAGAAGAAGAAGAGGAGGAGGAGGAAGAAAAGAAGGAGGAGGAGGAGGAGGAGGAGGAGGAGGAGGAGGAGGAGGAGGAGGAGGAGGAGGAGGAGGAGGAGGAAGAAGAAGAGGAGGAGGAGGAGGAAGATATTCTTTTGGAAGAAGAAGGTCAGTAACATCTTGACCAAGAATGCCCCTTTAAATATTTGAGTACTTCAAGATCTCTTCACCTTTTTATCAAAACAAACCTACTCAGGTTTACCTTTCAGGATATAGGTTCCAGCCTCCGTACCATTCTGGCTGCTAATTTCAAGTACAGATGTGGCTTTTATGGCACTATGTATCTGCCAACTTGATGGAATATGAACTACAACAGTTTATTCAGTTTAAAAGCAAATCCTTTATTTTTATGATTCCTTTAGTTGCTGGAGTCCAAAAGAAATAATTAGAGCTAAATAACTATTGGCCACCATGGAAATGATTTTACTCTACAGCTGAACTAAAACATACAATCACTTCATGAGTGAAGCAATCTGGAGAAAATCTATTCCTTTTTATTTCTGTTTGTTTGTTTCCTTGTTACAATCTTCTATGCTCTTTTCCCCCCAGCATATCTCCAAAATCCTACAGAGGTTGATGCAATAGTTAAAAATGTTGTTAACTGGAATTAAAGAGTGTTTTTCCACTGTGGGAATAGTCTTTCCTTAAACCAAAGCCAACATTACTGTGTGTTAACTATCACCATATCAGTTTACTAAGACTGCATTTCACTACAAATGGCAAATTTAAACTAAGAAAAAAGAATCAACATTCTGTGTTTACTGTTATTTGTCAGTAATTTAGATAAGAGTTAAGAAAGGCTCATAATTGTTTAGGATGACTTTAAACACTTCTGACTTTCTGCATTTGTCTTTTAAATAATAATAGTTATACATCTCTATATATGTCACGGGTGTCAAACTCGTGGTGTCATGTTGCCGTCATGTGACATTTTGCAACACTTTTCCTTTTGTGGAGCTGGGGTGGGCATGGCCTGTGCATGACATATTCAGCCTGTGGGCCGCCAGTTTTACACCCCTGCTATACATACTTAATTCAGCCCCAGAGTATTGAAAGTTACAAGCATATCTGTCACAAGGTAAATGCCAAGTTTCTTTTTTCCAAGTTAATCCACCATCCTCTATAGAATATGAGTAACTGAACATACTATAGTTTAATAATACTTTTGCTTGGATTCCTATTGGGCATGCTGGAACAATTAAGACTGCGGAAACATAGTATTATTTAGGATAAGAAAAGAGCTTGGGATCAGTCTGGAAGCAAGAATTTAAAATAAAATATTACTCTGGATAAACAAATTACTATTAATCTTCTCATCGTTCCTATCACCCATCTCCTCCCACTTATGACTGTATGACTGTAACCTTGTTGCTGGTACCCTTAAGATTTATATTGACTGCTTCCCTATGACGAGTGGTGGGATTCAGCCAATTCACATCTATTCGGGAGAACCGGTTGTTAACTTTCTAAACAGTTTGGAGAACCGATTGTTAGAAGAAATCTTATTTTGTTTTTTTCCACTTTACAGGGCTAATCCTGTAAGAAGGCAGGAAGGAAACCTTCTGGTGGTGTTTCTAGCCTAATCTTTATTGCCCTGCTTACAGAAACTCCCTCTCTGGTTTAACCCTTATTACATTGTACCAGCTAAGGCGAAGCGCACATTGACATGAGTGAGGTTGAGTTGGCCACGCCCACATGGTCACATGACAACTGAGCCACGCCTAACCAGCTGATCATTAGGGCAGAGAACCGGTTGTTAAATTATTTGAATCCCACCACTGCCTATGACTATCATTAAGTGTTGTAATTTATGATTCTTGACGAATGTATCTTTTCTTTTATGTACTCCAAGAGCGTATGCACTGAGACAAATTCCTTGTGTGCCCAATCACGCTTGGCCAATAAAGAATTCTATTCTATTCTATTCTACTTTATTATATTCTATTCTATTCTATTCAAAGCCCTGGACTTGAGTATTTATATTTTTTTTAAAAAAAGAATATTATCCTACATAAGGAAAAATAATAATAATTTCTGTTCTGAGGTAAGACTTGGAAATAAAATACTGTCTAGATAAGAAACACCCTTGTCTGGAGCACTTGAGCACTTTCTGAAAATAAAATGCTGGCCTGGATAAGAAATGTCCTTGAATGGAATACATAGCTTTGACAATAAAATACTATGGTATAGCTAAGGAGTTAAGTCTTCACTCCTCCACAGCCATCTACTCTAATGCTAGAAGATATTAAAATTTCTAATTATTCATCCTCAAAGGTTTCCCCTAATTATAATTATTTATCAAATTTATTGGCCACCCATCTTGCCACAGGGTAATTCTATGCGGCTTACAATATTAAAAAAATAAATAAAACTATGTAAGTAGAATGCTACAAAAATATAAAATACAAAATACTAATGACCACTTCCACACACCCGGTCTCCTCCAATCAGTCACGTGACAAGGCAGCTTTAGACATAACAGAGAGAAGAAGGTCCTCCTTGATGCGCACCTACTACAGGTAATCCTTGACTTACAACCATTCATTCAGTGATCATTCAAAGTTACGACACGGAAAAAATGACCATTTTTTACACTTACAACTATTGTAGCAGCATCCCCATTGTCATGTGATCAAAATTCGGGCAACTGGCATGAATTTATGAGAGTTGCAGTGTCCCGGGTCATGTGATTACTATTTTCAACTTTCTGACAAGGGGAAAGCCAGATTCACTTAACAACTGTGTTACTAACTTAACAACTGCAAAGTGATTCACTTAACACTCTGGCAAGAAAGGTGGCAAAGCTCACTTAACTGTCTTGTTTAGCATCAGAAATTTTGAGCTCAGTTGTGATCATAAGTCGAGGACTACCTGTAGCATTGTAACCAGAAACATGTGTCTGTCCTCAAATATCTCTCAGCTCTCCAGTTGGAGAACATTACAACAAAGAAGGTTGGATGGAAGAGATAAATGGCTAATTCCAGGATTTTAAAAAGAAAATCTACTTTGGTAAGTCTTGATGTCAACTGGACTTGGCAGAAGCCATTTTTCCCATTTGCCATTGCCACACACTGTGGGAAGGGGGAAGACAGAAGAAATGAGCTACTAAACACAACACAAGACTTTCCTGTGAAAACCAAGGTCAACTCCCAGGTGATAGAAGAAGAAGGAGAGGAGTGCCTGAGAGACCCGCCAACCAAGCTAATTGGTCAACATGACAAGTGACAATTGGAGGGAAAGAGTTGTTGCTGGTTTGAGCTATGCTGAAACCACGGGAAAGAGTCCGAGTTGGTTTTACACTAAATATGCCGATATGATATGCCCAATGAAGGAATTATTTGAAGAACACGCAAGCTTTGGAGTTCTAATTTGCTTGGGCTCATTAGTCGGAAATTTGACACTTGACCAGTGGTGGGTTGCTACCGTTCTCCCCGGCAATCACGTGCAAAGCGCGTGCGCTTTGGTAAACCAGTGGTAAAACTGATTAGAACCCACCACTGCACTTGACTCTTGAGGACTGTCTATTAGACCCTGAAGTTTTCTTGACAAGAGTTTTGGAGTTGTTTGCTGCTGCCTCCTCCTTTTTCAAGCTAAGTGTTGTGGCCCGCCAGCAGCCTGCACGGATCGTGGCTGATCCCGGCGACAAGGAGGCTGGTGTGGGGTCGCGCCAGCAACCTGCACAGCCAGCGCTCACATCGGACAGCGAGGAGACTGAAGAGGATGTGGTGTCAGAGGCAGAGACTCAGCCTGGGCCTTCAGAACCTCCAGAGGCTCCTTCAAGTGGAGAGAGCGAAGTGGAGGAGCCTCTCCTCAATGCTCGAGCACGAAGGGCTGCCAAAGGGCAGGAGTGGCTACTCAGGAGGAGGAGGTCTCCTCGAGAGTAAGGTTTGAGGATAATTGGCCACTCCCTTAGCCTATTTAAGTCGCACGCAGTTAGTAATTTCTTGCTGGAAACAACATGTAATTATTACAGAGCATTTTGGAGAGTGAATGTCTTATCGTATCTTGTTTTCTGGGCTGGTTGCCAACCTTTGCTGGACTTTGTTTACTCTTGGTATGTTTTATAACTTTGATAAGGACCGTTGGTGTGTGTCACAATCCTTGGGAATCCGGAGCTGGGGCAGAACACTAAGAGGGAAGGATTGGCCCAAGATCATCTAGTTGGCTTTATGCCTAAAGTGAAACTAGAAATAATCATCTACCAATTTCCAGCCCGGTGCCTTAACCACTACATCAGGGTGGCTCTCAGTTGGATTAGCAGAACCTAATTTTATAGCAAGAATTACACCTTGAAAAATAGGACAAATCCAGACTAAATTAAAACTCTTGGCAGATATATAACTAAAGCTTTTCAGGCCAGCTGTCAGACCTGTCATCTCACTTATTACTCCTGCATATTTTATGTCAGTTAAAGCAGGGTAAAAATTGCATCCACTTATTTACCATCATGTGGTGAGTTATCTGCTATAAAAAGACCTATACCCTTTTAACATCTACCTCTCAAACATGTTTCTTCTTCTCTTATCTCTCCTAAACCCAGGACTTTACATCCCTATGGAACAAGTGAATATTTCTGGTCTAGTTAAAGGAAAAAGATGGACTTTGTGTTAAATTTCATAATAGCATCAAATCATATTCCCTTGCCAATCTTACGGCTACTGCCTGCTTTGTACTCAGAAGAATAGAAGCAATGAAACTGCTTACTATGTATAACCTTATTAATCTCCTTATAAACAGCTTGATGCAACGATCAGGTTGATATTATGCAGTTTGATCACTGCATAATGCCACAGTTTTCCTGTTTATGTACCTGGAAGATTTGAGAGAAGGGCTACAGTGAAACTGGCCAGTCTTGATGGATTTACCAAATCCATTACCAAAACTTACAAATGTGTAAGGGAACTACAGTTCTTTTGAGTTATGATACAAAATAAGGTGACAATTGTACCAGGATTCTTCTGGAAATCAAACCTTCCCTTCCCAGGTAGATTTTAAGTTGTGGAGGATATAAATGGTGAAAGTCAGTTTGGTATAATGATTAAGGCATCAAAGTGGAAACTAGGAGACAATTAGTTCTAGTCCTACCTGGAACATACCTGCAGGGTGACTTTAGGCCAGCCACTTCCCATAGCCCAGGGAAGGAGGCAAGGGGAAATCACTTCTGAAAATCTACCCAACTAAACTGCAGGGATTAGTTCAGGCAATCACCAGAAATCAACACTGACTTGAAGATGATATAGGTAGACAGACAGACAGACAGAAAACGTGTGAATATGTGACTGAATGCAGCATTTAGTTCAGAAAGTAAATAATGCAAATTGGAAACATGCATCACATTTCAGACATCACAAGGACGCTTGTGTTATTGTACCACACAAGTTCAAAAGAACATTAGCTCTGTTATAATTATGATGATAGTTATAGTAATGATACGCTATTCTGAATTTTCATCTGGATTTGTAGTAGAAAAAAAATTACCACAAATTTCTAATCTCCGACTTCTTATAATAGCAATAGCAATAGCACTTAGACTTACAGTATATATCGCTTCATATTGCTTTTACAGCCCTCTTAAGCAGTTTACAATCTGGGTCATCATTTTACCCACCTCGGAAGGATGGAAGGCTGAGTCAACCTTGAGCCAGTGAGATTTGAACTGCTGAACTGCAGCTAGCAGTCAGCTGAAGTAGCCTGCAGTACTGCACTCTAACCACTGTGCCACCTCAGCTCTTTAAACTAATTCAGTCATTTTAAAAAATCAAGATAAAGACTTACTACTGTGTTTTCCTGAAAATAAGACCTCCCCGGATAATAAGTCCTCCCCTGAAAATAAGCCCTCCCACAAAAATAAGCCCTCCCCAAAAATATTTAAACGCATGCGCAGCCAGTCCCCGCCATTTCCTCTGATTAGGGTTAGGGAGAAAGAGCTGGAAATCAGGTCAGACAACAAAAGGATCCGAGTCTTGCTCCACACGCCCCAAAATAATAAGTCCTCCCCCAAAATAAGGCCAAGTGCTTATATCAGGGTTCAAAAAAAATATAAGACAGGGTCTTATTTTCGGGGAAACATGGTATAGGTTCTTTGGCAATTCTGTAATTAGCTTGATCTGGCTTGTATTCCTACTTAGGTAGGTACAGACATTAATTAACCCATCTCAAAGTCAGTGGTCAATCACTATGAACTCTGTTTTTCTGACTAAGCTCTTTGCCTCATTAAATCTTTATCCTTTCTTAATTACTGAAACACTTCACATAAATAATATCTATGTTTTACAAGCATGGCCAACATTATCAGCCTAAAAAATAATGAGGTTGTCAAAATTAATACAGTAACTACTTTCTTCAGAATATAGATTTGTCTAACTCACAGAGTTTAGACATGCAGATGAAAAGTTATATTCCGATTTGGGATATAAAATAAGATTTCAAACAAGACTTATTACAATTCAGCCGAATAAATTCTTTATTTGTGGAGACCTGGATGCAGGTGTTTTGATACGAAACCGTTCAATCTCACTCAAAGTAATTGAACTTGTAAAACTAGAGAAAAAGGAAAACCAACTTTTTCTTTGGTTAGGATTTTTTCTGCTGGGGTCAGTCTTATTAACTGTTTCTTCTGGCATTTCTTATTTGGTAGTGGTTTTCCATCTCATGTGTCTCTAAATATATCTGGCTTTTTAGAATATAGTTAGTAATTGAATTTTCAAGTGGCTTTTGGGATAAGGCCTCATACTAAGATCTGCATTTCCCAGATACACATTTGACAAATAAAACACTAAGCAAACCATCATTGTCCATCATTGTTTTAAAAAATGTATACATTTATCTATGTGTGTAAAATCAACAGAATATAACACTCATCTAGCATCCTAGCAATTCTGACCATTTTGGTTATATATTTCTTGCCAACCCCCAAAGTATCCCAACCTTATTTTTTTCTTAAACTAATCAAATTTTCCTCCTTACGTCAATTAGGGTAGTCTTCCATACTATTATTTCTATTTTGAAAAATTAGCATTACTAAAAGCTCGGTAAGAGATAATATTGACTTGCTATGTAGAAGACATTATTAGCTTTCTTCAGAAAATAGCACCAAAATATAATTAAATGATATTTGTCCAATTGTCTGACTATAATACATGTTCCATATACAGTAAATGCACTCAGTACTGTATTCTGCAAAATGCAAACAGAACTAATGAAAGATATCTTCACCACTATTTTTATAGAGACAGGTTTGATATTTTATTAAACATATTAGCAACAAACTAAATCAATGACTTTTGAATTATGCATTGGTATGTCTCAAAACCCAGTTATGCAATGATTTGCTAGCAATATTAAAATATATGTTCTATGCTATAATTGCTAATGCAAATGTTATACAAGCTATTTTACCTATGTGTAGAATATATGAATAACAGAATTGGAAGGGACTTTGGAGGTCCTAATCCAATCCTCTGCTCAAGCAGGAGATCCTATACCATTTCAGACAAGCGCGGCCCTGTTGCGAACCAGTAGTAAAGGTAAGTAGAACCCACTCCTTCTGTGAACAGTGTGCCATCATACATTTTAGTACAAATAAAAATGGTGCTATTAATCATATTTGTTACATTTCTCAAGCTTATGTAATTCTAGTATTTGTACACATATTTGTATTAAATTATAGACTTTCATTATTTAATTTTTCAATGTTTCAATACGTTTCAATACGTTATTCCAATGCCAATCACAATATTGTTTAAACATACATAATAATACCATCATTCAATTTCTAATCTTCCCCCTTATTATTAGTTTTGCCTTGTTGTATAAAAATGTGTATACTAATATTCCCCCTCTTTCTTATTTCTGTGCTTATTCTAACTTTTAATTATGCCACCTTTATATTTAAAAATAAATCCATCATCTCTTGCCCGTTTTAAAGTTTTAATTGTTCATTTTTTAACTTGCCTCCCATGTTCCTCTCTTGGATCTTTATCCCTATCTGCATCTAAGTCCTGGCTTTTTATTTTAAACATTTCTGCCATCTCTGCCCTTTTCCATTGTCTAGCTTCCAAAATATCTACCCCTGCCCCTGTCTCCCTTTCAAAAATGTCTTCCTTTATCTCCAGTTGCCTTTTTAAATCTCTTAAAATGTTTTCCCCTTGGTTTATTCATTCCTTAGTCATTGTTGTTTTTGTTATTGTCTCCTTTTTGTCGTCTTGTTTTGTTTGCTGGTTAATCTGTTCTGCTTTTTCATCTGCTCTTTCAATTGGCTCCTCCTTTTCCTGAGCATCTTGATCACTCATTGTCCTCTGTATAATATTATCCAGTTTTTCATCCATGCCATGTATTAAGTTCTAAATCTCCTTGTGGTTTCTTATCAGAACATCCTTGATGCTTTGGAACATTGACGCCATTTCTTCCCAAATTCCACTCATTTCGTCCTGATGTAACATCTCATACAGTCTCTTCTCAAAAGCCTTCAATGATGGAGCATCCACAACTTCTGAAGGCAAGCCATTCCACTGGTTAATGGTTCTCACTGTTAGAAAATGTCTCCTTAGTTCTAAGTTGCTTCTCTCCTTGATTAGTTTCCATCCATTGTTTCTTGTCTTGCCTTCTGGAAGTAAGTATGAGTGGAAGTAAGAATATTTGAAGAGTACCTTGATAGTTAGAAAAACTTCTCAGAAAAATAATTGTTGTCCATGATGGAGAAAGAAGGCTAGAAAGAAGACTTGTTACATTTAATTATTAGAGAGGCTAATGTGCTCTTTAGTTTAACTGTTCTCTACCAGATCTTGTTAATTCTGTTGTTGACTCTTGAAAAGTAACTTCATATAATTTTTGTACTGCTAGAAGTAACTATCAGTGAACATGTCTTTGACTTTTATCTCTAGCTTAGCTAACACTATCAAATCAAATGCCAACTCAGAATTACATTATAGTTTTGTGGATCTGTCTCTGTATTTCCAAATAAAGTGGATTAATGTCAGGTACCTATTTTCTTTTTTTTTAGTTAAACCAACATTAAGCCAAATGACAGAGCTCAGTGGGCACCAAAACTCCTATGGATGAAAACCCTTATCGCCTACCCAAATTCTCCTATTCAGATGTTCTCTTTGCCCATTTATTTCCAAAGTCTGAAAAGAATCCCATTAGCATACTATTTGATAATGGAACGAATTCTATCAGCAAAGTACTTGAACTTAATAGAAAAGAAGGAATGAATGGGCTTAATTATTTACAGTAGTGGTTCATTTACACCTAGGAAGGAGTTTAGTCTCTTATAACAGTATTAGAAGATTTGTTAAAGAATGTTTCTTAAATAGAGCTGAACAAAAGTTCTGTTCAGTGACAAAACACGAGTGTGAGGTTTAATTCTGTTTGACGTTGTGACACTTCAGACCCATAACACCACTAGGCAAAAAAGTTAATTTTCAGATCCATTCATGCCCAGATATATAACAAAAGACCTTTATAGTATGACAAACTGCAGATATTGGCAAGTGTATATTAAGTGTTTAGCAATCATCTATTTCTGCAGCAGCTAATTTTCTCTTCATACAGCCTTTGAGCTCAGATGCAGGGCTTTGACTGCTTGATCTGCATATCTATTATGGTTAACCATATGTGGCCTGCAGTTCTGTTAAAGGCAAAACAATCATAAGGTAGTGGTTTCTTTTAAATCCAACATTAGTGGGTGAATATTCATGCTTCTTGGTAGAGAAAAATACAGCTGCTACATTTTAATAAGTTTTACTTATTTATGATGTCCCTTTATTTTTTCCAAAGAAATGGGATCATATCTCTGATTCGCACACCCACAAACACACAAACAGAGAAAGGAAAATCAGTGGCAGTGTCAAAATGTGACTGTAAACTGCACTGCAAAGGAGCAGATAATTAGTACATAATATTTATACGCAGTTCTAAAACACAACAGACTAGTATTAACTCCATGCACATAGCGATTTAAACAAAGTAGATGAAGGAGCACCATGTATTGGATAACACCGACATTTTAAAAAGACATTTTTAAAATGAAGAATTTGGCCATTCTTCCCATATAGTAGGCAAGACCCAGGCTGTCAACGGCAGTATCACAAATCACGCATGCAGGAAGAAGGGAAATCAGAGTAAAAGCCAGCTTCGTACCAATCAATTCTCAGCAATTATGCAATAATCCAATGGGCTAAGCAATATGCAGTAAAATGTGGAAAGCGTGCCAGCCATCAGACCCTGCTTTCACGTACAATTGGGAATTGAAAAAGAGAAAGGAGCTGTTGTGCACCCAAATTGGAAGAAAACAAAACACACTGTGCTGTGACTGTTAAATCTTCAGTTCTAACATGTCTCATCCCCAAGGAGTAGCACAAGGTAAGAAATCCCTCTTTCTGAGGAAAACAGACATTAAATGAAGAAGGAACACATTTTTATGACACTTGTCTGATGAGCTAGAATCCATTCTTTCCTGATTCTCTCCCGTCCATCCTTTCATTCACATAAACACTCTCTCTCCCTGTCTCCCTCCCTCCCCCTCCCACCCTCCCTCCCTCCTTCCTTCCTTCTCTCTTTTCTCCCTTCTTATGCTCCCTCCCTCCCTCTTCCCCCCACTCTCTCTCTCTCACACACAGAGATGACATTGTGAGGAAGAATAAAAGAAATAAGGGAGTTAAACTGCCTGTCTTCTAAATATGTCCAGACAATACAAATCCAAGGAATCAAAAATACATCAGGCTGAGTGATATTTGAAAGGCTCCAAGTTTCAGAAAGACTGGGGCAGAGGGAAACGAATTACGGAACAAGGAAGGCAGTTAATTTTTTTAAAAAAAACCAACCCTCAATTGCCATACACTATCAAGAATGAATGGCACTGACTTTTCTACTTACAATGATTCTGAACTGATAACTCCTAGCACCACCAATCAAAAGATATCATAGGGCTATTCTACCTTTTGCTCAAAGTGGTAGGGGAAAACACATAGAGCGTAGTTTTTGCAGTTTTTCCTATCACTTTCTTTCAAAACCTCTTTGTTAAAAGGGTTGTATTGTCTTGGGTGAAATAAAACAATCTATCTATCTATCTATCATCTATCTATCTATCTATCTATCTATCCACCTACCTATCTACCTACCTACCTACTTATCATAATTATGCCACCCACCTCACAGAAACATGACTCTCAGTGACGTATATAAAATATAAATATCATTATATTTTACAAAACTAAAAAGTGTAGGGAAAGCATAGACATTACCCACAATGTAACAGTCAATAAGCTGTGTTTGAATTAGGAACACAATAGGGGCCAAAAAATTTGTTGTTAAGATGCAGTTGTTAAGAGAAGCATCACATGATCGTACTTTGCCACATGCTAAATAAATCAAACAACATGATTGCACCTGATTTTATGACTGTTTTTGTGGTCACTAAGTGAGACATCATGTGACCATGATTTGCATTCCTCCCTGGTAGCTTCTTCATTGAAGTGGGATTCACTTACCTTCCCTACCGGTTCGGAAACGTGAGAGCGCATGTGCACGCTTGCTTCGCTCACACGTGCCTCATCTGTGCATGTGCACGGCCTTCTGTGCATGTGCAGTGCTCGCGCATTACATCCGGGCGGGTGGATGGAGCCTCTCGCAGTCACTGCTACCGGTTCGCCCAATCCAGAGAGAATCTTCTGAATCCCACCACTGCCTATATATCTCAAACCCCTGATCGAGATGCAAAGTTCTAGGGATAAAAACAGTGCTTCCATTTGAATGAACTTCTTTTTCCCCTTAGCTTTTCATGGAACCCGATCAACTGTTCACAGAATGCTAGGATCTCATGGAACACAGGCCAAAAATCCCTCCTCTACAGATTATTCTGAAGATGCCTGGAAGAGCTGACACTCTCCCTGCTCTGGTAACAAAAGCCATTTCATGGCAGAAGGGTTTCATGTGCGGCTACCCACCAACTCTGAACACGAGCTGCAAAAATTGCCTAGGTGGGGTTCCCAGATTTGTGGTCCCCTGGTGAATTTCTTCTAGCAGCTTCATTACCAGCAGAAAATTAACAGCTGAAGTTTTCCCTACCATGTAACCATCTTGAGCTGCTAAATTGGATCTCCTTGCATAACCCTGTAAAAAGATGCCTGCTAGATCCTCTACTGATTTAGAAATAGTACAGAAATTAAGAAGAAGAAAAAAAAAACAACCCATGAGCTTGAAGCAGTTGCAACCGATCAGTACGGAAACTCCTTAAGTGATTTTTACATTACTTTGCTGTGCGTACACCCTGCAGCGATCCCATCAAAAAGATCTTTACTTTCCACTTGAACGGCTGGGATGGCTGGTTTTCTATTGACCCTCTGTTTTAGCTTCTAGCAGCAGTATAGGCAGTCCTCGACTTACGACCACAATTGAGCCACGAAATTTATGTTGCTAAGTGAGGCATTTGTTAACTGACTTTTGCCCCATTTCACCACTTTTCTTGACACAGTTGTCAAATGAATCACTTCCGTTGTTAAGTTAGTCACACGGTTGTTAAGTGAATCTGGCTTGCCTAGTGTCTTTGCTTTGTCAGGAAAGTCACAAAAAGTGTTCGCATGATCCCAGGACACTGCAATCGTCATAAATGCGAGCCCGTTGCCAATTGTCTGAATTTTGATCACGGGACGATGGGGATGCTGCAATGGTCGTAAGTGTGAAAAATGGCCTTTTTTCAGTGATGTTGTAACTTTGAACGGTCACTGACTGAACTGTTGTATGTCGAGGACTATCTGTGCAATGTAGAGAAATTAGAGAGGCAAAGCATTTAATGACACAGAGAACCAAGGTGGGAAAATGCTGAATGTCTCTGTGCCAGCCTTCTGGTACAGCATTCCACCAAGGGTGGGTTCTAACTGGCTTTACTACCGGTTCTCTTTGTGGGCACGCTTTGTGCGCGATCGCCTCTTCGGTCACGCACTTTGTGCGCAATCGCCGCACGCATGCTCACTTAGCTCACATGCGCACCAAACTTGCGCTTTGCACAAGCGCATTGCGAATCTGCCCAGCTGAGGTGCGGCAATCCGCTCAGCTGGGCGAAAAAAGAAGAAATATAAGGTCGGAATAATGCGGGGGTGGGTGGGAGGGCCCAGCTCCCGAAGAAAGAGAACCGGTTCGGTGATGTAATAGCGTCACCACTACCGGCTCGGCCGAACCGGGCCGAACTGGGAGCAACCCACCACTGCATTCCACTGGGGAGCAAAAACATCGTTTCCATAACAAGATTATAAAACACACACACATACACACACCTCTGAACTAATCCCCAACATGAAAAACCTGAGAGCATAATGCAATATGAGCATACCATGTTGATTGCCTCATAAATACCCTCTCTGCTTTTTCTGCAGTATTTCTTTATTTTCTATTAATAGCTGTATGCTAGCTAAAGAGCTCAAGAAAAGTAAGAGTCGCCCATTTGAATCTTCAATCGAAAGCAGAGCCCTGGGGAATCAGGCCCTGTTATTGTCAAGCAAGGGATATTTACATATACCGTCTGTGATTCTGACATCAAGTAGCATCCATCAAGACTATGTAGTAGCCACCAACGGCCTTATAATCCATGAGTTTGCATAGTCCCTTTAGGAAATTGTCTTACTTGATGGGCATCACGATCTGTTTGCGTGTTGTCATAAGAAAAGTCTGAACTTTTATCTGTCCCGACTCTCTGCACTTAAGTCTCAGTGGATGAACTGAGTTCTAATATTCACTCACTCATTTATTTATGAGATTTAGAGGCCTTCTGACTGCAAAATGACTTTGGGAAGCTTGCATCAAGAATAATAA
This sequence comes from Pantherophis guttatus, assembly GCF_059756535.1. NCBI lineage: Eukaryota > Metazoa > Chordata > Lepidosauria > Squamata > Colubridae > Pantherophis > Pantherophis guttatus. The sequence goes on along the minus strand of NC_142068.1, from coordinate 72,616,799 downwards.
AGAAAACAGGAAGAGAACAGCAAGAAAATCCTGCTCCCTCTATCAAAAATATTACCTGCGAGGCTCCTAAAACTATCCATCCCAAGGCCTAGGATAGTCCTGTCAAACTGGCGGCCAGATTCATCATGCCACGCCCACATCAGCTCCGCGTAAACCAAAAATGTGGTGATATGTCACAATACATCACGTGACATGATAGAGTTCGACATCCGTGGCCTGGGACAATAATCAGATTTTGAAGGCCTTCTAGAATATCATCAGGGATTGACAACATGGATACCTGGGAGGGCAGCTAACATAACTTTTGAGGAGAAAAATATTACTGGCTATCCACATTTTCCATACTATGCCTAGTTTTGTAGCCTTCTGTTCGGGCTCCTTTTGTTTGTCTCTAATCAAAGTTGAAGAGCTTTAGATGCTGTAGTCTTTCTGGAGAGGAGATCTGCTCCAGTCCCCAATAATGTTTGGTTGTCCCTTCTTTCACCTGCTCTGTTCCAGCTCCACTTTTAGTGAAGTAATCAGAGCCACCCATACAAATATTAAAGAAATACATTAAAGCCCAGGTGTCAAACTCAATCGTGTCATATGACATCACATGATATATCATGACTTTTTTACAGGGGTGCTATTCAGCAGGTTCTGACAGGTTCTGGAGAACCGATAGCGGAAATTTTGAGTAGTTCGGAGAAATGGCAAATACCACCTCTGGTTGGCCCCAGAGTGGGGTGGGAATGGGGATTTTGCAGTATCCTTTCCCTGGAGTGAGGTGAAAATGGAGATTTTGAAGTATCCTTCCCCTGGAGTGGGGTGGGAATGGAGATTTTGCAGTATCTTTCCCCTACCACGCCCACCAAGCCATGCTCACCAACTCGCACCACACCCACCAAACCACACCCACAGAACCAGTAGTAAAAAAATTTGAATTCCACCACTGGTTTTTTGCCTTTGGGGAGCTGGGGTGGGCATAGCCTGCACATTATGCATTCGGCCCACAGGCTGCACGTTTGACACCCCTGCATTAAAGCCTCTTATTATCAAACTTAGGCAGAAGATTCAGAAAGTTGGGTTCCTTTAATGAACAGCAGAGTGATGCTGTACTTGCATGAGGCCTGAAGCCCTTCTTCCCTTCATTTTCAAGGCATCTCAGCCCTCCTGCTCTGTCTTCTGCTCAGAAAGTAGTCATTCCTGCACGTAGATCTTAATACAATACTAGTTTAATACAATGCCTTTTTATGATGTTTATTTGTCTCCCTAACTGTAACAATTCAATTGAAGTTTATTTAGCCTGTCCAACTTCGTCGCTTTCCGTTATCAGGTCATAGTCACTATCCTGGTTGGCTTTCCAAATATACACAGTTGTCTAACTTATAAATTGCTTTTACTCCTTTCTATCTTATTGCAGAGCCTCTGTGGCTGCCTCTTTTCATCTGCTGGAAATCTTTCATGCAACAGCAATTCAGGCAGTGATTTTTGTTTTTAATGAAGGCTGTTTTAAAAAGGTTACTTCTTCCTTTCTTTTCTTTTGTCTGCAATAACTGCGAAAGGAAGTAAAGAATTGCAGCTTATTTTCTGTGTTCACTGGCAACAGGCTTTTTCTTCACATAAGGGTAATGGAAAAAGCTCTGGGGGATGCAGACACAGGTAATCTTCAATTTATGACCACAATTGAGCCCAAAATTTCTGTTGCTAAGGGAGACATTTGTTAAGCGAGTTTCGCCTCATTTTATGATCTTTCTTGCCACAGTTGTTGTTGTTTTTTTTTTAATTTGATTTATATGCCGCCCTTCTCCGGAGACTCAGGGCGGCTTACAGTGCGCTAAGCAATAGCCTTCATCCTTTTTGTATATTTATACAAAGTCAGCTTATTGCCCCCACAAACTGGGTCCTCAATTTACCTACCTTAGAAAGGATGGAAGGCTGAGTCAACCTTGAGCCTTGGCGAGATTCGAACCTACAGTAATTGCAGGCAGCTGGTCTTAATAACAGGGTGCTTTAGACCACTGTACTACTGTTGAGTGAATCACTACCGTTGTTAAGTTAGTAACATGGCTGTTAAGTAAATCTGGCTTCCACTTTGACTTTGCTTGTCAGAGGGTTACAAAAAATGATCACATGACCCCGGGACACTGCAACCGTCATAAATATGAGTCAGTTGCCGATCGTCTGAATTTTGATCACATGACCGTGGGGCTGTTGCAACGGTTGTAAGCATGAAAAACAGTCTTAAGACACTTTTTTCAGTGCTGTTGTAACTTTGGTCACTAATTGAACAGTTGTATTACCTGTAGTCTAGCATTAAAGCCAAGAGCCCCTTCATCTGAAAAGTGAAATCCCCAGTGCATTTATTCTGCACCCAAGTGGTAAGCATAAAAGGATGGATACATTTCAGGGAATTAATCTCAAAATCAGTGATATATACAAAGTAAATACTGTATATACCTCAACCAATACAAAAGTCATATTTAAAAGTGTCTCTTTAAGCACAAATCTTAATGAAGATGAATTAATTAGATTAAAAGAGCCAAGTTGGGGAAGTGGTTTAAGACACCCTGCTGGAAAAAAGACGACCATAAGGTCTAGTCCCACCTGAGGCACAGAGCCAACTGAGGGACTTTGGGTCAGTCACTCTTAGTCCAGGGAAGAAGGAGACAATGGCAAATCACACAGACAAACACACACAGGCACAAAAAATGATTAAGTAGATTAGTGGCAGGAACTTGTAGTCAATTCCTCCTCATCCCTGGCTTCATATTTGCAACGAGCAAGTAAACAAACCAAGCCATAGCTGAATCACCATTCCAAATGTTTGGAAATGGGGAGAAACGGGAAAAGTTGGGAAATGCTTTTCTGGTCTTTAACATGTGGTGGTGATGGGGAGGCAAGTCACCCTTGCAACTTCCAGAATATTCCTTGGTAGAGATGTATGAATCCATAATAGAGGATTCGTAAAAGATAATCCAACAATCCAGACAGCAACCAAATCCCTGGTCTTCACTCAGTTACATCTGGGGGAAAAAATAATGTTCTGGAATACTTTGTTTATGGAATATTGTATGACGTTTTGCATAACCTAGGGTAAAATATATTTAAATAAAATGCGAATTGTATGTTATTATCATTTATTTAATATATATTATGACTTTATCAATTGGTAATAAGCCTTTAATTTATAGTTTGGCTATAGTATTATAATAGCAGTTTAGTTCTCAAGGTTTTTTTTTTTCATATTTGTTATCTTTTCTGTTTAACATTTTTTTAATGTGTGAATCTGTATCCTCCCTCCCCCCCTCCCCCTGTGTGTGTGTTGTTATCCATATTGGAACGTGCGTAGAACACAGTTTATGACAATATGATCAGAGAAGTGATATTTTAGATTCCAACTAAGCTGATTTTCTTCAACACTAATTTAGCAGAAGTGCAAGTGGGAGGAGGAGAGAACAGAATAAGAGCCCATATTTAGAAAAATAAGGAACCCTTCTTATAGCCAGTCAAACCTGACCTAGAATTGCTTATTATTCACAAGCAGTTAGGTTTTTTGAAGCCACATTTGAAAATTCCAGTGATTGTATCTGGGATTTTGAATGCAAATGACATAAACTCTAGTTTAGCATTATGTATGTAACTAGCATTATGTAACTAGCTATGACCCAGCTTAAAAAGAAGTGGGTTGAGGTGACGGGACATGCATGACTAAATTACCATCCATGTATATAGGGGGAATGTGGTGGCTCAGTGGCTAAGACACTGAGATTGTCAATCGAAAGGTTGGCAGTTCAGCGGTTCAAATCCCTAGTGCTGCATAACGGAGTGAGCTCCCGTTACTTGTCCCAGCTTCTGCCAACCTAGCAGTTCAAAAGCACATAAAAAAATGCAAGTAGAAAAATAGGGACCACCTTTGGTGGGAAGGTAACAACGTTCGGTGTGCCTTCGGCATTTAGTCATGCTGGCCACATGACCAACGAGACATCTTCGGACGTCGCTGGCTCTTCGGCTTTGAAACAGAGATGAGCACCACCCCCTAGAGTCGTGAACAACTAGCACATATGTGCGAAGGGAACCTTTACCTTTACCTATCCATGTATATACTCTTTGTCCATGTTTCTCAAGCTTCTAGATTTCAACCATGTAGACTTCAACTCTCGAAATTCATCAGCCAGCACACAGGCTGGGGAATTCTGGGAGTTGAAGTCCAGATGTCTTAACATTGCCAAGATTGAGAAACACTGCTCTATGCACATTCATGTGCATAAGAATTCCATATATTGTCTCTATGGCCCTCCAGATAGCTCCCAGCCTCTCTTTCTATTAGCTAAATTAGCCAAGGCTCCTGCATGTACACTGACAGTGTTTCAAGGACCACAATTTCTCCCCTCCAGCTTCAACACATATCCCTTTAGACAGGGGTGTCAAACTCGCGGTCCTTGGGCCAGATGTATCACGCACTGGCCACACCCACGCCCAGTTTAGCGAAGGGGGAAAAAGTTGCAATATATCATGTGATGCTGTGGTGACAACGCAAATTTGACACCCCTGCTTTAGAAAATAGTGTTCTATTCAGAGCACTTTCTGCCAATCACACTAACAAAGAACATAAGTCTCAACAGGATAGAAACTACAAGCTTGCTTTCATATAATTTACAGGTATTTTGTTGTCATATTTATTATTTACAGTAAAGTCTGAAGTCTTAATTAAAGTTTCAGTGAATTACCTTGTGTCCCATTTAAATCCCATCTGTGTAACAACTGTTGAGAATGGTTGTCACAGATGAAATTATGTTAAAACACTTGCATGAGTGACCACATCATCATTCAAACAAAATGATTTCAATTTCCTTAACAATGTTTAATATGGCACTATCTAAATAAAACCTAAGGATATATTAGCATCAGAATAACAAAATGCTTAGTATGAGTAACAGGAGTCTTTTGACTGAATAATACTACACATTGAATATATGCTCTAATTTTATATTATACTGCAACATGCCATTATTGCAAACTTATAATCAAAAGCAAGGTAAGCACATTTAAAGCAGTATTATATCACTTTCATAAATCACTCCCTAGGAATACAATATACCGATTCTAATATCTGCCTTCTGTCAACTACAATATGCAGCCAAAGTTAATGATATATTTTTAAAAGGATGTATATACACAAACTGATTATAGTCTTTATACCATCTTCTAACTATTGAACTCAAAGGTCTTAGCATATAAGGTAGTATATATTGTACAACAGAGTGTATGTTGAAAGTTACACTATCAAGATCCAAATTGTGCGGAAAATATTTGGGGATTAGTTTCCCTGCATAATGTATTATGCAGAAGAAAGAGGATACTAAGAGGAAGATGAAAATTTCTTTATATTGAGAACTCTATTGATTTTGGCTATCATAACAGAATCTTGAAAGCTTGATAGCATTTCTCTTTTCTTTTCTCTTACATTAAAAAAAAAAACCCAAGGCAATGGCAATCTTGAATTTCTTCTTCAGCCTTCTGTATTTTTTCAAACTAACTTCAGGTTTTTCTAACTGTTGTGTATATCATCTTCAAGGTTATCTCCATATTCTTCTAAACCCTCCCAAATCAGACTTGTCCCCTTCCCAGTTGTCAGATAATGATTGAAAAATTATTTCAGATGGCATTATTTTGATTTAAAGAATAGAGTAGAGTAGAGTAGAGTAGAGTAGAGTAGAGTAGAGTAGAGTAGAGTAGAGTAGAGTAGAGTAGAATAGAATAGAATAGAATAGAATAGAATAGAATAGAATAGAATAGAATAGAATAGAATAGAATAGAATAGAATAGAATAGAATAGAATAGAATAGAATAGAATAATTTATTGGCCAAGTATGATCGGACACACAAGGAATTTGTCTCTGATGCATAAGCTCACTGTGTACATATAAACAGTAAGTAATAGGATTACAATCATAGTTACAACCATTAATCATAAGCTACAAACAATTGATAAATCATAAGAAAACAATAGGAGAAGATAGAAAAGATGAGAAGATGAGAAAAGATGAAAAATAGAACAGTGCTGTGGGAATTAAGTGTTCAGCAGAGTTAGGGCACAAGGGAAAAAAACCTATATGTTTGCTTGTTTTGGCATGCAATGCTCTATAGCGGTGTCCTGAGGGGAGAAGTGGAAATAGTTTATGTCCAGGATGTGAGGAATCTGTAGATATTTTCTCAGCCTTTTTTCTGATTTGTGCTATATGCAGATCCTCAAAGGAATGCAGCTGATTGTTTTTTCTGAAGTTCGAACTATCCGTTGAAATCTGTACCTGTCCAGTTTGGTTGCTGTGCCAAACCATCCATTTATTGAGGTACAAAAATGACAGACTCAATAATTCCTCTGTAGAACTGTATCAGCAGATCCTTGGGCAATCTGAGCTTTCTGAGTTGACACAGGAAACATATTGCACCATTCCTACTTTTATTGTCATTTTATGTTGGTTTTCCTTGTTTTTGTTGGATTTTATTATTGTGTTTACCATGGGTGTTTTAACTGAAGTGATTGCCTATCTGTAAGCCACCCAGAATTGTTTGACTGGGACAAGGTGCAACTTTATTAAATAAATCAATATACATTAAGATTATAAATGAAGATTCAGTTTAAATCAAAATCAAGTGAGATTTCCGATCACAAAGACAGTCCCAAAAATCACTGATTTCCTTATTTACATCACCAGCCGCTTATTTTTCAGAGCTGACAAAGGCAATTTTTTCCACACCTTTTCAAAATTATACTTCTATTCTATCTTTCTTCCAAGAAAAGCAGAAGAGCATACATGCATCTTGTTTCACATTATTTTCACGACAGTTAAATTAGGATACAGTAAAAGATAATGGTGTGAGAAGATCACAGTTGAGAATCATCAGGAATATAAGATACCAACTTTCTTTTTGACAATCAGAACTGGTGGCAGCAAACAATTATTTTTTGGAAGCATCAGAGAAGAAAACCATAGCCCATATTTTTCCCTGAATATTTTCCTGTTATATTATACATACCTGGATACACATAAAATTATTTTCATCTTTAAAACTGTGCTGTTGCTTATAATAAAAAAAAATTCTTGAAATGAGTAATTTTAATACATGTCAAGTCAATGAATTCCCATTTCAATACTCATTGTATTAACATGTTTGAAATACGGCAGCAGCTTAAATTATTTTGCAATGGCTTCTCTTCTTTATGTACAATAAAATTTATTTGCCATAAGTTAGTGGGCTCTGTTGTGCCTGCTTAAGTGGTTCTAGGCCATCTTGCTGAGAAAAAGCTTGCCATAGTGTTAGTATAATTGGTTGAATTGGTTGGTTGGTTGATTGATTGAATGATTAGAATGGCCACCCATCTAAAAACACAATTCTAGGTGGCTCAAAACAAACGATAAAACCCCAAACTATAAAAAGCATAAAATAATTGCAATGGAACTGTAATAATCTTAACTGAAATGTGGATCATTTTATCTGTCACCTTCCCTTCTATATTTTCCCCTTTCGATAAGGGGCATACAAGTCTTCCTAAATTAATGTATCATGCAGAATATCATACAAGTCCGATACTGCATGAGAGTTAGATCTCATGACTATTTCTTTTGAACTATTGCCTGTTGTTAGATCTCATATGCTCATTCTGTTAGGAACCCACGCTTAAGATCAGACTGTTCCAATTTCTCATCAAAACACCGAGATGATTGTAACATGCGTAGAACAAGAGGGACAGAATGCCACATCATATCACTTTGGCCTTCGAGAAAGTTGATTTCCACTAAATGAGAATTTGGCTGACATACAGCTCAGTCACTCAACTACCAGAATATTTGACTGCTGCCAGAAAATACAGTCATACATAGTTTGTAGGTACTGAGTTTGTACATGCTGGCTTTTAGTGCCTGTCTCTAAAAAAGCCCAACTGAAAAGTGTACTAAAAGACTATCCGTTTAACACTCGGCATGATTATGATAGCCAGACAGCCCTACTCAGTGTGTGCTGCCAGAACTTTTGAAACTCAACATATACAATGTATTTCCCAGTAGTAGCTACATGCTGCGGGAAGTCCTGTAATTGCATTCCTAATTAGGTATAAATAAGTATCTGATGTTTGAAAGCTAAGAGGAGGAGAATCTGTGACTGTTCTGGTTTTGCTAATTTAAACTCTGAAGTGCCCCACACTTCTACTCTGGCCAATGGTGGGCTAGAGTAGCTTTAGTTCAAATATATATGAAATTTCACAAATGTTCCATCCTTATGATGCCTGTATATCTGACGGCTAGCAGAGTGTCTGCAGTAGATAAGGCATTACCACTGTGTATCTTAATGCTGTCCACAGAGCGCGTGGTCATAGTTATTGGACAGCTGAGCCAATTAGCTAAAGTCCAACTAAAATGTGACTCAGAAGGAATCACTAAACCTGCAGTTTCGAAGCAGTGATCCTGATGGCCAGAGCAGATGGTTCTCATTGGTATATTTCTTTTCCTTTCCTGCTGAACAATGCTGATGTACATTGTTTTGAAAACGATTTGTGGGACAACTTTCAAGATCACAGTGACTGGCCAGGATCTGAAAACGAAAAGACCACTAAGCTGATTGGACCCTGAATGTCACAGACCACCATGGTCAGCTGGAAGAAGTTCTCAGCTTAGCTACCATTCAAAGTTACAACAAACCAGTGGTGAAATCTGAACCGGTTTACTACCAGTTCACTGGCCACACATGTGCGCCATGCGCCAAACACACGCTGCACCAACGCATACGGAGAACTGGTAGTAAAAAAAATGCTAAAAAAGTTTTTAAAAAAAGTTCCCACGATCGTGCATCGCTCAGCTGATCGTCGGAACTTTTTTTTTACATTTTTTACTACCAGTTCGGCGAACCATTAGTATTTTTTACTACCGGTTCAGGCGAACTGGCCCGAACTGGTAGCATTTCACCCCCGCAACAAACCCCCAAAAAGAGACTTACAACACGGATTCGAAGTTCTGATGGCTGGCCCTCCCATGTTCACATGACCACATTTTGTGTGTTCAATAACTGGCCTGAATCTATGGCCATTTGTAGTATATTGTGGTCACAAGACAGCAATTCACAACATTTTTGCCAGAAACTGCTGTTTGCTTCTGGTTTCCGGCAAAATATGGCCCATATCAAAGAATGGTTTCACTTAACAACCACTGCATATCAGGCATGGACATATGGCACCTCACTTAACAACTGTCATGACTTACAGCTGTAATCGCAGGCTCCATTATGGTCATAAAACAAGGATTATCTATATCTGCATGGAAGTGCCTTTACTGAGAACTGTTATGTTTTCAGTTTTCTTTATTTGTAGCTGGTTAAAGTTAAGTATAGAAAGGAAATCACTACTGCTTTTTCTCTGTCTTGAATCCTAAAGAGGCATTTACCTGCACAGCCAACAAATCCATGGTCATTTAAAGTATTTAGGCAAAAGAACAAAAGCTTGTAGAAGCTCCAGAACAGTGTAATAAGACTGCACTGCTGAATCTCAAAATGTGTACTTGTGTTTGTTTGTTTTTTTCAGTAGCAGGAATGGCTGTTATAAGCTCTTAATGTGATTTTTACATTTTCATCACCAAGAGGAATGACATACCATCACTGACTTTCTCTCGGTAGAGGAACAGATGGGTATGTAGCTCATACTTTCTAGTGGAGCAAAAGGGTTCGTTTATTTTTCTGATGCTATCTTAGAAGCTGATTCAAATGTGAAGAGAGGCATGTGGGCTAATGCTCAGAGGAGGTATCATTTAAAAAAAAAATGCAGCCACATGCCTCTCTGGAATTAAGTCAAGTTAAAACTCATTTGGCTTATTTAAAGCTGTTACCATTCCCTGCTTGCTAGAACTAGGCTAACAGTAACCCCAAACAGTGGTGGATTGCTACCGGTTCGCCCTAGTTTGGGCGAATCGGTAGCAATGGCAACGGGAGGCTCCGCCCACCCATCCGGATGTCATCAAATACGATCTGCACATGCGCAGAAGCTTCTGTGCATCCGCAGATGGGGGGCGCGCGAGAGTGAAGTGCGCACGCAAGCAAACCGATAGCAAAGGTAAGTGGAACCCTCCCCTGACCCCAAAATATACCTTTTTAATCTGGAGGAAAGCAATTAACAGCTAAATCTAAAGTCACTAGCAAGCAGAGTTCTGTATATGTATATCACCTTTACTCTTCTTTCTAACTTATATCATAGCCGAACTTATTGGTAGCCTCACATCGCAATAAACAAGGACATACATTCAGTTTTTCAGCTACTATGATTGTTGGCTGAGCAGGGACAAAAACAGCCAGAGAAATAATTGAAGTCTGTGAAATGGGCCCCTTGTCAATCAGTAGAAGTGCCGGTTTACCACAAGCCTTTCAGATACTTAGGAGCTGAGGGCACAGCAGCTCAAAGAAACAACTAGGGTACTAATAACTTAATGACATAGTAGCCTTAATAGCCAGCCATCAAGACCCTAATTAGCAATTAAAAGTTACACACAACTAGCAACCATATAAATACAACATGTAGAACAGCCCAGTGCATGTATTCTGGAGTGAGAGAAGCTCTCTAATGATGGGCTCTAGCCTGAACCTGAACATTTTGGAAGAATAAACTTTTGATCTCACTGACCAACTTCAGATTGGATCCTATCACTGCTATCTTTATAATATGGAAGATCCCCCAACACGGAGAATTTTCTCCAGATGACCAGTAGTGGTCTGTGACATTCAGGATCTATTCAGCCCAGTGCCCAATTCATTTTCAATTCCTGCCCTGTTAATTGGGGCAGAGTGTGGTTTTAAAAAATAGTCAAGACCACAGCCACGGCAGTGCAATTGAAGCTCTGTTTTTTATCTGTGCCATATGTGCAAAGTATATAGAAAGAGTGGCGCTTTAATCACCCAGTCATGACCCCCACATACACACACCTTGATTGCTATTTGATACAGCTTGTAGACATTCCTTTTCTCCTCTGGGTTACAGCATATTCCTGAAAAGGTTACCTGGTACTTAGTTTCTTAGCTCTATTTTCAAAAATAAAAATTCAATCTAGTCCAGTGATGGGGACCTTTTTGGACTCGACGTGTCAAAAATTCAGAAAACACCTAACTTGATTCTGCATCAGTGGTGGGATTCAAAATTTTTTACTACTGGTTCTGTGGGCATGGCTTGGTGGGAGTGGCAGGGGAAGGATACTGTAAAATCTCCATTCCCACCCCACTCCAGGGGAAGGATACTGTAAAATCCCCATTTCCTTCCAATCAGCTGGGACTCGGGAGGCAGAGAATAGATGGGGCGGGGCCAGTCAGAAGTGGTGTTTACCGGTTCTCCGAACTACTCAAAATTTCCACTACCGGTTCTCCAGAACTGGTCAGAACCTGCTGAAACCCACCTCTGGCTGGTATGTCATTCTTCCCCTTCTTCCCAAAAAAGAGAAACAATTCTTTATACATTCATCTATTTTTAAAAAAACCAATGCAGTCATGTGTGGTGCTATGTACGTATTATATTAAAAAATGGTCAAATAATTACAAAAATAAACTATGAGTAAAATAAACTCATTTTCAGAGGATCTGGAAGCCACCCAAGAGCACACCAGAGACTCCGAAAATTTAGAAAATAGAATAGACATGCTTTTGAGAACAGTTGCTATTGAGTGTTGGTGAACTACAATTTTTTGAACTAATTCGAAAAATTAGAATATCGAGCAAAAGTTCATTTATTTCAGTAATGCAACTTAAAAGGTTAAACTAATATATGAGATAAACTCATTACATGCAAAGCGAGATAGTTCAAGCTTTGATTTGTCATAATTTTGATGATTATGGGTTACAGCTCATGAAAACCCCAAATTCACAATCTCAGAAAATTAGAATATTATATGAAATCAATAAAACAAGAATTGTACATAGAACAATATCGGACCTCTGAAAAGTATAAGCATGCATATGTACTCAGTACTTGGTTTGGGCCCCTTTTGCATTAATTACTGCCTCAATGCGGTGTGACATGGATGCTATCAGCCTGTGGCACTGCTGAGGTGTTATGGAAGACCAGGTTGCTTCAATAGCGGCCTTCAGCTCTTCTGCATTGTTTGGTCTCATGTCTCTCATCTTTCTCTTGGCAATGCCCCATAGATTCTCTATGGGGTTCAGGTCAGGAGAGTTTGCTGGCCAATCAAGCACAGTAATCCCATGGTCGTTGAACCAGGTTTTGGTACTTTTGGCAGTGTGGGCAGGTGCCAAGTCCTGCTGGAAAATGAAGTCAGCATCCCCATAAAGCTCATCTGCGGAAGGAAGCATGAAGTGCTCCAAAATCTCCTGGTAGATGGCTGCATTGACCCTGGACTTAATGAAGCACAGTGGACCAACACCAGCAGATGACATGGCTCCCCAAATCAACACAGACTGTGGAAACTTCACACTGGACTTCAAGCATCTTGCAGTGTGTGCCTCTCCATTCTTCCTCCAGACTCTGGGTCCTTGGTTTCCAAATGAGATGCAAAAGTTGCTCTCATCAGAAAAGAGGACTTTGGACCACTGAGCAACAGACCAGTTCTTTTTTTCTTTAGCCCAGGTAAGACGCTTCTGACGTTGTTTGTTGTTCAGGAGCGGCTTGACAAGAGGAATACAACATTTGAAGCCCATGTCCAGGATCCATCTGTGTGTGGTGGCTCTTGATGCACTGACTCCAGTCTCAATCCACTCCTTGTGAAAGTCCCCAACACTTTTGAATGGCCTTTTCCTGACAATCCTCTCCAGGCTGCTGTCATCCTTGCTGTTTGTGCACCTTTTTCTTCCACACTTTTCCCTTCCACAAAACTTTCTATTAATGTGCTTTGATAAAGCACTTTGGGAACATCCAACTTCTTTTGCAATTACCTTTTGAGGCTTTCCCTCCTTATGGAGGGTGTCAATGATGGTTTTCTGTACAACTGTCAGGTCAGCAGTCTTTCCCATGATTGTGATTCCTACTGAACCAGACTGAGAGACCATTTAAAGGCTCAGGAACCCTTTGCAGGTGTTATGGCTTAATTAGCTGATTAGAGTGGGACACTTTGAGCCTAGAATATTGAACCTTTTCACAATATTCTAATTTTCTGAGATTGTGAATTTGGGGTTTTCATGAGCTGTAAGCCATAATCATCAAAAGTATGACAAATCAAGGCTTGAACTATCTCGCTTTGCATGTAATGAGTCTACCTCATATATTAGTTTCACCTTTTAAGTTGCATTACTGAAATAAATGAACTTTTGCGTGATATTCTAATTTTTCGAGTTTCACCTGTATGTCAGCCATTGTGGTATATCACCTTGACACATGTGTCATAGGTTTGCCACCATAGATCTAGTCCAAGGTCCCAAATTAAATGTTATGAAAGATAAGAATTGAATAAATACATATTAAAAGAGGTTAAAAAAAATTGAGAGCAATTTATCTTTACTGTGTTCTTACGCTACCCATGTTTTAAATACATACCCTGTTTTCCCAAAAATAAGACATCCCCTGATAATAAGCCCAATCAGCTTTTGAGCGCATGGCAATAAGGCCAAGCGCTTATTTCAGGGTTCAAAAAATATAAGGCAGGGTCTTATTTTTGGGAAAACACAGTAATTTTTTTAAAACAAAGTTTGTCCATGATGTATGTATTTGAAGAGAAATCGCTACAGAAGATGTGTGAGAAAAGGAGTGATAAATGATGGAGAAAATGTCTCTTTTTTTTACCCAGAGTGAGGCATGTGGGTGACTAAGATGCAGGGAAAAGAAAATGCTACTTTTTATAAAATCCTTCACAAAACCTCTTTAGCATTAGACCAAGAAATTTTGGAAATTACTGCCAAGTAAATTTGAACGGTAAACCTAGGGAGAAATTATACACACACACACACACACACACACACACACACACACACACACACATATACATACACACTAACTACTTAATATATATTAAGTGTTTTTCTATCGAGACACCTTTATTTCTTTATCAGCAAAATATAAATTTTATAAATACATATGTGTGTTTGTGTGTTTGTAACAGACATAAACTTTTAAGAGAACATCTGCTTTACATACTGAAACAAATTCATTTATTTATTTATTTATTAAATTTATATGCCGCCCCTCTCCAGAGACTCAGGGCAGCATATAACATTTATTTAAATGTTCCTGTCCACGAAAAATTAGAGTAAGATCCAAGAATGACCAGACTACTTACACCTAGTTAAGAGAGATGTAGATTTGTGAAAATTGGAATATGTAAATCCTTCCGAATATCATCTGGCGATGCTGGCTTGACAAGTAATTTGTAATCCCATCATAGAGCTCACTGACAGCATTCACATGATGTAACATAGAGTGAACTAGGGTGAGCAGACATCTGGCTTGTGGGAACAGGTTTTTTGTTTTTTTTTACTAGCACACCGAGATCCATTATTTGAAGCCAGATGCATAACAGTGATTCAAGTGGGTGACAATTAAGGAACATCATGTCTCTGAATCTAACCTAGCTCAGAAAGAAATTGATGTTTAATTATTGCTCTTTGGTAGACAGAAAACTTTGTCAATCAGCTAAGATTTATGCAGAATGTGTAAGTATATATGAAAGCAAGTCAGTGTTGATGCCTGGCAGTTCGATGGAAAAGTCACTGCAGATTTCAGAAATGGTTTGCCTTTTCCTGTGTCCAAGGGTTGAGAGTTAGTGATTGGCTCAGGGTCACCCAGTTCGCTTTATGCCTAAGGCAGAACTAGAACTCACAGTCTCCCAGTTTCTAGCCCAATGCCTTAACCACTAGACCAACTAGGTTTTTTGTATATATTTTTATGCAGGGACAAACCCATAATTTCCTATCCCTTTCTTACCTTTCCTCACATAACTAGAATTACTAAATGTTAACTATGGCATTCATAAAAATGCTCCTGGATTGAAGAGGGCTGTTTCTCATATTACCAAAATTGGACACACAATTTGCATAGACCCGTGATGGTGAACTTATGCCACGCGTGACACAGGTGGCACGCAGAGCCCTCTCTGCGGGCACGTGAGCTGTCGCCCAGCTCAGCTCCATCGTGCATACGTACACACCTCCCGCTAGCCAACTGATTTTCTGTCTCTGGCGTGGGGGAAGGGCACATGCGGGAGATGTGTGTGTATGTACGGGGATCTCATGTGCAGGCACAGAGGCAGAAGGGGATCTCGCGCACATGCATCGGGATGGGAGGGGGTTTTGGTGCATGCGCTAGGGTGGAGGGAGCGGGGTGGAAGCAGTGTGTTCCGCATGCCAAAATCGGCCACAGCGGGTGCAGCACCCCCCCAACAGCCTGTTCTTGGTCCCAGGGGCCTCAAGGAGGCCTGCCAGCCCCAAAACGGGCCACAGGAGTATGTGACTTGTACCCCCACAACCCATTTTTGGTCCCAGGAGGCTTCAGGGAGATCTGCCAGGCCCAAAACGGACCACAGGGGGGCGTGTGCAAGTGTGGGGGTGGGGGGAGCAGGGGGGACCATGCGCACTTGCACAGGGGTGGGGGAGCGCAGGGGGTCATGCATGCATGTGTGGGGGTGGGGAGCATGGGGGAGCACGCACTGCAACCGTCATAAATACGAACCACTTATCAAGTATCTGAGTGTAAATCACATGACCTTGAGGATGCTGCAATGGTCAAAAGTATGGAAAATGGTCGTAAGTCACTTTTTTCAATGCCGTTATAACTTTGAACGATCAGTAAATGAATGGTTGTAAGTCCAGGACTATCTGTACAGTGACCCTTCGAAGTTACAATGACCCTTGAAAAAAATGACTTATGGCCATTTTTCACACTTATGACCATTGCACAGTCCCCATGGTCATGTGATCAAATCTGAATGGTTGGCAACTGACTCATATTTATGATGGTAGTAATGTCCTGGAGTCCTCTGCATCACCTTTAGTGACCTTCTCACAAGCAAAGTTAATGGGGAAGCCATTATTCACTTAACAACAGTGTTACTAACTTAACAACTGCAGTGATTCACTTAACAACTTTGGGAGGAAAGGTCATAAAATTCACTTAACAAATGTCTTGCATAACAATGGACATTTTGAGCTCAATTGTGGTCATGGACCACTGGTATAAATAAGTATTTCATTGATAAAAGGTAGGGAAAGAACAATTCTACCCTTTTTGTCTCTGTTGCTCTCAAAAGAATTCTATTGGAGTTTAGCTGTATCACTGCTACATAGTTAATCCAGCAGGTAGCAAGTAGATAGAAATATAAGGAGGCAGTTGAAAACCCTACAGTAGGAAATTTGATGGAATACCACCAAGTGAGAAATAGACATGTGTGGTTCAGGATAAGAACTTTTGTTCATTTTGGAGTCTCTTAAACTAAACCATTAAAGTGGTTTGCCACAGAAAGGCTAATAACTGTTCAGTTGAAAGCCACTAACAGATTCAAAATCCTGATGCTTAACCCATGCATCCTGGACATAAATTGTTTCAACTCCTACCCTCAAAATGATGCTATAGAGCACTGCACGCCAGAACAACTAGACACAAGAACAGTTTTTTCCCGAACGCCATCACTCTGCTAAACAAATAATTCCTTCAACGCTGTCAAACTATTCACTAAGTCTGCATTACTATTAATCTTCTCATTGTTCCTATCACCCATCTCTTCCCACTTATGACTGTGTTCTGACCTAGGCTTCCTTAGAAAGTATAAAGCACAATCTTAGTCCAGGTAAAACCTCTTTTATTTACATGGCTGTGAATTATTGTCACTCACAGTCCTCAAGGCTTCACAAACAGTCTTTTAGGGGAATGTTTATAAACACCCACCTTATCTCCCTTGGAATGCTGCCAGAGAACCAATTGCCAAACGAAGGGCAAGGCCCAACTTGGCACAGAGTCAAACAGAACTTTTCAAAGCTTGAACCGACCAGATGAACTAATTGCTTCCTGCAAAAGCTCACGTCCCATTCGCTCCTCTTTTATGTCTTATGGGAGGGGCCAATCATCTCCAAGCCTTACTCCCAAGTCGACCCTGTTTTCTTATTTGTTCTTGTCTTCTGGCAACTCTGCGCATGCACACACTGGGAACAGGCTCCCCCTGTTCTTCTGCCTCACTGATGTCAGACTCTGGAGACTCCGGAGGGAGCACATAACTATCAGATGGCCTTGGCCCCCTCTCTGACTCCGATGCAGAGCCCTCATCCGAGTTTTCCCCAGCCCCCAGGATTGACCCAAGTTCCTCCCTAACTTCCTCACTGTCCGACTCTGCTGCCAGCTCCACTGGCTGCTTGTGGGCCACAATAGACTATGACTGTAACTTTGTTGCTTGTATTCTTACAATTTATATTGATTGTTTCCTAGTATGATTTGATTGCTTATTTGTACCCTATGACTATCATTAAGTGTTGTAACTTATGATTCTTGATGAAAAGATCTTTTCTTTTTATGTACACTGAGAGCATATGCACCAAGACAAATTCCTTGTGTGTCCAATCACACCTGGCCAATAAAGAATTCTAATTCTAATTAGATTCTAATATCTAATTCTAATTCTAGTTCTGCCTTCCACTGAAACCATTTTTGAACCTGGGTCTGCAAGAAATGGATTTCCGTCTACTAAACTTTTGTACCAATGAGGTATAATTGGATGCAGTTGCGCTTTTGATGGAAGTGCAGTTTAGAAAAATGTAAATTAGCTTTAAATGAAGCATAAAGAGAATTAAACAATACCTCTTGTAATTGCTTGCCTTCTTTTGGTAGAATGCCACCTCTTTAATGTGATTGGGTCAGGATTTGTTTTGCATGCAAGCGACACATTTTTTAAAAAAAAAATTAGTTACCAATGTTATCCATCCTTTCCTTTTGGGTTTGGCTGAATTTCACTTTGCATCAGGTACAAGCAGAGCTCTTATTCTGCTCAACAACAGGAGGAAAAAAAGAAGAGAAGATAACAAACCACGATGGGACAAGAATCTAGCTTATGTTGTCCTGAAGGATTTAGAAATTCATGGCCAAACTAGATGCAACACTCTTTGAGAGAATGCAATTAATGGGTTTCATTTTGTTCTGCTTTGTTATATATAAAAATTCCTTTAGGGAATTACTGAGACCGCAAAGCAGGAAGTTTAATTCTTTCTTTCCTTGCTAAAATGCCAACAGAGAAGCCTGTTCTGAAGCTGCTTATGTACTTCCTCATTCAAAATCCTCCCTGTGGTTCCAAGACTACTGATAGACAGATCTGCTGTTGCAGGATTAAAAAAAAAAAAAATACAGCTCAGTCTCCAGAGAAAAGTCTGAGAATGTTACTGTAATGGAAGGAATGTGCCTTCTCCTTTTGATCCACTACTACGACAATTACTTTTCCATTATCAGTAGCTGAATAATGAAAGCCACGGATGATCTCACCCAGCGGCTTCACATAAATGCTGAACAGAAGGGGTGAGAGGACCGACCCTTGCGGCACCCCACAGACAAGGCGCCTCGGGGTCGACCGCTGCCCCCCTGCCAACACAGATTGCGACTGGTCAGAGAGGTAGGAGGAGAACCACTGCAAAATGGTGCCTCCCACTCCCAACCCCTCCAGCCGGCGCAACATGATACCATGGTCGATAGTATCAAAAGCCGCTGAGAGATCTAATAGGACCAGGATAGAGGAGCAACCCCTATCCCGAGCCCTCCAGAGATCATCCACCAACACGACCAATGCTGTTTCCGTGCTGTGCCCAGGCCTGAAACCGGACTGGAGCGGATCTAGATAGACAGCTTCATCCAGGTACTGTGGAAGCTGCCGCGCCACCACACTCTCAACAACCTTCCATTCATCAGTACGCTGATGATACTCAGCTGTACATCTCCACCTCAGGCCACCCCAACGATCCCCTTGAAGTGATGTCCCGGTGCCTGGAGGCTGTGCGGGCCTGGATGGGGAGAAACAGGCTCCGACTCAACCCTTCCAAGACCGAGTGGCTGTGGCTTCCGGCATCCCGATATAGCCAGCTGGTGCCATCGCTGGTTATTGGGGGCGAATCATTGGCCCCCATGGAAAGGGCTCGCAACTTGGGCATCCTCCTGGATACACGGCTGTCTTTAGAAGAGCATATGATGGCCGTGGCCAGGGGGGCTTTTTATCAGGTCCGCCTGATACGTCAGTTGCGTCCCTTTCTAGATCGGGACTCCCTACGCATGGTCGCTCAAGCACTTGTCACTTCCCATCTGGACTACTGCAATGCTCTCTACATGGGGCTCCCAGTTGGGAGGCTCCAACTGGTCCAGAATGCAGCCGCACGGGGGATTATGGGAGTGACGGGGCGCTCCCATGTGACACCTCTCCTGCGCGAGCTGCACTGGCTTCCTGTGGTCTTCAGGGTGCCCTTCAAGGTGTTGGTGACCACCTTTAAAGCGCTCCATGGCTTAGGGCCGGGGTATTTACAAGACCGCTTTCTGCCGCCAATAGCCTCCCACCGGCCAGTACGCTCCCACAGAGAGAGACTCCTCAGGGTGCCATCGGCCAGACAATGTTGGCTGGCGACCCCCAGGGGGAGAGGCTTCTCTGTGGCAGCACCTGCCCTCTGGAACGACCTGCCCCCAGAGATACGTACGATACCAGACCTCCGGACTTTTCGTCGGGCCCTGAAAACACATCTTTTTCACCTAGCCGGGCTGGCTTGATCCCATCCCTTCAATTTTAATTTGTAATTGGTTTTAACCTGGGTTGTTTTAATTGGATAGCCAAATTATTTAATGTTTTTAAATTGCTTTTAATTTTTATATGTTATGTTTTACCATGGCTGTTCACCACCCTGAGTCCTGTTGGAGAAGGGCGGTATACAAATTAAATTAAATAAAATAAATAAATAAATAAATTATATTCCAAGTAGCTGCTTGTGATTGTTGTTGTTTTTGAAAAAAAAAAAATTATTATAAATGAAAGAAGAGAGAGGCAAGCAGGAGGGCTGACAATCAGAAAGGCTCTCGTGACTCTATTCTCTCCTGCAAAAATAAATGAATCCATTATTAACCCATTTGCCTGATAAAAGAAGGCTTTGTTTAGTGATGGTATTCTTGGAAAGATGTAGTCAGTCATGTTGACTGGTGCCACGCGTCAACCCACACTGCAAAATGAGAGGGAGGAGGAAACCACATACACAGTAACTGAATCTAGGGTTAATTTATATGGTAGAACCTCTTTCAAGTTGAACTCATTTTAATTCCTTTAATTTTAGAAAAGTATATTGAATTTTCCAAACAACACACTGATTTTCAAATCCTGAATTCATTTAGTTCATTTCAATCACACAGTTGGAGCCACCATCTTGATTGTTTAACCATCCCAAGATGTCCGCTCATAACGCAGGTCTAAGAGTGATTCACCCAAAGACCACCCAGTAAGCTTCTTGCTAGCTCTCAAAAAGACATATAAACTATCGAAAGAAATTAAGCATATGACCTACAAGCCAATACAGAATTTTCTCCAAGTCAATCACATTATTTGGCAGAGTAAATCTTTGCTCCTTCTCAGAAAGCAGGGACCGTGGAGAAATATTCTAAAGTGCAAATACAACAATACAGTGGTTTTTTTTTTTTGAATGATACATTTCCTTTAAGGCAAGAAAACCCCACACCCTAATCAATTAAAGGGCAACCCATAGATTTATTTCCATATTTTTGCTTCTCTGCACAGTCCTCATTTCAATGACCAAAAATATAGGATGAAATGAAAAAAAAAATAGTGAAGGTGGAGTTTCCTCAGTACAGTACATTCTGCCTCCAGGCTTCTTGCAATCTTTAAAAAGCCTGATTGATTGTTAAGATGGCCATCAGAATCCCTGTGGAGTTGATACCTCAGACAAAGTGACAGATGGTCAGTGGGGAAAGATCTTTCTTTGAAGTGGCCTCCTTCTGCAGAGTGAATTCCCAAAGAAGCCACTAATTAATGTTCTCACTATAAAGTTTAGCCACTAGGCCAGTCTTTCTTCTCCTAGTAGCATTTAATCTGTCATTTTTTTACTTTCCATAGGAATCATGTTGCCTGGAGATATTGATATTAGCTATATTGTTTTCTTAGTCTTTATCCTATATTCTTGGCTTTCATGTTTGTGATTCCCTCAAAGCTATTTATCAATTGGATAGAAGTGTAGAAAGTCAACATCCCCCTCCCCTCCCACCAAAGAATGAAATATTTTGGGAAATATTAACAAGGCAGAATATTATATTCCCTAAAGGAGAAATGGAGAAACATGCTCTTTAAAGACAGAAAGCAACCCCCAAATCTTTCTCAATAGCCCACAGCAGATATTTTGTGCCCATTAAGAAAGATTGGGCCAGCCTATTCAGAAACCAGCCCCAGTTTCCCTGCACCAAGCTTCTGGAAATGCAGATTTGGTAATCCATTCAGAAAGACTGGGTCAAACAGAAACTCAGATAAACAACAAACAAAAAATTGAGCAGATTAGCTCAGACAAGGATTTGCATTTCCTCTTTTGCCTATAGAGCCAGCTATGATCTGTATATAACCCCTACATGACCCCATAGGAATCTGACAACAGCCAATAGAAGACATGTTCTTGCACAGGAACAGAAAGCTCAAGTGCAAAGCCCAAAAGATGCCATCCCCACTCTCAACTCCATTTTGGTCAGCTACCCAGAACCACAAACCCATATGGTTCTGCTTCATCAATAAACCATCTTTCCAATCAGCCTCCATGTTTCCAGTATCTTTCTCCTAGCTTGGAACTGAACCAGATGGATATTTCTTCCCCAGAAGTATGGAAAATATGGAAACAATCCACCTGCCTGTTTACCTTGCCTGTTCTCCTCAGGTGAATGAAGGATAGTGTCCCATCATCAGGATTTGAAGCAAAATTTAACTTTTGTTACCCAGAATCAGAAGGGAGTTCTTTTATTTATGGGCTTTTCTGTGATTCTTTTGAAGCTTAGAGGAATTCCTAAGACCATGGGTTTATTGATGGGATAAATCAGTAAACCCTGACAAATTATAACCCGTGTAATTTGCAAGCTAAGCATCATATAGTATGACTGCACCTGCTTTCCTCTGTTTCCTCTCATTAACTCTACTTTCAGGTGATAGGATCCCCACTGAGCAGCGGGGTGTTCAGTGGTAGAGATTTATTTTGATTGATTGATTCAATTTATATGGCCACCCATTTGAAACATGACTTTGAGCAGCTGACAGAAAATAAACAATATGATAAAGACATCATTAAAAAAACCAATAAATAACAATACAGGAGCTGCGATAAAACCAACTAACACCATCAACATCATCAAGCTAAGGTTCAGCCACGCAACCTGGGCCACAAGCTTGGCAAACAAACCTGGTTTTTAAGACTTTGTGTAAAAACTGTGGGGTCAGAGCAATTCCAATCTCTGTGGGGAATGATGTTCCAGAGGACAAGGGACCACAGCAAAAAGGATCTCTTCCAAGGACCCAAGAAATGATGCTCCCTAGCAAATGGGACCTGAAACACATCTCTCCTTTTGGATCTCACAGGACGGATAGATAAAAGTCAAGAGAAACTGTCTTGCAAAAAAACCAGTCCCATGACATGAAGGCCTACAAAATACCGCATGGGGCAGAAGTGTCACATGCGCTGAACAAAATGCATCCATGACTAAATGCATTGCTGAATTTTACACCAGCTGAAGCTTCCAGGTGCTCTTCAAGAGATGTCCCAGAAGCAGCTTTCTTGGTAATGCAGAAGCAGAGGGACAAAAAAAAAAGTCTTTTGTCTGGATTTTTTGATTGGTTGTGTCACACCACAACTGGAGGATTTTCCTTGTGGGTGATAGTCCACAGCGTGGCAAACGTGTTATGAAGCTAAATGCTTCAGCTATCCTTTTTGTTTTGTTTCGATTTATGACCTCCTTGCAACTTTCCTTTTTTTTTTTCATTTTCCTTCTTCTAACCTTTATGCAAATGAAAGGAACTGAGCAAGAGACACAGTGGGCAAAATGTCAGGAGTAATCAGGAGACTATGAATTTGGTGAGTCCAATAGCAAACTCTGTGTGCCACTCGTACATTATTAATACTCCACCAAAATGTGCAGGTCATTTTCATATATAACTCAAAGGTGGATTTGCACCATTAAAAATTGTACAAATAAAATCTACATTTACAAGTCTACTGAAAGAAAGTACTTGGCCTTTGTTTCTCACCTCTAGAGAAGTTCATTCCAGTTTAATTAAGTGGATGGGGAAAGTTACGTTATATCTACGCTTGATTCTTCTAGCACTCATAATTTTAGCCATGCTTTCCTAGATAGTCTAGTTATAATAAATTAATTGGCTTGCTAGCCAATTCTTTAATACCTTATTCATTAGCTTTTATTTGAATGGTTTCTTTCAGAATTTGAACTACATAAGCTTTCATTAACTGCAGCTTGTTCGTTGGCACTTCTAATAGAGTAGATTAACTATCAAGCAAATGCAGTGTTTAGGGTCTGTTCAAAATCGCCTTCTCCCAATACTAGTCAAAAGGAATCTATCATTGAATTTAAATACAACTTAAAATACTGCCGAATCAAGGAACACAGGGCCTTATTTTTACTTTTAATAGATAAATAAACAGTAACTTTATCATTCTTTTTCAAAATACAGTTGCACCTTCTATGAACACTTAATAACTCAGTTTACTTAGTTATTTGATTTGATTCGGTCTGACTCCAGAGAGATCCTGGAGTTTATATTATAAAATATAATATCCTGGAGCTTATATATAATATTATAATATATAATATTATAATATATAATATCCTGGAGCTTATATTATAAAATATGGCTTTTAAAAAAGTAAACTGAAGAGTATACCATCTAGACAAACATGTCACAAAATATACGAAAGAGGAACTCAACAGCTATCTTAATCCAGAGCCTGGGAGAACAGCCAGATTTTTAAAGACTTCCAGAGGATCATCATGGTGGAAATCATGGAGACCACTGGAGAGATATTTATCAAGACAGCAGGGGCCATGTTAGATAGCCTTGTTTGACAGATGCAACCCACTGTAACTCAGGACACATCACATTTCATATGGAAATTCTGAAAAAAAGATTCCGTCTATCAAACTCTAAGAGCTGAACTCTTGAGTTCTTCCCAAAGAAAACAAAATAACACTTCTCTTTAAGGGTTGAAGATTATCAGCTCTGAGATGGCAGCAAAATTTAATCAAATTCAATTCTTTGTTTGCTTACACCTAATGGACAGAATCTTGCCAAACTCAAGGTATAACTTTCTAACCTGTTAGAGAAATCCTGAGAGATTCTAGGGTGTAGCTACCCTGAACCTCTTCCACTTTGTCCCAACTAGTTTGGCATTGCATGGTCTCTCAATCCAGGCCTCTCTCTGGGAAAGATATGTGTTGCCAAAACTCTTCCCCACTGCTCCTGCAGGTGCACATTCCATCACAATGACATTGTGAAACTGTACCGCTCATTACTACAAACAGTAGTTGTGTTTCAAAGTTTCCAAGTCATAAAACAAATGGGACCGAACAATGAACTGTTCTTTGTCTTTGTATATTGAAATCTCCAGTTTTGGCCAACTTTGATACTGGCATAGATCCCAATCTTTCTTCATGCTCCCCAAATGCATTTATTTCTTGCATTTATATAGCCGCCCACCTTACTTGCATGTGACTCTAGCCATAATGCACAATTAAAACACAAGCTAAACAATTTAACATAATCCAACCACTAAAATCAATTTTTTAAAAATAAAAAATAAATGCTCTAGACATAATGTATCTATTTCATAAACCTTATCTGCCTGTCGTTCATGATTCATGCAGGGAATGCTTATTTTTAAAGGAAGAGATAATCTCCTATAAAAATTCTTTGGGCAATTTTCAGGAAAAAGAAAAGAAATAATAAGCACTATGAAGTTGAAAGAAGAGCATCATTTTTTTTAACCATGGATGCAGTTACAGTATTGCTTATTATTTTCCAAACGAAATCAGATGGCACAAAACAGATCCTCTAGCAATTATATTCAGCCTCCATGCTCAAACCAATCATTTTTTTACACTCAAGAGAAATCGTTCCCTCAGATAAATATCCTATACAATGCAGGATATTTCCCTGCTGTTGTTCTAAGTCCCATTTAATGTAATTGAAGATGTTCATTAATGACTAATCCTTTTAAAAATCATATTAGTCTCTATCAGCCCCTGATAATGTACATCAAAAATTAATTAGATTATATGCCTTCATTTAACAAGACTCCTTAGATTTACAATATTATTTCTGAGTGCCTATAAAATAGAAATACTCCCAAATAAATATTTCCATTGAAGAACCATTCAATACACTATACGTACACATTTTGCCCATTGAACTGGGTCTGGCAATACAATGGCCTTCAGCACAATAGTGTACCTTGGTGGTTAAATTCCTCATCAGTGCCGTGGGTAACACATTAGAACAATTCAATCTAGATGGCCGCCGGTTCATCTTTAATGGCAACAAGCCCATTTTCCTTAGGGAGGGTCATAGCTAAAATTAATAAAGGGCATTCCTAGCTACTCAAGACCCAAGGGCTGAATTTGAAAGCATTTGCTAACTTACGAACTCAATTTTTGAGTAGGAACACAACCCTGATGTACAGCTTTCTCCATTCGCAGTGTTTCTGCTTTTTTTCTACGCAAAGCTCTCTGTTCGTTCTTCTGTATCCCAAAACTGCCTTCAGGGACTTCTTTAAAAGTCCCCACAGCTTCCCTGGGATTAATCAAGGAAAAACAGGTAAAACCAAAGGCAGGAAACCAAAATGCCAAGTTGTGCAGAACAATGTATGTATCCTAATGAATGTGTTCATGAAAATTTAGCATCCTGTTTCACCAGTATAATTAGATTTAGATTTTACACATCTTATATTATTTATACACTTTTTTCATAAAGCCTTGCTCTACTCCATTATACACTGTGTTCTTCTGCTTATTTATTCATACTTAAATCTGTGAGCATATGCCAAAAGCATCAACAATTGTATAATGTCAGTGCATATTTATTTCCATACAAGCCTTTGTCTGTACATGGCCCAAACTGTTCCTCCATTGCTTCAGTAGTTAATCACACAGCCCTTCTATGTTCTTTTCTTCCCACCAAGTGATATTTTCACTACACACTGAGAGTCTCTTTTCATAGACAAGAAATCACATGTTAGCCCAAGGACCTAAATACCGAAATAAAGAGAGGTATATGCAGCATCTTACTGTATCTACATATTTTTGGCCTGGTTAACTACTCTCACAAGCAAGTACTGGAGTGGGAAAACCATAAAACTGCATCTCACTTATCGCCCTTTAAAACATGGGTGTCAAATTTGCGGCGTCACATCATGTGATGTATTGTGATGGTTTTTTCCCTTCATGGAGGTGGGGTGGGTGTGGCCTGTGCATGACGCATCCGGCCCATGGGCCACCAGTTTGACACCCCTGCTTTAGAACATAGTTGCTAAGGCTTATTGAGAAGTGATTCACCATATATGTTGCAAGAGTGAATGTAATGGCATTTTGGACAGACTAAGAAGGAACCAGGTATGATAAGCTGAGGTTAGATACCTGGTTCCTTCTTAGTCTTCTTAAATGAAATGGTGGAATGAATTAGAAATAAGTAAAGCTTGGGAGAGAGCGCACAAGTACCCCACAAAAAGGATTGGTTATACATTAATTACTATTCCTCAAAACAAAAGAAAACAAAATAGTAAGGTTGAGTCAAAAGACAATATCTTTGTAGTCTTATAGAAAATTGGGAATTTTTTCTTTTTATATACACTTGGGGGCGGGGGAGAAACATAGTTCTGACTCCTACCAATTTTTCTTTTTTGTTCCAGACTCATCTTAATGTGAACAAAGGTACCTAATTTTTTTTCCTCTTTATGTAAGTATCAACATGAGTTTATATGAGTATTTCTAATACAAACCCTAAATAATTAAGCTTCTCTGGGACAAAATAGGAAAGTTACCCTAAGCGTTTGAACAGCTGAAATATAATTTATCTTTATTACAGAGAGTATCAAAGTATAAAATAGGAGTGAGATGGAAATAGGGATCTGTTTTCCCTAGAATTGGGGCATTGTAATATCATTCATTTTTATTTAATGAACAGTTCAAATAGAAGCAGCCTACTTCTAAAGCATTTGGGTTGAGTACATTTTCACTTCAGCATATGCTCACTTAAATAATGAATTTTATTGAAAGATCAATTCATGCTGAAAGAAGTCTTTTACCTTCCAGATAATCCTGACATACAACTGTCAAGCAACAGGGCTAACAATCAAGATTGGCGAGGGATGTAATTTAGCAACAATTCAAGAACCACACACTTCCCGTCTCTGCTATAATGTAAGCTAGCCTTTGTAGGTTATCACTAATGTTAACATATTTAAGAATTTCTTTTGCAAATGCATTAAAACATTTGACTTCCAGCAATCAAAATGTCAGATTTTTAAGCAAGTGATGCACTGCCAACATTTTAAAGAAATGTTTCAGTCCTTTATTATTTCAAAGCTTTCGATATACAAAGAGCTCTCTGATTTCAGTCAATGGCTTTGACTATTACATCCCACAAAAAACTGTTTATATGCACGAGGCCTTCAATTACATGTCAAAATATGCTGTCTCTTTCTGTACTAAATCTCAAGGACTAGTGAAAGAACTGTATAAGTGCTTCTTTGATTTAATGTATAATTTATTGTGATTTTCATTTCTTACAAGCTACTCATGTTGCATTAACAAAAACTCAATAGCTCAACTATTACTAGGGAAAGTATTGGTGTTGTTTCACACACCAATCCCTCACCCACACTGGGTTTATATTGTGAGAAGATTGGGCATGTATATTTCACTACTCGTTTAACAGTAATATATATAATTATAAAATAATATAAATAATATATTCTATATACAAGACACACTCACACCTGACCCATCACAAGATTTACTGACCCGGGGTGAAATCCAGCAGGTTCTGACAGATCCTGGAGAACCGGTAGCGGAAATTTTGAGTAGTTCAGAGAACCAGCAAATACCATCTCTGGCTGGCCCCAGAGTGGGGGAGATTTTGCAATATCCTTCCCCCAGGAGTGGGGAGGGAATGGGGATTTTGCAGTATCCTTCCCCTGGAGTGGGGTGGGAATGGAGATTTTGCAGTATCCTTCCCCTGCCATGCCCACCAAGCCACACCACACCACGCCCACCAAGCCACACCCACAGAACCAGTAGTAAAAAAATTTGGATTTCACCACTGTACTGACCACACGAAGCCCTTATCCACAGATGAAGATGGACACTGATGTCCCCTAACCTCTGCTGGAGATCTTACTTAGCCTGGCAGCAAAACATTCAGAAATCAACCCAACAGTTCGGAGAATGAACCTTCACCCTCATCCTAAACCAGAGCTACAGATATTCGCCACTATTGCAAATATATTATTTTGCAGGAAAGCCTTGTCTGTGCCCTAAATGATGAAACAATCAAATTAAAAAAAAAAAAAAAAAGCATGGCCTACAAGCCTTCCTCTACCATTTTTCATGGACCCTCATCTTCCAGCTTTCTAATATAGGTGGTACTCAACTTAACAACCACAACTGAGACCAAAACGTCCATTGCTAAGCAAAACCTTTGTTCAATGAATTTTGCCCTGTTTTACGGCTCTTTATTGTCGCAGTTGTTAAGCGAATCATTGCAGTTGTTAAGTTAGTAACATGGCTGCCCAGAAAATCTGGCCCATTGACTTTGCCTGTCAGAACTTCACAAAAGGGAATCACATGACCCCCACGGCAACCGTCATAAACCAATTGCCGAGCATCCAAATTTTGATCATGTGGCCATGAGGATGCTACAATGGTCGTAACCAGTGGTGGGTTGCTCCCGGTTTGCCCTGGTTCGGGCAAACCGGTAGTGGCGGTGGCAGGAGACTCCGCCCACCCACCCACACATCATCAAAAACACTCTGTGCATGCACAGAAGCGCTGCGTGCTACTGATAGTGAACCGGTAGCACAGGGATTTGAATCCCACTACTGGTCATAGTGTGTAAAAAATGGTCATAGGACACTTTTTCAGTGCCATGATAACTTTGAACAGTCATTAAAGGGATGGTGGTAAGTCGAGAACTATCTGTATATGGAAAAGAGAGTTTCTCTGTGCAGTCACAGCTTTGGAGACTTCTTAATCCCTGCTGTTGCATAAGAAAGCTACAGTATTAGAAAAAAAAAAGCCCCAGGAGATTGGAGAGCTAAATCCAGATTCCCTTTCATAGGATTCAGTTCCCTGTGACAATTCGTTTGAAGTTTTAATGCCTAGACTGAACCAGAGAACTTATTGCTCGGGTGATAATTGGACTCTTAACTCCCATTTGTTCTGTTCCCAACCAGAATGAACTGTATCAACTGTAAGAACTACAGCATGGAGCCAACTAAAGTCATATACGGCAGGAATCCAGATGGAGAACTCCTCTTCTTCATAGTAGCTACAAATGTGCCCATCCTCACAGATTGCAGTCTGGATTTAGAACAGTTCCGTGCTAATGTTCTGCTCGTCTTTTCCCTTCTGTAGTCCTCTATCTTCCTATATCAATTATTTCAGGCCAGAGAAAAACTTGAGGGAAGATTTACAATTTATTGTAAAAAATTTTTTGCAGAGTTTGGTATCTATCCGGATCGACTATGTGCCAGAGGTGGTATTTAGCAGGTTCTGACCAGTTCTGAAGAACCGGTAGTGGGAATTTTGAGTAGTTCGGAGAACCGGTAAATGCCACCTCTGACTGGCCCCGCCCCATCTATTCTCTGCCTCCCGAGTCCCAGCTGATCAGGAGAAAATGGGGATTTTGCAGTATCCTTCCCTTGGAGTGGGGTGGGAAGGGAGATTTTACAGTATCCCTCCCCTGCCACGCCCACCAAGCCACACCCACAGAACCGGTAGTAAAAAAATTTGAATCCCACCACTGCTATGTGCATGACAGAAAAGTGTGCATATCATCCACAAATAGTTTCTGCTCATAGGATAGGAGGTATTCAAAACTTTGTGGTTTTCTTGAGTAGAAATTTGCTTCTGTAATGCTGACTCCCAGGCAATGAAGTAGATGTGTGAGTACCAAATGCTATGTAGAAGTATCCCTACAAGAATGTTTAATGTGTTCATGTAAATATCTGCAAAGTAAATATTGTCATACAAACATGCCCTTCAGTTTTAATCAGTACTATGCAAACTTGCAAATTCCAAAGTAATTCTATTGTCACCTTGTATTATATCACAAGGAATTAAAAGCAAAACAATCCATTTCCCAATATGCTGTTTTTCAAATGATTATCTACTCTGCTCAGATGGGTTAACAAGCAATCTAGCAAAAGAGAAGAGGTCTTCCGATATTCAGAGAGACATTTTGTAATCATGGAAAAGTTACAGAAAATCTCAATATATCTGGCCTTCTAGATGCAAAGCTATGGACAGTGATTGCGACACTGCAGTGATAAAATCCAATCCCCAATTAGATGTGTAATCTGTAAAATACACATGGAACAATTTTCTCTAACTCTTTAATGTCAATAGAAACAATTTCCCATTGCATTTGAACAAGGGAGAAAGTGCTTGCAGATGTATACCGTATTTTTCTGAGTATAAGACGTACCTTTTTCCCCAAAAAAAAAGAGGGTGAAAATCTGGGTGCGTCTTATACTCTGAATGTAGCCCCGCCCAGCTTCTCAAATGGAGGTTTCATTGGCTGAAAAAAGCATCAGAAATGAAGCTTCAGAAAAGAAATCCCCAAACAGACCTTCAGAGGCTTTTTTTTCTGAAGCTCTGTTTCAGAGGCTTTCAGAGGCAGAAAAAAAAGCAAGGCACAGAGCTCACAACCAAGGAACCTGTTGCTAAAATTCACCTCTGGGAACAGCTGATTGGGGGAGGCCGATCCACCTGCCAATCAGCTTTTTTCTTATTTTCTTCCCCAAAAACTAAGGTGCGTCTTATACTCCAGTGCGTCTTATACTCCAAAAAATATGGTAAGCTCTGTTGCCCTTAACAAAATTATAAATAAGATATATAGTACTCAAGAAAAAACAGTCAGCAGCAACAATTAACCAAGATACAACCTCAGCCATACATTTAAGACCCTGGGAAAATTAAAAAATTAAATTAAATTAAATAATTAAATTAAATTAAATTAAATTAAATTAAATTAAATTAAATTAAATTAAATTAAATTAAATTAAATTAAATTAAATTAAATTAAATTAAATTAAATTAAATTACAATGCATTTGATTTTCCTCATTTGATTTTCTATTAGCAGTAACATACCATGTCAATCAGGAGAGATTTGATGAAACCCAAATTTGGCAAGATATCAGATTTGCCTTGGCTTTCTTTCCCCTCTTCTTCCTCCCTGCCATGTTACCTTTTCAAATGTGTCAACAGAAATAACAAGGAAAAGGTAACAGTAACAGTAACACAGTTGGAAGGGACCTTGGAGGTCATCTAGTCCAACCTCCCTGCTCCGCAGGAGACCGCTCCATGCTTTCCATGAAATTAAGCAAACGGCAGTGCTCATAATAGTAAAAAAAAAAAAAGTGTTACAACATGGAGAAGCAGGCAATATCATTTCCAGGGGGCCGCTAAACTTGAAACAAAGAATGACTCCAGTTTTCCAGACTTAAAGTGCAGAAAAGAAAATGTCTTTACCAGATTAGGAGGAAAGTTTGGAAACTAATTATTTCAGTTAATTGTTTCAGTGGTTAGGCTTTTTAAAATTGCAACATATTTTTTCAAATGACTTTTGGGGGAGATGTGACAAACTGAAGATGGCTCTGCAAAAGTACAGAAGGCAACTGCAGCAAAGATCAAGGAAACAGTGAACAGACTGGTTCTTTGGAACCTCTCCCGATAACAAGAAGCCAGGAGATAACCCTATGTGTGCTAGACAGCTGCTCCTCATGAGGAGGCAACAGGAAAGTGTTTTTCTACGGGTTTGAATGCCAGGACATGACAAAATTAGTCATCTTACTTGCAACCATGACAGACACTTATAAAGTGCACAAACCTCCCTTTTTAATTAGTTTTAGACATTATTCATTAATTATTTTTAAGGTGTTACAGATCTTTGGAATGATAAGTTGAAAAACATCGAATGAGTCTGCTTTCAATCTTTAATGAAAGAAAATTTTAATCATAAGCTTAAACAGCAAAAAGGAAAATAAGATTTTGATCTTAGAAAATTATGGGTCTAGATAAAATTAGAATATTGAAATTTTTACATATCTACAAAAGGAGTTTGGAATTAATTATAAGGAACAAACAGCTTCTTGTGAGAAATAGATTCTGATTTTTACAAGAGAAAACAAAGATAAGTAATTTCATGATTTCAAAAATAATTGCAAGCATTATAACAATAAAAATACTGAAAGAGGCTTTTGAAGAATGGAATCAGAAAATAGTAGCCACAATATCAACAGCAAAGTTTCTATCTTATACAACAATGTCAGTAATGATATCTGCTTCTATGGAAAATCTATGTCCAAAAGAAATGACAGATTTAGAATAAATTTTATCTGACAAGACAGATAGAGATGCTATCAAAAGTGATAGCTGAACTATCACTTAAGTTGAATATGTTCAACCGATAAGAGAATGATTTAGAAAAGGAATTTCACTGGATTCTAAAAAAGGAACTGACAGATGTTTTAAAATTTAAAAGAGAAATACAAAGGACAACCCGAGAGACTGATTTGGATTTTTTTTTTCTTCCTATTGAATTTACAAAAAGTGCACATTAAAGATTGGAAGAATTTTATGCAATGGAAGAAAGAAGAAATGAAGATAAATAAAACCCTTTGACAATATTTGAACAAACTAAAGATTAAAACTGTTAGAAATAAATGTTTGAGAGCATGACATAAGAGGAAGGAATATAAGGTTGGTTTATTTGATCGAGGTCAAAGGAAAGTATGTTGTTACTTCTATTAGACCCTTATGGATTTTCTGCTGATACCAGGACTGGAAAGATATTTTATGAATTTGTCTACAGATAGAGCTGGGAATTGGATGAAATAATAGATGTTTATAACCTTAGACAGCTTGAAGAATCACTAAATGTGTTTAGTTTCGATTGTATTAGATTTTACTGTTACAGTATATTTAAAGAATAAAAAGCATTTTTGTCAAAATTTTGTCAAACTTTAAAAATATTAAATAAATCAAATACAATTTAAACAGCCTGGGTAATCAAAGAGATTGGGCACTTGACCATGGTCTTCAATAAGGAAGCATTCCCTAACTTGATGTATTTTGGCCATTATAATTCTCAAAAATAAATTAATTACCAAATAAAAATTTCACCTGATATTTCAGCTGTTAAAACAATGCCTCACTAAATGCAGCTCTCTTTGGAAAAAGTGAAAAAACAATAAAGGTTTCTAGTTCTAAATGATGAAATGGCACACTGATCCTCATTAAGAAAATATGACACCCACACATCTGATAGCTGTTAACCCAGCACATGGCTGGCCATATTAAAATGCTGCCTGGTCTCCTCATAATGACCTTTGTGGATAGTTTAATTAAAAATAATGATTGCAGAAAGATGAGCTTATTCAACCAAAGGAGGCATGCATATAAAGAATATAACAGAGAACAATGTTTTGCATTAAGATTACAAAGGAAAATTTCCAATTGGCCCTGAGCTTCAACTCTTCCTTTGGTATTTAACTAAGCAAAGATTGAGATAGCTTCATAAAGAAGCACAGGCCTGAAAAATTATTCTATTTTGCTAGAAGCCACAATTTATTAAAATGTAAAAAAAAAAAAATCAACCAGTTTAGTATAAATATAAAATATACTGCTTTTAAAACACAATTGAGAATTCCTAAGAAATCATATTTGGTTAAATGCACCTAAACTTTCTGGGTTCTTCACGATAGGGTAAGGTGTTGACTCTGTTTTCCCCAACTTTGGGTCTCTAAATCAGTGGTGGAATTCAATTTTTTTTTACTACAGGTTCTGTGGGCGTGGCTTGGTGGGGTGGCAAGAAAAGGATACTGCAAAATCTCCATTCCCGCCCCACTCCAGGAGAAGGATGCTGCAAAATCCCCATTCCCTCCCCACTCCTGGGGGGAGGATACTGCAAAATCTTCATTCCCATCCCACTCCAGGGGAAGGATATTGCAAAATCTCTATTCCCACCCCACTCTGGGGCCAGCCAGAGATGGTATTTGCTGGTTCTCCGAAGTACTTAAAATTTCCGCTACTGGTTCTCCAGAACCTGTCAGAACCTGCTGAATTTCACTCCTGCTCTAAATGCATTAGGACCATATCTCCCAATTTTCCATCTAATTCTGAACGGTGGAATTCCAATTGAAAAGCACCAGATTGGAGGGAGCTGATCCATTCCATAATAACTTTGCTCTCTTACTCGTCACAAAAGCCTTCCTTTTATTCTCTTTTCTATCAGCCTCAGCAATTGAGTGGAATCCTGCTGTTCGGAGAGGACACAGAGAAGTAGTTTGATTCTTCCAAGCAGTCTGTAGTGGAAATTTACTCACCTCTCTCTGCCTCACACATACACACACACACTCACATTTACACACACATACCAAGCAACCGTTTACTCATTAAAACATGGTTGCTAAGTAACCTTCAGGTAATGCTCAGGTTCACAGGATATTACTGCACAGCGTATAAGATAATGCCTCGGGAAAGAAATGGATATTTAGAAATTAAAACCAATCATTCTGCAAGTCAAAAACTGGCTATACACTGAATTTCCAACTACTTGTCTTTCTTTTTTCTTTTTCTTTTACTGCAATGTGATACCATTGAGATGCAATTGCCATGCTTGGAAAGTTAAAACCAAGGGACTCATGATGCTCACTCATCTGCAAGATTTAATAAGGAGAACACCCCCTCCTTCGATATACCATTGCACCATGTCAACATGCCCAGCAATAAAGATGGGTGGAGATGAGGTTTTACTTCCTTGCATGCCAACGGAGACTGTTGCTATCATGCATGCCTCTTTAGTGGGTCAGAGGAAAAATGAGAAGAAATTTTGGAGATCAGGCAATGGAATTGGAGTTGGAGATTAAGTTTAGATAGGTCCTACATGAGGATCTGCTTTCAACAGCTCCTGAATGGCACTCACTAAAAGCAATGAACATCGTGTGGGGATGGGTTGTTAACAGGTATTGCAGAACAAAATGCAAAAAGTAAAATAAAATAAAAATAATAAAATAAAAAAGTAAAATAAAAAAATAAAATAAAATAGGTAAAGGTAAAGGTTCCCTTCGCACATATGTGCTAGTTGTTCCCAACTCTAGGAGGCGGTGCTCATTTCCATTTCAAAGCCAAAGAGCCAGCGCTGTCCAAAGACGTCTCCATGGTCATGAGTCCAGCATGACTCAATGCCAAAGGTTCACAGAATGCTGTTACCTTCCCACCAAAGGTGGGTTCTATTTTTCTATTTGTATTTTTTTACGTGCTTTCGAACTGCTAGGTTAGCAGAAGCTGGGACGAGTAATGGGAGCTCACCCCATTACGCAGCACTAGGGATTCGAACCGCTGAATTGCCGACCTTTCGATCGACAAGCTCAGTGTCTTAGCCATTGAGCCACCACATCCTATAAAATAAAATAAAATAAAATAAAATAAAATAAAATAAAATAAAATAAAATAAAATAAAATAAAATAAAATAAAATAAAATAAAATAAAATAAAATCTGTCCAATATGCAGGCACTATGCCACTTAACTGAACAGAACTGTAAAATTCCCAGAAATTAATTAAATTTTTCATGGTTTAATTCCATTATAATAAATAGGAAAAAATAGCCACAATGGCTAATTTAACTCCTGTTAGTTTCTATGGGTTTGAACTTTGATGTTTAAAGACTAGAGGTGAATCCAACCCACTACAGTATATTATTAATGCTTCTTTTGCTATTATTTATGTGCTATTAGAAAACACACCGTACACACACACCACATATAACTACTGGAAAAAGCATGCTGGAAACCAATTTACAACAAATTCATCCAAGCAAAGTTAGTCAGTTCTATTTTAAATAACCACAGAGAAAGATAAGAAGGATGATAAGGGAAAATATTGGAATTTATATACAGAGATTTTTTAAAAATGCAGCAGATATGCAACAGATATAAAAAAAAACCATGCAAAGTTTCAATCACACTGTTGTGGCCGCCATCTTGACTTTTTATTTATTTATTTTATTTATTCATTTGTATTCAGCCTTTATTATTTTAACAAATAACTCAAGGGGCAAACATATCCAACACACCTTACTCCTCTTATCTTCCTCATAACAACAACCCTGTTGAGGTGAGTTGGACAGAGAAAGGTTAACTGGCCCAAAGTCACCCACTAAACTCACAGTCTCTTCTTTTCTAGCCTTAACCACTAGACCATATCCTGTGGGCACCCATGATAAAGTTTTAGTGCAAGCACCAAAGTAATTTTGGTGAAGACCACTCGGAGGCTTCAGCTGGTGCAGAATGCAGTAGTGATGGGAGTGTCCCAACATTCTCATGTTACACCCCTCCTGCGTGACCTGCATTGGCTACCGGTTGCCCTCCAGGTGAGATTCAAGGTGCTGGTTATTACCTATAAAGCCCTACATGGCCTAGGCCCGGGGTACCTGATGGACCATCTGTGGCCAGCGACAGCTCCCCATCGCCCGGTGCGTTCCCACAGAGAGGGCCTCCTTGGAGTGCCGTCAGCCAGGCAGTGTCATCTGGCGACTCCTAGGGAATGGGCTTTCTCTGTGGATGCACCTATCTTATGGAATCAACTCCTCCTGGAGCTCCAGGTGGCCCCTGACCTGCACTCTTTCCGCCGTGACCTTAAGACATGGTTATTCCGCCAGACCGGATTGGACTGAAGGGGTTTTTAAGGGGAATTTTAATGGTTTTTAACACTTAATATTGATTTTATCTGTTTTTATTGCTGTGAGCCGCCCTGAGTCCTTCTGGAGAGAGGGCGGCATATAAGCTAAATAAATAAATAAATAAATAAATAAATAAATAAATAAATAAATAAATAAATAAATAAATAAATAAATAAATTTATCAAATCTCTCCCTCTTTCTCTCTCTTCCCCCCTCTCCCTCGCTCGCTTCCCCTCTCTCTCCCTCCATCCCCCTCCCACCTCTCTCTTCCTCTCCTTCTTCCTCCCTCTCTCTCCCCCTCTCCCTCCCTCTCCCTCTCCTCTCTCCCTCTCTACCACTGAATGCATAAATTAGGGTGTGTCAAATTTTTCAAATTTCAATTTCCAAACATTAGAGGTGCTCAAAAGTTGTGACACACCTTTGGGATTGTAAAGATATTTTGGTTACTTTAATATAATTTAGATGTGATTGGTAAGTAACTACATAAATATCATAACTTTTTAACATTTTGTTTGTTTCATTACATACAAAGGCCTGAACCAGTGGTGGGTTGTCCCAGGTTCGGACCAGTTCTATAGAACTGGTAGTAAAACTGGCAGGAGGCTCCGGCCACTGACCCTGACGTCATCAGAAGCGATCTGCGCATGCGCAGAAGCAAGGCGCGTGCACAGAAACAAGGCGTGTGTGCAGAAGCAAGGCACATGCGCGCGTGAAGCAAGCGCGTGCATGTGATCCCGTTGCGAACCGGTAGTAAAGGTAAGTAGAACCCACTCCTGACCTGAACCCTATATACAGGAAAATATTTTAATTAAACATTCAATCCTTGAATCAAAAGAAAAAAAAAGTTAACAGAACTAAAAAGAGAATAGTTTCTTTTTTAAAAAAAAACCACCATGTTTGATACTAGGATGATTGTAGTTTTCAACGGAAACTGTACTGGACAGAACAAAGTACTTAGCTGAAAATGGGCTTTTATAAAATCTTATTTTGGATAGCATCAACAAGCACTCAAAGCAAACCTAGATCCTAACAGCTAGCTTCTTTGTGGCTAGGATGAGATGAACTCATCTGAGTCACACAGGCCTGGTTCAGAGCTTAAATGAAGCTGCACAGTCTATATATGTACTGAAAAATAAACAAGCCCCAGCGATGGTAAGGTGAGGCAGGGGTGAAAGCTGAGCTGACAGTTACTGTGTCAGTAGAGAGGAATCACTGAGGAGATGGAAATGAGTTCTCGGCTGAGATTCAGCAAGGTATTAAAACAAGCTGAAGGAAGGGTCTTGTGAAAAGGTCTCATTAAAGTAAAGCTGCCAACTTTCATTTGCCACAAACGACAGTTGTCCTGCTGGGCTTAAAACTGTGTAGCGACACTATTGTCGGCCTCAAAGGTGGGAGAACCACAGAAGGACAAATGCAATAGGTTTTCACATAAGCTTGTCTCCTTTTGATACAGCCTCTAAATGTCAATAGGCTAACAACTCCAAAAAAAAAAAAAGAAAAAAGAAAAAAAAAAGTGGAATCCATTATTTAAATCTATTTCAATCTGGTTTCAAGCCTAGGCGCATTTTTGTGTGGGCTGATGAACTGCACTAGCAAAATTTAATTGGGGAAGAATATATTTGTTAGGTCTGCCGCATCTTCCATTATTCTAAGTCAGAAGACAAGCAGTGATCAACCAGGCCATCGCGTGGCCGAATGCCCAGTCCCTACTACACAGGCTAAGGCTGGGAGCCCTGGACAGGCAGTGAAAGTACCCCGGAAAACTCCCAAGAAGTCCAGGGTGGCGCATCAGGCAGTGGAGGTCCCAGAGTCACCTGCAGTAGGAGGGGAAGAGACAATGGCTGGGGACTACCAACTGGACACTTACAACAGTGAGGACAACGGGGCCTCACTTGATAGATCACAAAGATGGTGCTGGAAGATACTTGTTCAAACACTTCTCCATGTCATCCTTTATCAAATTATACTGTTCTAATCAGGGGTGAAATCTACTTACCTTCCTTACCGGTTCGGAAATGCACGCGCCATGCACTCAGACCCTCTACGCATGTGAAAAATCTTCTGCGCATGCGCAGAGGGTTAAAAACACATTACTTCCTGGTTAAAACAAGGAAGTAATGACACCTGGGCGGGTGGGTCGAGCCTCGCGTCACAATTGCTACTGGATTGCCCGATCCAATCCAAACCGGGAACATTTCACCCCTGGTTCTAATGCTCCCTTAACAAGAAGTGGCTTGAAAGAAGGGCCAACAGTATGGCCCTTCTTGATGACTGGGGACATCAAACTGTGTATCTCATGTCTGACTTCAATTGTGGTCATTAGAGATCCAGAGGTGGATGAAGGTTAGCAAACTGACATTAAATCTGCATAAAATGGAATTGGCTGCAGTTCTCATAGCTTTATATAATACTTCATGAAAAACGAAGGTTTCTACTGATAGTTGTATATAAAATCTATGCAATTTAATTTTGGGGGTTTTTTTTACACACTGGAGTCCATGTACTCAAGAGAATATCAGAGACAGCACACGCTTTTTAGAATGCAGGGCTTAAAATGTCTGCAAACTACACCTTCAGGTTTTATAAACCTCTTGCCAATAAAGTTAACATATGCTGTCGTCTGCATACAAATTTGTAAAAGAGGATGTAGACAGTCATTAAGACAACAAAAAGGGAAATTTTAGCTTATGTGTTTAATCTCTCTTTTTTCCCCACAATGGTTGAACATAAGAATATTTTTTTGAAGTATTTCTTTTAAATAATTTGGGATCCCAATAAAAACTGGACTGGAAAACAGACAGTATTAGACACAAAATGTGATGTCTTGGTGTACAACAACTTAATCTATTTCTAATAGCTGTTTTAGCATATTAGAAAGTACACAATGTATGTTTTGGCAGACTTAATAAACTTGATCTGATTCTATGAGGATGTAGGTTAAAATCCAAGACAGGAATTTGAGAAAGCACCTACATACACCTGGTCAAGTGTAGGATATGACCTATAGACAAAAGGATTTTGGAAATGTATTCCCAATATTTCATGAAAATGTTAAAAGGCAAAATATAAATCTACTCAATTCTGTGATCAATGAATAACTAGTTAAAAATTACCAACATATTTTTGTGTGCCTTCTTGAACAAACAATAGACAAAAAAGCTAAGAGGAATTTATACAAGTGTACAATGCATATAGTGTACAAGTTTATATGAAAAGTACAATATTAGATAATGTATATTCAAGTTAACACATCAGCTGGAATCTTGACTACTATACTGTTTATAACATTATCACCTAAACTTACTACAGGTAGTCCTCAATTTACAACAGTTCACTTAGTGACCATTCAAAGTTACAATGGCACTGAAAAAAGGAATGTATGACCATCTTTCACACTTATGACCGTTGCAGCATCCCCATGGTCACGTGATTTACATTTGGATACTTGACAACTGATTCACATTTGCAATGGTTGCAGTGTCCCGGGGTCATGTGATCACCTTTTGTGACTTTCTGACAAGCAAAGTCAATGGGGAAACTGGATTCGCTTAACAACAGTGTTACTAATTTAACAACTGCAGTGATTCACTTAACAAATGTGGCAAGAAAAGTCGTAAAATGGGGCAAATTCATTTAACAAATGTTTGACTTAGCAACATAAATTATGGGCTCAATTGTGGTCATAACTCGAGGACTACCTGCAGTTTCAGTGTACTTTCATTTCTTTAGTAAAGAAAAAACAACAAAAACAACAGCTAGCTTAGTCGGAATTGGTACCTTAATTTACCACTACTGATTATGATCAACAACAGGGCTCTAATATGTGTTACTATATTTTGAAAGTATAGGAAATGTAGAAATACAATAACACCACTTGCTTTTTCCCAAAACTTTGAAAACACAGTGACAGAATATAGTCCATTCTCTCAGATGCATCATATCTCAGAAATGGTTATACATGGGTACAGATTATTAAACCTATTTGAGGTTCTTGAGAGTGTCTCTTCTGTTAGAATATCTGACATAACTGCAATAACATTGTATTACACATCATGTACAAAAGAAGATTAAAGAAAATTCATGAAGATACAGTTGTGACCTAGGCTTACTGAGTCATCACAAGTCAGAATTAATCCCAAATAAACCTATTTTATTGTAACAGCTGAGAATTACGTTCATTCCCAGCTGAGTCCCAGTTAGTTACAAAACAAGTCCTTCGGAAGAAGTCCTTCGGGATAATTACCAACCTTTATCTTCTTTGACACCCTGCCAAAGGCCTTACTTGGCAAAGGCCCATGAAGTTCAGAAACAAACAAGAGACGCTGACTGGAAACAGAGTTAGCAACATTGCTTTCCTGCAAAAAGGCCCAAGTGCCTTTGTTTCTCTTTTAAGCCTTATGGGAGGGGCCAATCATCTCCTGGCCTTACTCCTGAGTCATCCCTTTTGCTTTAGCTGCTCTTGCCTTCTGGCAGCTCTGCGCATGCATGCACTAGGAACAGGCTCCTCCTGTTCCTCTGCCTCTCTGCTGTCTCACTCTGGGGGCTCCGGAGTCCGTGCATCACTCCCAGATGGCCCTAGCCCCATCTCTGCCTCCAACGCAGAGCCCTCATCTGGGCCTTCCCCAGACTCCAGGACTGGCCCATGTTCCTCCCCAGCCTCCTCACTGTCCGATTCCGCTGCCAGCTCCGCAGGCTGCTGGCAGACCACAACAAATATCCAGGTACTGTACATCAATGATAACATTAAAATATTGTATTTTCCCCATTTTGATCCCTTACAGAGGAATAACAGTGATTTTAAAATTAATTATCCTTACACGGTGAGAACTATATTATTGTGGCCTGTCAGCTGCTGGCCGCTCCAGCAACCGAATCAGATGAGGAGGAGGCGTGGGAGTCAGGGTCAGCATCAAGGCAACCTGAAAGCTCTGAGGGGGAAGAGGGAATGGAGCTTTCAGTGAGAGAGAGGGGGGGGAGAGGGAGAGAGAGAGAGAGAGAGAGGCGGAGCCTGGGCTGTCGATCAACAGCCCCCAGGTCTGGATGTGTCTAATGAGGAAGAGGAAGAACAGCTGGGTCCAGTGCCTGACGCACAGATGCGCACAAGGCAGAGAAGAGAAGAGCAGTGAAAATCCGTGGGCCAATTCTTTGGAAGGAAGAGCCACCGCTGCTAGCAAAGCACCAAAGCACCACTGCTACCAAAGCAACAGCCTTGGTAGTACAGTGGTTTAAGGCACCCTGTTATTAAGCTGGTTATTAAGACCAGCTGCCTGCAATTACTGCAGGGTTCGAATCTCGCCAAGGCTCAAGGTTGACTCAGCCTTCCATCCTTTCTAAGGTAGGTAAATTGAGGACCCAGTTGTGGGGGCAATAAGCTGACTTTGTATAAGGATGAAGACTATTGCTGAGCACATTGTAAGCCGCCCTGAGTCTTCGGAGAAGGGCGGCATATAAATCAAATTAAAAAAAAAAACAAAAAACCACCCTAGCTCAGGGAATAAAAGGCGGGGGCAAAGATGAATAGATGTGGCAGACAACTATTCATCTCCCAGCTGGACTTGTTAGCCTGCGCTGAGAGAGAAACTTTTTGCCAGGGTTGCTGGCGCTCCTAATAAAGGAATCTTTGAATTAACTTCAGATGGTTTGTCGTGATTCGGGAGCTGGGTCAGAACATATACCAATCTCAATACTGCCCTTGAAATTTCTAGTCTTTTGACAGAGTGAGAAAGGACTCTGCCTTGTTTTTTATGTTGCAATATTACAAAGGATGTTACAAAGGGTGTTGTTTGGAAACTCAGAAAGTTAAGGTATATTCTAAAGAGGGTTACAAAAATTTAAGGGTAAGTAAATAAGGAAATAGTAGAGGATAGACCGCAAACCTCGAGCATTCTTCAAAATAAAACCGCTGCCTTGGGAATTGACTGCAAATGGGAAGAAAATCATCTCGGAAACAGAATCCTAGAAGACATCTCAGTAAAACTTTCATAATCTGCTGAGCTATTGTCAGGTCCCATGAGCTGGATTTGACCCAAACACCAATCTTTGAACTGTAAGAAGTGGGAATGTGGTGCCTTTAATCATTCAACTGGCATTAGATAGTCTTCAAAAGAACAAGTGAATCGTCTGTTCGGTATTTACTCTGTCCTTTAACCGTACAGCGAATATCTGCATAGAGGATGCAATCAGCTCAGTAACAGAATCATAAGGTAATTACTGTTTTCTTTTCACCAGCTCCAGATTAGGTTCTGTTCATTTCCATGACGCTCGATCTTTTGAAGCCCCAACTGTCCTTTTTATGCCTCTGGACTCTTAACTAAAACAAAGCTGGATCTTTTTATAATGCCAAGGTACGCGAGGGGTCTGCGTATGACTTTTGCTGCATCAAATCTTCCAGGTTTTACAGACAACAAGGTTTTATTTTTTTTCCCCAGCATCCCCAGCAACCTCAGAAATACAGAGAACTAATCAGCTAACATGATCTTAATACTCCTGGTCAGTTTCCAGTCAATTTCTCCACCCTGGCAAAAAGATCTCTCGGATTGATTTTCTCTGCTTATGTAACAGCCTGTATCAAATCCTTCCCTCAGCCCATATCGCAGCTCCAGGGATCAAGTGAACTATTAGACACACACACACACACACACACACACACACACACACACACACACACACGCTGCCCTTAGCTAGAAACATGTTATAAAGCCTGGCACCATGCTATTTTTTCCAGTACAGTAACACTATTTCCAAAGGCATTTCAATAAAAATCAAGGAGAGGGAATCTTCTTTGCTGTTAGCAGTGGAGTTTTTTTTTTTTTTCCTATTTTTGTTGCTGATTACTTTTGCGTTGGCTAGACAGAGATATGACACGTGTGTTACGGGGAAATGTATTGCTTAAGATACAAAGCTTGAAAGATATTTCAGAAAGGATGAGGGTGTGCATGTTGCATTTCTTAGTGCCTCCTTCAAAAAGGAGCCTCTTTGTCTGAGCTTTCACAATAGCCAGACAACTCCAAGACAATAGATGTTTGACTAAAAGAGTTGCTGAAAGCGGTGGGGAAAGATGCTTCAGAACAGGTATGTTTGAGCTGATTTAAATTCAAATGCATCCTTTTCCAGACTCGCATGTCCACCAACGGAACCTTAATGTTAGAAAGCTCTCAAGAGCATATTTGTGCTGCATACTGTATTTCTCATGTCCTGAATATAAAAAAACGAGGAAGTTTTATTCCTTCAGAAGTTGTGGTTAGCTGAAAAGGTGGAACATCACCTGAGCCCAATGTTTACAACTTTTCCTTTGGTCAACTGGAAAAAAAAATAACATGGCTGCCAGTGTTTCTCACCCATTTCCAGCATTTTGAGGCCAAAGAAAAGACAATCAAAAGTTGCGCTTCACACTAGTTTTGAAGAATTGT
Source organism: Pantherophis guttatus (assembly GCF_059756535.1). Classification (NCBI taxonomy): domain Eukaryota; kingdom Metazoa; phylum Chordata; class Lepidosauria; order Squamata; family Colubridae; genus Pantherophis; species Pantherophis guttatus. Next base: position 72,572,483 of record NC_142068.1, on the reverse strand, counting down.
GAGGATGGTGCAATTGAAATCTGTGTCCTATATAAGCCTCCCTTATTGAGAGAGTGTATTTGTCAACCTTCTTACTTTTTACATGGACTATTTTAAACAACCCTGCAGCAAATCACAGAGAGACTTGTGATATGTAATGATTCTCCTCATTAGAATAAGTCCTAACTGCAGCACACCAGACCTAAACCAAGTTGGAATCATTTAAGAGTTGTTCCAGAATATTATGATGGTCTTGAACAATTTCAGAACATTTCCTGTCTGCCAGAAGTCAACTCTGTGCAATCAGGTAAGGTAAGGGAAAAAGCAAGCACGCATATACTTCACATAAATTCTCAGTTTTCAATTGTGTAACATACCTTCCATGACATACACCAGTGAGCCAACATCTCCTTCTTTGATGATGCAACTGTCTTTGCCATATTCCACTGGATACATACAATCCACAATTTCCTGGATCTGAGATAATTCCAGGTTCTTCATGAAGTCATTGTCAAGGATAGCTTCCTTTATTAGGTCCTTTGACCTAGAGAGAGAAAGTAAAGTTGTACTGTACAAGTTGGTTGTACCAATCAGCCTTCTTATAAAGATCACATAGGAATGAGAGATTTAAACTTTTTCACCAACCCCAAATCTAAACTTAGATTAGCAGGTTAAGGTATCATCCCACCTTGCTCTACTCATACCAAGATTATCTAAAGATAGCATTGTCCCCTCCCCTGCATTTGCTTCCCAAAATGGCTATGAGGATGACCCTATCCTGTCACCCAAGAATATAGGACAGTACAATAATTAACGACCTCATTAACTACCGTATTTCCCCAAAAATAAGACCCTGTCTTATATTTTTTTGAACCCTGAAATAAGTGCTTGGCCTTACTGCCATGCGCTCAAAAGCCCGATTGGGCATATTATCAGGGGATGTCTTATTTTGGGGAAAACAGGATATCTGTACAATTCAGAAAATATTAAATTGGCAATAATCTCACAAAGCCACCCAATTTCCTTTATGCAGAAGGTAAGGAGTAGATTATTAAATCAGCATAAGTCCTTAATAAGTGCTTGCTCTAACCAGCTGCAACCTGATATCCTTCACAAATGCTATTACAACAGTTATCATTGGAGCAGAGTTCCAAGAGCACGATAGAATAATAAGAAGGTTGAGTTAGTGACCAAGACCATTCAAGTCCTGGTCTTTTATATATATATGATGGACTTGGGATGATGCAACAGTCACAAAGTCTATGGGTCAAAATTATTCTGTGTCATGTAGACAGAGAGAAGCTTCAAGCTTAATTAAAACCAGTAGTGCTATTCAGCTGGTTCTATCCAGTTCGGGCAAACCGGTAATGGCGGCTGTGGAAGGCTCCGCCCACCCATCCGGATGTCATCACATCCCGTTTTTGACGCTCTGAGCATACACAGAAGGTTGTGCGCATGCGCGGAGGTGGTACTTGCAAGCGAAGCAAGTGCACATGAGTGTGCACTCCAGTTTGCGAACCAGTAGTGAAGGTAAGTGAATACCATCCCTGATTAAAACACCTGTCTTCTAGTTGTAAACATTAAAACATAAAAGGGCAAAAGCATCATATAATGGAAGAGAAGATTGTTGGACATTTTTGGATTGTACAGCATGGACTTGTAATATTGTGTATATCAAAGAGGAGGTATCTGCCACCAGAGGCCCAGCAGGAGGAAACTGAACCCAAGAAAGAGATCCATTGAACAAAATGGCTAATGGAAAAGTCTATAGTTCTCAGACAGTGGGCTAGATGTCAGGGAGGATAGTTGACAAGGGTGTTGTAGTCCCACAAGCCTCGAAAAGAGTTGTTTTCCCTCTTCCTTAGGATAAAGCATTAGGAAGCCAGAAAGAAACCCCCAGAAAGAAACTGCCGAACCAAGAGAGGAAAACAGATAAAATGTAAAATGCTATGTTTGTAATTGCGTAGAATGGTATATGCATAGTTAGTGAAGCAAAATCTACTGTAAATACAAAATTGTGTGTGTATGTCTGGAAAATTCCCATCCCCTTTTCCCACGTTTGATGCAATTACAAAAGGCCTTTAATCATGCAGTTGCACCTATCATATTGACTTTTCCAGCTTCAGCCCATCTACCAGATGCTGTCCTTTATTGGGAAAAACTTAGTATTTTTCCCACCCACTATCCAGTATTCCATAGCAAAACAAATAAACAAACAAACAAACATGACTATCCAATTTTTGAATAAAATGTTAATCACCTGGCCCTTTTTGCTATAACAAATATTCATCTGAATTTAATAATTTAATTTAAAAAAAAAATAAGACCACTACATATTTTTATACTTTTTAAATTATTAAGTGGATTGGGTTTTTTTTTCAATTGTGTACTTCTAATTGTTCTGTAATTTGTGGATAACCTTTTCAAAAGTCTCCATGGTTCAGTACTTTTACAAAGCATGCAGGATCAGTTCTGTTGTTCTTCATAATGTCTTACAAATTTTTAATAAAGCACCATCAACTCTTAAGGATTATCTCCTTTTCTGAGCCAGTCAGGCACAAATATTAACAGTTCTGCGTTCATTTTCATTTGCATATTCGATTTCCCTCCAGAATGTCTATCAAATCTTATTTTATCCATCTGATAATACCCCATACATAAAGATTACAGACCGTAATTGTTTAAATACTATGTAAGGGATTTTAAGCAAACAAGCATCTGATATGTGAACTAAATTAATGTTCAAACATAAATATGAAAGGATGCGCTGGTCTGTTTGCAAAATGTTTACTATGGGATTCTTTTTTATATACAACAGCAAATAACCGTCTTAGCATTTCCACAGCAAATTAATATTGTCTGTGATAACAACATATCTTTGAACTATAAAATAAATGTGTCTTTTCCATGAAATGTGAAGAAGAGAACAGAATCCCCAAACTAAACAAACAATAAAATTGTTTTATTGCTTTAGAAATGGCATATTAAAAAAAAAGCCTACTATCCAGATTAACTTCCTGTCCAACCAGAAATTAAAACTAGTTTAATGTATTGTTCATGGCAAATCTTATCAAGCTCTGATTACCTTCTTCTTTCTCCATCAGCTATTAATTCTTCCCAAGAAACTGTCATCAGTGAAAAAATCTTAACAGCAACCAGCCCAAGTCTCCCTGCCCCAAGCAGAAACTGAGGAGGCCAGCTTTTAGAAATGCAGATTTGGTAATCCGTTCAGAAAGACTGGGTCAAGACAGAAACTCAGATGAGCAACAAACAAAAGGTTGACAAAATTAGCTCAGACAAACATCTAGGATTTGCATTTCCTCTTTTGCCTATAGAGCCAGCTATGACCCCTACATGACCTCTACATGACCCCCCCCATAGGAATCCAGAAGGTATAAAAACCGACCCTACTCTAAACTCTATTTTGTCAGCTGCCCAGAATCACATGTGGTGATTCTGCTTCATCAATAAAGAGAACCTCTCTTTCCAATAGCCTCCAGCCTCCATTTTATTTCCAGTGCCTTTCTCCTGGCTTGGAACTGAACCAGATGGATTTTCCTTCCAACATAACAAAACAGCCAGGCCTATATGGAAATCAATTGATTCCCCATGGTGATAAGTGGAAGCCATCTTTGATTTCCCCAAAACCACCCATTGGGAAAATCTACAAATGTTGCTGCCGGTTGCAGATGAAACTCAAGTAGCTTCTACATAAGTCCAACTAAGGAAAAACATCATTTACCAATTATACTAGCTGATTCTCCATTTAACACATTACTTTATGAGAAATCCCATTTCCTTACTACTCTCTTTCTTTCTCCTTTCTCTCTCTCTCTCTCTCTCTTGCACACACATAAAAACATGCAGAGAGGGAGACTACATCTCTGTGTTTTTCCACGTGTGCTTTGGTAAAACTCGGACTCAGTTAAAAGATAACATTCATTTGAACATGAAATCTTATTGTCTTTGTTATGTCACTCTCTGTGTAGTCGACAATACTTGTTTTGGGGTGGAATTTTATTTCCTTTTTATGACCCTGTAATCCCTTTGTTTGAGGTGGAGTAGGGGCAACTGAATGGAGTTGAGCATTTACTGACGGATGCCCTTCCTAACACCTACATGAAGTTCGCAGCAGATATTTTCTTTTTGCGCCCCGATAGAGAAACATCTGCCACTACCTAGGATTGAACTCTCAACCTTCCAGGTGGGAGGCGAGTGTCATCACCTCTAGGCCAACGCACTGCTCTCGCTTGTCTTTGGGTGGAATAATGAACAGTAAAGTATCTAATGTATATTATATTAGCTTCTGGATGGAGGGTTCCCAGTCCTTGTGAATGTGCAGCATATCTACCATTTCCTCATTTGTACATTTTCTCTGGGGAAAAATGAAAAGGTTAAAAATGATGGATAGGAGAATGTAATGGAGGATATAATTGCTCTTTGCATTCCTTATACAGGGTAGAGTGATTCTGTCCAACATATCAAGCACTGAAGCTTTCCTTCATGTCATTTGTCTGATAGTTTTCCAGAGTTTTCCAAAAACATAGACTGAAAATATGGATTCTTATGAACTTTTATAATAGCTACAGATTGCATGTAGCACTATTACTTTATATGTGTTGTATATATATATAAAGTGTTTTTCTATTGAGATACCTGGTCTACCCCAGCATGTGGGAGGGAGCAAACTTTCAAGATTTTGAGTTTATAGACTCACGAAAGCTTTCATTTGATGATGGTTTGTAGAAAACTGTACATAAAAGTCATAGAATTCCATTTTATATAATTAAAAGAATACCATGCTATTTTCTGACTGTCTCACAAACTTTAGCCATATTGTACAAAGTTTAATAATTCAAACAGCTTTTGTTTTCTAAATTTTAGTTCAGAAAAATGCCAAATCATATTTAATCTTAAATTTATCTTGACTTCATAAGTTTCTTCTTATGCTCCCTATTACTAGCAGGATTGTAAACAAATATTGACTCTTTTTCCATAAATAAATTTATTTTTTACTTTAATTTATTGGGTTTTTTTAATTTTTCCATAAATAAAAATCATAATAAGAGAAACTGTTTAATTGGGAATTTAAAACAACACAAAATAAATGTTGCAAACAAGTTCTAGAGTGATATTGTTACATACTCAAATAACACAAAACACTCTTCAAAATAAATATTTTCAGGAGATACTGAACAGAATAGCTTTGGTGAACCATCTGATAGTTTAAAAGGGAAATAACCCCAATTCTCTTTCTTATCTTTCTCCCTTATACAGAACAAAGCCTATCAAATCACACCATATATCAAATATTACAAAGGAACTATTTATGTGTGTATTAGTGTCTACAGCTAAAGTAAAAACTACGTTTTCAGAAATTTCTGCATAACATTTTTCACTTCAAATGTTGAAATGTATTATTTTCACCCTGCCTAAATATGTAGCTGATATAAATGCTTTGTACAATGCCTAGAATTATATCGTTTTTGGGTATGAACAGCCCAATAGTGCTCTAAATGAATCCCTTCATTGATTCTAAATCTTGGATTTCCTTCAAAACTCATAGCATCAAGGACCATTTGAAACTAATGCCTTGCAATATCTATATTAAATTTACAATGTTAGTATAGTGAACAGCAAATCCTTTCCTGCCCACATTCACTCAGCCATTCACCCAAGCCTGAATTACATGTAGGCAGAGAGCCTCAGAGACCTGATATCCATATCCTAGACTAGACGCCTGAGCAAACAGGAAGGAGACTTCAAATGCCTTCAAATGCTTCAAAAATAGGCACGTACACCAGGGATGAACCACAACTAACTTTTGAATAGAATGAATTTTTGGCATTTTTGCAATCCTGCCTTCCAGAAGGAGAAGACTGTGTGGAAAGGTTTTGCTGAAGCAAGATTTTCTCAGCTACAGCTTGTCCTCCTCAAAAACAAAAACAAAAAAAACCTTTGTTTTGAGGTAAAAGGGAAAGACCTCACTTTGGGAAGAGGCCAAAAAGAAGAACTACAAGTAGTCCTTGACTTACAACAGTTTGTTTAGTGACCATTTGAAGTTCCAATGGTAGGGGAAAATGTGACTTTTTCACACTTAAAAACCATTTCAGCACCTCCATGGTAACATAATCGAAATTCAGATGTTTGGCAACTAACTCATACTTATGATGGTCGCAGTGTCATGTGATGCGACCTTGTCACAAGCATAGTCAATGGGGAAGCCAGATTCACAACTCCAGTGATTCACTTAACTTAAAGTGGGACAAAACTCACTTAACGACTGACTCGGTTAGCAACAGAAATTTTGAACTCAATTGTAGTCGTAAGTGAAGGACTACCTGCACTGGAAGGAGGAGAGAGGGAGATTTTCGAAAAGTGCAGATAAATTGGAGATTGAAAATAGCCACATGGTTTGGGTGTATTAGTTTTCCCAAGAAATAGAGAGATAATAAACCAGAGCTCATAGGGGAATGAGCCCTAAGAAGAGCAAAGCTAGCTTATCTGGTAGTGAACATGACGAAAGATGTTGAATGGGAGCCAAAAATAATATTCAAACATCTGCTGGGCAAAGAGGAGATAGACATTCTGGGGCCACAGGGCCCAGTGTCTCTGGACTGGACATGAGAGAAGTGTCAGGTTTCCGAAAGATGCCCTAATTAATTCATGAGCCTCGAGCCAAATTTCAAAAGAAATCCAGGCATTTATTAGGAACAACATTTCGGCAATATCCTAGCGGAGTCAGATCTGACCTCATGTAAGTTATGGCTGAACTTTATCCCTGTTTCCCCCTTCCCCTCAATCTGTGTCATAAATCACATTCTCCAATGAGGTGCTCCAGCAAGCTGTAGAATTGCGCACCTCACAAGCCTGCTGTGGTAATCTGAGCTCTGACTCTGGCTGAAGGTATGCATGGAATGTTCTTCCCCCTTTCCGTCCATGGCAATTCGATAACAGACACGGAAGTGCTTTGCGAGTTGACAAGAAGATGCCAAACTTTGGCCAGATTCTCCAGGACAGAGGCAAACCTTGGCAACTTTATGCCTAGCGGACTTCAACTCCCAGAATTCCTTCGCTGGACGGGGAATTCTAGGAGTTGAAGTCCTCCAGGCTTAAAGTTGCCAAGGTTGGAGAGTCCTGCTCTAGGAAGTAAACAAGGGCTAAGAGGAAATGTCTGTCTGTTTTGAAGGCTACAGCTGTAGAAGACATGGATTAGTTCGGGCCAGTTCAGAGGACAATGCCCTCTTGGAAGCCAAAGGTCAGGATTTGTGTTCAGATTCCTGTGTCAAAATATGCACATCTGTTTTATGGATTCTGATAGTTGAAAGGTATAAACTGTTTTGTAGAAAGTTAGCACCCATCCCTCTCCTAGAAGAATGAAAAAAAAATTTGAGAAATATTTTTTAAAAGGCAGGATAAAATATTTTCTCTAAAAGAGAAATAAAAATCTTAAGGAAGACAGAATCTCAGAACCCCAGTTCCCTGCCCCCAAGCAGATACTAAGCTGAGACCAGCTTTTAGAAATGCAGATTTGGTAATTCATTATTCCCTGCAGCAAGGTCTGAACAAAGGTAGGATTAGCCCTCAGCCATAATAGGAATTGCCCAACAAGCTCCTTCATTGCATCAGCCAAACCTCAACCAAGCTTAGCTCAGACAAACTCCTAGGATTTGTACCATTGGCACCATGAGAGTCTGACAACAGCCAATAGAATACATGTTCTTGCACAGGAACAGGAAGTTCAAGTGCAAAGCCCAAGAGAAGGTATAAAAAAAAACCCACTCTCAACTCCATGTGGTCAGCTGCCCAGAACCACCCATGTGGTTCTGCTTCATTAAAACATCTTTCTAATCAGCCTCCATGTTTCCAGTGTCTTCCTCCCGGCTTGGAATTTAACCAGATAGATATTTCTCCCAACAGTTTCCAGACATGTACCTCTCTATTTTGCATCAGAAGCATTATGGTCTTTAATGCTTTCTCAACTTTTGTAAGTTTTACATCATTGTAAGCAGGGGTGGGTTCTAAAATTTTTTACTACCGGTTCTGTGGGCATGGCCTATTTTGTGGGCGTGGCTTGATGGTCATGTGACAATTCTTTAGGATTTAGCAGAGGTACTGGTTTACCAGGCTTTTAACCGCTTGCAGAGCTGTACCAGTCTACTCATTTGTTTTTGGAGGCACTGGTCTACCCATTTATTTTTGCAGGCACCGGTCTACTCATTTGTTTTCTTTTAACACTGATCAGCTGTAGGGCGGCCCTTTGAAGCCCCACGGCAACAGTTTAAACAGGTTTTTTCCCTCTAGCCGATCAGCTGGGACTCAAGAGGCAGCAATAGATTGGGGGTGGGGCCAAATAAAAGGTAAGAATAATGCAAGGGGGGCAGGGGGCAGGAGAGCAGAACCGGTTCAGTGATGTCATATCGTCACTGCTACCGGCTCGGCGGAACCGGGCGGAACCCACCACTGATTGTAAGCTGTCAGAGCGCAGCAGGAAGTATGATGTAATCCATATCAAGAAACCCCACCAAGTCAGGAGAGCATCTGGAGGTGGTCAGGAGCCCTTCCCAATATTTTAACCCTCCGTAGCCATTCATTACAACTAGTTTCATGTTTTTGACATCAATAGCCAATCCCCTTTTCTGAAAATGTCTTCTAGCTGTACATCTTGACCGTATACAGTATGCATGGATTGCATTCGCTGGGAAGTCAGAATAGACACTTCACTCATGTCTGTTTGAATAAGAGTAAAATGTTGCTCCGGGAACCTGGTTCAAAAGGATGAGAACGGAGTTCAATTTGTATTCAAACAGAAGTAAGCCTTTCCATGTGAGTGTTTGGAGAGGATTAAAGTGGTTAAAAGACAAAGTAAAGCTCTCCAAGGCTTAAAGTGTCTGTTTCACTGACAGTTACCAGATATCTGAACAGGCAAAGGAGGACACAGACAAGTGGAAAAGAAGATAATTTTTTTTGGGGGGGGGACCTAACTCTTTACCTTTCTTGGCATCCATGCCAAAAAAAGAAACATATGACAAAAAGACGCACAAAGGTGTACCTACATGTCAGTGGTGGGTTGCCCCTGTGTTGTGGCTCCGTTGCCTGAGCCTGGGCTATCGACAGATGCAGACTCTGAGAGTGAGTTGGCAAGGCCTCCCTCTCCAGGGCCCTCCTCTCTGGCAATGCCTCCAGAGGACACCGAAGGCCAAGAGATAGGCCCAGAGCCAAGCACATCCCCACAGCCACAGGTGGACAGCGACGAAGGAGATAAGCGCTGGCTGGATCCTCGACAGCGGCGCAGGAAGAAGCGTGTGCAGCAGAGGGGAAAGCGTGCCAAAGATTAGCTGAGTCACTGGACCATACCACACAGGGTATAAATGTGGGTGTGGTGGACGGTTCAGTTTGCGATGAGCAAAAACTAGAAATAATCCATGATCTCTGTGTTACTGGACTTCTGCCTGCCTTGTCGGATTGCATTTGGACTAATCCTTGTATTGCTGAAACTTTGCCTGCTTTATCGGAATGCTTGCAGTCTAATCTTTGTTTTGTGTGAGTAAAGTCTGAATTGGCAGCTAGCCACTGGGTTGCTGCCAGCTTTATCTTCAAAGACTTTGTTGTGTGGCTTATTAACTCCGGGCTGTCTGTGTGGGTGCGTGTGTGGGACAGGGACAGAACACCCTGTTTCAGACAGGTTCGCAAGAACCAGTAGTAAAACCGGCAAGAGGCCCCGCCCACTGCCCTGGATGTCATCATCGGCGATCAGCGCATGCAATGGGATCGCACATGCTTTGCTCACGTACACACACAATCTCATTCCAAACGAGTAGTAAAGGTAAGTAGAACCCACCCCTGCTACATGTATATGAAATTTCTTTTTCCAACATCAGAAAGACTGGTTTTTCAATCACAGTATTTTCCCAACAAATCTTTACTTTCAAGAACATATACTAGCATTGTGGGAATGGATTATGGCACGCTTTCCAAACTCCACAATAGAAAGACATAAGAAGTCATGTGGGCCACAGATTACAGGGATCATATATTTGGAAAAAGCAGGGAAGAAATTGATTTTTAAGGCTATGGCTGCTGGACAGAAGAGGTGGCCTCCTTTTGCTTTATGTCTAGTAATCCTAATTCTAAGGCAGAACGTAAAATGAAATTGAATATAAGAGTGAAATAATACAGGGTCAGCCTAGATGACCTCTGAAGGACCCCTTGACTAATTATTATAAAAGACAGTTGCTGGGTTCAAAAAGTTAAACCGCAAGGTTACGCACTATTCTACAGTTGGAGAGTTCAAGAAGTCAAACCACAAGAATTAATTAACCTTCCTGTAATGGGAGGAGGGGGAGAGCCTATAGGAGGTTTACATAGGAGGTTTATTTCACATTTCCTGTTTTTTGTTACTATAAAGATATGTGTCTTAAAGAAGGTCTTTTGTTCAGAATGTAAACAGAATGCATGTGTGAACCTTTTGGCCAAAATAAATAAAAGCTTTTTCTAATCTCGAAATTCATTTCATTCATTTATTTTTCTGCAACAATTCAACTCTTAAAATGAAGGAAAAAATATTGGGGAAATTCACCTCAAGTTCGTTGGGGTGTTATTAAAAGATACCTTATGCCTCTTCAAGGTTTAAGGCTGCCCTTTACAATTTCTTAAAATCCACTGAATACAATTCCTCCATCTGAACATGTGTAGCCTAAGACTGTATTTTTAAACTCCAGCCTTAGACAAATAAATAAACCAATAAAGGAAAATATTAGTAGCTCAGGGTTGAAATGTGGGGTCCTTGGTGCTCTCTGGGCTTGGTTGTTTTCTTGCAGATGTTTCATTACCCACATTAGGTAACATCTGGCTAGGATGATGAAATGTCTGCAAGAAAACAACCAAGCTCAAAGAGTACAAAGGACCACTCACAAATAAATAAAACACGACAGTTGAGTTTAAGACATTCGAGTTGAAGGCTGTTGCTCAAGCATCTGTTGATACAATTGCAGTTCAAATTGCTAAAATTGAAAGTATGAACTCACATGTGGGAACAGTTTTGGAAACTGCACTAGCAACTTTGCAGAAAATAAATTAAATGTAACAGAAATTGCATGTTTGGGAGAACAGTTGCATAGAAGCAACATTAAAATACATAAGACTTAGTGAAGGTTATGGAACAGGGATGTCGTACTGAGATTTTGCTGAAAAGGAAATTACCCTGCCAGTGGCCTTTTGGTTGGAGAAGGAGAAATTTTGTCTGATTCCACTTAGGTCCAGTCCATTCTCTAGAAACATCTTTTCCCAGGTTTGGCATGAATGGAATTCAATACTGAAAAGTTATCCTTCTGCTTCAATATTAGAGGGTATGAAAACATTTTTCAATCCCAGAAACACAGAGTTCCAACTTTTTTTCTTTCAATAATTAAAAAATGTGGTTGTAGAAAAGCTTGGAAAAAACAAGGCTTTACTAACAGTCATCTAACTGGGAGAAAGGGATATTACTTTTCTGTTTTTGTGTATTTTTTTCTCAGATTTCTTTTTTTTTCTTTTGAATATTTCAGTTAGCTTTTGTCTTTGAAAGTTTAGCATTTTTTTAAACCTCTGTTCTGGCAGACAGAAATAAATTTATCAGTCAGTGCAGATTCCTTGAGTGGCTTCAATGAAAGATACATATGTTTTTGGAGGTTTCGGAGGCTTCAATAATATATATATATCATTGAAGCCACTCAAGAAATCTGTACTGACTGATAAATTATATATTACAAACTATTCTAAAAATACGAGTTCCAGGTATATTTGTAAAAAAAAGAAGCAAACATACTGCGAACTCCGGAACTTAAGATTTTAAAATTTTAAAAGAATCACAATTTTATTTTACTAAGTTTTCGTCAGCCATCTGCTGACATCATCAGAGTATTAAACTACCATTACAGAGATCTCTGCCTTTATATGCCATTAATCAATTTAGCCCTCAAGGCTAAATATATTAGAAAAGATGAAGGTAGGACATAAAAATGCATACATAAAAATAAAATATATAAAACAAGCGACAGTTCCAGTCTCTGGTTAAGGTTTAAATTAGTCTTGGCTGTAGTCTGGTACTCTCTTGCTATGGTTGGGCACCAGAATTTATTCCCACATACAAGGCGTGTTTTTCGCCATTTGTATACACCTTATCATATCATCGTATCATCAGGGCAACAGCTAGACAGATTCTCACTGTCAAGTTGTGAGTTACTGCCTACCATAGTTGTTCCCTGTAGGTTTGACTATCCAGAACTATTGTCTAATCACTGACCCCCAAAATGGGGTCAATGAACTCTTGTGCTCGGAATCTGAGGAAAAGTCTTCAGGAATAATCAGCATGACAGTCACATAGACATCTTGTCAGATGACATTTCAATCCAGACCACAATTGTATTTTCTACTGAAGAAATATTACATACCATTATTGGCTCATGCACTACAAAGTAAGGGAATTGTCCTTGCTAACATTGGGGACAGAGAGTGCTTAGCTCCAAATTATAAAGTCAACTGGGGCTTTGAAAAAAAATCTTGTCCCCATCCCCAAGATTGTACAATGATGCTTGTCTCATTGGTTCAGACGTGCAGTGGTTATAATGAAGTATCCACCTTATAAAATTCTAAATATGGCTACTTCTGCCAACTGCCAGCAGTTCGATCCTGACCGGCTCAAGGTCAACTCAGCCTTCCATCCTTCCAAGGTTGGTAAAATGAGGACCCAGGTTATTGGGGGCAATATGCTAACTCTGTAAACTGCTTAGAGAGGGCTGTAAAACACTATGAAGCGGTATATAAGTCTAAGTGCTTTTGCTATAAGCAAAGAAAAGAATGCTAACAGTTACAGAAACCATATCAACTTCTCTTATGGTACAGCCCAGAGGTGGGTTTCAGCAGGTTCTGACCAGTTCTGGAGAACCGGTAGCGGAAATTTTGAGTAGTTCAGAGAACTGGTAGTAAAAATTCTGACTGGCCCCGCCCCATCTATTCTCTGCCTCCCAAGTTCCAGCTGATCGGGAGGAAATGGGGATTTTGCAGCAACTTTCCCCTGGAGTGGGGTGGGAATGGAGATTTACATTATCCTTCCCCTGCCATGCCCACAAGCCACGCCCACCAAGCCACACTCACAGAACCGGTAGTAAAAAAATTTGAAACCCACAACTGGTATAGTCCAAAATAATCACAGTGTACCTCCTGTCTTAAAAATAATTATTCAATCCATGACATTGATACTTAGATGAGGATGTGGAGAATCAGCACCAATGTCTCACATCCTGAATATCCCTGTCCTAGGGCCAGTTGGATGAATAAAATTCAGGTGAGCAATGGCCTTGTTGATGGTATTCAGAGAACAGTAGCAGAATAGAAAAACTGTTTCTTTTGTTCCTATTGACTCATTCCAACATCAAACATATGGCTCTGTGATTTTCTTCTATCATTGCCTTTGGCTTAAGAGAAAAACTTCGTACCAGGAACCCCAATGAAGGAATCAATATTGTTATCACTGATACAAGCTTCAGTTGGTCAGACCTCTGCATCAAGGTCCAATCTGGAATAGTACCTCAATATTTCTTTTGTAATAAAACTTTTTATTTCAAGGATTGGTTCAGTGGCCTATCGTCTCTAAGTCCTTCCTAAGGTGTTGTTTTTGGGTTTTTGTTTTGGAAAAAGACAGAGAAGTTTGTATTGATTTTCCTGTATTGTTTGGGCTTTCTATTTTTTTGCTTTGCTTTCTTTGCTTTGCTTTATCTTACAGCCACCCAACTCCTACATGACTCTGGGCAACTTAGAATTTTTTTAAAAAAACAACAACAACATATAAAAAGACAAAAAGAACAAAATCCCCCTTTCTCCCCCAAAGGTAAAGGTTCCCCGGACACATATGTGCTAATTGTTCCCGACTCTAGGGGGCAGTGCTCATCTCCATTTCAAAGCCGAAGAGCCAGCGCTGTCTGAAGACATCTCCGTGGTCATATGGCCAGCATGACTAAATGCCAAAGGCACATGGAATGCTGTTACCCTCCACCAAAGGTGGTCCCTATTTTTCTACTTGCCTTTTTTTACATGCTTTCGAACTGCTAGGTTGGCAGAAACTGGAACAAGTAACGGGAGCTCACCCCATTATGCGGCACTAGGGATTCGAAACGCTGAACTGCCGACCTTTTAATCGACAAGGTCGGCATCTTAGCCACTGAGCCACTGCATCCCTCCTCTCCCAAAAGACTACCTGAAATAGATTGAACCAGAATACTACAGAAAAAAAAGAAGAAGGAGGTTCCATAATCATCCCGTACTCAAGACCTGGATGAACAACTAAGACATTCAGGTAATTATGTCCTGAATGACATAACAGTGGAAGACACACAAACCTCTGGGAAGAGATCTGAGCAGGCATGTTTCCTGGATTCCGCCAAGTGACATCCTTTACTTCAGGGGTGGGAAACCATGTCCCCTTTATGAGCTGTGGACTTCAACTCCCAGAATTCTGGCTCAGGAATTCTGGGAGTTGAAGTCCACAACTCATAACGGGGCCAACATTCCCCACCTCTGCATTAATTAATGAGACCCAAAGTTGGATTGAACTTTGGGTCTCAGAACACAGAGACAACCTAGTAGCAGCTGAAGGCACAGGTTGATCATACGCTACTGGAACAGCCTCCTGTATTGCTGCCAATGATATTTATTAATTTGTTCATTAGCTTGTTCAATTGCAATCGATTCCAAGCTATGGACACACCATACCATAACAAAGATTTGAAAAGTAAATAAGAAAATTCATCAATCCCGTGGTAAAGAGAATGGCTTAGGGCCAGGGTATTTACGAGACCGCCTTCTGCTACTGATAACCTCCCACCGGCCAATACGCTCTCACAGAGAGGGCCTCCTCAGGGTACCGTCAGTCAAGCAATGTCGGCTGGCGGCCCCCAGGGGGAGAGCCTTCTCTGTGGGGGCACCTGCCCTCTGGAATGAGCTTCCTCCCGGAATACAACTGATCCCATATCTCCACACTTTCCGTAAGGCCCTGAAGACGTTTTTATTTCAGCAAGCCGGCCTAGCCTAATTAGGTTTTTTATGGGTTAGTTTTTTAATTGTATAGCTTTGGGATTTTAAAATGGGGGCCGATTGATTTAATTTATTTTAGCTATCTTAACTTTTATATTGTGTGTATTTTAATTTCGGCTGTTCACTGCCCTGAGTCCCAAGGGGGAGAAGGGTGGTATATAAATTCAAATATAAATAAATAAAAAAACCCTCACAATTTAAATAGGTGTTGGCCTCCAATCCCCTCACCACTGACTGAAAACTTCTTCAGAGAATGAAAATAAACCCCTGCAAATAGTACCACCTACTCCACTCCGACCCCCAGGGCTTCAGAAAAATGATCAATGGTATAAATGGTAGCTCAGAGACCAATGAGGCTCAGGCCTAGGAGAGGGTTGTACTCTTCCTATCCTGATCCCAGTGATCAACCACAATAATATTCCAAAAAGGATCCAGATTATGCTTTTTTAAAGGCCCTGTCCCAAGCGCAGCCCCCCTCCCCTAGAGTCAATAGAGATCTGGAACACAGACTGGTTTAGAGAAAACTGAAGTTCTGATGGCCATCAGACCGTGCTTTCAAATAAGAATTGCAAGTATAAAAGGCATAATTTTTATACGTTTTATAAGGATAAAAACCTTCCTTGAGATTTCTGCCATGACTCTTCAACAATAAATGAGCAAATCACATTCTCCGTGCATCTGCTGAAATAAGTGCAGCTGATGCTATCAAAAACTAACATTTGTTAGTCACAGAAGGTGCAACCCAACTCTTGATTTTTGCTTACCCAGACTAAAAAGAGTCCCCTTCTGCAGATCATCATGCGTCTTGCCCAAGATCAAAAAAAGCCATCAGTAATATGTTACTACAACAGGAGGATTTAGATCAAAAGAATGCTTTTGGAATACTTGCTCAAAAGCTAGCATATCCACCATGCTGTACTCTCTACCCTGATAGGTATGAATAATAACCTTAAAACAAAATCAGAAGATAAAGAGGATGCTATACATTAAGATGGCGCAGCAGACTAAAGCACTGTTATTAACATCAGCTGCCTGCAATTACTGCAAGTTCAAATCTCACCAGGTTCAAGATTGACTCAGTCAAGGTAGGTAAAATGAGGACCCAGACTGTGGGGGCAATAAGCTGACTTTGTATAAATATTCAAAAGCATGAAGGCTATTGCTTAACGCATTGTAAGCCTCCCTGAGTCTCCAGAGAAGGGCGGCATATAAATCAAACCAAAAAAAAAAAAAAAAGTATGGAGAATTGTGCAGCAGCACAAAGAAACTAAATAGAAAATGGAAATCTAACCTTTGCGCGAGCACAGTTCAAGAATATTTCTTGGGAAATATTCCCTGAGCTGTAGATGATTCTTGATGGATCCTTTATTTACAAGCGAAGAAGACATGTACAGGATTTAATGGGCAGTAATAAAATAGACACCAATTTTCCAGAGCCGGTTTGGTGCAGTGGTTAAGGTGTTGGCCTAGAAACCATAAGATTGTGAGTTCTAGTCCTGCCTTGGGTATAAATGCCAGATGGATGACTTTGAGCAAGTCAAATAGTTTCAGCCCAACTCACCTCAAAGGGTTGTTGTGTGGAGAAAATAGGAGGCAGAAGGAGCATTAGGCATGTTTGTCATCTTGAATTATTTATAAATAATAAAGGCAAGGCAAAAATATATAAAATAAATAAGTTATGATCACAGTAGCCCTCAGAAAACTATTTAGTACAAGTATTTGTACTAAATACCCAGGCTTGTACCCAGGTTTAGGGTACAATACGAGTATGGGTATATACGAGATCGCCTTCTGCCACCGATAGCCTCCCACCAGCCAATACAGTCTCACAGAGAGAGACTCCTCAGGGTGCCATCGGCCAAACAATGTCAACTGGCGACACCCAGGGGTAGAGCCTTCTCTGTAGGGGCACCTGCCCTCTGGAATGAACTGCCCCTGGAGGATTGCATGATCCCCGACCTACGTACCTTTCGCCGTGCCCTTAAAACTCTTTTGTTCCAACAGGCTGGGCTGGCTTAGAAAATGAATTTTAAATTGGGTGTTTGTAGCTTTTAACATAAGGGCCAAATTTATATATTTATTTTAAATTGTTTTTAAATTTTGTGAGTATATGTTTGTTTTAAAATGGCTGTACACCGCCCTGAGTCCTTCGGGAGAAGGGCGGTATAGAAGTTTAATAAATAAATAAATAAAATAAATATTTATTCTGTAGACTGAAATTACAGTAGCTTCTCAATAAAGATGTAGCTAAGCAATGTTAAAACACATAAATACAACTATCAAGCCTTCAATTACTGTTTATATTTATGA
This sequence comes from Pantherophis guttatus, assembly GCF_059756535.1. Taxonomy (NCBI): domain Eukaryota; kingdom Metazoa; phylum Chordata; class Lepidosauria; order Squamata; family Colubridae; genus Pantherophis; species Pantherophis guttatus. The sequence continues at coordinate 72,555,125 of NC_142068.1, read as the reverse complement.
ACAATTTTACTAAGAAATAAACTCTATTAATGTTTATATATTCATTTTAGAAAGTTCCTAGAATTGCTAGCACAGAATGAAAATCAGTATTAGACAATGTAAATCACTGTTGTGTGCAGCTTATTGGTATTATGAGGTATAAAGAGTAGAATTTTGATTTATATTCTGTCTTTTCAGTCCATAGAACACTAAAAAAAAAAGCTGACGCTCTAAACTGAAATTATTACAATTAAAACTCAAATGCAATAGCAATACCAATAACTCTTAGACTTATTGGTAATAAGTGCTTTACAGCCCTCTCAAAGCTGTTTACACGGTCAGCATATTGCCCCTAACAATCTGGGTCCTCATTTTATTGACTTCGGAAGGATGGAAGACTGAATCAACCTTGAGCAGTTCAGGATCAAACTCCTGGCAGTGAGCAGAGTTAGCCTGCAATACTGCAATTTAACCAGGGCTGGGTTCTATTTACCTTTACTACTGGTTCACAGCGGGGCCGCGCACATGCACAGAAGCATTCTGATGACGTTGGGGTTGGTGGGCGGAGCCTCCCGCTGGTTTTACTACCAGTTCTATAGAACCGGTGTGAACCGGGGACACCCCACCACTGAATTTAACCACTGCACCACCACAGCTCCAAATGCACATTAAAGTCTGTCTGAAGATGCTAAAAGTAGAGAAAATTGAACTAAAGCTTCCAAGGTTGCAAGTCATTGGTAAATTTAAAAGCCACTGTAACTGTTGCATTTTGTGCCATGAAATCTTCTAAACACACTTTCAGAGTAACCCCGCACAAAACATGTTACATTAGCCTAATTGCAAGGTAATCAGGGGACAGGTAAACATTGCCAGATCCTCCTAATCTAGAAATGACTGGCAACTGATATACTAAGGATAGCTAGGCTGATGCATTCCTTTCCTGTGAGGGGCTTAGAGAATGCAATCTAGGAAAAACAGTTCAAAAAAACATGGTACAATTCATAGCCTAAAGAAGAGAAAAATTAACAGTTGACATAGTCACAATGTTCCAACATCTGAGAGACTAGGAAAAAAGATGTGGATTGTCTCACTTCAGGGTAGGACAAGAACTCATGAAATGAAGCTTTATACCGGGAGATACAAATGCGAGATAAGGATGAATTTCCTGTATATGAAAGATATTAAACAATAGAACTGAGAACATAGTAGATGCAGCAAATTGGCCAGGGCAGAAGCTGGGTTCTAAAGGGAGTCAGAGAAGCAGCAAAAAGCTTTCCAAAGAAGGTTTCCAAACTTTTTGCTGCTTGTTTGATGTCCTTCATCAAGGTATTTTCCTTTAGCAATCCACTCTTTTCCTCTATTCTTCCTGGCAGTCATTCATCAAATTAAGCAAGTTACAGATTTTGTCACTCTCTTTCCAGACATGCAGTAAATTTAGCAATTGGTTAAAGGCAGTGGTGGGATTCAAATAATTTAACAATCGGTTCGCCCAGGGTCAGGTTGGCTGTTGTGGGAGGTGTGGCCCATCACCATCCTCCAGCTCCCCCGCACATGCAAGACGAGTGGGTCCCATCCCCCGCTCAGTGGTGGGTTCCTCCTGGTTTGGCCCGGTTCGGCCGAACCAGTAGCGGTGACGATATGATGTCACCGAACCGATTCTCTTTGTTTGGGATCTGGGCCCTCTGCCCCCCCCCGGGTTATTCTTACCTTTTATTTGGCCCCGCCCCCAATCTATTCACTGCCTCCAGAGTCCCAGCTGATCAGCTAGAAGGAAAAAAATTGTTTAAACTCTTGCCGCGGGGCTTCAAAGGGCCGCCCTACAGCTGATCAATGTTAAAGGCCGTGTGGTGGTAGACCAGTGCACTCAAAAAACAAATGGGTAGACCAGTGTCTCGAAAAACAAATGGGTAGACCGGTGCCTCCAAAAACAAATGGGTAGACCAGTACAGCTCTGCAAGCAGTTAAAAGCCTGGTAGACCAGTACCTCTGCTAAATCTTAAAGAATTGTCACATGACCCTCAAACCACGCCCACAAAATAAGCCACGCCCACAGAACCGGTAGTAAAAAAATTTAGAACCCACTCCTGCCCCCACTACAGCCAGCCTGACCCTGGGCGAATTGGTTGTTAAATTAACCCACCCACCCCCATGCTATCAAAGTGGATCCTGGGCACTGCGCTGCAATTGGAAAATGGGTAACGGAGCGGCCAGCACAAGGGAAAGAGGAGGAGAGAGGGAAAAGCGGGAAAGCGGTCTTCTCCTTCCCTCACGCTGGCTGATCTGTTGCCCGTTTCTCCATTGCAGCGCAGTGCAGTGTCCAGGATCCACTTTGATGGGAGGGGGGTAATTTAACAACCAGTTCACCCGAACTGGTGTGAACCAGATGAATCACACCAATGACTGCATCTCAAAGGATCCCTCTGTTAAAGTACTGAAGTTTGCATAATACAACAATGATTGGTCTCATTCGAGACAACGATGAATCTGCATACAGACGGGAGGTTGAACAATTAACTGTGTGGTGTGGCTGGAACAGCCTTGAACCGAACACACTTAAAACTGTAGAAATGATAATAGATTTTAGGAGAAGACCTCCTACACTACCACCACTCACAGTACTAGTAGAGACCTTCAAGTTTCTAGGTTGTATAATATTTATTTATTTATTTATTTATTTATTTATTTATTTATTTATTTATTTATTTATTTATTGCGATTTATATGTCGCCTTTCTCCCTAGGGACTCAAGGCGGCTTACAAAATGACAACTTCAATACAGATCACAATACAATACAAAATTAAAATCAATAACCCAGTTAAAAAACGAAAATATTGAAAATATTCCAAGACTTAAAACGGACACCTAACATCAAATACAGCATCAAAAACAAACCACAACAGAAAATGTTCTTTCTGCACCAACTGAGAAAGCTTAGGCTGCCCAAGGAGCTGCTAATTCAGTTCTGCAGAGGAATTATGGAGTCTGTCATCTGCACCTCTATAACTGTCTGGTTTGGCACTGCAACCAATCAAGACAAACACAGGCTTCAATGGATAATTAGAACTGCAGAAAAAACAATTGCTACCAATCTGCCTTCCATTGAGGAAGTGTACTGCACGAGCCAGAAAGAGGGCTGTGAAAATATCTACAGACCCCTCACATCCTGGATATAAACTGTTTCAACTTCTACCCTCAAAAGGACGCTATAGGGCAGTGCACATCAGAACAACTAGGCACAAGAACCGGTTTTCCCCCATGCCGTCACTCTGCTAAACAACTAATTCCCACAACGCTGTCAAACTAGAAAGGCAGTATTACCATCATTATTCTCATCTTCCCTATTCCTTATCTTTTTATGACTATAACTTTGTTGCTTGTATCTTTTGATTTATATTGTTTACTTAGTATCCTAGTATGATTTATATTGATTGCTTATTTAGTATCCGTGACTATCACTATGTGTTGTAGCTAATGTTTTATGATGAATGTATCTTTACAATGACTATGATAATGATCTATCACTATTGTTGTATGTACACTGTTGAGCCGAGGTGGCGCAGTGGTTAGAGTGCAGTACTGCAGCTAGTTCAGCTGACTGCTAGTTCAGCAGACCAGCGGATCAAATCTCACCGGCTCAAGGTTGACTCAGCCTTCCATCCTTCCGAGGTGGGTAAAATGAGGACCCAGATTGTTGGGGGCAATATGCTATTTAGTATACTGTCTTTGGTGTAAGCCGCCCAGAGTCCTCGGAGAGTGGGCAGCATAGAAATATGACTAATAATAATAATAAATAATACACTAAGAGCTTATGCACCAGAGATGCAATTCCTTGTTTGTCTAATCACACTTGGCCAATAAAGAATTCTAATTCTAATTCTAAACTAATCGAGGAGAGAACCAACTTAGAACTAAGGAGAAATGTCCTGACAGTTAGAACAATTGATCAGTGGAACAAGTTGCCTCCAGAAGTTGTGAATGCTCCAACACTGAAATTTTTAAAGAAGAGATTAGACAACCATTTGCCTGAAATGGCAAAGGGTTTCCTGCCTGAGCATGGGGTTGGACTAGAAGACCTCCAAGATCCCTTCCAATTCTGTTATTCTGAATTCTGTAATTTGGTCCCCAGCTTTTTTTTATTTAAAAAAAAAAAAGAATGATCATGGGGGTGCAGCACAGGCCGTAGCTTTAAAACAGAGTCTTAAGTAGCTTTAGGGAGGGGCTTGTCATAACTTAACGGCTGTTAAGTGATCGGTCATTAAACAAGGACCACCTGTATAACATTTCTATTTGACTTAGATATGTGCTACCAAGGAGTAAATATACTTATTGGCCTATAGCCACAGAAAAAACTTAACAAAATACTACAAATATTATTTTTTTTTGCGCTTCATTAAATTGGAAACAATTATTATCCAGTACTCAAAATGACAGCAAGAGAAGTGTCGACAAGTACAATTAGCAGTGTATTTGTACGCTGCCCAGTGACTGAAAGTATTAATCTGTCAGTAATGCATTTATTACCTATATCACCATTGTTGTATATGAAGCAGTCTACTGAAAATATTTGGACAGTGCACACTTTTTAATTCTTTAGGATTAATAGGGTCAGCGCATGCAATAAATATGACAAAAGGTAATTAGAATCTTTCAAAATCAACTGCAAAACTTTAAAGAGCAAGGATCAGAACTTCAGGATGAACTGAACATGACAATTACACATATATTAAGAAGCTCACTGTTTTAAGAACCAAATAAGGTAACATAAAGCAGAGCCCAGCTGTGTTTTGAACCCCAAATAATAGAACTAAAACTGGCAGAATTTCAGAGAAGCAAACTAAAGCCATTATTTCTTTCTGTATTGTTCTTTGAAAGTAACAGAAGAATTAAATTATGCAATTTTATCTTAACTATGTGGGGGAAAGTACCGACCCACTTATTTTAAGCAATTTTTAACTGGAAGTTCCTTCCTCTTGCTACTCCACTGAGGAGGAAAACCCTAGATTTACTTCCTCGTATACTGATGTCAACTCACAGTCACAGAACAGAAGGGGGCATTTTCCAACTCTAGGATATCAAAAGGAACCTAGACTTCAATGGTATTGCTATTTGGTCAAGCCCCAGAATTAGAATAACCCAATAATTACCCAATTCAATCCAATATAACAAGAAAAAAACAACAACACTGCAAGCCAATAGGCCGGGATTCTGGAAAGATTGGTGGCTTGCAATGATTATACAGTAAACCTTTGAAGATATTTCTTTCAGTAAACCTCTTAAGATATTTAAGTAGCAACAGTGGTGGGTTGCCCCCAGTTCAGACCAGTTCGCAAGAACCGGTAGTAAAACTGGCAGGAGGCCCCGCCCACCACCCCGGATGTTGTCATCAGCAATCTGCGCATGCTCAGAAGCTTCGCTTGCACATGTGCGTGATCCCATTGCGAACCAGTGGTAAAGGTAAGTAGAACCCACCCCTGAGTAGCAACTATACACAGGAGCCAAAGACAGGACATCCAATCTTGTATCCTTTCCGTATGTTGATGGGGAATAGTGGTGAAATCCAATTTTTTTTACTACCGGTTTTGTGAGCATGGCTTGGTAGGTGTGGTGTGGCTTGGTGGGCGTGGCTTGGTAGGCGTGGGAGGGGAAGGATACTGCAAAATCTCCATTTCCACCCCACTCCAGGGGAAGGATACTGCAAAATCCCCATTCTCTCCTCACTCCTGGGGAAAGGATATTGCAAAATCACCATTCCCACCCCACTCTGGGGCCAGCCAGAGGTGGTATTTGCTGGTTTCCCGAACTGCTCGAAATTTCTGCTGCCGGTTCTCCAGAACCTGTCAGAACCTGCTGGATTTCACCCCTAATGGGGAAGTTCTGAAGAGATGGCATGACTTGTTCAGCAGAATGCAGTTGTGCTGTTCCACAGGATTCAAAACCCTGATTACACAAATTTCCATGTGTAATGACAGTGGCCCTGTTTATCTAAACATATATACACAGCTGCTATTTAGACAATGCCTGTCAACATAAGGAGGTCAGAAAAGGATGGATTAAAAATGCAACACACTTCCTCTGATCCTGAACAGTTAGTGAATGAGTCATGGAAAAGCAGAAGGATGAGCAACAAAGTTGTGAGTTTCCTCAATACAAGCTTCCAAGGCAAATAAGAGAAGGGAAGGGGATAAAACAAAATTCTGCAGAATCTAGAAGTGTTGACAATCTGTAACAAACTGTAATGATATTAAAATGAAACCTCATGTACAATGACCATGTCATTCTTGGGAACCTTTCTGTCACCCCACCTCCGTGAATGCCCAGTTCACATGAAGAAAAGACACACTAATTCGTTAAAAGTATTTGTCATCTGTCATACATGACATTGTCAGTGTCCAGATCGCCACGTAACTTCCCTTATTGTATTTTTTTTTCTTATTGATTTTATTATGTTTGTATTTTGCTTTTATACTGTCCAGAGTTGTCTTGGATTTGGGTTGCACCACAATCAAATTAAATAAATTAAATTTAAAATAAATTTAAAATAAAATAAAATACTGTAATCAAACCTATCATGGGATTGACACATCAGGCTAAAACAGGCCTTACCTTATCTAGGTAGGCTGGGGAAAAAAACAGATGGCCAATTGGGGACAGCAAATTTTGCTACCATCTAGTGGCAGTACAACTTCTTCCAGCCTAGATGTGGCAACCTAGCTAAATCCTGATTTGTCCTGATCTCCATTGGATTCATATTTTAAAAAAAAACAATAAATAAACTTATGACATGTTATACTGTGTGAATCCATCCAAGGTGAGTTTAAATGAACAGACAACAGGGAACAAAATGGAAGCCTTCTTGTTTGGTGGTTAGCGGATATTTTGACTAGTGACATGGCTAGATGGCTAGATATCTACTTGATCTCTGTTCAGTGGCTGCTGTAAAATAATCCATTAGATTACCAAAGGGCAGCACAGAATGTGAAATTCCTGGGTCTCTTTGTTGCCGTTTCATGGGTATCTGACTTTCTGCAACCCAGACATGAGAACCTTCCATAACAGAATCTCTCTTTACAGACTTCCTAGCTTCTTGTTCAAATGCAGCTCAAGTAGTTTTACTACACCAAAGCATTTTCACAGAAACCTGACACTATGAATGCCAATTGCCCATGAAATAAAATTGGAAGGGGATACTGAAGGCTTTTAGACATAAAAATAATATAGTGATATTTGACCTACATTCCTGTAGACGTTTTAGTTACAGTCAATTTCCCTGAAGGATCTTTGGATTGAAAAAAAAATAATACATCTAATCTTTTTAAAACAATTATTGCAAGTTCAATAAAAGATAGGTAGATAAACCCATTTTACCAGCATAAAATTCGAAAGAGCGAACGCCACTATTTTACCAGTAGAATTCTATTACCTCATAGGAGTTAAAAGTGCTATGACCCAGACTTACAGTAAGTAAATACTTTTTAATTAAAAACAAATACTAGAGCAGGTCTCTCATGGAAGAGGACATTATTAAAACTGCATTATTAGTATTTTAATATCAAACATACAGATTTTAGGGATAAATCTTCCCACAAAAACCAATGGGAAATGAAGCTAAGAAGGGGGTTGATGTTTGCATTTACATTCATTGGAGAAGAAGGGATTATAAGAGAGTAAGTAGGGACGCAATGGGGAATACATATTGAAAGGAATGTGCTAGTGATGGCTGTACTGTAGAGAAAAGAAGCTTGGGAAGAGATTGCTTGTTTAGGCAGTCTCTCTGAACTGGGGGGGGGGAGAAAATATTAGAGAGCCAGGGTGGCGCAGTGGTTAGAATGCAGTACTGCAGGCTACTTCTGCTGACTGCTGACTAACTGCAATTTGACAGTTCAAACCTCACCAGGTTCAAGGTTGACTCAGCCTTCCATCCTTCTGAGGTTGGTAAAATGAGCACCCAGATTGTTGGGGGAATATGCTGACTCTGTAAACCCCTTAGAGAGGGCTGTAAAGCACTGTGAAGTGGTATGTAAGTCTAAATGCTATTGCTATTGCTATTAGGTCAGGCACAGTACAACACGTGACTGTAACAGAAAACACATGATGAAGAGAGAAAAGCTGTGAAGTTTGTACGTGTGGCCACTGCTTGCAGTGCTTGCAAAGTTACTTTCTCATCACCGTCATCACCGTCATTGTCCAAAACACTCACTAAGCAAGGACTTCTTATATTGGAAAGCCAATTTAACTTGAGAAGCTTTTTTGAAAAAGGAAAAGTTCAATCACAATAGAGCTGAATGGGACCGCTGGAGGTCTTCTAGTCCAACCCCCTGCTCAAGCAGGAGACCCTATACCAGTTCAGGCAAGAGGCAGTCCCAACTCTTCTTAAAAACCTCCAGCGATGGAGCACCCACGACTTCTGAAGGCAAAAGAAAACAAAAACGTACTTTGCACAACCGTGCACTCAAGTAATTTGGTCCAGCTGGGGTTCTAGTTTGAGAGCATCTGCTTGTCATCAGTGGAGCTTATCCAGAGAGATAAAGGTACCAAGCAGAACTGGGAACCATCTCTTTTTTATGAAAGGTACTTCCAAGGCAGCAGTGGGTTTCAGTTTTGGCCGCTACCAGTTCACTCATGGGCGCTCGTGCTCCAGGCGGATGGGCAGAGCCGCCCACTGCCGCTGCTACTGGTTCACTCGATTTGGGGTGAACCGGTAGCAACCTACCACTGTTCCAAGGGTATGCAGGCTGAATGTAATCTGCTATTAGACCAGGGGTGAAATGCTCCCGGTTCGGACCGGATCACGCGATCCAGTAGCGATGGCAGCGGGCCGTTTGGAGAACCGGTAGCAAAAATCACTGCCCCCATGCCCAGCTGAGTCGCGTGATTATCAGAGGCTTTTTTTTTTTATTTTTAAAAGCATTTTTTCTACAACCTCTTTGGCCGAAAAAATGCTTTTAAAAGTTAAAAAAAAAAAGCCTCTGATGATCGGGTGACTCAGCTGGGATCGTCAGAGGCTTTTAAAAGCATTTTTTTTAAAACAACCTCTTCTGCTGAAGAGGTTGTAGAAAAAAATGTTTTTAAAAGAAAAAAAAGCCTCTGACGATCAGGCAACCCAGCTGGGATCGCCAGAGGCTTTTAAAAGCATTTTTTAAACAATCTCTTCGGCCGAAGAGGTTGTAAAAATAATGGTTTTAAAAGTTAAAAAAAAAAGTTGACCATGCCCACTCAGTCACATTACCCCTCCACGCACACACCAAGTCACACCCACAGAACTGGTAGTAACAAATTTTACATTTCACCACTGTGTTAGACCCTCTTGCTTTCTTAGCTTCTCTGCTTCTCTTATTAAGAGCCGTGCAAATCCATTGCCAGTTCTGGTGGAAAAGCAAACCGAAGAGGCTGTGCAAACATATACATGTAGAAAAAGCCAGAAGCTGCTTCAGAAGCAGCCACCAAATCATCATGAAAAGGATGCAACTGCTTTAATAACCCAATGAGGGATGTTTCATCCATATTCCTTCTCACTTCAAGGAACGGCTTTCCAAATATTTGGAAACAATCTTGCTTACTACCTGGATATTTTGTCCCTAGAACTGACCTGGCTGCCTCAGTGACATCCATTCAAAAATCCCATTTGTTGTTTTTATTTTGGATGGCCAGCTCTGAGAATTTGGCAGTGTGTTTATAAATCTGAGTCGTGGCTGGCCCCACTCCCAAGAAAACTGTGCAAACATGCCGTGAAATGTTGGGCCAAAACATAAATTAACCAAGATAAATCAAGTAAGTGGCACCATAATTTCTTTAACCCCATTCACTTGAATTTTGGAAAGCAGAGTTCTCTGTCTTGGTCTCCTTATTTCTTTATAAGAAATAGCATTACTCTGGACAGATGGTGAATGCCCACAGAGCTATTGATAGATAAGTGGAACCTATTAGCACATTTAACAGAGCCCACAGATTTAAAAAAAAAAAAAAGCACAATTGGAAAATACAAATCTGAGAACAACCACCCACAAACAACTACATTAATATCATCCGTGCTCTAAATGGAACGTTGATTGTCAGCTGGCAAAGAAAAATAGAAAATAAGGAATAACAAATTAAGTAAGCAGAACAAATTTATCTGACCTTCCTTTTTTGTTTTTTTTGCAGAACATTCAGGATGGTTTTCCAGAACCTCAACTGTTTATTAGTTTATTCTATAAATCAACCAAATGCTAATGATAAAAATTATAGATTTATGTATACTTTAAAATTGTTGATTTGATTTAGTTGGTTTTCTGTCACTTGATAAACCATGCTAAATAAATAAATAAAGTTGACAAACTCTTCCAACCTGAATCTGAATAGTACTTCTCAGAATTAGAATTAGAATATCTCTAAACATTAACAGAGAGAGAGAGAGAGAGAGAGAGAGAGAGAGAGAGAGAGAGAGAGAGAGAGAGAGAGAGAGAGAGAGAGAGAAGGGGAGGAACTATTCTAAAGAAGCATATATAGAATAGAATGAATATACCAATTTAATTTTTAAAATTAATAATAATTTAAAATAATTTCTTCTTAAATGAGATTCTAAGAAAAAATTCTAAGATTTAGAGGATCTCAATGTGAAAAATCTGGCTACCCAGGCAGAAAAATATTGATCTTTGTTGTGCCCCTCTTTTTTAACAGCACTCCTCAACTTTCGCAAATCTCTGCGAAAAAAATGTTTCTCTCCCAGGTGAAAATAATTACATCTAATAAAACCAGCTAAAGAAGTAGATATAAAAATGTATTCTTTTTTTTTTTCACATATTAGAAATGGACAGATCTTTAAGAATTAGCATTCAAATATATTTTTTTAAATGTTTAAAGATGGGAAAAGTTAAAATGGAGCAATTTTTTCCCATTTTTAAATTGGAATGATAACTCTGTAGATAGGGAATTAAATCATAAGAACAGGCGATAAAAATATAGTTAAAAGGACTGATGGGGTTTTATATGGGTTTTTAACTTTTATCTGGTTTAATTAGGTATTTTAACTTTGTACTATGGTTATTGTGGTTATTGTGAATTTTATTGTTGTGAGCCGCCCTGAGTCCGTTGGATATAGGGTGGCATATAAATAAAATAAAATAAAAAATATAAATTAAATAAAATAAAAAATAAAAAATAAAAAAAATAAAAGGAAGAGAGCCTTCTCTGCCCTATAGAATGAATATGTTTCCCCAGGAGGTGAGGAAAGCCGCCATTTCTTGGCCTTCCAAAAAGGAGCCCAAAGAAGTCATTGGGTTGGTAAATGCCAGGAGAGCTCTCCCTTTGCCTTTGCCAACCAATTTTAGCAGGCTTTAATTATTTTTGCTCCTTTTAATTTTTATATTTTTTTAAAAAAATAATTCAAACTTTTAACTTTATTTTGATTTTTATATCCCATTTTCTATGTTGATGTTTGATTATATACCGCCCAGAGTTCCCCTTTGAAGGACGTGGACAGTTCAGAAATGTGAAATATAAATAAAATAAATAAAGTATATTGACTGTTTCCCTATGACTATCATTAAGTGTTGTACTTTATGATTCTTGACGAATGTATCTTTTCTTTTATATACACCGAGACTGTATGCACCAAGACAAATTCCTTGTGTGTCCAATCACACTTGGCCAATAAAGAATTCTATTCTATTCTATTCTATTCTATTCTATTCTATTCTATTCTATTCTATTCTATTCTATTCTATTCTATAGTAAAATATACAATGATTAGCATGATATTTATAGTGATTTATAGTAAACATATTTTGGCTTTTCAGTACGTTTTTGCTTATGTGAGTTGCAAGTTGGCACATTGGTCATTAAAGTGTCTGCAGTATTTTGATTATGTGATGGGTGTTTGTGTTGGTTTTAACATTGTTGTGTTTTCAGTATTATTGTAACTTTGAATGGTCACTAAATGAACTGTTTTAAGGATTGGTTCCTTAGTCTGGTCTACTTTGTAGGACTGATAGAATGGAATGGAATGGAATGGAATGGAATGGAATGGAATGGAATGGAATGGAGGAGAGGAGGGGAGGGGAGGGAGGGGAGGGGAAGGAAAGGAAAGGAAAGGAAAGGAAAGGAAAGGAAAGGAAAGGAAAGGAAAGGAAAGGAAAGGAAAGGAAAGGAAGACATCACAGAGAATAATATGATATCCTGTGAGTATGAACTTGCATTAGATATTGGGATTTCCCATTGGTGATGCATCTTCTGCTTTGCTTTGCTTTCTTTTCTTTTTCTTGTGAACTTAACCAAATGTGAAGATTTGCAGCATTCTTCGGTGAATAAAATATTTTTGGTCCATGCTCAACGTTAACGTTGGCTTAGAATCATTATAACCCTCTTTTCCTTTTCTCTTGTTCTGTGCTAAGTCTTCTTTCCTCCCCACCCCACCCCATCAAAAAAAAATCTGAATAGGAGTTTCAATTCTCATTGGACCCTGACATGCTGTGCTTCAGTACCGTGACTGATCTGCTAAGTCGCTCAAAAGGCTGATGAACTCTGGAAGAAGCTTCTGCTAACCCTGGAGCCCTTAATAGCTTTTGTTTCTTGCCAACTGCAGAGCTGGAATGAAACCAGGGAGACTCTGCACATCCATCTACTTCCTGGTGTTTGCTGTTTCTGTTTGTTATGGCAGGTTTTTTAAACATCCCATTGCCTGCACCGGAGGGGGGCAAATTTAAATCACCAGCATTCCTGTCCACTGCCTGCAGGTGATTTCCTGACATCAGCGAGATCCAGCCAGCCCTCCTCACACGGTGATTTTGAGTCTCTCAGGCTCCAGCGTTTATCTGTCTTTTAAGTTCTGTGATGGATAATCCTAAAGCTGGATGTATTCAAAGAAGAATACATGGAGAGAGAAGGTCCTTCTCAAGATTAGGCTACCTCAATCTACCTTTGCATAGAAGCACACCTGTTCTGTTTTTCTTCTCCTGTGTTTTAGTAAACATTTCATAAGTTACAAAACAAAACAAATAACAAAATGGAAGATCTCAAGATCAGGGGTGTCAAACTCAAGGTCTGCGGGCCAGATCTGGCTCACTGGGTACTTAGATCTGGCCTGTGGGGCTGGAAACAGCAAAGGACCAGCCTGCGGTGCCTCTGTCAGTGAAATTGGAGCTCGGGAGGGCTGCGCGCGGCCACCCAAGCTCCGTTTTTGCTGGCAGAGGGTTGCAGGAGGCCATCGCAGGTGAAAACACAGCTCGGGAGCCCATTTTCGCTGGCAGAGCGCTAGTGCCACCACAGGCACCCCCAACACGAGTGACATCAAGCTAGCCATGCCCCCTGCCCTGATGCAGCCCTCAATGAAATCAAGTTTAACACCCCTGCTGTAGATGAATGTAATAATAATAATAATAACTTTATTGTCATTGTACGTGTATACACAGTATACCCATACAACGAAATTCATTTAACCCCCAAAGACCAGGTCCAACACACATAACAATCCCCAAACACACTCCCACCCACCACAATTCCCCACCCCTAAACCACCCAAACATCCACACAACAGACCAAGTAATGCTGTCCAACAGCTCACTGATAGTGGCCCTTTAGTTCATTGTTGACTGCAATTATAGCTCTGGGATAATAACTATTCAGAAAACGTGTGGTCCGAGTTTTAATTGTTCTGTATCTTCTGCCAGAAGGCAACAGTCCAAAAAGATTGTAAGCAGGATGGGAAGAGTTTCTGAGAATGTTATACAACTTCCTCAAACAGTGAGATTCGAATATGTCATCCAGGGCTGGTAGCTGGAGCCCGATGATATTTTGGGCAGTTTTAATGATTCTCTGTAGAGCTTTTTTGTCCGTTACAGAGCTGCTCCCATACCATGCAAGAATGCTGTATCTCAGGACACTCTCAATGGTGCTGCGATAGTAGGACAGAAGGAGATGCTGAGATAGATTTATCTTCCTGAGCATTCTCAGGAAGTACAGCCTGTTCTGTGCCTTCTTCACAAGCATGTTAATGTACTCAGGTGGTTTAATGAGTGAACTAGAAGGTTCAATTAAGTAACTTAACTCTCGGGATTTTTTTCAATCCCAAATGGCAGATAACCTGTTGGAATTCTTTTTTTTTTTAATCTTTTTGTCTTTTCCGAGGGCATTTTAAGTGAGGATGCAAAATTGTTTTTACCTAGCCAGGATCTAGCTTCATTCTAAGTGCTGCTGAGAGCCTTTCGGGATTGTGATGAGAGCTAAATGGATGAAATATATTTTCTAAATTGTGAAACAGAGCAAAATTCAACTTTTTAAATATTATACAGGCATTCCTCGACCACAATTGAGCCCAAAATTTATGTTGCTAAGTGAAACATTTGTTAAGGAAGTTTTGCCCCAGTTTATGACTTATCTTGCTGTGAGGTGAATCATTGCGAATGTTAAGTTAGTAACATGGTTGTTACCAGGCATCTGAATTTTGATCATGTGACCATGGAGGAACACTGCAATAGTCATAAGTGTGAAAAATGATCCTACGTCGCTCTTTTCAGTGCCATTGTAACTTTGAACGGTCACTAAATGAACTGTTGCAAGTCAAGGACAGTCCTGTACAGTCACTGGAAATATTCATTTCTATCTTATCCTCCAATGCCCCTTATCCTGTGTAGCCTGTTTTCCAATGCACCTTCCAAAATAAATGCACCCTCTAAAATAAGATTCTTATCAGATAATTTCTGTTTTTCCAGGTGTATTTTGTCGCTGCTTTTCTGGGCTTTGTTTTAATTTTTTTACTCATCTATCCATTCATTCTGCACTACTATTAATCTTCTCGTCATTCCCACCACCCATCTCCTTCCACTTATGACTGTATGACTGTAACTTTGTTGCTTTTATCCTTACAATTTACATTGATATTGTTTCCTGATTGCTTATTTGTACCCTATGACTATCATTAAGTGTTGTACCTTATGATTCTTGATGAATGTATCTTTTCTTTTTCTGTACACTGAGAGCGTATGCACCAAGACAAATTCCTTGTGTGTCCAATCACACTTGGCCAATAAAAAATTCTATTCTGTTCTGTTCTGTTCTGTTCTGTTCTGTTCTGTTCTACTCTACTCTACTCTACTCTACTCTACTCTACTCTACTCTACTCTACTCTACTCTATTCTATTCTATTCTATTCTATTCTATTCTATTCTATGGTTGCCCAGTGATCCTGTACCTAGCAACATGCCAGGTCCAATCCCCATTAGCTCTTTGCAATGTTCATTTTTTATGCAATTTTAAACCAATAAATGAATCCTCTGAAATCTCTCTTTACAAATGTCTTGGGAAAAAAAAGTTTTGTTGTTGTTGTTGAGAGCATTGTTTATGTGGATACCAATGATTACTTCTGAAGTCAAACTCTTCAGAAAAACAAACATCAAGCCTCCTAATATCAGAGCATAGGCAATGTTTTTATTACGGTATTCACTTGAACCAAATTTTTATATGAATTCCAGAGACTATAACCTATTAGCGTTTTCTATTGGACTGTATAATTTTTTCCAAGAAGCTTTTTGGAATACTCAGGAGCATGCACAAAAGTGTTTTTTTTTTTCCAGGCAGTTGTGGTTTTTTTTTCAAGTTGTGCCATGCCTTCAGAAGATGTTCATGGCTATTCTCACTTACATGTGCAAACATGGCCCTCCCCAAAATAAAGTGGTTGTGTAAGCACAGGGTATGCATGGATAGGAAGAGCTTCCAAAGCAGCTGTATGAACCTGAAGGAATATGCAACCAACTGAACAAGTCAGAAAGAAATTCGTCATACAAACTCCCATGTGATCCAAATACTTTTCTGAAAGGATTTGCGCAATGATTTTCTATCTTCTTCCATCTTTTCAACACACATACACACACACATTGTTTTCACTCATACTTGAAATTACAAACCGTATTAATGGTTGTGAGTGGGAAGCTTACGTAACTAAGGAATACTTTTTGGTACCAGGAGCCCTCACTATGTTCTAGCTAAGAATCCTTAGCTGTTTTTTTTTAAAAAAATATCTACGAAACTAAAAATAGGTACTTCTTTTTTCAGCCTGTCTGAAATTTCCTCACATCTGCAATTGGCACTGCAGCTGTATGCCGTATTAAACCATGCTTTGTGAAATATGCCATAATTGGAAAAGCGGACGCATTGCATTAAGCTATAAATTAGGTTTTACAAATCACAGTGGCCTGGATCAAGCAATGCACAGAAACCACACTATGGCTTAACATTGTATGAACATATTCCAGACACTGAATCTGCAACAGTCAAGACACAGCATCTTTTGCTTGTTCCCTCTGCTGAAGTCAAGAACTATGATCTAGAACAGGGGTGCTTAAATCCGGCGCCCACAGGGCCGGCATGAAAATAGCAAAGGACTGGCCTATGGTACCTTTGGCAGCCAAAACGGGGCGCAGGGGGCCACGTGTGGCCCCATGCCCCATTTTTGGCCTAGACAGTCTCCTGCAAGAACTCCGCTGGCCAATACAGGGTCTTGCACAGAGGCCCCGCACTCCGTTTTGGCCAGCAAGGTGCTGCAGGAGGCGTCCATTCCGTCCCATCCAGTGGTGGGATTCAGCCAGTTCGCACCACTTCGGGAGAACCGGTTGTTAATTTTCTGAGCAATTTGGTGAACTGGTTGTTGGAAGAAATAATTAGGGCAGAGAACTGATTGTTAAATTATTTGAATCCCACCACTGATCCCATCTCCCCATGGCCCAGCCTGTAGAGAAGAACTACAATGCTGATCTGACCCTCAAAGAAATCCAGATTCCAGTTTGACATCCTGATCTAGAAGGTCTAGTTTTTGTTAGAGCCAGCCAGCCAAATTAATTCTCATTTGGACTTGTGTTATGGATATGCAAGCTTTGAAAAGTGCTTTATAACTGACATTGTGCTTCTTATAGCAATAGCACTTAGACTTACAGTATATACCGCTTCACAGTGGGCAGGACAAGAAACATCAAAGAGAAGAAGCAACTTGGAATTAAGGAGAAACTTCCTAACAGTGAGGACAATTAACCACCTGAAGGCAGAACAAGAAGCAATGGATGGAAACTAATTAAGGAGAAAACCAGCCTAGAACTAAGAAGAAACTTTCTAACAGTGATGACAATTAATCAGTGAAACAGCTTGCCTCCAAAAGTTGGGTTTCCTGCTTGAGCAGGGAGCTGGATTAGAATATTTCCAAGGTCCTTTCCAGCTCTATTCTATTCTAACAATTCTAAAAGTGCTTCACAGCCCTCTCTAAGTGGATTACAGAGTCCACATCTTGCCCCCAACAATCTGGGTCCTCATTTTACCAACCTCAGAAGGATGGAAGCACATGTCAACCTTGAGCCACTCAGAATTGAACTCCTGGAATGAGCAGCGAGTTAGCCCTGTAGTACTGCCTTCTAACCACTGTGCCATTCTGGCTCTTATCCCATACATGAAGTCACAAAACTGCTAAGTACATCCCAACAGGTGTGCCTAGCAGTGATGGGTTTCAAATTTTTTTACTACCGGTTCTGTGGGTGTGGCTTGGTGGGCGTGGCTTGGCTTGGTGGGCGTGGCTTGGTGGGTGTGGCAGGGGAAGGATACTGTAAAATCTCCATTCTGACCCCACTCCTGGGAAAGGTTACTGCAAAATCCCCATGACCTTGGGACACAGCAATTGTCAACATTACGAACCAGCTGCCAAGCATTTGAATTTTGATCACACGATCATGGGGATGCTGCATAACTGTGGAAAATGGTCATCAGTCACATTTTTCAGTGCCGCTGTAACTTTGAACGGTCACTAAATGAACTGTTGTAAGTTGAGGACTACCTGTATTGCTGAGTTGGGGCCAGTGGCGGAATGCTGCCGGTTTAACAACTGGTTCGGTGCGCGCGCATGCGCCTAAGGTGCTCGTGCACAGCGCTGAAAATGGAGCATTCAGAAGCTCAGCTGCTTACCTTCCAAATCAGCAACAGTAAGTAGAACAGCGAGGGGTGGGGAATCAGCTTTGCCGCACAATTGAGATGAGCTACAAAGCAGGAAATAAAAGACAGGATAGAGCGGGGGCAGGTAGGCAGGGCCAACTGATCATTGGAACCAGCAGTTCACGTGAACCTGTCCAAACGGGCTGAATACTCGCTCTGGCTAGGGCCTATATAAGTTGGAGTGTTACAAGTTGTCCATCGTGATGGTAAAGCATAGATCTAAATATGGAACTATCGTTTCTGGTTGCAAAGATCTGCATTACCTTTCGGGGGAAGCAAAATGCAAAAATTGTCCGTGTCTTTGTTACTCCTGCAGTTTGCCTTCCAGTTTCTTTGAAGCTCAAATATAATAGCCTCTATTAAATAAACAGCTTCAAAATTATTGTCAACAATGAAGCACCGGAGAGGCTTGTATTTTAACTCCATGTGGTATATTTAATTCATCTAAATCTTTTCGGAGGACTTCAACAAGGATCCATGACAAGTATTGTCATGTAAGTAAGGGGGCAAAAGTAAGCGCCCATTGGGGGCTTCTTAAACTGTACAGTTCAAACTAAGTAGCTAAATTACGGCACTGTTCATAGTTAAGACTAACAGCTGTTTCTTCTTGAATGAGCATAGCAAGGCAGCGATTTCTTTATAACCCTCTTTTGCCTTTGCTAACTGTGATCACCCAAGGAGAAAAAGAGACATAGTTACCCTACAGACAATGCTTTAGAATCAGGCATTCTTGCTTAATAATACTTATTGGTCACAATTAATAACTGGGCCTGTAAGATTCATTTAAAGCAGCCAGCCCTGGTGATCAAAAGCTAGCTTTGTAGAACACATGGTTCTACGAAGGTATTCGTGAATTCAAAACAGCAAGGAAGTCATATTTCATTTGCCACAATATTTTCTGCAAGTTGTACCAGATTTCAAACAAATGGTTTTCCCATTGCAGTGGCTCTCCAAATTATCAGAGAATATCGCACAATCAAGCTCGAGCTACAAATATTCTCCTTTATTGGTTGCTTCAGGTCACCGATATAGCATAGCAATAGCACTTAGACTTATATACTGCTTTACAGTGCTTTATAGCCCTCTCTAAGCAGTTTATAGAGTCAGCATATTCCCCCCAACAATCTGGGTCCTCATTTTACCAACCTCGGAAAGGATGGAAGGCTGAGTCAACCTTGAACCTGGTGAGATTCGTACTGTCAAATTGCAGGCAGCCAACATCAGCAGAAGTAGCCTGCAGTACTAAGCCATCATGGCTCTTAATATAAAGTTCATATTTAAGTATAAAAATAAAAAACAAGGTACGGACATGATAACTGGTTGAAGCAAGAAGCCAACATCATTTCACCAACATATTTGCCTCAAGCTGCAGTTTTTGAAAGCTTTCAGAGTTCTCTCTGGAGTTCCCATAACCAGAATCTGGATATCTCAATCCCCACCAGTTGAAAGTAGAATTCTCTTATAGCTATTCATGCTTCTTTCCACCTTTCCTAGGATTTGTTCATGTCCTTGAAACTGTGTGGTGTTAACTGTTAGGCCATCTAACTTTGGCTTTGGGGTTATTTCTCAAACTACCTGATGAAGAAGATCTAGACCAGGGGTATCGAACTCGATTTCATTGAGGGCCGTATCATGGTTGTGTTTGACCTCGGGGAGGACAGAGGTGGCCAACTCGCTGTCACTCGTGTCAAGGGTGCCTGTGGTGGCCAGCAAAAACGGGCTCCTGAGCTCTGCTTTCGGCTGTGACAGCTTCCTGCAACCCTCTGCCAGCGAAAACAGAGCTCAGGAGGGTCGCTTGTGGCCCACACGAGCTCTGTTTTTGCTGGCAGAGGCACAGAGGGCCAATCCTTTGCTGTTTATAGGGTGGCCCCGCGAGCCAGATCTAAGCACAACGCAGGCCGGATCTGGCCCCTGACCCTTGAGTTTGACACCACTAATCTAGACCCTTTTTATGGGCAATGGATTCTGCCTAAAGTTTAGTTTGGCTCTGGATTATACTTTCTGGATTTTTATTAGTTTACCCTTCTGTTCCCAGCAGTCCCTTTACAGCCTGCATGATTTGTGATTAATCGCACTAATTATATTTACTCCACCTAATAAGCCAAATGTTAGGTTGCTGCAGAGAAGTAGAAACTGAGAAGCTTCAAGTGTCTTACAGACTTCTTACCCTTTTATGATAAAAACAATCTGTTTCTCTGTGTGCTGTCAATATAAAAACATGACAAAAATGACAGCCTAATAAAAATAGATTTTCTTCTACATTCAGATGATTAATCTAATATGTCTTTTAAATGTTTCCCAAGTGCAAAACAACATAGAGCACAGAAGTTATTACTAATATAGAATCAATAGATACTACTATTTGACTTTATTATCATTGAATAGTTTTCCAAAGTATTGTAGTCATTTAATTTCTTGTTGTCTATCATTTAAACTTGGTGTGCAGATTCCACCGGTGTCAAACACAATTAAGAACTTTAGCTGTCTTGACATCTTACTCTTTAAAATATGTAATCATTTACCTTTAATGAATATAGTCAATATAATCACTTAAATCAGCTTCATAGCATCATCCAACCATTACTATGATTTTGGCACTAAGATAATTAGATCACTATAGAAGACACTATATATTACTAGTGGGGAAATTGTTAAATTTGGTGACAGAAGAGACGGACACAGTTCTTCAGTTACAACAGCTCTTTAATAGTAGACCAGTACAACCCAACAACCTGCTTGTCTGGCAGTGTCCTCTTTTATAGAGGGCTGCCAGATGGCTTAGCCAATGAGATTCAAGTATTTTCCTGCCTATTTGGAGGACCTGAGTGAAGCCTGCAGCTCACTTCCTTATTTCCTTATATGGTATATAACAGAAATCATTATAAAATTAATTCAATATCTTCTCTTATGTGTCCTAACATGTCAAAATATGTTTTACTTTTTATTCAATGTAAGTAAAATATGAATATTCAATATGAATAGCTCAGTGGTTAAGACCTTCCAGCTTCTTGGCTAGAACGCTGGCAGCCCATGTTCGAAATCCGAGCACCATGCGATGGGGTGAGCGCCCGTCCTCATCTCAGCTCCTGTCAATCTAGCAGTTTGAAGGCATGCAAATTTGAGTAGCTAAATAGGTACCACTTGATAGCAAAGTAACAGCACTCCGTGGCATCATGCTGGTCACATGACCATGTAAATGTTTTCAAATAGCACTGGCTCAATGACCTTGAAATGGAGATGAGCACTGTCCCCCTAGTTGGCAATGACTAGTGGACTAGTGGAGTAAAATCTGCTAAAATCTATGAATATAGAACAAAACTGTGCACAACCTTGTAACCCAATGGCTAAAGAGGTCTGCTACCACCATCTTTTAAAATCATAACACTAGGCTGCAGTACAATATGCTTCTTTTGATTCTCATATAAAGAGTGTATTCCAGAATGCTAGAATATTGTAAGCCTCAGAGAAATACAGAATTTCCAAGATTTGAACAGAATTTCTAATATTTGTATCTTCTAAATGTATTAGACTATAGTTCTTAGGAATTCTTAGCCAAAGTGTTGTTACTGACTGAGAATTAGAGCATTATAGTCCAGCGATCTGAAGGCCACCCATTTTGGGATGAATCTATAGGGCAGCCTAGTGAATAACCCTAACAAAGATCATCACCAAGGCTAATTCCCTGCATCAAAAATCAGATTCTAACAGGGTAATCCAATCCGTAATAATTTATTTCCTCCAAAATGTCTCAAATTGTCCAGCATTTGCTTCAGCAATGTGTGAAAAGAGGAGAGACGAGACTAGATCAGATATTAACATTCATACGAGTCCAAGGAGACATTTTTCAGAAACAATCAGTAAAGTCAAGATTGCCTCCTTCACCATTTCTAACCACTATTTTTCTAAAACTTTCCTAGCAACGGTGAGAATTGGAGAATAGCAAAGGAGCATCTTCTGTGAGCTCAGGTTAATATATTATTAAAGAATGGTTGAACAGGGAGCACAATAACTCCAGTAAGTAATTGTTTACAAATATTTATTAATTATTTATATACTACCTTTATTACTTTTATAAATAATTCAAGACGGCAAACATACCTAATATTCCTTCCTCCTCCTATATTCCCCATAACAACCCTGGGCTGAGATATTGTGACTGGCCTAAAGTGTTACCAGTCGGCTTTCATCCCTAAAATGGGACTAGAACTCAGTCTCTTGATTTCTGGCCTGGTGCCTTAACCACTACACCAAGCTAACTCGATGCCATTTCTTTCTAAGTAATTCACAGCAATTAGATTCTTGTTTTATTCCTGTTGCACCTTCAAAGTAGCAAGGAAGATGACACTTTCTTCTCAGCGGATAAATCAGTCTGCCCTTGGGTCTTGTTTATATAACAGTTGCCAGACACATTGCCTGTATGACAATTCTTTCTTTCTTTCTTTCAATTCACTTAGCTAGATGTTATTAGCTAACATAGGAAGCAATCGGGATAAACTTTAAAGTTCCTGGCAATACCCTCAAGCTCTGAAAACTGAAACTTTCATAGAAGCTCCTGCTCCAGCTTCGCCATTTTGCTAAGCTTCAGCAATTAGCCAACATGAAAATGTTGAATGTTGCTGAAAATGCTTCGTTCTCAGCCATAAAATGTGTAACCATACAAGGAGAAAATGTCATGTTTTTACCCAGGAGATAGCTCCAGTGGACTTGAGATGTCCTAAAGAACATCCATTGGATGCTTATAGCAAGAGACTTGGATTTTATACAAGAGGTATGTTAGGCAATTGAACCACTTCCACATGACCTGGCTCCGTAGAACTCTGAGGATCCAGTGGCAGGACAAGGTGCCAGACACAGATGTCCTCTCCAGAGCAGGCCTGCCATCAGTTCACACTGCTGATGAAAGCCCAGCCACACTGGGCAGGCCATGTTGCAAGGATGCCAGACCATCGCATCCCTAAACAGCTCCTCTATGGTGAGCCGTCTCAAGGAAAGTGATTGCATGGGGGACAAAGGAAGCGATACAAAGACCCATTGAAAGCGTCCTTCAAGTCCCTGTATATCAGGGGTGAAATGCTCTCAGTTCAGACCGGATCGCCCGATCCGGTAGCGATGATGGCGGGTGCTTCGGATAACCGGTAGCAAAAATCCCTGCGCCTCTCCCCACCATGCCCAACTGAGCCGCATGATCATCAGGCTTTTTAAAAATTATTTTTAAAAGCATTTTTTCTACAACCTCTTCCGACGAAAAAATGCTTTTAAAAGAAAAAAAAAAAGCCTCTGATGATCGCGCGGCTCAGCTGGGATCGTCAGAGGCTTTTCAAAGCATTTTTTTTCTGCAACCTCTTGGCTGAAGAGGTGGTAAAAAAATGTTTTGAAAAGTCTCTGACGATTCCAGCTGAGTTGTCTCATTGGTAGAGAGGCATTTTTTAAAAAGCCCCTCTGACGATCCCAGCTGAGTTGCCTGATCGGCAGAGGCTTTTCAAAGCATTAGAAAAAATGCTTTGAAAAGTTAAAAAAAAAGTTGGCTACGCCCACCCAGTCACATTACCCACTACCACCATTACCCACCGCCCACAGAACCTGTAGTAACAAATTTTACATTTCACCCCTGCTGTATATCGACATCACCTCCTGGAAAACCCTGGCACAAGATCGATCGACATGGCGCACGCTGATCCACCAAGGCTGCCAGACTTCTGAGGGCAGAAGAACAACTATAGCACAAGAGAAGTGAGCACTCCGCAAAGCCAGAGCTGCAAATGCTACAACAATGGTGCCCACACATGTCTGCCCGACATGTGGCAGAACATTTCGTGCCCGTATAGGCCTTAGCAGCCACCTGCGGACACATTGTGGACAGCCCACAACCTGTTAGATGTCAAAGTCCCCTTCAAACACGATGGACAAACATCATAGGAAGTAGCCAAATGTTCAATTCATTCTGCCATAAGCAGGAAGAGATTTCCTTCCCTTCAAGAAGAAGGTGCATTCCCTTATCTGTCTTCTGTTCTCCTATAAGAGGAAAACCTTTTGTGATGCAGTTAAGACTCCCCGATAGCCAACCTCCCTTTCAAGCTTCTAGATGAAAAACAACAGCATGGGAAACCAACGCACTGGATCAGCAAGCCAGATTTACCCTCCGTAACAGGGCTCTGTGTGCCATCATTTATTCTTGCTGGCAGCAAATCTTTACCGGAAGGTCTTTTCTCCATGGGTTCCGAAGACTTGTCTTTATTAACTGTTAAAGGCTGGCATGAATCTGCTTTTTGCTGAACCATTGCATAGTTGTACTCTCAGACTGTAAATCAAGGGACAGAAAGTGGCCATTTTCTGCTCATGTTCAGAGGACTCAAATCTTCTCAAGACATGACCTTGGTTACTAAGTTCATAATGCTGCAGGTTCGGTTTTTAATTAGATACTAGACAACTCGTCAAACGTTGAATCAGCCTTCTTTTCGCATATAATATAGGCTTGCACCATTACCCCTCCCCTCAAAACCCTCAAGAGAGCCCCAGTGAAACCATCACCTCCTCCTCTTCCTCAACTGACCTGTGGAACGTCCTGCCCCTTTGTTTATTTGGGGAGAGTGGAAACCAAGAGAGCCACAAACCATAAGGAAAACTACAACCCATTCCACATTCTGACATGTTCTCAAGTCCCCCTCCCTTCAGAAAGGCTCACCCATTGACTACTAGAGCTTCTCGGCAAGACCTACCATGGTGGAAGCACCAGAGTCACTCCCTCGTTCTTCTCTCACCTACCACCACCATTAAGAGGTTTCAAATTTCGGCCTGGTTTCCAAAGCAGCCAATTTGGACTTTGGACTTTGCTGGCAGCCAATTGGGGGCATAAGTCAGAGAAAGATGGGGAAGAAGCCTTGATAGTACAGTGGTCTAAGCACCCTGTTATTAACACAGCTGCCTGCAATTTACTGCTGGTTCGAATCTTTCCAAGGCTCAAGGTTGACTCAGCCTTCCATCCTTTCAAAGGTAGGTGAAATGAGGACCCAGTTTGTGGGGGCAATAAGCTGACTTTGTATAAAATATACAAAAAGTATGAAGGCTATTGCTTAATGCATTGTAAGCTGCCCTGAGTCTTCGGAGAAGGGCGGCATATAAATCAAATAAAAAAAAAAAGGTGGAGATATCCCCTCCCATCTTCTCTTGCTTAACCTACAGGTTTCTGGGAAGTGTAGTCAAAAGGTGTGGAGGCTCAGAAGCTAATGAGAAGTCAGAAATTCTTCATTCTTTGCATGCTCAGTAGCTCACCACTCAGATGCTTCTCAGAAGATTAAAAAAAATGGAAGAAATTTCATCAGGGTAGAGAAAAGTAGAAGAAATAAAACAGTTTTGTTCATCAGCTGAGCAGAGCTGAGCAGTTAGTTTTGAAACAGTAGCAAATTGTTCATTTTTATATAAGAGGCAACTAGACTTTCTGGTTTTTCTTTGAAGAGGTTTCGCTTCTCATCCAAGAAGCTTCTTCAGCTCTGACTGGATGGTGGGGAATGGAAGGATTTATACTCCTTGCAGACAGCTGGTCATTTGCATTCTTAGCAAATTCTTTAGCGAGTCGTTAAGGTCACCTGGAGGTTTATCTGTGTCATCAGGGTCACCTGAGTGGTGCAAATAGGTGGGGAGCCTTCTTGGATGAGAAGAGACACGTCTTCAAAGAAAAACCAGAAAGTCCAGTTGCCTCTTGAAAAAGCACGTTTGGGACAACCATGACCTGGGTGACTGAGAATCTCCATAGACATTTTTATACAGGTTTTCATTACTTTTAGAAAAAGGTAGTTGGCATCCACTGTTAAAATGCCCTTGGCTATCAAATTTTGTGGAGATGGAGGACATACATTTGTGGTTCCACTCCACCCTCTACCCACCCACCCCCAAAGTCCTTCCAGCAGAACATCCAATTCAGCTAAGATTTAAGCTTTTATACACAAAGTGCATAGCAAAAAAAAGTTCCAGTATGTTGTATTAGTATTTATGTATTAGACCGGGGGTGTCAAACTCAATTTTATCAGGATTGTGTTTGACCTCGGGGGCGGGGGGACTGTGGCATGGGCGTGGCCAACTCACATCACTCATGTCAGTGGGGCCTGTGGTGGCCCAAGCACTCTGTCAACGAAAATGGGCTCCCAAGCTCCATTTTTGGCTGTGATGGCCTCCTGCAACCCTCTGCCAGCCAAAACACAACTCGGGAGGGCTGCACGCAGCCAAAAACGGAGCTCGGTACGGCTTGTTTTTACTGGCAGATGCACCATGGGCCAGTCCTTTGCTGTTTCCAGGGTGGCCCTGTGGGCCAGATATAAGCACCCCGCAGGCCAAATTTGGCCCCCGAGCCTTGAATTTGACACCCCTGTATTAGACTCATCATACTGCAGCAGTCCTGTTGCTCAGTTGGCATCACATATTCTCTTCAGTATGTGTGTGATTTCACCATCTGAGACAAGATTGGTACCGTTTAGTGTTTTCTCCTCATTCTGAATTTCACTAATCCCAGGGCTGTGGATCTACTCAGAGTGGTTTTTCTCCCTTTTGTCTAACTTAACCTCCAAGGAGCACCACAAAGGCCACTTTTAATGAAGGGCAGTTTGATTGTTTCATAACAGATGTTTGCAAGAAATGTACCGGGAGGCTTGATGGCGAAATAATGATACTTGGAAAAGCAGAAGGTAGAGCAGCTGTTGCACTTCGTAGGAGCAAGAATCTGGCAGTGTGAGAATCAAAGCTAGTTTCCCCTTGTGTCTGAAACCTAACAAAAAATAGTGACAGATGAAAGAAAGGATGAGGTTGCAACTGCTGGTTGAAACACGGTAGCATGCAGCTTTGCCATATTTCCACAATTAGAAGCTCATGCCCCATTGCCCTGCTTCTTCCTGTGGCCAAATTAATAAATCTACCAAATGATTTAATACAGGTAATGCAGAAACGCTTTACTGTCTGACAGTTTTGCAGTGAAAAAGAACGAGTGATTTACACAATAGAACGAATGCAAGAGAATATGGGTGGCAATCCTTATCCTTAGAACGAATTCAGGAATTTTGTGCCCTTCGGATGAGCAAAGTCAATGGGGAAGCCAAACTCATTTAACAACCAATTACTAACTTAACAAATGCAATGATTCACTTAAGAACTCTGGCAAGAAAAGTTGTAAAACAGAGCAAAACTCACTTAACAAATGTTTCACTTAGCAACACAAATTTGGGCTCAGTTGTGATCATAACTTGAGGACTACCTTTATTTTACCTGCAGTCAATCAGCATAAATAGAACTATGGAGGGTCAGCTGAAAAGACTATCATGTCTCATTTACTGTCTTCCTATTTGCTAACATGCAATTCCAGGAAAGGCACAAAAGTACAGCACTCATCTCTCCCAACAACTAACTACTGAAGGTTATTATACTGTAGGACAGGGGTGTCAAACACAAATGCCCACGGGCCAGATCCAGCCCGCGATGTGGTTGGATCCTGCCCGCGGGGCCGTCCTGGAAAATGTAAGGGGCCATCGCTTCAGCCCAGTTTACCCAGTGCCGAAGAGTAAACATGCCAGCAGTTTGGGGAGTGGAGTCAAGCTGGCCATGCCCACCCAGTTGGCCACACCCACCCAGTCAGCCACACCCACCCAAGGTCAACCACAGCCCTGATGTGATCCTCAATGAAATTGAGTTTGATACCCCTGCTATAGGAGATGATCAGGCTGAACGTGAAGGAGGGGTCAAACGCATCATCAGTCTTGAGTCTCTTCCCACGCACAAGAGATATAAATCCTGCCCACCTTGAATTCCATTAACTCTTATCTACCGCCAATTTGCTTTGACCATTATTAGTTCAGATTCTTGTAGAGTGCATTAACATACAATAACCCATTTGGACTCCAGTCTGAACTCCTGATTTCCTGTGCTTGACATTTACACATAGCCATAATGAACTGAATCCACTTAAAACCTTTTCTCCTGCCTGATGCCCTTTCAGAACCATTCAGATTAACAAGCATATCTACATTTTATTGGAAAGATTACAATGGTTAGAAATGTGATCTTATCAGATAAACTTGGATGCTAATATTATCTCCCTATTGCACATCATTTTAACCTCTCTTACCATGTCACCTTATTGATTAGGTAAAAAGACCCCAAATAATTAACCTTTTCTCAGAAGAAATGCTTCAGTCCCCTGACAATTCAACTACATTTTTCTCCAAATGTACATACGCTGTTCTAACCAATGTACAATGATCAGAGTTTTATATGATACGTAAAATAAAATGTGCTTTCTTTGAAACCCTTTAGTTATAATTCCCAGACTGGAATTTATTTATTTTTTTCCTCAGCAGCAGGACACCTGTTTGACTTTTTAATTGAACAAACCTAAGATCACTTTCCCAGTTTTGATTCTATCAACATATATCTGAAATTAATCATCACCTTGAACCTATTACATAACCTTTATGTACAATACCTATTTTCCTGGTTTGGAGAGATCCAATTAAATCTCTGCTGTTCCTTTGTACAAACTTGGTCCCTTCATTATTTGCTCCTAATCCTTGATCATTAACCTTGAAAGAAAGTACTGTATGTTTAAAATTTAGAGAATCGGGCTATTCATAATGAAAGCATTGATAAGTACAGCTTTTAGCCTTGAACAGCTAAAATTCCCTTTATTATTAGTAGAGTTTGCTGAAAGATTTTTCTTTAAATCACAGCATGATTTTCAGCCATTACAGTTTGCATCATGATGTTTTGTTAATATAAATCTATGTCACTAGGAAATGGGAGATGAAATAGTCACAAAGATAGATAGATAGATAGATAGATAGATAGATAGATAGATAGATAGATAGATAGATAGATAGATAATTTTATTTCTATACTGCCCCTCTCCCGAAGGACTCGGGGCGGTGCACAGCCAAGTAAAAAACAATACAAATCCCAATTAAATTTAAAAATTATTAAAATTATTACATTTACGGCCAAGTTTCATTAAAAACCCAAACATTTAAAACTCCGAATTTAAAACTACCTTCAAAGATAGCCCTGCCTGTCAGAAGAGCAGGGTCTTGAGAGCACAGCGAAAAACTCGGAGGTCAGAGATTGTGCGTATTTCCAGAGGCAGTTCGTTCCAAAGGGCAGGAGCTCCCATAGAGAAGGCTCTCCCCCTGGGTGTCACCAGCCGACATAGTTTGGCTGACAGCACCCTGAGGAGTCCCTCTCAGTGGGAGCGAACTGGTCAGTGGGGGCTATTGGTGGCAGAAGGCGGTCTCGTAAGAGAGCTCTAGTTCAGTGGTGGGTTTCAAAAAATTTTACTACCGGTTCTGTGGGTGTGGCTTGGTGGGCATGGCATGGCTTGGTGGGCATGACATGGGAAGGATACTGTAAAATCTCCATTCCCTCCCCAATCCAGGGGAAGGATACTGAAAAATCCCCATTTCCTCATGATCAGCTGGGACTTAGGAGGCAGAGAATAGATGGGGGCAGAGCCAGTCAGAATTTTTACTACTGGTTCTCCGAACTACTCAAAATTTCCACTACCGGTTCTCCAGAACTGGTCAGAACCTGCTGAAACCCACCTCTGCTTTGGTTCTTACACAGAAATCGTAATGTTGGTCATATAAATCTGACTTTTTAAAACTTCTACTGGAGTTGTCCAAGAAGCATCACCCATATGATAAAATGCATTAATGATTATTACATCTAGAACTCTTTAAATCTTGGAAAGGAAGCGGGGGTTTCTACTGTAGAGATCAGGAAGAAAAAGTATGTCCAGGATACGTGCATAAATTAGCTAAACTCCACAAATTTATACACATATTTCTGTGTTTAATCAGTGAAGAAGAATACAGTTTGAAGCATTCTTTAACAGGACAAACACAAGCTATTTACTCTTTTTACCTTTGTGGATAAGAGCAGTTTGGTGAACATGGGACTTAAGATATAATGCTTCAAGAAACCATCTCTGTGGAATTATTTTTCAATGGTAAGCATCCTCATTTGTAGTTTTAATTATGCTGATTTGTAAGGTTACTGATTACTGTGTACTGGATATATGGGTACCCACAGTATGTCCAAGGGGGTGTGATAGCTTAGCGATTAAAATGTTGATCTTGTCAATTGAAAAGTTGACAGCCTCGGTTCAAGACCCGAGTGCCATGTGACGGGTGAGCTCCCATTCTTGCCTCAGCTCCTGCCCACCTAGCAATTCGAAAGCATGTAAATGTGAGCAGATAAATAGGTACCACTTCAGTTGGAAGGTAATAGCTTTCTATGAGTCTCAGTATATAGTAATGGTGGCCACATGACTGCGGAAATATCTACTGACAATGTCAGCTCCCTCTAAGAAACAGAAATGAGCACCATTTCCTAGAGTCAGAAATGACTGGCCAGAGGAAAACTTTACCTTTATAATATATCTGTCTATAATATTGTTTAGAGTTTCTTATATGGAATATCATAGTATAAACACTTTTGTTTAAATTCATCTATTTTTAAAAATATACTTAGTCCTTACAACCATTCATTTAGTGACAGTTCGAAGTTAAACAAGCAAAGTCAATGGGGAAGCCAGATTCCCTTAAAAACTATGTTGCTAACTTAACAACCGCAGTGATTCATTTAACAACTGAAAGAAAAGTCACAAAATGTAGCAATGCTCACTTAAAACTGGCTTGCTTAGCAGTGGAAATTTTGGCCTCAGTTGTGGTCCCAAGTTGAGGATTACCTGTCCCATTTCCATGAAACTTATTTTTATTTCACATTTCCTTCCGTTATATTTTGCAACGTATGTCCACTTTAACTTCTCTTTGTTGAACTGTCTCTGCAATACAAATTGAACTGGATCAGCCTGCTCATCAAGTAGAGATAGATGTTTCAAATATTGAGGGACTGGCAGTAGCACCAAAAAATCCATAGAACATTTTATTGATTTCATATAACCTTTCCTACAGCCCAGTGGTGGGTTTCAAAATTTTTTACTACCGGTTCTGTGGGTGTGGCTTGGTGGGCGTGGTAGGGGAAGGATACTGAAAAATCTCCATTCCCACCCCACTCCGGATGCAAAATCCCTATTTCCTCCCAATCAACTAGGACTTGGGAGGCAGAGAATAGATGGGGGTGGGGCCAGTCAGAATTTTTACTGCCGGTTCTCCGAACTACTCAAAATTTCCGCTACCAGTTCTCCAGAACTGGTCAGAACCTGCTGAAACCCACCTCTGCTACAGCCCCTAAGATTACCGCGTGCAAATTGCCAAACAGTGGCAGATTGTAAGGACTACCATGGTCAGGTAAGGGAATGAAGAAAGTTAATTTTACTTTCCAATTCTGTGTCCAATTAAACTTCTCTCTGCTGTTATCTGACTACACTTTGCGGTTGCCAAGCTGCAGAAACAGATATAGCTTCTGTAGCCAAAGATTAATCCATTTTCAGAAACATATTTTTATTTATACTTTTATTTTAGTCTGCAGTAATTTTGAATGTTGATCCAAGTCAGCATGTGTGCTATTTTTAAATCAGTACAACACAAACACACTCTTGAAAAATCGCAATTAGTCTTTCTTGTTACTGAAAGAATCCTTTTTCCACAGCCAAGATCTATTGTACATATTAAACAGATATCTCTGCCATGCAAATTTTCCACCACATTTGAGTGCAATTAAAATCCGAATTATCCTGACATCTTAATCTTGAAAACTGCTGCTTTAGGGGAATTTGTCAACATTTCTAAAATATGTCTTTTTTATGTCCCACAATGACCTCAAGGGGGTTTTCACAAGGACCATTAAGAAAGCTTTTAACTAAGCCCAGATTTTGAATAGAAGAAACAACATTTTTAACTTCAATGTACCGACCAGTCGATAAAAAATAAAAACCGTTGTACCAGGGATCCATCGGACAATAAATAAACAAACCAAATGGACCTTTTTTTTTAAAGAACCAAAAAAAGATTGGAAATATGTTCAAGCTTTCATGCTTTCTAGAATCTTTCTTCAGGATTTATGTACAAGAAGGCGTGAAATAGGCTTAAAGCAAAAAAAAAAAAAAACCACACACACACACACACACACACCTCAGTATCTGGACTTTTCCTTTCTCCCACAATTTTTGTTTTCTACTTTTGGTTCCATTCTGCAGAAATGTGCAATTTTTGCCAAGTCAGTCAGTCAATCAGTCAGTCAGACAATTTATTTGTTTGTTTATTTATTTATTTAGCACCCATCCCGCCACAAAAGGTTCTTATTTTAAAAGAAGTAAATTATTTTAAAAGAAGTAAAAGAAGAACATTTTGCCTGTTCCTTATCTAATAGCACACTCTACAGAATTTATCTGCCCTAAATCACATTAAAATGATCCTGGGACTAAAAGGACTAGGTGACATGAAAGCAGTGTTCCAGTATTTGAGGGGCTGCCACAAGGAAAAGGGAATCAACCTATTCTCCAAAGCACCCAAAGGCAGGACAAGAAGCAATGGATGGAAACTGATCAAGGAGACAACCAACCCTAGAACTAAGGAGAAATTTCCTGACAGTTAGAACAATCAAGCAGTGGAACAACTTGCCTCCAGGAATTGTGGGTGCTCCAACACTGGAGCTTTCTAAGAAGAGATTGGAAAGCTATTTGTCTAAAATGGTATAGAGTCTCCTGCAGTGGTGAAATCCATTTTTTTTTACCGGTTCTGTGGGTGTGGCTTGGTGGGAGTGGTGTGGCTTGGTGGGCATGACTTGGTGGGTGTGGCAGGGGAAGGATCCTGAAAAATCTCCATTCCCACGCCACTCCAGGGGAAGGATACTGCAAAATCTCCATTCCCATCCCACTCTGGGGCCAGCCAGAGGTGGTATTTGCCGGTTCTCTGAACTACTCAAAATTTCCACTACCAGTTCTCCGAACTAGTCAAAATTTCCACTACCGGTTCTCCAGAACCTGTCAGAATCTGCTGGATTTCACCTCTGGTCTCGTGGTTGATTGGGTTTTGGACTAGAAGATCTTCCAACTCTGTTATTCTGTTCTGTTCTGTTCATCTCTTAGAGAAATTTACTTCGGACAGTTTCCACATAATTTTGTCCTTGATACCAGGGGGAGAAGAGAACAAATTCTTCAGCTTGTTTTTATTTCCCCTCTTTTCAACACAACTATCTTTCCTTGCACATGCCCCGACTCTCCTCTGCAATCCATTGCTTGCTTCCACATCTGGCAGCAACCACCTGCCTGCCTGCCAGCCACGGACTTGCAACTTCCCCACTGTGACGTTGGTTGTGAGAAGCTGGCAGACAGTTGGATCACTTAACAACCAGGAGATTCAGTTAAAAATGGCCATCTGATGCAGCCCTCAATGAAATCGAGTTTGACACCCCTGGCCTAGATGGAATGGCCCGGATTAGAAAATCACTATTAGGTTCATGCAAGTCCAACATTCTGCTGAGTATGATTAAAAAAAACGGCAATGTTTCTGCAGTTACAGCTCATTCAGTAGAAACAGGTTTTGTGACTGCGTGTTGTTGCTGTTTTTTTTCTAGAAGCCTGTAGCATCCACTATGCACTTGCTCCAAGGGACAGACTGGTGAGTGCTGAATTGACTTCTAAAGCAGAGCGAGTTGAGAGTAAATTTACAGGATAAACTCATGTTGCATCAACTGATAAAATGCTTAGGGGTGAGGGGAAGCCATGCCTGAAAAAGTTCCATTTTATTACTTTAATAATAGGAATACAGGTATCTCTCGCTCTTCCTGTTTAAAAGGGGAAAAAATAACACACACAAAGAGTAAGAATAAAAGAGTAACAAAGCCTTTAAGAAATCACTTTAATAACAACTATCATGGAAGGCTTTTAAGAAGAGACTGGACCGCCACTATTCCACTGTCTGGAATAGTATAGGTATCCTGCTTATGCAGGGGGTTGGACTAGAAGACCTCCAAGGTCCCTTCCAACTCTATGGAGATTCTCAGTCATCCAGATCATGGTTGCCCTAAAGGTTTTTTTTCAAAAGGCAACTGCACTTCGTTTTTCCTTGAAGTCGTTTCGCTTCTCATCCAAAGAAGTCCCATCGCTTCATCTGAAGAACTGAAGAAGCTTCTTGGATGAGAAGCGAAATGTCTTAAAGGAAAAAGAAAATGCAGTTGCCTTTTGAAAAAAGCACCTTTGGGATTTCAGCTCTGTTATTCTGAATGGAATGCCTGACAACTATTCCATGGAATCCCACGGTGTAAAGTACTTGGAGGTTATCTAATCTAGCCTCCTTGATCAGTGAAGGATCTACAGTATAATGCAGGACAGAAAACTTTTTTTTTTTTTTTTGCTAACAGAGACTCATCTGAGTCTTTTTTCTATACACAACTCCCATAAAACATTGCCAGTCATTGTTGTGATCGTATTCAACTTTGTGCATCACACATCTGATGCGTTTTGGTGATATGAAAAACTGTCTGGCCAGTGACAAGAAAACAAAGACCTAAGGAGCAAGTGGCAGACTGCAACAATATACATATAGAGCATACTATCCCAGCAGAAAGAAGTATTTTTCCAAGTTTTGTGTTATAAATTAGTCCTTATAGCAGCTTAGGAATTTCAAGAATTCAAGCCATCTTCTTCCAAGATGGTTAAATGTTACCAATCTTTCTACATATCCTTCTTCAATTAAAAATAACAAAGTTGTCTCCCCATACTAGGACAACACTTGATTTTATTTTATTTTTTTATTTATTTGTTGGTTCGATTTATATGCCGCCCTTCTCCGGAGACTCAGGGCGGCTTACAATGCGTTAAGCAATAGCCTTCATACTTGTGTATATACCTACTTAGTAGGGCTTTCGGGCCCCCTAAGCAGTGTTCTTTTTTATACAAAGTCATCTTATTGCCCCCACAATCCGGGTCCTCATTTCATCTACCTTGAAAGGATGGAAGGCTGAGTCAACCTTGAGCCTGATGAGATTTGAACTTGCAGTAATTGCAGGCAGCTGGTGTTAACAGCACTTTAGTCTGCTGCACCACCAAGGCTCATTTTTAACAATTGTGACAGCCAATTCATTTTCAGTTGTAGCCTTTCCCCAGTAGCCCTAATCTGTGTATCTAGTTGCTATCAATAACACAACTATGCATTAGTTGGGCAAATGCCAGATCATATTACTTTTGCTACTTTTATGTATCAAAATCGACATTTTAGTTTAATTATTGCCAGAAATACCACATATGTTGATGCCACCAGCATACCCTGCTACCACCCAGTAGAGTTACCAACTGAGCTGCCAAAGGAAGCCAAGGAAGTGAGAATGTGCAAATGAGTTCTCATCTAACGATTCCTCATTTACAAAAGCTAAAAGTATTTCCCCACATTTTCCTCAAAGCTTAAACTGAATGTGAAAATACAGTGCACACAAGTGGTTGCCGCCTGAACATGAGCTAACCTGCTTTGCATGCACATCTAGCATTCTCGGATGTGTGACACAGATATAGTTAGGGCTGTTTTAGTTTCATCTGTTAGCTTGCTACAATGTGTGGGTGTACACAGCTTGGCAGAACAGAGCGTTTATTTTTAGTAAGTGAAGTGGAATGATTTCTGAGGATACTATCCACTCTTTCCTTTGGCCCTCCTCTTCCATCTCCTCTGAGTTATGCCTTACATTCACACTTCTCCATTCTTGCTATTTCAGATTTCATCCTAGGTGCAGCCCAACAGTTACAAGGATGATAATGATGCTAGCAACCCTCAATAGTATCATTTAGACTACGATTGCTAGCACTCATTACATCAGAATCAGAATCTTGTTTTCTGCCATTAAAACTTAAAAGAGGAAGAACAAGAAATGTCTGTGCCTTTTGCTAACTTTGAAACTTTTTTTTATTTTATTTTTTAAAAAAAATTGATTTATATGCCGCCCTTCTCCGGAGACTCAGGGCGGTTTACAATGTGTTAAGCAATAGCCTTCATACTTTTGTATATTTTATACAAAGTCAGCTTATTGCCCCCACAATCTGGGTCATTTTACCTACCTTAGAAAGGATGGAAGGCTGAGTCAACCTTGAGCCTGGTAAGATTTGAACTTGCAGTAATTGCAGGCAGCTGTTGTTAATGACAGTGCTTTAGTCTGCTGCGCCACCAGGCTCTTATAAGAAGTATAAGATAGTATACAGGCTATATAAGAAGTATACAGGCTCGTATAAGAATATACCAGGCTCGCTTCCGGTTTGGCTTCCGTTGCCGCCAGACGGTCCTTTGAGACCACCAGCCCCGTCGCCCATAAAGAGCCGCCTTTACAGCTGAAAGGCGGCTCGAAAAACTCCGTTTCCATAAGGAAACGTGAGACAGAGCCGGCGAGGGCAGGTAGAGCCCTCTGCGAAGTACCCAGAGTTCTTTTTTACCTCTGGGGAGGAAGCAGGATGAGGCTCCCTATTTTCCTCGCCGCTGCTCCGGGCTTCGGGAGAACTCTGCGCTTTGCAGAGCCAGGCAACGGGACCAGACCAACTAAAGAAAACTAACAGACTTTCTGAATAAATAGGATGAAATCCGGATCTGGGACCCTAAATTGCAAGTACTTCTAACAACCCTAAGACTGACTTTAAAAGTAAAGAAGAGTGGAGGGGGGGGAAAGAAAGTTTAAAATGGCAACTGGCTGAGGCTTGAGAAGAGCTGAAAGCGAAAGTCCTTCCGTTTGACTAGTTTAATATATTACAAAGTAACTGAGATAACAGCGCTGGCTAGAAGTGAAGAGAAAAATTCTTATTTCATGCTTCTTCCTTCTTAGAGACTTGATATTGATATTGTTTGGAGAGAAGTTTTCTTCTTTAAAGGGGAAAAAAAGAAAAAAAATCTGCTTGTGTGGCAGGATGGTGTTAAAACTCACAAAGCCAGACAACCAAGCTGTGGGGGGGGGCTCCCCCATTACTAAACCACATGAACAAGTTTTGAGTTTGCAGATGCAGAGGAATGGCTTTAAAGATCTAACGCAATTTGTATTGGAGGAGATGGCAAGACATGATGAGATTGTGAACCAGAACCTTGAAAAATTTAGACAGGAAATTAAAGAGTTGGTTCAACAAAAGTATGATAAATTCAAGCAACATATGATAAGTTTCTTAGACGCAATGATAAAGATGGATGAAAAGTTTAATTCAGAAATAGAGTCTAATATGAAGGAAGTTGATTATAAGATTCATAATTTGGATAATAAAATACAAAGAATTGAAAATGATTTAACAATGATTCAAGAAAATAGCTCAGAAGTAGAGTCAAAAATAAAGGAAGCTGACTACAAGACTTACAACGCAGATAATATAAAACAAAGGATTGAAAATGAAGTTATAATGATGCAATTCAGATTTATGGAATTTGCGGTCAGAATTAGGGGAATACAGGAAGATAAAAGAGAAGATTTGAGAAAGATGTCTGCTGAAGTTCTGGCTGGGATTTTAAAGGTTAGTCCTGAAGAGGTATCCTGTAAGATTGATAAGGCCTACAGAGCAAATTCTTGGGTGGCAAAGCAAAGGCAGTTGCCTAGAGATGTGGTGATTTACTTTACCGATAAAGGAATAAGAAATGATATTGTACAAAAGTCTTTTAACTCCACTCTTGAAATGTATGGAAGGAAGATTTGGATATTTAAAGAGCTGCCGCCCAAGATGTTAAAAGATAGAAAGGATTTTGGTTTTTTGGTGACTGAGCTAAAGAAACAAAACATCCCATTTAGGTGGGATGCTCCAGTTGGAATAATATTGAGATATCAAGGAGAAAGATATCAACTAAATACTGTTGAAAAAGTGGAAGAATTTTATTATAAGGTTCTTAAAATGGATTCAACATCTCCATGTATAATACATGAGGGGAATAAAGAAAAGCAAAATCAACAAGAGATTGAAACCCAGGCTAAGCAGATGGAGGTGGAGGTAATGGAAAAACAACAAGTTACAGAGGCTTTTGTGGACGAGCCGCTTATGGATTCTCCTTCAGAGGTTATAGTTGGATTACCTATAAATACAAGAGAGGTGGCTTTGGATTCTAATGTGATGACTTATCAAGTTACAGACCAGCATGCATATCAATCAGTTGATATACAACTCCTAGAAAGGCAACCAGGATGGAGATCTAAGCCACAAAAAGTTAAGAAAAGAAGAAGCAGGTCCTACAAAAATAAAAATTTTTAGACTAAACAACAGTGTAATGCCAGTTACTTAAGAGACAATTAAAACATGAAAATATAGCTGAGGCAAAGTATTGGTTTTTACTATTTTGAGGAGTGTGACAGATCTCTGCAGTGCTGTGCTTTTGGGATGTGGAAGATGGCCTTTAATTGAGTGGATTGGAACTTTCTATTTTGGACTCTTTGACAAATGGATTACGTTTATGCTGAGCTATAAGGCAAGAGAACTATGGGACTGGGGCATGCAGAAGATCTGGTTGTTAACCTAATATGGTGGTTGGAATTAATAATCTAGATGAAAGACATTATAGAAGACACTATATGGAATATAAATATAAAGTCACTCGGGTGGTTTTTTATATACGAAAACATTTATTATTGATGGGGGCAGATGGTAACTGAAGATACTGTTGGAACTAGAATTTGATGTTACCCTAACATGGGTGATGGAATTAACAATCCAGTTGAAAGACATTACAGAAGATACCATATGGATTACAAGTTTAAAGTCATTTGAGAATTTTATCTATATATGGAAATATTTTTTAGTGGTGTGGGCAGAAGAACAAAGATATTGAAAATATTATGTATCGTAGACCTGCAGGAAAGTGGGTTGAGATAGGCTAGCTTACTGATTGTTTAGTTTAGGAAAAGGGATGTTATGTTATATTAATATACGTAAAAGATTTGAATTAAGAGATATATGTATGGGGGAGGAGGAAATGGATAGATTATGAGTTGCAATTGCTAAATTAGGATTTATTATATAATTTTACAGCTGAATGTTGCTTTGAAATGTATAGTATAAGGGGGATATAATAATATTGTTAGAAAGAAAGGGTCAGCATATGGGGGGTGGAGTAAAAAGGATGGTAAAGTATTATATAATCTGTTATTAATTTGGGTTTTATTCTGGAGAAGCCACAGGGGGAGGGGAGGGGGAGGGGGGTTAGGGAGGAAGGGGGAAAAAGGGGGGAAAAATCTGTATTTGAAAAACTTTTTCAATAAAAAAAAAGAATATACCAGGCTCTAATAGAAACTTGAAAAGCTGTGACCAAAAGTGGTTACTGAGAGACAATAGAATGACTTGTCTAAACACCGTATAAGTGCTAAAGGATGTAGTAAACTTTTGATCCATTAAGTTTGTGCATTTGCCTGCAAAAAAAAAAAAAAACCCAAAGCAAAATAAAGCAAAACAAAAACAGTTCAGGAATCCCATATAATAGCACTTGTGTGCAGTCAAACAAAAGAGTAAAAGTCAGGGCAAATCATTTCACTTAGAAAGACAAAGAGGAGGAATTATATATTTTCATCTCTCTGTCCTTGGAACAAGCTTTTAGTAGAAAGGTCATTTTGCAGGATAGGGAGATTAACTTCCTTCAAACTGGTGCTTTTTATGTGCTAACAACAGTTCTCATTATCCACAGATCCAATACATTTGAGATAGCAAGTTGGGAAAGGTAATGTGGACTAGCTATAATTAAAATTATATATTAAATATGAGAGAAATAGAGAATTCTGTCTTCTGAACAGTTGCCTTTGTTTACATGTGTGAGCCAATCCATTGTACTAAGGCAGGGTTGTCAAACTCGTGGCCCGTGGGCTGGATGCGTCACATGCTGGCCACACCCACTCCTGGTTTAACGAAGGGGAGAAAAGTCACGATACACCACATGACGATAATGTGACATCATGAGTTCGACACCCATGTACTGAGGGGAATTACCTATCCATGATTTATTGAATAAGGCACAATTGATGCCTTCACAGTATTTAGACCAATTTGTTTTGCAGGATAGAATATTCCTTAGCTGAGCTATTATAATAGAATCTTTAGAACTGGAGTAAGATTCACATTCTAACTAACTGGACATTCCTCCATTATTGATTAAGTGACTGGCTATGAAGCAGGGGTGAAATCCAGCAGGTTCTGACAGATTCTGGAGAACCGATAGCGGAAATTTTGAGTAGTTTGGAGAACCGGCAAATACCACCTCTGGTTGGCCCCAGAGTGGGGAGGGAATGGGGATTTTGCAGTATCCTTCCCCTAGAGTGGGGAGGGAATGGAGATTTTGCAGTATCCTTCCCCTAGAGTGGGGTGGGAATGGAGATTTTGCAGTATCCTTCCCCTAGAGTGGGGAGGGAATGGGGATTTTGCAGTATCCTTCCCCTAGAGTGGGGTGGGAATGGAGATTTTGCAGATGGGGCTTCACTTGTTTACATGGCCGAGGCCCGGTGCCAGTCCATGGACCGGGAGGGTGGGAAACGCTGCCCTAACATGTTCAACGAAACACAATCATTGTTTTCATCAAACTGAGAAGTGCTGATAAAATTTACTTTGGTTAAAATTATAATCGTAATGAAAAAGAAAAGTCAGTTTCTACCTTTAAATTATTTGGGAGACTCCTTTTGACCATGACAAGATACTAAAATTTCTCAAATGCTTCTTGGACTGTACCCTATCCTTTAAAAATGCCTCTAGACTCACTCTGGTATTTTATCTGTTTTGTTAAGCATGCTCCCAAAAGAATAAAAACTTTGTGACATATAATTTGGGTCTCTGTTCTTTATTGCATTTTTTTCTCCTCTAGTGCTGCAGCCTCTTGCAAAGTGTGTGTATGTGTGTGTGCTGATGACACACACACCCAAGCATATATGGAAGTGCATGCTTAAATAAGTAGGTCAAATCCTATATCCCCCAGCACTGAACTCTGGGAGAGGATCCAGTGTAAAAGAAATCCATTATTTCTTTATTCTGTTGACATAAAATATATATTCCCATCAGAGCTGGTGATTTCCACAGGGACAAAATGTGCAGTTTTCAAAATGCATGCTACATTTGATCTTAGCGAAAAGGTCGAGAAGCAATACAGCTGTGGTCCATCTCGAAGCAAAACATTTTAAAAAGATATATTTTCCCATAGGAAAAAAAAAAGAAGAAAAAAGTGTTACGTGTGGTGTTTAAAGAAGCAGTCCTAAGTACGCTGTTGAAAAATAATTTCCTATATTATAAATGGCAGTAGCAAAACTCAATCCAAGGAAGGTTAAAAGAATAGAGACAGACTTTTACAGCTATATATCATGAATTAATTTTTGCACTGAAAGTTATATTTTTTTTCCCCAAACAAACATCAGAATATATTATAGATCTTGCTTCCAAAAGCTAACATTTTTGCGCTATAAATCTGTCCTCACTCACCCAGGAATACGTCCAACTGAATCAAGTGGGACATCTTTCCAAATATATAGTAGATAATTGCCTTGCTGCCAACTTGTCTTTTATAAACACGTGAATGTCTTTTGTCCTGCTCTCCCCAGTCAGCGCTTGGAGTTTGTTTGATTAAACACCAGCTTTTTTATAATGGCAGGAAAAATATTTTCAGAAGGACAGGATCTGAAGGGGATTAGAATAGAACCCAGACAGCAGAGGGAAGGAAAAGACAATGGTTTCTATGTCCATTCATCTCACGTGCTTGTGCAAAAAGAGCCAAGAACCTTCACTAAAAGAATTTTGTGACATTTCCCTTGATTTTATTTTTCAGGAAGAGACCTACACAGGTTAATGGGGATTCCAGCTAGCCATTCATACCTTCCTCTTTTTACCACACACATTCCTTTTCCATACCCAGGACTGCTAGAAAAAGGAAGAAGCTTTATTCTGCTCCCTTTTTTCCAATGAACCTGCTCTGAATCACTGATATCCAGCTGGTTGGCAGAGAATGGGCCAAGATATCAAGCCACCGTGGGTACAGAAATAGCAAAGCTGGACCACTCGTGGCTTTTATCTGTGTTATAAGCTATCAGACAGGAAACAGCATTTATGGCAGAGGAGGACTGCATGCCAAAATAATATTTATTAAAAAAAAGAGCATTTAGTCACATGGGAAAAAAAGGATGTTTTTGAGAAAAGGGAGAAATAGTCTCTTCCTGCAAATAAATTTAAGGCTAAGTAACCTTATTAACAAACCAGTGAGTTGTGTCCTAGTGCAGGGGTCTCCAACCTTGGCAACTTTAAGATTTGTGGACTTCAACTCCCAGCAAAGCTGGCTGAGGAATTCTGGGAGTTGAAGTCCACAAGACTTAAAGTTGGCTAAGGAATTCTGGGGGTTCTGGGAGTTGAAGTCCACAAGTATTAAAGTTGCCAAGGTTGGAGACCCCTGCACCAGTGGGCACTATATGGAAATATAGACTCGGCCTACTGTCTCCCTCATCGCATCCCCATTTTCAATATAGTGTCAATTTTCAGGTGGCCATTATAAATGCCACTTTTCTAATGCTGCATCTAACAGACAAAATCTATGGGATTCCTTCCTTCCTTCCTTCCTTCCTTCCTTCCTTCCTTCCTTCCTTCCTTCCTTCCTTCCTTCTTTCACATTATACATTCATAAAATAATAAATACAACCAAGTAGCCTAGTGTTCCGTAAATGGCAGTGTTCCATAAAACAGGGATCCCCCACCTGTGGACTGAGGCCCCAGTGGTGGGTTGGCCCCGGTTCAGACCAGTTCGCAAAAACCGGTAGTAAAACTGGAAGGAGGCTCCACCCACCAACCCCAATGCCATCAGGAAGCTTCTGCGCATGTGCTGACTCAGGTTGACTCAGCCTTCCATCCTTTCTAAGGTAGGTGAAATGAGGACCCAGTTTGTGGGGGCAATAAGCTGACTTTGTATAAATATACAAAAGGATGAAGGCTATTGCTGAGCACATTGTAAGCCGCCCTGAGTCTTCGGAGAAGGGCGGCATATAAATCAAATTAAAAAAAAAAAAAAAAAAAGAAGCACACAATTGGCCCAGTGGTGGGTTGCCCCCGGTTCACACCAGTTCTATAGAACCGGTGGTTAAACCGGCAGGAGGCCCCACCCACTGACCCTGACGCCATGAAAATGCTTCTGCGCATGCGCAGAAGAGCACGTGTGAGTGCGAAGTAAGCGCTTGCGCACGGCCCCATTGCGAACCGGTAGTAAAGGTAAGTACAACCCACCCCTGGTGTGGCCCCGTTACGAACCAGTAGTAAAGGTAAGTACAACTCAACCCTGTGCGGCCCGCTAGTGGGTTGTGAGGAGTTTGCAATCAGGCCACAGAAACGGCCAGCGTGCGCACGTGCAGGCATGTCCTCACTTGCATAAGCAGCTGAAGACATGTATGCGTGCTCCATTTAAGCGAGTGGCAGGCATGTGTGCATGTCGCTTGTGCAAATAGAGCTGCGCACAGAAGTGCACGCTTGCCAGCCGCTCAGAAAGAACCATGCCCTCTCCCCTCCCACCAGTCCACAAATCCAGAAACGTTGGGGAACTCTGCCATAAAACATATAGTTCAAGTACAGGAGAACATTTTTATGAATATCAGAATCCAAAACTGGTTGCCAAACAATACTAAATCAGACAGAGCTTTTGTTATCACAAGCACATTCCCATATTTCTACCACTTGTCTTCTGTAGAAGACATTGTTGGAAGTTTCCAAAATTTGGCATATTCGTTTCTTAACAATGATAGCATCGATGTTGCAATTCTGCTGATCTTATCCTGTTTTCTGATACCATAATATGAAAATAATTGGATGGCAAGTAAAATGCAAGGTAAATATTCGTTGCACCTTTAGATCTATCACTCTGTTTTTTCATGTTGCCACCCGCCACAAGTGACAAAACACATCTTTGTTAAATTTATTTCATTTCCTAAAAGTTTGTGAATATTTGGAATCAAGTGTCAAAATGTCTCAACCATGTTGTATAATGCACATGTATAAAGATTTTAAGTTTCCATAATTTGCAGTATTTTTTATAACAACAACATACAGCAGTATCACATTCTTTCTGACATTTAGCTTCTAATAAAAATATAACATTTGGGGTATATTCAGACGTCTGGTAACCAAATAACATTATCATTAAGACTATCTTAAAAGAGCTCTTAAATGTAAGAGTTGTAGCTCTTATTCTGAAATATAAGAGATGTTTTGGAGAAAAGATTCATGTCTAGGGTGACTGTTAGCACACAACAATAAACTAGAATATAACCCGGTGAGATCAAGTGTAAATGAGTCACAAATTGGATTCTTTCTTCTCCTCCAGGGCAGTCACAATGAAATTGGAAGCTTCTGCTTCTCTTTTCAAAAAAGAACAGCTATATTTCATTTGGATGCCACAGTTAGTACTCACTAGAATTTAGGATAAAACAACAGGATTATAAAAAACTGTTAGAAATTAATTGTATGAGTGGTATATGGTGGCTTAGTGGTGAAGATGCTTGGCTCCCACTTGGAAGGCTGAGAGTTCAATCCTAAGTCGTGGCAGATGTTTCTCTCCTAAGGCGCAAAGAAAAAAATATCTGCTGTGAACTCTGTGTGGTGTCAAGAAGGGCATCCGGCCAGTAAACGCTCAACTCCATCCAGTCACCCCAACTCCTAAGGAATTATAGGGTCATAAAAAGAGAGTTAGAAATTAACTCTCTAAAGTGAGAAGGCTTCTTTCTTTATTTATTTATTTCCAGAGAACACATGCCAATG
The DNA here is from genome assembly GCF_059756535.1 of Pantherophis guttatus. Lineage (NCBI taxonomy): Eukaryota > Metazoa > Chordata > Lepidosauria > Squamata > Colubridae > Pantherophis > Pantherophis guttatus. Next base: position 72,510,579 of record NC_142068.1, on the reverse strand, counting down.
TTGAGGAAAGGTAGAGCCAAAAGAAAATCAAAGATATAATGAATGAAGCCATCTTCCCACTTCCTTTCTGTGTATGTCCATTTTCTTATGTAATGTACTCATTCACACGCTTGCACTCATCCATTTATTCATACACACATGCATTTCTATTCCCACTCCTAATAAACACATATAGATGCCTCCTGTGCATAATTATTAGGCTTTAAAACAAGCCTTCAATCTGCATAAGGGAAGCTTAAAAAAAAATTAAAAGCCAAATTGCTGCAGCAATTTTAGGAGGAAGGTTACAGCAGATGGGAATGACAGGGTTGGCTAACTCTCCCATCCCAGCTGCAATTCTCAGATGTCGTCTTCCCTTGTGATTTGGTTTCTAAAAAAGTTCTTATCTTTGATTTGGATGGAAAGCTTTTTGCAAACATAGCAGAACACAGACGCAGGAGAAAAGCCCTCTGTCTCTCAGAGAGAGATTTGGACCCACAAACTTTCAGATTTTCCTAAACTAAAGCAATTATTAGCCACTGTTTAGGGAGGTTCTCACTTGTCAAGTAATTGTAAGTTTTAAAAATTGAAAGGGAGTTGGGGAAGAGAATTGAATCTGATCAGATGTTGTGGCCCGCCAGCGGCCTGCGCGGATTGTGGCTGATCCCGACGAGGAGGAGGCTGGTGTGGTGTCGTGCCAGCAGCCGGCACAGTCGGCGCTCACGTCGGACTGCGAGGAGGCTGAAGAGGATGTGGTGCCAGAGGCAGAGACTCAGCCAGGGCCTTCAGAACCTCCAGAGGCTCCTTCAAATGGAGAGAGCGAAGTGGAGGAGCCTCTTCTCAATGCTCGAGCACGCAGGGCTGCCAAAAGGCAGGAGTGGCTACTCAGGAGGAGGAGGTCTCCTCGAGAGTAAGGCTTGAGGATAATTGGCCACTCCCTTAGCCTATTTAAGTCACACACCTGTAGTAAGTTTCTTGCTGGAAACAACTTGTAATTAGCATCAGAGCATTTTTGGAAAAGTCTTATCATATCTTGTTTTCTGGGCTGGTTGCCAACCTTTGCCGGACTTTGGTTTATTCTTGCTACTTAATAAATTTGATAAGGACTGTTGGTGTGTGTCAATATCCTTGGGAATCCGGAGCTGGGGCAGAACATCAGCTGGGGAAATCATATATGGAAGCTAAGCTGTTTGTAAACCCAACCAATGGGACAGAGGGATAGAATCAAGATCATGTGAAGTGTTATAACTTTATAATGCTTTGTTAAGAATATACTTGGGATATTGCATTCAGTTTTGGTCACCATGATATAAAAAGATGTTGACACTCTAGAACCGTGATGGCGAACCTATGGCACGCGTGCCAGAGGTGGCACACAGAGCCTTCTCTGTGGGTATGTGCGCCGTCGCCAGCTGCTCTTCTGGTCTTTGCAGGGCCGTCTTCTGGGCCAATTTCTGGGCTGTTTTCCAGGCCATTTTCTGGGCTGTTTACAGACTGTTTTGGGGGCATTTTTGGGCCAAAAAGAGCCCGAAAAAGTCCTGAAAACATCCCAAAAACTGGCCAAAAATGGTCAAAAAACAGGCATGTACACGCCAGCCAGCTGGTCTTCGGGTTTCTGGTGTGCCGGTGCGCACACACACACACCTGCACATGCATGTGCCAGTTTGGGCACTCAGTGCCAAAAAGGTTTGCCATCACTACTCCAGAACAGTGGCCCCCAATCTTTTGGGCACCGGGGACTGGTTCTGTGGACAGACAGTTTTCTGCAGACCGGAAGGGGTGTGGTTTCACATGCTGCCTGCATCCTGCAGAAGGGCTTCGCTTGTTTGCGCGGCTCGGTTTCTGGCATGCCGTGACTCAGTGCTGGTTCAGGGACCGGAGGTTGGGCACCCCTGCTCTAAAAGAAGTGCAGAGAACAGCAATATATATATATATATATTAGGAGACTGGAGGCTAAAACATATGAAGAACATTTGCAGGACTTGGATGTCTAGTCTAGTGATATGATAACTGTATACCAACATCTAAAGTGCTGCCAAAAAGAAGAGGGGATTAACTTATTCTCCAAAGCACCTGAAGACAGAACAAGAAGCAGTGGATGGAAACTAATTAACAAGACAACCAACCTAGAACTAACCTAGAACTAAGGAGAAATTTCCTGAAAGTTAGAACAATTAATCAGTAGAACAGCTTGCCTCCAGAAGTTGTGGCTGCTCCAACACTGTAGGTGTTGTCTGAAATGATATTTGGGTCTCCTGCTTGAGCAGAGAAGACCTCCAAGGTCCCTTCCAAGTCTGTTATTCTGTTATTAAGAAGAGGGAAGAGTTGATAAGAGGGAAGATGTGTATATGGGAAGAGTGTGCATGTATTTAGGCCTAGTTGTAAATGCTGAAATTGAATGAGTGGAAAAGACAATCCCATTGGATTCTCTAGTGGAGGGATCCCTAACCTCTGGGCTGCAGACCAGCACTGGTCCATGGCCTGCTAGAACCAGTCTGCGCAAGTGAGCAAAACCCCATCTGTACACATGTGGGATCCAGGCAGCGCGTGAAACCAGTCCTCAGAAAAACCACCCTCCACGGAACCGATCCCTGGCGGTTGGGAGCCATTGCTCTAGTGATGCTTCCTTTAGAGAATATTAGGTGTGTGGCTGTGGCTGTGTCTCTTAGAAACATTTGTACACACATTGAAATAAACAATGACAATTATAATTTGGAGAAGAAGCTGAAAAGAAGTTTCTTTCCTGACTGCTTTTCACCAAACTACAGTCCAAAGTATTTTGGGTAGAAGAAATGGCACATCAGCCAGAGGAATTAATTACATTCTTAAAAGAGTCAAATTACTCTTGGAGTATTTCTGGAAATATCATCATGAACAATTCAGTATCAAGCAACTGCATTTTCAGATTTCAAAAGTAAACTGTGCAAATGTGAAAATCTGACCCCCTTCTTCATAAACACATTCATTCTTTAGCCAACATTATTGGAAAAAGTAAAAGAACAAGCAAACAAAAAACCCAGAAAAATGTACTATGAGGACTATGAATTTCTTTTCTCTCAAAACAGTGGTTTATAAAGAATTCCACTTCTCAGCTTGAATCCTGGTTCTGCAGCTTGACACAACTTCTTAATAGTGTTTAAACAGCTTTCACAACTCCCAGGATTCCCTAATGCCTTGCCACATTGTCTTATCGCATCTCCAATATGCCAAACTGAAGAAGCCCAAATGACACAGCCTATGCAGAAGCTGCAGTGTAGTGAATAGAGGTTCTGTCAGTAGCAGTATGTTGAAGTGTTATTCGTAGTCTTTAAACATAACGGGCAGATTTACGGCAGAACAGTGCATTCATAATGGAAATGCTTATTCTTATTAGTAATTTTCCTTGTAATGAATACACCAGCTTCTTTAATAATTCTTATTACACTGGGTTTGTGTGCTCTGTCTCTTGAGTGATTTTTCATATTTCAAAATCAAGAATGAAAATACCTTGTCACCACTGATACAAATTAGGTGAAGCTTATTTTCATCAACAAGTATTTACAATTCTATTATCTGTTCACTCTGTGCATAAAAGCATCCCGTTCTGCCACTGTGAACCCAAGAGAAAATTATTGAATCTCACATTGAAATGGACCCTATCAGGTAAAGGTAAAGGTTCCCCCTCGCACATATGTGCTAGTTGTTCCTGACTCAAGGGGGCGATGCTCATCTCCGTTTCAAAGCCGAAGAGCCAGTGCTGTCCGAAGACGTCTTCATGGTCATGTGACTGGTATGACTAAACGCCAAAGGCGCATGGAACACTGTTACCTTCCTACCAAAGGTGGTCCCTATTTTTTCTACTTGAATTTTTTACGTGCTTTCGAACTGCTAGGTTGGAAGAAGCTGGGACAAGTAACGGGAGCTCACCCCATTACGCGGCACTAGGGATTCGAACTGCTGAACTGCTGACCTTTTGATTGACAAGCTCAGCATCTTAGCCACTGAGCCACCGCGTCCCTTTTACCCTATCAGGTATAATCGCTAATATTTAAGTTTGGCAAACAGTTAATTTGGGAGAAGGGAAACAAACTGAACAAACTTCCAACCCAGGCAGCTTTTGGAATCTGCATAGCATATCTGTTGGGGATAGAATGATGGACAGGATGGAGAGACTCAGATTTTAATGTCCACAAAGCCATGAGTGTCTCTGTTGACACACAGCCCATTATCTCACAGCTACTGGTTTGTTGTAGAAAGAAAAAGAACTATGTATTTTGTCTTAATTTCATCAGAGGAAAGAAGTCAACAAAATAAAAGTTTTGTTTCTCATGAGTATGAGATCATTATCTTAAAGCTCCTGCTTGGAGAATAGGTCAGACAACCTTTGCACGGATCTACCTGTGATGCCAGTTGCACCCACCACTATTGTGGGAGGCTCATAAAATAATTTAGTCATACCTTAATCACCTCACAAATAGCCTATTATTGCTATGTACTCTTCATAGGACTGCCCTTGAAGACACTTGGAAGCTACAGCTGATCCACAATATAGGTTGACTCAGCCTTCCATCCTTCCGAGGTGGGTAAAATGAGGACCCAGATTGTTGGGGGCAACATGCTGACACTGTAAACTGCTTAGAAAGGGCTGTAAAGCACTGTGAAGCAGTGTATTTTTCCGAGTGTAAGATGCACCGGAGTATGAGACGCAGCTTAGTTTTTGGGGAAGAAAATAGGAAAAAAAAATCTGCCTACCAGGTATTCATCTGGCTAAAGTCTTTAGTCTGGTCAGCTTCAGCATATTAGTTTGCTGGTTTTGAGCGTGCACACACCCTTTTTATCTCCTACTTGGGGATAAAAAACAGCTTCTAAAGCACAGCTGATCTTTGGAGAGAGAAGCAATGAAAAAAACAGGCAAAGCGCGGAAGATCGCTTCACTCATTAGCGCCTCATTAGGGCTGAAAAACAGCTTCTAAAGCACAGCTGAGAGTTGGAGGGAGCAGGCAAAGCACAGAAGATTGCTTCACTTGCTAGTGCCTTGTTAGGGCTGGAAAAAAGCTTCGAAAAAGCTACATTCACACCCAAATTTTCAGCCTCTTTTAGGGGGGGGAATGTGTCTTATACTCTGAAAAATATGGTAGGTCTAACTGCTATTGCTATGTAACTCAGGCAGTGGTGGACATGGCACCCATGTGTTACCAAGGGTTCAAGAGATATAGTATTAGCAATAGCACGTAGGCTTATATGTCACCACATAGAGCTTTACAGCACTCTCTGGATGGTTTACAATGTCAGGATATTGCCCCACAACAATCTGGGTCCCGATTTTACTGACCTAGGAAGGAACAGAAGGCTGAGTCAACCTTGAGCCCATCAGGATGGAACTCCAGGCTGCAGGCAGAGTTAGACTGCAATACTGCATTCTAAATACCAGGGATCCTGGTAAGCTATAATGCTCGCCAGATGTTGATTATCATCTATAACACCCTTCATGTTACAAGACCTGTTTTTTCTGAAAGACTGACCATCCTTAATAGGTTCTGCCCTTCCAGCAACATTGGGAAAAGTGGACATGTTCTGGGTTTCCTCAATAAAACAAAGTAATCTACATCATCTAGGAAATAATCTACATCATTTTTCATCATAGCACCTGCCTCTGGAATAGCCTTGCCTCAACCCCAAGAGATCTATATGCCCCACCCCCCCATGGAGCTATTTCAAAAAATTTTAAAAAAAACTGGCTTTCCTCCCAAACCTGAAGTTAACATGTTGTCAAGCACTATCATTTTTTTTTCTTCCGATATGTTGGGTTTACTTTTCTGGATGTACATGTTCTTTTTCCTTTCCCATTTACTGTTTCCAATTTTTAAAATGCATGTGGGAGTTTGGCAGCTTCTAAATCCAAATAGATAAACAAATGTGCAATAAATAGTATAAGCTTCTTTTCTCCTTCTTTTAATGCAAATTTAGGATCTGGGGCAATCTAGTGTGAAACTACTTTTCGATTAGTCCTTCTTCCTTATCTAACAATAATAGTAATACCAATGTTTTCCCGAAAGTAAGCCCTATCCCAAAAATAAGCTCTACCATGTTTATGCGTTTGCACCCAATATAAGCCCTACCCCCAAAATAAGCCCTACTTAAGCACCTGTGCAGCCAGCTGGCTGCCCATTTTGCTGGTTGGTTGTGGTGCCCCGATCACAAGACAAGGTGGGGTGGAGCTGACCCACGCACCCCACACCAGCTTACCTGAGGCTCCTGCAGCCAGGCCATCCATGCCTTGAGACCTTCCTTGCCTCATGGCCACAGCACCAGCACATCGCTTAGCCTCCTGCTCTGTTGCGGCTATGCAAGCAGAAGAAGTGGGTCGGTGGGCATGCAAAGTCCTGCTGGATGGGATGGCTGAGCCACCGCTGCGAGATGAGGCAAGTGTCAGGGTGTAGATAGCCTGGCTGTGAGGGCCCTGAGATAACACAGTGTGGGGCGTGTGGGGCAGCTGCACCTCCCTCCTCATGGTGGTGGCACTTGCATGCTGCACGGCCTCCTACCCTGCTGCGAGCAAGCAGAAGAAGTGGGCCTCCCATGTACTCTTAAAGTACATGGGGAAAAAAAATAAGAGATTCCCCGAAAATAAGTCCTAGTACTTATTGTGAAGCCTAAAAGAAAATAAGACTGGGTCTTATTTTTGGGAAAACATGGTACAGCCTGAATAAATGGCTATTGGTAAATGGTTATTTAGTGACTGGTCATAAATCGAGGAATACGTGTACATAAATATTAGGTATACCTAGAAAGAAATAAAAATTTGAAAATAAACAATAGCAAAGGTATGAACAACTTATTTTCTCTTCTATGTGATTGCAGTGTAAACAATAAACTGAATATGACTTGCAAACCAGAACTGCAAAACCAAAAACACAGAATTGTGTTTTCATTTTGCCTCACAGTTCTACTTTGGAGGGCAAAGGAAATCCACAATATATCAGTTCAAGAGTTCCCGTAAACCATCAATTGTATTAAAGAGTAATAGAGCAATTCTGTCAGGCTTAGTCTGAGAGACTGGAGAAGGTTATGCCATAAATACCAGTTCAATCTGAGCAAGCAAGAAGAAAAGGAAAGTCTCTGAGCTTTCAGTACTTTCTATACCATTCAAATGTGCTGGAAAGATTAACTACTACCATTTACCTGCAGTAAATGATTATAATTGTTCCTCAACACAGAGACTTTGACCTCACTGGCATTTAGCCCCTAATAAAATAGTTAAAAGATCTGAATAACTTGTATTTTATCAAACAAATGTCATCCCCCCTCCAAGTAGACCTGTTTAAATTGACATCCTGGAGCTATTTAAAATGGGGAAGATTTTTCAAGGGCCCAGCAGATCACAATACATGGCCAATGACCTTGTTCACCTATTGCACAATCTTATTATATACAACAGACAGTGAGAAAATGCTATAGTCATTAGACAGTATTATATACAACCCAGGCAACCATGTAAACTAAGTATAAAATCCTGGTTTAAATGCTTAACCAGAGCAGTAGATCGGCATTTGAATCATGATAAGCGTTTAACCAGAAACAGGTTTACATTCAAGTAAAGCCAAATATAAATACATTTACTTATAAAATAGAAGTGGGTAGGACATCCTTTGATTAAAAACTAGCAAAAACTTTTTTTGTTGTATCCAATTTTTTCCAATTCCATTTCTTAATTGTTTTATGGTTCATCAGCAGTCAGCCAGATGTTCAGATTGAATTTGGCATTTCTGTCTATCAATCGAGTAATTTTCAAGAACCTGGGATAGGCAGATGTGGGTGTTTGATGGTGTTACAGATACCGTGACAGGATGTAAGCTGTTCTGAGTAAAGCTGCCTTTTGCAATTGACTGGTAGCGAATTTGTCAATGCCGATGGTGTTCAAATGGTGCTCCAGTTGTTTTGGGATTGCACCCAAGGTGCCTATTATTATTGGGAGTACTTTCTTTTGCCACAGTCATTCTATTTCTATTATTATTATTGTTAAATTTTACAGCAGAAGAATGTAAAAATAAAAAAGAATGAGGCAAAAAGCTAATCTGGTTACCTGGGAAGAGGAATAGATATGAATAGAGAGAAGACCAGCAAAGAATAGATTTAGATCCCAAGTGAAACTATTCAAATGCATCATCAATGATCTACAACACCCTCAAACATGTTTTTCTCACTGGTTCTTGGCTTCGTTACTTTCGAAGTAAAAAAGGATGATTAGCCAGACCAAACCACATTGCAAAGATACAGACCTATAATCCGTCTCTGTAGCATACCCAGAACCCAAAGTTCCTCTGTATCTAGTCTGACATTATCACAGGTCTACCTTGTATCACATACAACCTCATATAGTTCATTACCTGTTTCAATTCTTGATGTACCGTGTTTCCCCAAAAATAAGACCCTGTCTTATATGTTTTTGAATCCTGAATAAGCGCTTGGCCTTATTGCCATGCACTCAAAAGCCCGATTGGGCTTATTATCAGGGGATGTCTTATTTTGGGGGAAACAGGGTAATTTGCCTTGTGCTAGCAATGAATTATCATGGTGCATTTATGAAAAAACAGACCATCCTCTGTGCAAAAGTCCATTATGAAACAGATACTGAAGAATGGCAATATTAAGGAAGTAATGGGAAAATACTTAAAACTTCTTAGGAGGCTCCTTCGCTGATATTAACATGGCAGTTATTGAACAAAAAACTTCAATGCTAAAATGGCAAAGGTACTATTCATCGGTAAGAGATTCAATTCCTGTTCTAGCCTGAACAGTGGCGGTTTGCTGCTGAAAAAAAAATATCACTACCATCATCCTAAAATGATATTTGTCAATCAGCTCACCAATGTAAGAACAATGTTACAATAATATTTTTATGAATGATACCATGTTTCTCCAAAAAGACGAGCCACCTTGAAAAGAAGCCCTACCACGTTTTTGAGCGCATGCGATCAAATTAAGCCCCACCCACAAAATTAGCCCTAATTAAGACCCTGCCCACCCTGGGGTGCAGGGGGTGGGGCAAGACAGGTAAAAATTAAGCTAGGGTGGGGATGGGGGGTGGAGCTGTCCTACTTACCAGGCTTCGCACACCCCAACACCCGCCTCGCCTTCTTCTGCAACCGTTTCTTCTGCGGCCACTTGCTGCCACTCGCACGCATTGCCTTGGCCTCCATTTCACTTTCAGGTGCCTTCCAGGAGACATCTGCAGCCAATAACAGAGCTCCAGCTCCAGATAAATCCAGAGCTCTGTTATTGGCTGCAGATGCCTTCCAGACAGCCCTCTGCAGCCGATAATAGAGATCCAGATAAATCTGGAATTCTGTTATCAGCTGCATCTGAAGGCAAAACAGAGGCCAGGGCGATGTGTGCTAGTGGTGGCAAGCAGCCGAAGAAGTGGGCCAGCAGCGGGCTTCTGCTGGGCAGGGCTATTAGTGCCACCACCGCGAGGTGAGTCAATGATTAGAAACCTCCAAAAAGAAGGCCTTTTGGGGGGGATCAAAAGAAAATAAGACCCGGCCTTCTTTTTGGAGAAACACGGTATGCATTAATATAGTTATCATTATCTGTATATTCTTCATTTCTCTTTTTTACATATGTCCAGGTCAGTGGGCTCTAAAACCCCACTCACTATAATCATTCTCTTAGCATGGATGTAGATGGATTTTAAACTTAGGTTAACTTTATATATTGTTTGAAGAATTTTATGGTTTATAACAGCATATGCTATAATAGACATGTTGATTTTCAAGATGTTACAAGTCACTTCATTATTTGGTCTCATTCGGCAACTTATAGTCTTTTCTGGAATCTCTAAAAAAAGGTTAAAATCATGGACTAAAGTTTGTTAATCTGAGATGTTTCGTTACTCATCCAAGTAACTTCATCAGTCAAAATAAAAAAAATTAGTTAGGTAAAGAGTCAAAGAGTCGTTGAAATATACAAACTCATGCCATACCAACTGCAGGGGTTTCTCCCCAAAATGTGTTGCAATATGTCAATGAAGACTCAATCATCCAGACCAAAAGTATCTAAAAAAGGAAAAAATCATGGTAACTGGACCAATGTTTGTTAATCTGAGATGTTTCACTACTTCTCCAAGTAACTTCATCAGTCAAAATTAAAAAAAAAATAGTTAGAGTCAGAGTCAGAGTCAGAATCAGAAAGTTGTTGGAATATACCAACTCTTGTCACATCAACTGCAGGGGTTTATCCCCAAAATGTATTGTAATATGTCAATGAAGACTCAATCATTGTTGCTGCGGAATAGTGCAGATAAGTTACGGAAGAACTGTAAATGATAAGGATCCATTTTACTATCTACTCTAAAGGTCTATTACGCTGCTTTCCCAGAGCTAGTTTTTCCCACTGACTAAGTAGTTCAATCAGTATCTCCCAGTTCAATAACTTCACACAGACCAGATGTTTGTGACAGAGGGACTGAGGAAGTAAAGAGAGACTCTTAAAACGAATCCAAGCCACACATAGCCCTTTAAATAATCTGTTTAAAATCATGGCCTAACGCTGATCAAGCTATTTGCCTTAAAAGGGCAAAAAATCTGTGGAAATAACGAATTGAAAATGCAGGAAAAAGTAGAATCAGGAGAGACAGAATAGCGGTTGTGACTGTATCATTCATAAAGGGCTGGCTTAGCAGGTTCTTATAACCAGTAAGATTGCAGCAAAAAGTATTAATTAAAGGGCAATTAAAAAGCATGGGATAATATAATAACTGGAAAAAATAGGTTGCTATTGATGTGTTTCAGGGAGGGTAAGACAGTCTATTTGTGAAAGAGAGTAAGGTTTGTGCAGGACTGCTTTATGCCTAAAAGTCTATAAGTTCATTGCAATGCCAACTGATCTGTATTTGTGGGTGAAATATCACATGCTTTTAAAAAGTGTTATTAACGATCATTGACTTCCCCTACAATTCAATGTTTTTCGTTGCAGTTAATTTACAAGTACAACACCAAGTTTGGAAGGATGTGTTTATGTTCGAGGCAGACCTAACTCTATTATGGATAGTGTTTATGGAGGAGAGTATTGCATCCAACATCTTTAAGTGCATGTCAAAATGGCACCAGGATCTGAAGCTATATTTAATAGCTTTAAGATGGTCTCCTTAAAAGCCAATGCTTAAAGTATTCTTGAGCTTGGAGCCCTCAAGAATTCACCCAGTTGACTGATGGTGCTTTTAATATTATAGCACACTGTGTGTCATTTCTGGCAGGAATTTCAAGTTATTTATCTTCATATCATTATCCACACAGGCTTAATTTATACTGAGCTCACAAAAGGTTGTCTGAGCTGTCCCAGAAAGTAAATGAAAGTTGTGTGAATAAATATTTCCATTACATTTAGGAAAAATGGGCATTGGAGAAAAAATCAGGCTGTTTATTCCTGGCAACTTTTTAAGTGCACTTTTTTCCTTTGGTGGTGTTTTCTTTTAACATAGTAGTACAAACTGTATGGTTGTCATTGCGAATCTAAAATAGTAAAATACAGTTTAGTACTTATTGAAAGCAGAAGACCATGGAGATTTCTAAAAGCCTGGGAAATATTTCCAGTGTTCTTTTAACTTTGCAGTGCAAATAGATGGAACCTTTGTATCTGAACATTTTTATTATAACTGCTAGTCGTGGAGTGGAGCAATGAGACTGTCAACTGTAGCCACACAATTTGCACAACTATCTTTGAATATTACATTTGTGGAAGGAAAGGACAGGACTTCTGTGCCAAGGAGGAGGTTTATCATGGCTTCTTACATTTTTACACCCATACTTACACATTTCATGATTCCCTTTCAGGGTAAGCAGCATTATGCAAAGTGCTGAAAAAGATTTTAGTTAGTAAAAAGTAAAGGCAAGAGAGGGGAAAAAAGAAGTCTGTTTCATCCTATTACCATTAGTTTAATGTAAAAAAATATACTCTACTGGTAACTATCAAAGCACACTTCGATAATGCTGCCACATCAAGAAAGGGCTTTGAAATGAACTCAGAAACTAATTCCCAGTGTCAATCTTTAAATGCAGGCCTGCCCAATTCATAGGTAAATAACCCTGTGAGCTATCCACAAAGGAAAGGGACAAAGCAACTCAGAACTAGAAGTTCTGAGCCCAACTACCTTGTTTTCTTTGCTCTCAAATACTAAAAATAAACTTGGATGAGAGAAAAATATGGGATAAAAACACCAAGCAGATTCCCTGCATTCTTCCCAACCAGAATGGGACTTCAGAGCAAAACCTAACTCCTCCAGCCAAGAGAATAATCCATGACCACTCTTTTTATGTATTACTTTAAGAAATGTACTGTATGTCTGTGTTATTCCTAGGTAAAATAGCCCTATGTGGCATGGGACCAGTCTATTGGAAGGGCTGCCTGTTTTCTCTCGTTTCTGCTCCAGGTCCAGCAGGAGAACATATTCCAGGTCCCTTGAATCAAACAATGTTGTTTTGTTGGACCCAAGTCATGTCTTCTCTGTGGTTTTGCCTGCCCTGTGTAACAGCATCTCTGCAGAGATGCCAATGGCTTCAACCCTGTCATAAAGTTGTTTCCCTAGGTGTTAAGCAAAGTTACTTTTGTGACTTTTTGGAGTGTTTGGAGTGTTGCTATTTTAACCAATTTAATTAACCAATTAAGGAGTGAGGTGGCTGACAAGGTTAGAATCTTGGGCTGATGAGCAGCAAGCTCGTGTTTTGAGACCCAGTTGCTGCCGTGGGGCGGGGTGAGCTGCCATCACATGCTCCAGCTCCTGCTGACCCAGCAGTTCGAAAGCGGGTGACCAAGAGTAGATAAATGGGTGCCACTTCAGTGGGCAACTTTACGGTGATATGAAAGAAGCCCCCAACTGGACAATAATGATGTCACTAGCAGATCCTTTCACCACAGAAATGGAAGTAGTAGCAATATTTTAACCTAAATGTCCTGAGTTGCAATGGTGATTTTAATCTTTGTACACCACCCAAAGTCACTGCTCTATAAATTGTTTAAATAAAATACAAATAGCCAACTGAGTTTAATATCCAAGCAGGACAAATTATGTTTAATTATTATGATCATTTGTTAGATTTATATTGTACCAGGAATTTGAAGAGACCCATGGAGCAGTTTCTCTTTTGATTTTTGTCCCCATAAACAACACTATAAAATATATAATGACTAGCCCAAACTCACTTGGTGAATGAACTTCCATAGCTGAAGGAAGTTGAGTCTTCCCCATCTTAAGTTACCTAAAGATTCAAGATACAGGATGTCCTCGAATGATTTAGTGATCATTCAAAGTTACAATGGCACTGAAAAAAGGGACTTATTATTATTTTTCAGTGTTACAACCTTTGCAGCATCTCCATGATCATGTGATCAAAAGTCAGATGCTTGACAACTGGTTCATATTTATAACTGTTGTTGTGTCCCAAGGTTAGGTGATCACCTTTTGTGACCTTCTGACAAGTGAAGTCAATGGAGAAACCAGACTCACTTAACAACCGGGATACAAATTTATCAATTGTAGCGATTCACTTAACAACTGTGGCAAGGCAGGTTATAAAATGGGGCAAAACTCACTTAACAAATGTCTCACTTAACAACAAACAGAAATTTTGGGCTCCATTGTGCCATAAGTTGAGGACTACCTGTATACAGATAGCCATTAACTTACAACCATTCATTTAATGACTGTTCAAAGTTAAGACAGCACTGAAAATAAATACTTATGACCAGCTCTGGCACTTTCAAATTTTGCAGCATCTTTGTGGTCACGTAATTGCTATTTACCAACTTCCCCGGAGGCTTCTGACAAGGAAAATCAATGGGGGAGGCCGGATTTGTTTAATGATTGTATGATTCACTTAATGACTGCAGCAAAAAATAAATAAAATTAGGCTTGAATCATTTAAGCACCATTTTACTTAGTAATGGAAGTTCTGGTCCCAATTGTGTTTGCAAGTCTACATGAGGTATTATACAGGACTACCTGTAATTTAAGCGAGCTGAAATTATACAGTTACAGTCATTTGGTGTATTTATCATGTTCTTTTCTAGGCTAATCATGTGTGACCCATAAGTTACAGGACTTAACAATGCCCAGTTGCATCTGTTGGCTTACTCTTCACACGCACGTTGTCAATCGAATAAAACAGCATTACAGGTGCAAAGCCCTCGAAGTATATAATCTGGCTTGAAGGAGGCAGAAATGAGCAAGAGAAAGCAAGCTGATCCGAAGAGACAGCTCACCCCTTACGCCGCACAGTTCAAATATCCCACATGCAGCTGAATCCTCATCACACAGGATGCTTGTAACAGGAGCGAGAGCTAGGATGGCCCAACAACTGCACCACACAGAGGCTTTAAAAACCTCTGAAATTGCCACAAGGAGGGGACCTATCATCCCAAATTAATTCTCAACCGACTTACCCAAAGCCTTACTGCCACAATCAAGGAGACTAAAGAGACAGAGATGGGGAAAAGACCAGCGTTTTAGCCTCTGGTTGCTAGGATACAGTGGAGACCCTCCATCGCTAAGCAGACAAGGGAGGATTTTTTTTTAAAATGTCTAGGCCTTATGAGCAAACAGCAGTCAGAAAAAGAAAGATGCTCCTTTTCCCTGCCCATCTCTACTCTGGGGAAAGAGGCCAGCCCTTCTCCAATAAAATAACATGCCCCACAAACCTTCAAATAGTTTCCTCAATAAACTAGGCAGAGGATGGGCGATTAATATTTGGAAAGCACAGGCCTGAGTCTCAAGTTAACGACCTGCCAGTCTACACTTGTCCATTTTGTTTATTTGTTTATTTTAAATATAAAGCTCTTCTAGCCGTTTGCTGTGTTAAGCTGAGTCAGAATATCTGGAAGTTATCTTACTGATGTTAGTGTCATCAATCTTTTTTTTTTTTAATCATTGTTTATGAATGAATTCCTTAAAGGAAACACATAGTTAAGCGAACACATTTTGAAGTGACAAAAGCAAAATGCCATTACTCTTTTTGTACCACATAATGAATTGCATTTTCCATTAAATCTTTTAACAGCAGCACCCGAACTGTCTGTCTTGCTGTAGAGAATGGAAGTCTAATAATTAGATTGGAATACGGGCCATAAATTAAATTGTGCAGAATTGAGATTGAAACTCTGCACAATACAGGACGGTTTTGTATGATACAAATCAGCCTGCCGTACCCTGAAATCTGGTCTGTTTACCTGCAGTTCTCAAAGTCTTGTTGGCTGGTAAGAATACTGTAAGAATCATCAGCCCACACATCTGGAGGGCATCAGATGGCCCTAATAAATAATACTTACTGTAGAATATTACTAAGGCACATTGGGTCATTTATATGGTATAGTCATCTGAAGAACCAGGCTTCACAGTATGTTCTATCATGTTGGAAGCAGAAAATAAGTGTATGACTAATAACAGCAACTTAGGGAAGGCAGATAACAGAAAATTACTATCTGGGTTTCTGGAACAAGCTTCCAGTGTCTTGTATTAGATGTGTTAGCACAGAAACAAGGAACATATGGTACAGCATTTATAGTTCCTGTTCTCTCCCTTTTCAGTCAAGTCCAAATCCAGTAGAAAAGCTGCAGATAGTTATAAAGCAGAGGTGGGCAACTATGGCCCCTTTATAAGCTGTGGACTTCAACTCCCAGACTTCCGTGCGGGCTCAGGAATTCCGGAAGTTGAAGTCCACAGGTCGTACAGATGCCATAGCTGCTCACCCCTATTCTACAGGATATTTCCCATGGAAAATCTTTTATTCCCATGGAAGATTTTACCCCACTCCTATTTCTTTAGCAACTGACACTGTCAGCAACTGTAGATCCAGCCCAGTTCTTACCTATCTGGCCAATTTAACCTTTCTGTCAGATAATTAAATTCTCTTTGTATCTTGCAGATACAATTCATGCAATTTCATCTTACCTTCCATTCATACACGTCTGCCTAAAGTCTGGGCCAACATTTGGTATGAAGTCTGTAGGTCAGCATTTCTAAATCACTTTTCTTTTTAGTCTGGCTAGTTCAAGCTTAGTTAGAAGGCAAAAGGCTTGCTTTATAGGAAAATGTCAGCAAAGTATCCCAAATGGGGAATAAAACCAACTTGATGAAATAAAATCAACTTGTATTGATTTTATTTGTACAGGAAGTTTTTGTACAGGATGTTTCAAAGGCATTTTATGGTGCCACATACCTAGGCATTCATTTATTTATTTTCACAGAAATGAGTGGAATTTACTTCTGAATAACAGTCCTGTTTATGTCTGCTGAAAAGAAAATTCCACTGAATTCAATAGAGCTGACTGAATGGCAATCAAATTATAAATAATATAGTTATTTTTAAAAAATAGCTATAGTTAAAGAATTCTTGCTTTAAATGTGTTCCTGATTTATGACATACATTTAAGAGAAACAAGCAAGGAAAATCTGTTCTCATATCTACATAGCCAACTTCAGTATTACAAATTTACCTGTTACAAATCGTATTATAGCAAATATTTGCAAATTATTCTTTCGCAGGAAAAAACAATCTAATGGGTTTCATAATAATCATCTGCCTCAATCAGCAGAAAGTGGGAACTGTTTTACTGAATTCACAAATAAAACTAGCTAATGTGAAACAAACCTTAGTTCAGGGAAGGGAGAAACTGCTTTTATTCTCCAGTTAGTAGCTCATTGTAGAAAAGGAAAACGTTACTTAAAAAGATTTATGCAGCTTTGCTGTAATGAGGTTCCTCTCTAATTCTGCTATATGATTAGTTTTAAGTGACCATCAGTAAGAGAGAAAACTCTTCCTAAAAGCAGCGTCTAAATGGAAATGTAATCATTGTACATGATCCCAATGTAAATTATTGTGTCAAAATAGAACATTTATTCAGTATGGAACCAGAAAAAGAGGGTTGTCAATTACAGGAAGTTAATGAAATCATAACTTGACCTATATACTGTATCCTCTAGAATATCCTTCCTCTTCCTGGAGCTACTTTCAAATAAACTGGATTGTGACACCTACATCTGCCAGTTGGTGTAACTGATTGTCATTATTTTTCTGGACAAATATATCTGATGGCATTACATTGGGGAAACTTCACACTTACCCTCATCTGCTTAAAGTTTTTGTGTTTTCATGTACTGTATTTTAAGTTGTTCTTTCTTAAGTATACTTTCGCTTTTTCATCATTACCATATCATATCCATGACAGATTATAAGACAGTCATAAAAGGAAATTAGTGCCTTGTGAAAAATGCCGTATGTCTCCTTTAGAGGTTTAAGTTTCCCCACAGAACACTTCAGACAACAAGTGCGAAACAAGAACAGGTATTTTTTTTAATAAAATTTATTTTAAAAGTTCCAAAGCAAGATGTATTACAACAATCTTTCCAGTATGTCCTTTTCAAAAAAGGAAAAACCAGTAGACCAATAGAAAAAGATTTTGAAGCAGGTGTCTGCTTTTCCCCCACTCCCTTTCCTCTGAAGCATTCAAGCCAGAAAGAGGATAGAAGCCAAGGCACATCTTTGAGGAAAATCAAAAAATGGACTTGTGAGTTATTTCCAGACTCAAATTGAGTGTCATATTGGCGCTCACTTGAATTTTCTTCTAATTCCAAAATTTATTAGACATTACCCTAGATATAATAAGTTCCCACTGATTCACCTTCTTACCATTATTTGCTACACCATGATATGCTGCCTACATTAAACAATGTTTGATGGAAAGTACTTCTCTTTTTCATTTTCTCTCTGCCCACTATCTAAACATATTGTTACAGTCTCTTCTTTATATTTTTTGACTTGATCCATTACTATGCTAAAGCAATCCATAAACACAGCAGGATTCCATAGAACCATCAAACATGGTAGAAGATGCAGTTTACAACTTCTTCCCTTCTCCAAATACAAATTTAATATATTAAAATACCTAGGAAGTTTGTGAAATAAACAAAAATAGCCACAGTCTTCCAGAAACTGTAAAGTTTTGCATGAAGACATTCTACGTTCAAGCCATGAGATCACCAGTTAAAAGGCTGGTCATGAAAATGATTATGGCTTGAGATTGAAAAGAAGTTTCCAGACAGAATAAAGTCACCCTACTAATGACTTTAAGACAGGGGTGAAATTCAATTTTTCCCCTACCGGTTCTGTGGGTGTGGCTTGGTGGGCGTGGCAGGGGAAGGATATTGCAAAATCTTCATTCCCACCCCACTCTGGGGCCAGCCAGAGGTGGCATTTGCCGGTTCCAGAACCGGCAAATCCAGAACCTGCTGGATTTCACCCCTGCTTTACGACTAATAATGGACAGTGCAATGGCTCAGCAGTTAAGACACTGGGCTTGTTGGCTGGAAAGGCCAGGTTCAAGACCCATTTCCAACGGGGCAAGCTCTTGTTCTTGCCTCATCTCCTGCCAACCTAGCAGTTCGAAAGCAAGCAAATGTCAGTAGATAAATAGGTACCATTTGGTGGGAAGGTAAGAGTGCTCCGTGATGTCATGCTGGCCACATGACCGCAGAAATGTCACTGGACAGTGCTGGCTCAATAGCCTTAAAATGGAAATGAACACCATTCCCTATAATCGGCAATGACTAGCGGGATCCACAGGGACTCCTTTACCTTTTTACTTTTTAAAAAAAAACTACATGTGATATTTTCTAGAACTTGTAGGACTACAAATTTATAAAAATCTCAAGAATTTCACTCCCAATACATTTGCAAATTTCATTCTTACAGACAGGCTCAGAGTAGAACAGCAAAAGCTGCCCTGAATAAAGCTTCCCTACTTAACAATATTTTGAACCAGATTTTGGCACTCAGAGAAGAAGGAACCTGTGGCCAAATGAGATCTATCCATCCAGCATAATAGACCTCTTTTTCTATAGCCCTCAGAACAAATGCCAGAGGATCCTACCTAAATGTCATGACTATTGTAGAAAAAGGAGTTGAGAGAAACCAGAAACACAACAGGACACAGGAAAGCCACAAGAATATTTTATCAAACACTTGAGCGAAGGAAAGTTGTGACATTAGTCATGCATTAAAAAAAAATGTATATTAAGGACATTTAGGAGATGGGAAAGAGAACAAATCTGTTCTCCATTCCCTGGGGTTTTTTGCCCCGGTTATTCCTGGCTACAATTATGAAGCATGTACAGTGTTGTAATCTCACAGTACTTCATGTCTCAGCAGAATGGAATGTAAATTGGGGCATTTGTTCTAACAGAATGTTAGTTCTTCTGTACTTTTAGTGGAACATAACACCGAAGTGAGAAAAATCTTTGTTTTCATTAACTGTGTGAACCTTTACAATTCAGTGATTTAATCTGCATCTTAGTAAATGTAATATTTCTCTCAGCCTCTCTGACAATGTTACCTTGGTTTTATCCTCATCGTATACTCCAGACTCGGAGCCTAAACCACTCAACGTGATGAGTGAATTCAAATCGATGTCTCTGCCAGCTATCCAGGTGGCAGAGTAATTGTTTGATAGCCCCACTAAGTACCCAGATTGGCATAACTTGCACCGAACGAAAGAAATTATTCAAGTAGTTTGCTGAAAAGCAATACAGCAAAGATGGAGTGGGTTGGCAATTGACTTTCCTAGCAGTCAGAGCCAACATGTTACAAATGCCCTTATCTCTGCCAAAAACGGAGCTCAATTTTAGATTTATGAATCAAACTTAAGCCTGCCTAAAAACATTTTTAACACCAAGAGCTTGAGCTGCATATGTGAGCTTGGCATATTTTTCTGTGGTTCAGTATGAAACTGTTATAACTGTACAATTTAAGCGTAAAGATTCAGGCTGGACTCTCTCCTAAGTCTAGTTTAATCAGCCATTCCATTTCAGTGGTGGCCAGCCAGGTATTTACATAAACACATTAAAAAACGATATAAATGCAAGAATAAGCCAGAGGAAAGTTTCAAGATCACTTTACCAACTTATAATTCTTAGTCTTCCAGTTTAGATTCCCATCTAGGATAACATTTTATCCTTTATCAATCAACAGTAGAGACATAACTATTACTGTTTAGATGTGGATTCATTTAGCTAATAATGATGGATAGTATTGAACATAAGATGGCATTTGTTCACTTTTCTGAATAAAGGCACCTATTACACTGAAATACATGACTTGGTGTGTTAGATCAAAATTTTTCTTAAAATAAGCAAATGCTTGGTAACTCTGAGCACCTCCAAATCGATGAATAATGAATAAGAAACACCTCATGTTGTTAAGTATGTTAGCATGTATCTATTATATATTAATATGCATGATACTTTAGGAAAAGATCTAGTACGATTCTGTACAGAATGTTTAGAGAACTCCAAACTGTTGAGAGTAGATCTCGTTCAGTTTGGTGGAGTTTAGTCCACTGTAAGATACAATAAATGTGTATCTTTTCAAGACAATTAAATGCACAGCATCTGACTATCACTGCAAGGATACAACTCCTGATATTTTAAGGTAAAGATATGCACACTGTGTCACATCAGATGGTGAGACTTGGGACATTCACGCCTTGGTTGTCAAAAAGTGGAACCAGGCACCTTCCCCCATCCTGGCTGCTCTCCTCTTTCAAAACCCCTGTCAGCTTCACTACACCAATTGTGTAGGCTGTGAAGCAGGACAGGCATCTCTGAAAAAGCTCAAGAAAGATTTGAGGAAACAGCGGAATAATGAAAGGAGAGGGATCAAAAGGAAATCCTGCACTGGCAATGCTATGCCTGAGGGACAACTTAAATTATGAGCAGGGAATGCCAAAGTTGACAGGATAAATCCAAGGTTTCTTCTGGAGGATGGAGGGGCATAGAGGAAACCCACATTCTCATTCGGCATGCTCAGACTGCTGCATAGGCACGGGGCACATTTGGAGTGATAGGGCTGGAGTGGTACACGTGATATAGTAATAGAGAAATGCAAAGTGTGTGTAGCATGTCTTCCCCTCATTATTAAATCATTGCAACAAGCCTCTCTCCACAGCTAGGATTAGAAGGAGAAGGAGGCCAAAAGAGATTTGACTTCTTTCTTTGAGAAACGGTAAGCCATGATCTCAGGAGTTTCTGATCTTTCTCTGCTGCTTTACAGCCCACCCCATCCCCTGCCCCACTCAAGAGACCAGTAAGGAATAGCAAACAAAGCTTAGGATGAAAGAATAAAGTGATTCAAAGCCTTTTTTTTTTCCAACCAGAAAAGGAGAAAAAAAACCGCAAACACCCAAAAGGTGAGAGGGATTAAAGCAAAGCTAAACTCTTCTCGGAAATGGTAGGAGAAACTTCAGTATTTTCAGGCACACGAAGCGCTGAAAGAGAAGGGCTGTATACAAGCCTTTTATGTTCTACTCTCATTTGAAAATGAAAGGAGAAAGTGACGGAGAGGAAGAAGATAGTGATATTTTTTCATCTGCTTTCTGTTTAACCCTACTGAACCATCTTTGGTGACAGTTCTCTCCCACCTTGTCCCTTTGATGGGTAGCAGTTGCACTCCTCGGAAACAGCCCGGAAGGGTGTCAGTTCACTTTTTAAAAGGTCATTTTAAAAAAAAAATAGAAATTCCTTTACAGAATTTTGCCTGTCCGTGCCCAGTCACCAGAGGAAACTAGCCTCAGGGGCAAAGCCTTTTGCTTCAGCCAACATTTCCCAGGGGATTAGTTGAGTTAGTCTCTTGTACACAAGACAGCAAAGAGTCTTAAGGCACCTTAAAACCTACCCATCTCTTACTCTAACAAACAAACCTGATGGTCTATGAGGATGCCAGGCTCTTCGGCTGCCCTTACATAAATAAATACCTCCCAGACAGAGTGAATGGAAACCCTTCAAGCCCCCCATCCCACCCCACCCCCCAAAATCTTCAGGTTAGGGAATTTGGTTCCTACCTCCAAACCAACAGGGCAAACCGAAACCACCACCAAAAAAAACCCCCCCAAAACCCCAGATAGAAACACATACCACGCTGGTAGAGAGCCAGTCTGACGATGCTGTTGTGATAATTTGGGAAGAGGGAAACAGACACAGCATTTTCACACTCTAGGGGGGGGAAAAATTCCTCCCCCGGGAAGGGGACACCGAGGTACCTCGATACCTGACAAGAGCACAGAGAAATGCTGAAGGTTGGATGTGGCTTTAGAAAGGTGGCAGCCCACCAGATGCCAAGAGTTTAGGGCTTAGGAGTGGGGGGGAGGAAGAGGCAGAGTGGGGCGGCGGGAAGGGAGAAGCGATTTCTGAAGATGAGAAGCGATGGAAAGCAGGCGGCGGATCCACAGGGCGGAGTGGAGGGAGAGCACGGGCGACAGAGACAAGAGACAAGCGGGGGGAAGAGAGCGAGATCGACCACACCACAGGGACGCCACACGGACACAACGGCTTACTGTGGGCTCTTGGGGTAGAAAGGCAGGGTGACATGGCTGAGGTCCTGGATGTCAAAAGCCGTGGGCTCGGCGGAAATGGCCTGCCTCTTGGTCCTCTGCTCGCCCTGCAAGGTGCCGGAGCTTTGCTGATGCGCCTGTTGGGTGGCGGGCCGGATCACGGAGCGATACTTGTCCAGCTCGTTCTGCAGCTTCTGGATCAGCTCGTCCTTCTGATCCAGCTCCAGTTCCAGCTCGTCGATGAGCGCATCTCGCTGCCGGAGCTCCTCGATCTTTTCTTGCAAGGCATATTGTAAATCCCGCAGCGTCCCCATCCTCAACCGCCACCTCTTCCTCCTCCACCACCACCTCCTCCTCCCTGGGGCTCCTGCCTGCGCCCCCCGCTCCTCTCGTCGCAACTTTGCCCCCCGCCCCGCCGAGTAGCCGCCGCCGCCGCCGCCGCCGCCTGCCGCTTGTCCCACTTCAAGCCAACTTTGCCAATCGCTGCTCCGAGCGACCTGCTGCTGCCGCCGCCGCCGCCAGCAGATCCCGTTCGCCCTTCAACGCACGCCTCCAGCCTGGCTTGGCAAAGAAGCCGCTGCCGCTTCGCTTTCGCGTCGTTTCGGCAGAGCTACGCGGAGGAAAGGAGAAGCCCCACCATCCTGGTTTCGGCGGCGCCCAGCTTCACCGACGGCGGGTTTGCAAAGGGCGATCGCGAGCTGCCGCCTGCGTCAAGCTAGACGGGAGAGAGGGCGAGAGCGAGCGAGCGAGAGCCGAGGAGACGGCGGGAGGAGGAGGGAAGCCAGGCGAACGAGCGGGCGAGCGAGCGAGGGGCGTCTGCAGCATGCCGTAGCACATGCACTTTCCCCTCAGCCCCCTTCTTTCGGAGGGCTACTATCCGCTCGGCTCCCCTCCTGCTTCTCCGCCTCTCTCTCCGCTCACCCCATTAGCCAGCCTGCCAGCGGGAGGTGAGTGGGTGGGCTTTATTGCGTTCCAGGCATTTCCCGCCCAAATGGCACGCCACGTTTGCAAAGGGGGGGGAGGGAGGTGTTTGGGGGAGTGGGGGGCGGGTGAGAGAGGAGCCGCTTTCGAGCCATTGGTTTTGGCGGGGCGGAGAGTCTCCCCCCCCTAGTCGTCTCCCACTCCCCCCAGGCAGAAGCGCGCTTCCCCATAGGAAAAATAATAATTTTTTTTTAAAAAAACGGCGGTTCTAGCCGGGCTAGCGGCAGAACTTCCGCGCCCAGGATGGACCCGCCAAGTCACCCATACGTGCGTATCCGCCAGCAGCGGAGTGTGTGTACAAAACGGGAGGCTTTGCTTCCCCTGGGCAGTAGAGCCGCGTCTCTCATTAGTGCCGAAGAGGCTGAGGAGAAGGCGTTGCGTGCCTGCCAAAAAGTCATTCTGACAGCCTCACCTGTGGCAGAGATGAGAATATCGGCTGCCTCAAGCCCCCAATTCTCCTTAAAGCAATGCCAGGCGAGAAACAGCACTGGCTTTCTTTCTAAGCCTGCCTAAAGCAGGCGAAGCTTTAGCTGCAGGGCCGAGAAGAGATATATTAATAGGGTTGTTTTACACCCGCATGGCCGTTCTAAACTGCCTGGACAGAATTTTCCACTGTTTCTGAAAGTCCCCCCCTCCCCCAAAGCTTTTCCACTTTCTCCAACCACCTGAATGCTCGTTTTCCAGAGCCTGGGAAAAATGGGGGAGAACCAGTGAGTCAGCAGTCCACCTGCTTCAGGATAGTTAGGAAATGGGGGGGGTCTCCTGTCACAATCAGCTATGAGGGGAAAAAAACCCTCACCTGCCCTGTTGGGCTGCTATGGGGAAAGAAGACCATTTCCTAGGGCTATGAGTGAGAAAGCTTCTCCCCCTCCCCCCCCCCGTTTTAAATGGCTTTTGGAAGATGAAGGCTGAGCCCTCAGAGACAGAGTTGGAAGAGATCTTGGAGGTCATCTAGTCCAACCCCTGTTCACCAGGAGACCTCTACTAGGGATTCGAACTGCTGAATTGCCAACCTTTCTGATCAGCATCTTAGCCACCTAGCCAGATGCTAAGCAGTACCCACAGAAAAGGCTACTAAGGGTTTTTATCTTTCTGGGTTTCAAGCAGTGGTGGGTTGCTACCGGTTCTGTCCGGTTCTTTAGAACCGGTAGAAAAAGCGGCAGGAGGCTCTGCCCACCTGCCCCCAGATGTCATAATTGACGACCGCACGCTCCCGTGGCAAACCGGTAGTAAAGGTAAGTAGAACCCACCCCTGGTCTCAAGTGTGGCAACTCAACGGCAAGGTTGCAAGTTAACTTGCCTCGATTTTGCTGAGTTTGGGCCCAGACCTTCCCCTGATATAATCAGAAGAAACAGGTGCAGCCATTATTCAGTATCAGATCCAAACTCATTTAGCTCTCTGCTGTCCCTTCCCAGCAAATCATGTATGACTTTGGATTCTGCACCTGGACCCTGCTTGGCCTAGACAGCGTTCATTCCCACCTGCAAGCCAAGGTTTTACTATTGAGGAGAAACAACAGTAAGGCTGCTGTAACAACAGAGAGGAGGGAGGGGAAACCGAATTAAAGAATGTGACAGAGCGTATAGTACATACATTTTGCCAAAAGGCAAAA
Source organism: Pantherophis guttatus (assembly GCF_059756535.1). Lineage (NCBI taxonomy): Eukaryota > Metazoa > Chordata > Lepidosauria > Squamata > Colubridae > Pantherophis > Pantherophis guttatus. Next base: position 72,485,656 of record NC_142068.1, on the reverse strand, counting down.
ATAACTTCATACAAGACACAACTAAGCTTACACCTTTCAAGTTCTGCAGGATTTCTGCCTGGGCATTGATATGCATTTATAATACTGCAAATCCCACTACATGATTAAAATACAAAGCTGCTTTTAGGGCCATTCAACATTCTGTATTTTATTTCACATATATATAGATATTTATATAAAAAGGCCGAAATAGTGCTATCCCAGTCTCCCATAAGTCACAGAAGAAACAACATAAAATTTCTGACAGGTCTGAAAGTGATGAATAGAGATTTCATCCCACCATGGCCATTTTAACATCTTTCAACATAGGAAAAAACCCTGATTGCAAAAATATCGCACATTTATACCTATGAATCAAAAGAAATAAATATATATATAGATATATACTGTATATATAGATTGATAGATAGCGAAAGAAACAGAATCACATGATTAAATGACATGAGTGACTATCAAACTTATCTGATTCAGTTTCAACCACAATAATAAGGGATAACTTGCATGAGTCATGGCAGATATAATACCATGAGAAAATTTCAGTATACGGTTAAAGCTGTCACTAAGCCTTAGAAGTTTTCAGAGCCAGCAGTAATCTTAATTTGTTCACCAGGCTTTTAATTGAATCTATATTGCTATGCATCTCTTTGTTCCTGTTTTGGATTTAAGATGTTATAATGCTATGGTTTTTTAATGCTATTTTGTATTCTGCTTTGATGTTAGTATGGTAATAATGAAAAGCAGATATTTTATAAATAAATAGATCACCTGAGCCAAAACATTCTCAGGGGAATCACTTGACAAATTTGACTATCTTAGCTACCTTTGAGAAATGCCAAATTTCAGAGTCCAGTAGTAGCTTTTAAGACATTTAAGCATTTTTAATATAATGGGCATGAGATTTTGCCAGCCAAGCCTTAGATACATGGAGCTTAATGGGTGGATTTAAGACAGCTCATAAAACCTATCCTGTATAATAAAATGTGTTAGTATTATTATAGAGTCTATTTGAATTTTGGCTATCGTAGACTAATTTGACTGTCCTGTTATATTAAAGAAATGAATAGCATTCAAGGGTTAGAGTTAGAGTTAGAACATGCACCTGATGCTGCATCTATACTGTCACCTTCAGTTTTCACCAGTGAACACAGAAAGCTTCATGAAAAGATATTATGGTGCCTGCAAGCAACAGGATGATATTCCTCCACCTCCTTTGTTTATGAATTTTTGTAGCATTTGATTGGGCTTACAGTGCAACTGGGGAGAGCATCAGGTTTCTGGAAAGATATAGTCAAGCAGTTTGTATCAGCCTGCCTTCCATTGAGCACCTGTAAACTGCCATGTTCCAGAAAGAGGGCTGTGAAAATATCTACAGACCCCTCACATCCTGGACATAAAATGTTTCAACTTCTGCCCTCAAGACAACAAGATAACTAATTTCCACAATACGCAAACTATCTAGTAGGGCTGTATTACTGTTATCCTTCTCTTTCCTATTATCTATTTCCGTATCTTCTTATGACTATAACTTTGTTGCTTGTATCTTACGATTTATATTAATTGTTTTATTTAGTATCCTAGTATGATTTATGTTGATTGCTTATTTAGTATCATATGACTGTCACTAAGTATTGTATCATATGGATTTATGATGAATGTATTTTATGATGATTATAATCATGATTTATCACTTGTTGGTTTTATATGTACACTGAGAGCTTATGCACCGGAGATGAATTCCTTGTGTGTCCGATCACACATGGCTAATGAAGAATTATTCTGTTCTGCACTGCTCTGCTCTGCTCTGCCCTTCCCTATCCTATCCTATCCTATTGCTGAGCACTTTGTGTGTTTACAGGCAGTTCTCAACTTATGACCACAACTGAGCCCCAAATTTAATTTGCTAAGCAAGGCAGTTGCTAAGTGAATTTTGTCCCATTTTATTACCTTTTTTGCCACAGTTGTTAAGCGAATCACTGCAATTGTTAAGTGAATCATGCAGTCATTAAGCAAATCTGGCTACCCCCCCCCCCCCCACAAATTACTTTGCAGGTCAGAAGCTGGCTGAAAAGGTTATAAATGGTCATCATATGACCCTGGGTTTGGTGCAACTGTCTTCAGTTCATGCCAGCTGCCAAGTGCCCAAATTTTGATCACATGACCATGGAGATATTGCGACCCTTGTAAGTGTGAAAGCTAATCATAAGTCACTTTTTTCAGTGCCGTTGTAACTTCAAACAGTCACTGTAAGTTGAGAACTATGTGTATTTTTCATGCTGGTTTTTAGACTGTTTCTCAAAACTAACCCATGATAAACTCCTGCATCCATGTCACATATACACAGCAGACTAGTGTGCTGGGATGGGCATGAACATATGCAGAGGGAGGATTGTTCAATTAAAATAAAAGACCCTGAAGAAATCAGTGGTTCACAGTATTTAAGCTCACAGCACTGCTCTATGCCTCATAAAGAAGCTTAATGAGTTATACTTTTCTTCTGTGGAGGAGTTTTCAGGGGGGAAAGAAGTTGTGTTAGAAAGAGAAAATGGACATGGATTGCATGAGCAGGCTTTATGAGAAAAATCTAATCTCTGATTGGTCTTTCTTACACAAAAAAAGGAGCTGGGTGCATCCTGCATTTTAATGGAAAAACAGGATATCTCCAAAAATTCAAAACAAAAATTAGAAAGCGCTTGATTCAGCTTCAGAGTCATGGTAGTATGCATCTATTTTATTATTACTTAATATTTTAAAATTGTTGACTAGAGAATCAGGAAAAAGAACAGCAGATTAACCATTAACCATTTTCCTTTAAACATTTTTTTCTTCTCAAAATCATGCTCTGATAGTTTTCAGTCATCCAAGAGGAGAAAAAAGATAGAAGTGCTGGAACAATCTGAAGCTGAACCTGCTTAAAGCTGTAGTGATGAGAGTAGATTTTAGGAGGAGCCCTTTTATTCTATCACCTCTTACTATTATTTGACAGCAGAGTATCAGCAGTAGAATCCTTCAAGTTTTTGGGTTCTATAATCTCCCGGGATTTCAAATGAACACCTAACATTAAAACTGTAATTAAAAAGGCACAGCAAAGAATGTTCTTCCTGCGTCAACTCGCGAAGTTCAGACTGCCCCAGGAGTTGTTGATACAGTTCTACAGAGGAATTATTGAGTCTGCATTTGTATAGTCTATAACTGTCTATAACTATTTGATTTGATACAGCAACCAAACAGAACAGATACAGACTCCTGTGGATAGTTAGGACTGCAGAAAAAACTATTGCAACTAGCTTGGCTTCCATAGAAGCCCTGTATATTGTGCATCTTAGGCTAAGAAAACATTTAAAGACCCCTTATATCCTGGACATAAACTGTTTCAACTCCTCTCTTCAGGACCCTGCTACAGGGCAATGTCTACCAAAACAACTAGACACAGGGACAATTTCTTTTCCTTGTGCCATCAGTCTGCTGAACACCTAATTCTCATAATACTATTTTACGTCCAAGGTATATTTACCCATGGGGTATGGCTGTAATATTATTATTATTACCCTTTTCATTTTCTTTACTACCCCCTCTTTTTGATATCATTATTATTATTACAATGGTAATGGTAAGAGAATACCTGTCTGACCTCGATGAATATAAATCCCCAGGACCTAATGGATTGCATCCCAGAGTTCTGAGGGAGCTGGCAGATGTTATCTCAGAGCCATGGTATCATATCTTTAAAAAACCTTGGAGCATCAGGGAACTACCAGAGGATTAGAAAAGAGCTGATGTGGTTCCCTTCTTCAAAAAAAGGAAAGAAAAAAAACATGAAACTACAGACCAATCAGCTTAACATCAATACCTGGGAAGATACCGGAAACACTAATAATAAAAAAACCAGATCTGTGAACATCTAGAAACAAATAAAGCCAGCATGGTTTTGTTAAAAACAGTTCATGCCAAACCAATCTTATTTCATTCTTTGACAAAGTGACTAAATTAGTAGACTAGCGAAATGCTGTGGACATAGTATATTTAGACTTCAGCAAGGCATTTGACAAAGTAGACCACAATCTAATTCTTGGTAAACTAGAAAAATATTGGATAGACAGCATCACCAGCAGATGGATTTGTAACTGTCTGACACACCATACTCAACCAGTAGTTCTTAATGGAACTACCTCTACACGGAGGAAAATAAGTAGCGGGGTACCACAAGGTTCCATCTTGGGCCCCATACTCTTCAATATCTTCACAAATGACTTAGATGAGGGAATAGAAGGGGAACTCATCAAATTTGCAGATGATACTTAGCTGGCAGGTATAGCCAACAGCACAGAAGAAAAGCTCAGAATCCAAACAGATCTTGATAGACTTCATTTCATTTCATTTTATTAGATTTATATACCGCCCTACTCCCGAAGGACTCAGGGTGGTGAACAGCCAGAAAGATAAAACACACAAACTATAAAATTTAAAAGACAATATAAAAACCCATTAAATAATTTGGCCCAAAACAATTTAAAACACCCCTAATGTTTTAAAACCAATTTTAAAAATTACAATTAAAAGGGAAGTTAGGCCAGGCCAGCCTGTTGAAATAAATAGGTCTTGAGGGCACGGCGGAAGGTGCGTAAATCCGGGATCCTCCATATCTCCGGGGGGAGCTCATTCCAGATAGCAGGTGCTCCCACAGAGAAGGCTCTCCCCCTGGGAGCCGCCAGTCGACACTGTTTGACTGAGAACAAGTTATCCAACAAAATTACATTTAATGTGGAGAAAAGCAAAGTTTTACACCTGGGCAGGAAAAACCAAACGTACAAGTACAAATTAGAGAAAACCTAGCTCAAAAACAGTAACTGTGAGAGGGACCTTGGAGTCCTAGTAGACAATCACTTAAACATGAGTCAGCAATGTGCAGCAGCAGCCAAAAATATAATCCTTGGTTGTATAAATAGAGGCACAGAATCAAAATCACTGAAGAATTACTTTATAAAGCCTTAGTAACACCACACGTGGAATACTGCATCCAGTTTTGGTCATCATATTACAAAAAAGATGTTGAGACTTTGGAAAAAGTGCAAAGAAGAGCAACTAAGATGATTAACGGCCCGGAGATTAAAACATATGAAGAACGGTTGCAGAATTTGGGTTTGGCTAGTCTAGAGAAAAGAAGGAGCAGGAGGGACATGATAGCAGTATTCCAGTATTTTAGAGGCTGCTACAAAGATGAGGGCTCAATTTATTTTCCAAAGGACCAGAGGGCAGGACAAGAAACAATGGATGGAAACTAATCAAGGAGAGAAGCAACATTGAATTAAGGAGAAATTTATTATTATCCTGTTGCTTTTCATGTACACAGAGCTTCTGCACCAGAGACAAATTCCTTGTGTGTCTAATCACACTTGGCCAATAAAGTATTCTAATTACTGTACTGATTAAAATAACTATTTGTAGAATAAGTACCTGATTTATAAAATTAAGGAATTCCTTCTCTGCATACCAATTAACTTCTCTTATTCATAAATCACAGTTACACAAAAAACACTTAAATTTATTTCCCTCTGTTCTTCCAATGCAAACAGCAAAAAGAGGATGAATGAAGAAAAGGCAAGGTGTCTGAGGAAGTTAAAAAAAGTCAAGGTGATAACCATATAGTGAGGCGAGCAGCATATAAATTTAATAATAAATAAATAAAAATTAATAAAATAATAACAATTGAATACTGGGTTAGTTTTCTATTGAAGAGCCAAGATTCCTTATTTCTTCTTACTGTGCCAAGTCAGATCCATTTTACTTGGATGAAGCTTTGCAATGAAAAGGCTGGCAGATTAAGTTCAGTTGGTATTTGACTTCAATCAGTTCTATTTTGTGGTGATTTTAGGATCTTTTTGGATTTGCATCTTTATTATTACATATGGGAAATAATTTGTTTTCATTGTTCGCTGTCTCAATCGCTACAGAATAAAAAAGATGAACTAAAGACGGAAATCAATAATTCATCCAAAGGCTCTCAGAAAAGAAGCTGTGAAGTGAACTCTGGTGGAAAGATTGCTATAATGTCAATGTATTATGAAGCACAAGTTTCGGAAACTCATTTTATGGGTTTCGTGTTTCAGCCGGAAAAGAAAAACTACAGAAGGTCATGGTTGTTTTGTGTAAATCTCTGTAATGCTGAGTTGGTTGCAACCTCAGAATAATTTGCTTCAGTCTATGGAATTAGTCCAAGCACTTTATCCAAAATCTGTTTGAAACATCTGTATCTTTTTTCCATTCACACCTTTCTCAAAACCAAAGTGTACACAAACTTTCCTCCTACTGTAAATTACATTGTGAATATGAATTCAGCAAATTAAAAAGTGAATGAACGTATGTTTATTTCCAGATTCATCTCACACCCAAACATGCGTATTTTGGATCAAGGACAGACAGACAAATAGAAACAGTCTCTGCTCATAATGCCAGAGCTTCTCTATTTTCACAACTATGGAAAAGTTTTTGTGCACATCTAATTGTATGGGGAATTATTTTCAAATACAAGAAAGAGCCACATGAGCAGTTTTGATGACAGTATTATAAGGATACAAACAGATTACAAAGAGTTCCAAATGAATAACTTCAAATTAGATATACCACTAGCAGTACAACAGATGAAATTTAATTCAAGTGTAGTTGTTGTTGTTTTTGAGGGGGGGTGATTTGCTTTTCTAGGGCTGCACAAATTATTTCAAAGGTTCAGAAAGCAGTTTGTGGATACCTTGAAAGAAAATTGGCCAATGTAGATTTGGCTAAAGTTTTCTCTGAGATTTATTTATTTTTATTGCATGAACTGATTAGAAAAAAAAAATAAGAAAAAATATAAACAAGTACAGTTTTTAAAAAATAAATATCTAATGTCCTGTATATCCAATAACTGGCTCAGCTACTTTGATTTTCTATCAGCATCAGGTAACAATATTTTTATTGAGACAAAATATTGATTGTATTGAGCTGACTAATTTTTGAATCATGCCTTGTGTTAATATGTGGATTTTACTGGAAGTCTTGTGGTACTTTTAACTTACTGCCTTTGTAATTTAATATATACAAAGTTGTCACTGGCTTTTGGAAATGGATATTGTTAGTCATGTTACGCAGTATATGAATAAAGTGGAATATATATCACATGTCAAACAAATAAACCATGTCTTAAGATTAATGTAAAAAAATATTGTTGGGATCTCAGAGAAAATATGTATGAAAATATCACACAGCCACAACATATCTGAGGATAGTGTCTGGCAGTTACAAGAATAACACAGAAGTCATAATAACAAAGACTATATAAGTACAATTGTACTAACTTTTTTTAAAAAAATTAATTTATATCCTACTTCTATTGTTTTTACAAATACAGGTAGTCCTTGAGCCCAAAATTTATTTTGCTAAGTGAGAAATTTGTTAAGTGAGTTTTACCCCATTTTATGACTTTTCTTGCCTCATTTGTTAAGTGAATCACTGCAATTGTTAAATTAGTACCACCGTTGTTAAGAGAAACTGGCTTTCCCATTGACTTTGAAGTTCACAAAAGGTGATCTCATGACCCCAGGACACTGCAGCCACCATAAATAGGAACCATTTGTCAAGCATCCAAATGTAAATCACATGACATGGGGATGCTGCAATGGTCATAAGTGTGAAAAATGGTCATAACTCACTTTTTTCAGAGCTGCTATAACTTCTGAAAGAAGATGCATGTCATTTGAACGACAGGAAAGGCTGAAAATTTTAAAAAATGAAGATGCTATCTCAGGTATCTAATTTTGAGTACTTTAATGAGTAATTAATTTGTAGGTGGCTTGTAACATCACCAGTATACAGGTATGCACTTTCCTCTTGCACGTTTTCAATTTGCTGTGCCGTGCAGTCTTATTTGTCTGCACCAGGAACAATTTATTAAATTTGCAATCCTAATGAAATACACATTAGCTTCAACATAGTATGGGTGTGACTGATAGATCACTGACATCCAAAGAGCTTGCAGAGGTCATCTTGAAAGCCCTTTCTGAGATCTTTGAGACATCACAGAGGACGGCATGGGGGGGCTTGAGAAGGGCAAATATTATTCTTCTTAAACAAAGAGAATCTAGGTAGGCATGTTGTTATATTGATGCTACATTAAACACTGGAATTATTTTTAAATATTTAGGAGAGAATCCATGGCTGTGTAGTAAGTAGTATAGTTTTATCAAAATAGTCAACCTGATCATGTTTTTTTTAAAATAGAATGTTCGGTTTAGTTGATCATAGGAATGCGGTAGCCATGGGTTATCTTGGATTATCTTGATTTCAGTAAAGCCTTCGATGAAGCCTCTTACAAAATGGGAGATGGGAAAATATGAGCTGGACTATGTCACCATAAGATGGATACAAATGTGATTGAATAATCATATCTGGCATACCAAGCCAGACTGGAAGGAAGTGTTGAGTGGTCCCAAAGGTGCTTTTTTTCAAAAGTCAACTGGACTTTCTTTGTTTTTCCCTGAAAATGTTTTGCCTCTCATAGAAGAAGCTTCTTCAGTTCTGACTTCAGAACTGAAGAAGTTTCTCGGATGAGAAGCAAAATGTCTTAAAAAAAAAGAAGAAGTCCAATTGCCTTTTGAAAAAAGCAACTTTGGGACAACCATGACTGAGAATCTCCACAGACAAGTGTTGAGTGGCATATTCTAGGACTTTCTTCTTTGCTGTTCAACATTTATAAAGGATTTGGTGACAATTCTTAATAAACAATTACCATATTTTTCAGAGTATAAGACGCTCCGGACTATAAGATGCACCTACCTTTTTTGGTGAGGAAAACAAGAAAAAAAAATCTGCCTCTGCCTCCCAGCAATTTTGCCTCGTTGCAGCAAACAGCAAATAGCCTGCCTTAGTTTCATTTTCGTTTTCAGCATAGCTTGATTAGCACAAGAAAAAAAAAATCTGCTCCCAGCAATTTCCCTCCTTGCAGCAAGCAGCAGAGGCCTGCGCAAAACAGTTGAGAGCAAAACAGCTGAGAGTCGGGAGGCCGATCCAATCAACTTGTGCTAATTTAGGCTGTGCTGAAGCTGAAACGAGCTGTTTCTTCTTGCTGCTTGCTGCAAGGAGGTAAACTGATGGGAGGCAGAGGCCAAATAGTGGGGGCCAGTGGGTGGGCAAGACTACATTCGGTGTATAAGACGCAACTAAATTTTCACCCCCTTTTAGGGGGGGGGAAGGTGCGTCTTATACTCCGAAAAGTATGGTAATACATTTCTGGACAGTGCAAAGATAAGAGAGCTTTGGAGTTGCTAGTCTACACAAAGTTGTGCAATTATCAGCTTATAAATGGTTGATAAATTGCGGCTGAATTGGTTCATTTGCTCAAAAATAAAAAGTTACAGTTAAACAACTAGAGATAATATTCATAATTCATTTCTGCCACTGATGGACAGTAATATCTTTTTTTTTCTCTCTCTCTCTCTCTACATGAAAGGCTCACACATTGAACAGTTATTGTCACAGTATTTCACCAAGTAAAATTCACCAAGCCCAAGAAATTGCTGGAGAAAAAAAAGGCGAGTGCTATTCTGATGTCATTTTTCTTCTTCAGAATAATCTCATGCTGATTTACTCAAATATCATGGAAACTACATTTTCTGATGCAGAGGTTCCTGAATGCTAATTCAGAAGGAGGGGGGGAATGGGAAAAACATTTTTTTTCAATCAATAACAGCATAAGATGCATAAAAGGTCAAGAATGATGAGATATATGAAACATCACATACTCTTGTGTCTTGGAACTAATAGACAACTCAGGATATAGGAACAGATAGTGAAAGCTTATCCCATCTATAATTCATAAGCAAATAATGATTGCTAAGATTGCTGCTCTTTTCAAAGACGTTGGAAATGAGCATATATAATAAAAAAAGAAAGTTGTGTTAGTTTCCGTCTTAAGATAAACTACTTCCTACCAGATGAGGTCACCAATTGCAGCTGATTAATTGTCTCTTTGTTGTAAAGCATATTGCCTAAACCCTAATACACACTGCTTACCACATAGCAACTCGACAAATGCGTATTTGCTTTGGTTTAGGGAGCCTCAAATTCAGGTTAATTCAAAGCAGGATAATTAATACCAAATCTATGACTGTATGACAGGGGAGCATACTACTTACACTAATGCTCTTCAGCCACAGAGTTTTGAAGAAGTCCTTTACCTATCTAGGGCCAACCTGATATGGAGGAACGGCCACTGAATGCCACTTTAAGGCATTTATTCATCTCAAATACTCAGACAAAACAACTATCAGGTATGAAGAATCAGACCACACAGTAAGAAAAACCAGAAAGTCCAGTTGCCTCTGGAAAAAAGCACCTTTGGGACAACCTGGATGACTGAGGATCTCCATATGCAACCACACAATAAGTTCCAATTAAACTGATTTATTAATAATAATAGCTTTATTGTCATTGTACGTGTATACACAGTATACCCATACAACAAAATTCACTTAACAACCAAAGACCAGGTCCAACACACATAACAATCCCTACCCACCATAAATTCCCCATCCCTAAACCACCCAAACATCCACACAACAGACCAAGTAATGCTGTCCAACAGCTCACTGATGGTGGCTCTTTAGTTCATTGTTGAGTGCAATGATAGCTCTGGGATAAAAACTACTCAGAAAACGTGTGGTCCAAGTTTTAATTGTTTTGTATCTTCTGTCAGAAGGCAACAGTCCAAAAAGATTGTAAGCAAGATGGGAAGAGTCTCTGACAATGTTATGCAACACAATTGCATACCAATACCACTCCAGAGACCGGTAAACTGATTTATTGCTCATGCTTATACACAAGAATCTAATAAATTTACAGTCAATGCTACATTGGTGCTAGCTAAGAGTTAACAGAATTTAAGAGGGGCTGGACTTAGACTTCCTTGACTCTTCCCCCAGGGTCTGTCTGTCTTATTACAGTGACCAAAAGATTTGAAGCAGTGGTGGGTTTAAACTTTTTTTACTACCGGTTCTGGGGGCGTGGCTTGGTGGGCATGGCATGGCTTGGTGGGCATAGCTTGGTGGCGTGGCAGGGGAAGGTTATTGCAAAAATCCCCATTTCCCCCCGATCATGTGGGACTTGGGAGGCAGAGAATAGATGGGGGCGGGGCCAGTCAGAATTTTTACTACCGGTTCTCTGAACTACGCAAAATATCTACTACCGGTTCTCTAGAACTGGTCAGGATCTGCTGAAAACCACCTCTGATTTGAAGTTTACCTCTAAATCAAATTATTTGACCATGGTGAATATCAAGTATTTTTTTAATCTAACATCAAGTAATTTATTTATTTATGTATTTACTCACTATTTTTCATGCCCAATGTGCATGGAGGAAAATAAAATAATATATGTGTCTGAGTGGTTTTATAGTTTTTAATGCATCTTATTAAGCATAATCTCTACTAATCTCTCTGTAATTTTCATTGCATCTATTTCTCTGGAATTATGAAGGCTACACCAATCAGAAATATCAAATATCAATTTTCGGTGCCTATTAATTTTATTTTATTTCTTAAAATGAGCTAACTTTTTTAAAAGTATGATAAATACCTACAGTCTATAGCAGACCCAGATTCTCCAACAAACAGGTTGCTTGCTGTTTTCTGATTTGAATTTCTCCATAACAGCATAATCAATCATAGAGGCCAAATTGCAGATGGTATGAAGTTGTATGACTTGCCTCCCTTCTAAATAATAGAGAAAATATGACAATTCCATACTTCTTAAGGTATTTGATTTCAACCCTCTCATTCCAAAGATTGCCATATAACAGAAGAACAGAGTTGGAAGGGACCTTGGAAGTCTTCTAGTCCAACCCCCTTGGTATAGACATGGAAGACATGGGATCTGGCCCATGGGATGTCTGGATCTGGCCTGCAGGCCACCCTGGAAACAGCTAAGGACTGGCCCTCAGTGCCTCTGCCAGTGAAAACGAAGCTTAGGAGGGCTGCGTGCGGCCCTCCCAAATTTTGTTTTCGCTGGCAGAGGGTTGCAGGAGGCCATCACAGCCAAAACGGAGCTTGGGAGCCCATTCACTAGCAGACCGCTCGGGTCACCGCAAGCGCCCCCCCCGGTGAAACAAGTGACCTCGAGCTGGCCACACCCACCCTGGCCCCCAAGGTCAAATACAACCCTGATGCAGCCCTCAATCAAATTGAGTTTGACACCTCTGCCCTATACCATTTCAGATAAATGGTTATCCAGTCTCTTCTTACAAACCTTCAGTGTTGGAGCACCCACAACTTCTGGAGGCAAGTCATTCCATTGATTAATTGTTCTAACCATCAGGAAATTTCTCCTTAGTTCTAGGTTGGTTCTCTCCTTGATTAGTTTCCATCCACTGCTTCTTGTTCTGCTTTCAGATGCTTTGGAGAATAGAATGAACCTCTCTTCCTTGTGGCAGCCCCTCAAATATTGGAACACTGCTATTGTGTCATCAATTTATATATATTGCAATTTGTGATAGCTGGAACTAAATTTTCAAGACAAGGCTTGCCATCCCTTTATGTGAGACTGATAAATTCCCTTTATGAGAAAAATCTGGAAATTTAAAATTTTCTTCCCCAACTGGCATTTGAAACTATTTCACAAAACAAAAACAGAAGGAAGGGAATTTCTTGAATTTAACATCTTAAACACTGCGGGGGGAAAAAAAACTAAACATTTTTATGAACATATATTTTACAAGTTTAATAATCTTAGGTATATCCCTAGGTATTCACAGCTGAAGACAAACCAATCTATCTTTAAAAAATTCATTTTTAGAGTTTAATAACCCCCAGAGGCATCAATTCAGATTTAAGCCAAATAATACTATACCTAGAAAAGATTAAAGACTCATCGGCTAAATATACTAATTTTGGTATTTTATCAATAAATACCAACATCTGTTCTCCAAAGAGAATTATTATATAATTTCTACTTGTACATATTGAGATAATTAATTTTAGCGTTCTGCCTAATTGCATGCACTCACTTTCTAAACTCAGATTAAGCAATGGAAAAGTGAGAAAAATCAGACTGTAGACATCTCTCCAAGAAAAATGGGATTAAATTGGATCTTCCTTGGCAAAAAGAAAAAAAACACCTTCAATAGTTTATTCACTGAATACTTGGCACATTTCAGTTTCTTCAAAATATCTGGAAGGGATGAATAACAAATGAAGACAATAAGAAGTAGTGTTTCTCTTTAATTGTTCTTGTTCTAATGACTTTTTTGCTAATTGGCTATTAAGAAAATGACTCATTACATTAAAATGTCCATCAATTATCCAAAAGTCATAGGTTAAAAAGGACAAGGTGTTTACACAGTCCTGGCATATGTCACAAGCATCAAGATTAAGCCATAAATTTAAATTAAAGGAAAGTGTATCCTTTTCAAAAGATCTAATCACAATAAAATAATGGCCTCCTTGCATTTATTATCATGCGCAAAAAAAGAAAATATATGTTAAAATAGCAAACCCACAATTTTTTGTTCTTTGCATAACCACTAACTTAAATTTCTCCACTTCATCTTTCTACATTCTTATCCTAATTTATTAGATCTTTTGTTGATATAATGCTATATCAGCCTTTGGTATGCTTTATTTATTCTTGTAGAGGAATCCTAAACCCTTAGTTCAGCATCATACCATTCAAAGAGTTACTTTAAACTGAGTAAGTGGATTCCTTAAAATAATCAAAAAAAAAATTGTTAAATTGCCTTATTCTTTCACATTTTCATGTATATACTATACTTTTTATTGAAGGAATTCACATTTGGTCTTTTGAAAGTATGTCTCTGGTTCTCTTATAAAGGTTCATATTTTAATCTACTCAGATTGTATTATATCCTCTGAAGACGTTTATGCATTTGATCTTTTTTTACCATTCTGTTGCTAGAATGAACTTACAAAATACCTCTTTGTAAGCAGCTATGTAAGGCATTCTGAAATTCTAAGTTATGCGTTTAAAGCATGATGCTAAGGAAAAGTAAATAAACTTGTAATAATAACAACTATAAATAGAAAATCAAGAATTTAACTCATATTTCCTTCATGTTTCTAGGTTCTATCATATCTCAAGACTTAAAATGGACACCTAACATCAAAAACGTCATCAAAAAATCACAACAAAGAATGTTCTTTCTGCGCCAACTCAGAAAGCTCAAACTATCCAAGGAGCTGCTGATCCAGTTCTACAGAAGAATTGTTGAGTCTGTCATCTGCACCTCTATACAGTAACTGTCTGGTTTGGTTCTGCAACCAAACAAGACAGACACAGACTTCAATGAATAATTAGAACTGCAGAAAAAACAATTGCTACCAACCTGCCTTCCATTGAGGACCTGTATACTACACAAGTCAAAAAGAGGGCTGTGAAAATATCTACAGACCCCTCACATCCTGGACATAAATTGTTTCAACTTCTACCCTCAAAATCACCCTATAGGGCATTGCACACCAGAACAACTAGACACAAGGACAGTTTTTCCCTGAATGTCATCACTCTACTACACTCTAAACAACTAATTCCCACAACACTGTCAAACTATTTACTAAGACTGTATTACTATTATTCTTCTCATCCTTCCTATTACCTATCTCCTCCCACTTATTACTATAATTTTGCTGCTTGTAACTTTTCAATTTATATTGTTTTATTTGTTTCCTAGTATGATTTGATTGCTTATTTAGTAACCTATGACTATCACTAAGTATTGTATCTTATGATTCTTGATTAATGTTTTTTTCTTTTTATGTACACCGAGAGCATATGCACCAAAGGCAAATTCCTTGTGTGTCCAATCATACTTGGCCAGTAAAGAGTTCTATTCTATTCTATTCTATTCTATTCTATTCTATTCTATTCTATTCGGTGCCCTATAATTGTATCTATAAGATTTCAATTTCCTCGGCTAGCATAATAAATTTTTAGCAGTTTTCAGTGCACTTAGTATGCAGTTCCAAATTAATTAGATGATAAAAGATGATAGAGATGATAGATGGCTAGAGATAGATAGATAGATAGATAGATAGATAGATAGACAGACAGACAGACAGACAGACAGACAGACAGATAGATAGATAGATAGATAATATCTCAGTGCTAGGTCTAAGCCTACAATTGTAGTATTGTGGAAATTTGTAATGGTTTTAATGTCATAATTTTGACATCTCTGTAAGATGCTCACCACAACCATACTTGTTTCCTGCTTTAAATATAAAATGAAGAAAGACAAAAAGAAAATAAGAGTAGAAATAAGAGTGAATTGCAGCAAATGTTCCATGTACTAAAAGGAATGTAATACTACACCATTTATTCATTCCTATCCAGTATGAAATAAGCACTAAAATTAATTTCAGAATGTAGGCTCGTGTTTTTTTTTAAATTCAGAAAGACTTCCTTAGAAGGTGGCAGGCTATTAGTGTAGAATTATTCCTGACTACCTGCTCAAGTTAGTAGCGCTGCTACAAAGAAAAATTGGATAACTACAGGCAGATGGCTGGCAATTAATAGGACTAGAGAGAGGAAGGGAAACCAAAGCCATGCTAACAGTAGAGGGGGGGAAATCACCTGAGACAGTGATTAAAAATAATGATGTGCTGCACTATAATTGGTAATAAACTTAGCTTTTTATATCTTATTAGAGTAATAATGTCTGAACAGCAAAGAGAGGGAAAAAACAATGGGAGACATGTAATTCCAAAGCAAGAGATGACTGCACAAAAAAAATAAAATTATAGTCAGTTCTGCTTTTCTTGGCCATTCTTTCCTCCATTACAGTGACAGCAGTTGTCAAAATAACGAAAAGAATAATATTGTTATCTTTTCATTGCTCTTCCAAATTGATTAATCTCAAGGGGCTTTGCTGTGTAAAAGAAGAAACAGTTGCTTACTCTGTGTTAGTGGCTAATTTTCCCGCAGCAAGGGAAATTTTGGCAAATCAGTGGGCACAATTCA
The DNA here is from genome assembly GCF_059756535.1 of Pantherophis guttatus. Classification (NCBI taxonomy): domain Eukaryota; kingdom Metazoa; phylum Chordata; class Lepidosauria; order Squamata; family Colubridae; genus Pantherophis; species Pantherophis guttatus. The sequence goes on along the minus strand of NC_142068.1, from coordinate 72,469,660 downwards.
AGATTGAGAAATTTCAAGGGCACTTTCACACAGATGGCTGGGCTAGTGGGCGTGATCATTCATAAAACATCCATGTATCAAATGGTCAACTAGGAAGATCCTCCAGCTCCTAGAATGTTCTCTAGCCATTCATATTTGTCTTTTTTTTTTTTTTGATACATTAAAAATAAATCATTGGGTTGCACCTTCCCTCCTTCCTCATAGTCTATTTATTAAATTACAGATTAACAGAGTTGGAAGAAACCTTGTAGGTCAACTAGTCCAACCCCCCACCCAAGCAGGAGACCCTACACTACTTCTGACAAATGGCAGTCCAATCTTTTCTTGAAAGCCTCCAGTGATGAAGCTCCCACAACTTCCGAAGGCAAGCTATTCCATTGATTGTTCTCACTGACAGAAAATTTCTCCTTATTTCTAAGTTGAATCTGTCCATGATCAGTTCCCATCCATTATTCCTTGTCCGGTCTTTGGGTGCCTTGGAAAATAGCTTGATCCCATCCTCTCTATGGCAGCCCCTCAAATATTGGAAGACTGCTATCATGTCTTCCCTGGTCCTTCTCTTCACTAGAATAGCCACGCCAAATACCTGCAACCATTCATCATATGTTTTAGCCTTCAGTCCCCTAATCATCTTAGTTGCTCTTCTCTGCACTCTTCCTAGACTCTCAACATCTTTTTTATAGTGTGGTGACCAAAAGTGGATGCAGTATTCTATGTGTGGTCTTACTAAGGCTTTATAGAGTGCTATTAGTACCTGACTTGATCTTGATTGTATCCCTCTGTTAATGCAATTTAGGATTGCATTGGCTTTTTTGGTTGCCGCCGCACACCATTGGCTCATATTTAATTGTTGTCCACTAAGATTCCAAGATCCCTCTCACAGTTATTCCTATTAAGCGTAGGTGGGTTCCATTAGCAGTCATTTCTGTGAATAAAGATTTTGTTTAAGGACGATCCCTTGCTTTATTGTACGCTTGCCCAATTTTTTTTTAAATTAGGAAAATGTTTTAAAACATTCAGATGGAGCAGACAGCCTAGTGGGTAACAAGACAAATATTCATAGGCACACAGTTGTCTCTAGGTGCCAGAATGGGAATCCAGATCTTCAGCCTGGATGGATTTGCATTGCAAGGCAATAGAATAATATTATCAACGATATTATAAAGGGAAATGGAAACAGCCATTCCATGGCAGAATGTAGCATCAATTTAAAAAAAAAACCACACAAATAAAAGAAACTGGAGTGAATAAGGGAGTCGATAATTTATTTTTAATGTATTTTTAAGATTATCTGCAAGGATGCACAATAAGCATCAGAGAGAAGTAATTGTAAGTCAAAACCACTTTATGCTGGTTTAAAATATAAAGTGAAATGTGCAAGAATATCATTCAGAGCCAAGCAGTTTCAAATCCTACTAATTATGACAGGAATGTTAAACATCACTTAAACATTTCCTCTTTTATATTAATGTGATACACTGGCTGGCTTGTTTTTCAGTTCTTTAGCATAATTATACCACAAGTACCTTTTCTACAGATTCAGGAAGCCTAACAGAATTATATTAACTCTTTTATAAATCTTAGCCAAAATAGAAATTAATTTCTTTCTCTCAAGATTTGGCTTTTTTCCTAATGAGACGGGTCTAGGCCAAAGCATTCTACATTACTAGAAAGCAAGCCATTTTTCTTATCATTCATTCTGCCTTGGTTGGCTACCCAGGGTGCCTCACATAGGCCCAAGATTTTTGCATCACCATTTCACTCTGCCAATTCATCTACTCTCTCAGCACAAGAGTCTGGAGCGGATGCCTTTAAAATCTTTATTCATACTTGAGCTTTGTACTTTTATATCTCATTTCCTTCCTTGCAACCCTATTAAAATGAACCCATATTGACATACATGCTAATGCCGAAGCATCTCAGGACCTGTCAATCAGTCACTACACTATTGGATCATAGAATATTACCGCATTAAATCTGCACATGTACACCAGCCCTGCAAAAGACAAATCTAGAGGATTAGAAATGTTGCCGTTTTCATTTCAAAATCAAGATGAATGACATGAATGTTGATGCAAAGCCAAAAGCCAGGAGTAGCACTACAATTTTCATGCAGATTGCAGGTTTCTTTTTCGACTAGAGACAGGTTCTGACTTCCAAATAGAAGATAATTAAGCCAAACAGTGACACATTTTTTTAGTCCAAAGTTAGCATCCTCTGGAAATGATTTTAAGCAATTCAATCTCAACAAGGACATTTTACATAGCCAAATCTGATCAAAGTCATGCATTAGGTTTCTTTATTCAGAAACATAAGCATAGTTTCTAAATTTTTGGCAAGCCAGCAAAACTCCTTAATTGCTGTAACAGGTTTGGTTCAGACTTTGAACAATAACTCAAGCAATCATGAGAAAGGACTTTGGCCCAAACAGAAATCAGGAGCAGTGCAAAATAATTAAAAGGAGGAAGTAAAACATAAGAATGAAATTAGACATTATTAGATCCTCCGGAAGTCTGTTCTAACTACCTCTTTGAAAATGTGTTTTTTTTTTTCACAGACTTCCAAATGTTTCATCCCAAAATTGGATCAGAATGAAGTGAAAATAATCATTTATTCTATGGATTGTCTTAATTTTCTCCTTTTCTTTCCATTCTTTTCATTTTTTTCCATGCTGCTGGTTATGAGGTGTTGAGAAACAATTAGTCCATCAGTGTATCCTGATAGTCATTCCTTCATCCAGTATGTTCCCATTTTGATCCTTTCTTAGTTGCCCTGATGTTCTTTTTGTTTCATGTTTTTTATTTGTTAAATTTATATTTCACCTTTCCTCCAGGAATTCAAGATACCTTAATGTAGCAATCCCACTTCCAATTTTATTCCATACAAATAATAATGCATAGTTAGTTGGGCTGAAAGAGAATTACTGCCTGAAATGACCTAGATAGCTTCCATTACTAAGAAGGAACTTTAACCTCGATCTTCCCAGTGCTAACCCAATCCCTGAACCACATTAGCTCTCAATGCATTTATTTGACATATCTCCTGTTATATATTTACTGAAATCAAATGTACACAGAGAAATATAAAACACACACAAAACATACAAACAGATATAGAGCTGAATTCCTCAACGGTACTTCAGAGGATGAACCCAGTAGTTGTCTATAAATCTTTAAGGCAAATTGCACCTTTTCCCACAACATTGCCCTGAGTCTTCAGAAAGGGGAGGCATATAAATTGAATTAATTAAATTAAATTAAATTAAACAGACAGGTAGCTGCAAAAACGCAGAGCTCTTTTAACCAGTTGCAGATCAGGGTTATGTTTGTGCTCTCCTCCAATCTGAAGTACCTTTTGGAATCTAAAGCACTACACAGCAGTGGTTAAACTGGTGGGTTTCAAAATTGTTTACTACCAGTTCTGTGGGTGTGGCTTGGTGGGCATGGCAGAGGAAGGATACTGTAAAATCTCCATTCCCATCCCACTCCAGGGGAAGGCTACGGCAAAATCCCCATTTCCTCCCAATCAGCTGGGACTTGGAAGGCAGAGAATAGATGGGGGCGGGGCCAGTCATAATTTTTACTACCGGTTCTCCGAACTACTCAAAATTTCCGCTACCGGTTCTCCAGAACTGGTCAGAACCTGCTGAAACCCATCTCTGCTGCACAGTCTGCACAAATTACACAATCGCATATACAAACACACAGCTTCTGTATATTTTCCTATATGAATGAAATGTATACGGTAATTTCAAATTTTCCACACACAACTCCCTTAAATTAAAACCATTTATTTATCTTGTATGTTAGCCCAGATGCTAATATGTGGTACAGCATAGAAGATTACTTCATTCCTGGGAGTGATGATCTCTAGTTGTTGAATTAAGCTTATTTGTTGTTTGGAGTCAGGCGGTGTCAAATCAAGTTAATACACCAACAAATTTCCATCTCTTAGTAAGTGGAGCTAGAGGTTCAAGGCACACTACAGGCTAAGAGTCAATCACAGAAGCATCCTTATTGGCTTCCCTGGGAATTTACTCCATTATTCTCTCTTTCCAGTCCTTCTTCATCAACAGTTGGATAATTGCTTTGCGGTTGTCTATAATTTGACCTTAGAACCTCCCTTCTGAGGTTACCACTTCAACCAATTGCAGTAGACACTTGACTTTGGGCATCTGCTTTTTTCCTCAGCTTCTGCTATCTTTCCTTATAGGCTTTTCACATGTTAGCTCAGTTGCTTTTATGCCTGGAAAGCTTTTCATTGCCTTCTCATAATACGGAACCTATCATAGTTTATCCTTTGCTAAAATTTCAGCCTGTCAAGTGTGGGTTTCTGGCAGTAGCAACTAGATCCATTGATCTATCAGACCTTATGCAGGACTCCAATCTAATCCCTCTGAAAACATGTCTTAATACTGAAGGATGGCTGGCTATGAATCAGACGTAGCTTTCTTCTCTTTTTCCAATATTGTTTTGGACATTTTGACAATTGTTTCCACTTTTCCATTGCTCTGGATGTAGCAGGGAAAGCAGTTTTTATGCTCAAATTCCTACTGTGTTCAGAAAAAAAATGAATCCTTCTAGGGTAAATTGTACCTTGTAGTTTAAGAATGTAACAGCCGTGGTGGCACAGTGGTTAGAATGCAGTATTGCAGACTAACTCTGCCCACTGCCAGCAGTTCGATCCTAATCAGCTCAAGGTTGACTCTCCTTTCCATCCTTCCGAGGTCAGTAAAATGAGGACCCAGATTGTTGGGGGCTGATGCTTAGAGGGTGCTAAAAAGTGCTGCGAAGCTGTATATATGTCAAATGCTATTGTTCTTACTTTAATTTTTTTCACTGCAGCCACAGTGACACTTCAGCTTACAGTTTACTGTTTGAGATCAGCTATATATCACTAAGTCTATTTCACACAAAAATTAAGATAATAAGACTACAGGGAGAAGATAGATTTTTCTGCTGCCATAAACAACAGATCTAGTCTCGTCATTTCCCAGGATCAATACAGTCTCATTTTCCTTTTTGTCCCCCAATGATATCAAAAGACTGTGGTTTTCCATGTATATTTCCAAGTGGGAATTCATACCATGTTGACACGCAGTTATGCAACCCAATGCCCTATATAAGAGAAATATGTCCTTGTCATTAAGCATAACCCAAGGCTTCACTTACTCCTGAATCAAATGCACACACACATCGGACTCTCTGAAGTTCTTTTTCTAACAAGTGGAGTTGAGTTTTCAGTGGTAATTTATGCTTTATTTCAGTCAACCTTCCAGGATGTTACTTTTTGCTTATAGAAGTTCACCTGGTGAAGATATTCACCACTGTGGCAAAACTTCACCTTATTTTGTAGCCTTCTTTGTAACCTATAAACCCATGATGGAGAACCTATGGCACGCATGCCACAGATGGCACATGGAGCCATATCTGTGGGCACACGAGCATTACCCTAGCTCAACTCCAGCGCACATGCGTGCACTGGCCAGCTAATTTTTGGGCCTTCGGGGCCAACCAGAAGTTGGGAAACGGGCTTTTCCGGCCTCCGGAGAGCCTCCAGGGGGGTGGGGAAGGCTGTTTTCACCCTCCCCAGAATCCTAGAAAGCCTCTGGCGCCTGGGGAGGGCAAAAAACAGGCCTACAGGGCCCACCAGGCCATCACATGCCAAAAGCGGGGGGAGTGAGGAGGGGTCACGCATGCAGGTGCAGTGGGTGGGACGCATTGAATTATGGGTGTGGGCACATGTGCACACAACCCCTCCGCTCTCCCCCCACTTTCGGCACGTGACGGCAAAAAGGTTAGCCATCACTGCTATAAACAATGAAGAAGCTAAATGGGTATTTCAGCATATTCATATTTCCTCCTGTACAAAACTTTTTTTTCCCCCACTTGGCTTAGAGAGGGATGTTCTGTTTAAGTATCTGCCAGTATGAGTTGTTGACCTGGGTGATATTTGCACACATCATAACTATTGTAATCTCGTCTGCATATGTTGAAGGCACTTTGGGGCACTCTGCAATGGTTTCCACATAATAGTTTCCAGACATTTATGATCCAGTTGGATCTATGCTGTCTGACCAAATGTAAACTGATGGAAGCTTTCCATGCCAAATTATACAGCCAACAATTCTTTCTCAATCTATGCGTAACCTCATTTAGTTTCAGATAATGCTCTGCTGGCATACACCATAGGTAGCTGTTACTGTAACAAGGCAGTTCCTAGCCTAGCTCTAAGGCATCACCCTGTAATGCAAATTGCTCTGCTTTTTCAATACCATGTTTCCCCGAAAATAAGACCCTGTCTTATATTTTTTGAACCCCGAAATAAGCGCTTAGCCTTATTTTCAGGGAGGTCTTATTATTTTGGGGTGTGTGGAGCAAGATGGGGCTCCTCTTGCCATCTTACCAGATTTCCAGCTCTGCGTTAAAAAATTTTCAGGGAGAGCTTATTTCTGGGGGGAGGCTTATTTTAGTGCATGCGCTCAAAAGCCCGATTGGGCTTATTATCAGGGGATGTCTTATTTTTGGGGAAACAGTGTATCTTCATAGAACATAGAATAATAGAGTTGGAAGGGGCCTTGGAGGCCTTCTAGTCCAACCCCCTGTTCAAGCAGAAGACCTTATATCATTTCAGACAAATGGTTGTCCAGTCTCTTTTTGAAAGCCTTCAGTGATGGAGCACGCACAACTTGTGAAGTCAAGTTGTTCCATTTATTGATTGCACTGTTAGGAAATCTCTCCTTAGTTCTAGGTTGCTTCTCTCCCGGGTTAGTTTCCAACCATTGTTTCTTGCTTGCCTATTGGAGCTTTGGAAAATAGTTTGAGTCCTCGTCATTGTAGGAGCCCCTCAAATATTGGAATATTGGAATATTCATTGATAACCTGAATACAGCGAGTCTTATGCTTCCTTCAAACAGACTTCCACGTTTCTTGGTTTCATTCCTTATGTATTCACCATGATACAACTAAATTCATTTGATATTTCCAGAATTATTGCTATCACACTTCACCAGCATACCACAAGCACCTGTAGACATACTTTAGATGTTGCCACTGGGGGTCAAATGTATTTCTGTGGATGATTTACTTTAATTGCAAGATAATGCTAAATAAGGCAAAGTCATGGGACATCCATGGTACAAGAATGTTCTAAAGTACTAATCACAAAAAAGTATTTTGTCAACGTATTTGGTCTTTAGTCATAACCTTGTCAAATATGACACAATGAATATATTAGGAATATATTAGGTTTTATAAAGGACAGCTTTATGGTACGGGACTATTAATTTTATAAGTTGTTCTCAGTATTGTTTGAATAAAAATCAATTCTAAAAAATTAAAGTATTTTACACATGAAGTATTGTACACATAAAGTATTGTACAAATTTGCAATATATATTATATCTGTTTGCCACAGACAGTCGCTCTACATTTTATTTCTGAAGATTTAAACAGGAATTTTAGAATATCATTCTGCTCTACCACGATAGCTGATCTCATTCATAAATAGGGTTATAAGCCAGATGAGTAAAATGTATCACATTTATTTGCACACCAGCTTTTAGCCTATAACTGGGCCATTTTCAATTCATTTTTTGCTAGGACCAAGAACCTGCCTTCACTCATCTCAAAGCACCAGAAATGTCAGTTTTGGGACCTTCTAGCAAATCCCAGCAATTGCACTTCTTCTCTGTGTGTCTCTGTGCGTGCATATGTTGCATAATACATTATTATAGCTCTGAGGCAGTGCAATAAACGAAGTTAGTGCATTCTTTAAAAAAAACACCACAGCAATAACAATAAATGAATATTTTAGTCATATTTTCTTTTTTTATAACCCATTTAGTATATTGCTTTTCCTCTGCTGACTTCCAAGACTGATCATCTCTGTTATGTGAAGTATATGGGCTATTTCTCCAATAGCCTTTTAGATCAGCTATGTTTCTCTTCCTATCAGCAACATATCACTTGGCTATAATGATTTCAAATTACAAATCTTTATTGTTAAAATTTTTCTTTAGCGGTATCAACATGCAGGCATTTTAAATAAAATAAATTAATAGATGAGCTCCTGTGTTACAGAAGGAGACAAGCTGAATTACTCTGGAAAATGGATCAGTTATAAATTAACATTACAACAGTTCTGTACTTAATTATTTTATGGAATGACAAAATGGAATGGAAATAGCTAAAACCTATCTCTGATTTATTTATTGTCACCGAAGTAATTGAAGTCTTGCCCCATCCCAGATAAATGGAATAGAGAATATAAAGTTAAAAATAAGAAGCAGCTTCTTTTAAGCACATACTCAGCCGAGAAATCAATTTTTAATATCAACTTTGTCCGTCCTGCTTTTCCTGTATTGTTTTTTCTCCAGCTATAAAATGAAGGGGGGAGATTTTTCCTTTTTGTTTTTGATTCTATCAAACAATTGCAAAACAAAATTCTAGCTAATTTACTACAGAGTAAATACAGAGATGATGTCAGTCTATTTTTTTCTGCTCCTCCTAGTCTAAGCAATCAGTTTGTCCCTCTCCTCCATCCTTCTGTGGTATCACACCAGCTAAACCATTATTTTATTCTTAACTTTCTCATGTTTCTGGATTCAGTATAGCAGAAAAATTTTGGTTTCTAGGCAACTGTTATCTGATATAGAAGAACAAATGTGGGTAAAGATCACAAAGAAACAAAGGGCCAAAGTACCCACATGAGTAGTGATGGAGTTACTATTTCTCCTATAGCTAGATACCCATGTGGAAAAGCAAGAGAAAACACCCAAACACCCAACACAAACAAATGTTGTTAGCCTTAAGACAACTACTTAGTAAACTAGTTCTGATATACCTGCTTAACATATTTATTCAAAGCACATTTGCAAGTGGTATGCATATGTTCCATTTTTCTTTTATCTCCTTTTAATTCCTTTAGCCACTTATGAAAAACAGTATGGCTTGCAAACTAAGTCCCAATTATTAATCTGGTTAATTCTGAATGCAAATGCATTCTAAATCTGGAGATAATGCTAATGTCACAAAAATAAAAGCCAGTTGACATGATTGATCTTTCAAGTCTCGAATCCAAGCATAGCAAACTTCTGTCTTTCTGGTTCTCCACAGTCCCACATTCTTCATATTTGTGATTTGGATTTAAGAGAAATATCTCCTTTCCTCCACTGCCTACACAGCATTCCAAATTTGGCAACATTTAACATAACATCCCCTCTATATATGCATATACAATGAGCCACATTCCCCAATCGTGACATACCAGATCCAAATAAAGATGTAATTATAAAACACAATGCATGTTGCCGATGCTCTCTGTTCAGCAACTGTGACCCGGAAATTCACCCCACCCATTTATAAATTGTTTCAGCTTCGCCCCTCCCCCTGGCAGTTTAGAAGCTAAACTTGTTTTCCATCACTTTATCACAAATTTGCACAGGGAAGAACTCATAAAGTACTAGAATCACTTATTGAACTCCCTGACTTGAAGATTTCAAACTGGAAGAGACCTTGAAGTTAGGGATAGGGTTAGGGATTTCAGGCAGGTTTCTTCTTAAAAATCTCCAGTGATGGAGCAACCACAACTTCTGAACGCAAAGCATTCCACTGGTTAATTGTCCTCACTGTTAGGAAGTTTCTCCTTAATTCCAGGTTGCTTCTCTCCTTGATAAGTTTCCATCCATTGCTTCTTGTCCTGCCCTCTGGTGCTTTGGAGAATAGTTTGGCCCAGTGGTGAATGGTAGGGAAATTCAAAATTTTTCCCTACCGGTTCTGTGGGCGAGGCTTGGTGGTCATGGCTTGGTGGTCATGTGACCAATTTCTCAATCATGAAAGCAGCTACCGGTATGTCTTTTTCCAAGCTAAATACAGCTATTGTAGAAGTTTTGTGTAGGTTATTTAACAATTCTGGCCAAAAGTAAACTAGTGTGGAATTTGGTTATAAAGCATTATGAAAAGTGAAAACAAAGTCAATGTATTGTCACAGACCTAATTTGCAATATGAACATAATAGCTTTCAGTTTCAGTAACTTGAATGATTCTTAAATTCTTCAAAACCCCACAATACTATTTTTAACTTTAAAAGTGGGAGAATGTTGAAGTAACAATTTCTAATAATACAGTACTATCTTCTAATAACGTTATTATTTTTTAAATTTATATGGCCATAACATCTCGCTTGAAGTAACTCCAGGAAATGTACAACAAAACGTAATGCAGGGGTGAAATGCTCCCGGTTTGGACCGAATCGGGCGATCCGGTAGCGATCATTGCGGTTGGTTCAGCGATCCGGTAGTGATGGCAGAGTGAAGCTCCGCCCACCCACCCAGGTGTCATTACTTCCTGGTTTTAACCAGGAAGTAACGTGTTTTTTACCTTCTGCACATGTGCAGAAGGTTTTGCACATGCACAGAAGGTCCGCGTGTGCAGGTGATGCGTGCACGAGCGAAGGCGAGAGCACATGCACTTCCGAACCGGTAAGGAAGGTAAGTAGATTTCACCCCTGACGTAATGGGATATATGACTAGCCTTTGATGGATATATTACTAATGTTTGGATTAAGATTATTAAAGGAAGTCCTAAAGTGGACAAACCTTCATTATTTGGTTGTGTTTGTAGTAACAGCTCAAAATTCATTTTCACACAGGTATGAACAGGAAAGTTCTTTAATCTTTTTTTTTTCTCTCTTCAAAGCTGAGATCCTTTGTGACATTTCAGCTCAAAGTCTTCTGGGTTGTTCAATATGACATTTGATCTTGAAATCTGCTCACAGAACTTCTTTATTAGGTTGCTTGTACGACAACTCTCATGTTGCACAGAAAATAGTTTAAGAAACATTTCCCTAAACAATCTGTAATAAAGGGATAATGGAATTTCACAATAAAAAGAGAAGTCCTCCAGGTACATACAATACATTCATCTAAACAAAGTGCGTAGAACAGAAGGTAAGCCAAGCATGTCTTTAAATTTTGAATTATCCTGCAGGCATTAGTTTTCTTTGACTACTGTTAAGGGAACTGGGTTTTTATAATATCTAGACGACCACATGTTGTCAATCTCTACTATATAGCAATAGCAATAGGACTTAGACTTATGTACTACTCCATAGTGCTTTACAGTTTTACAGACGTTTACATAATCAGCATATTGCCCCCAAAGTCTGGGTCCTCATTTTACTGACCTCAGAAGGATGGAAAGGCGGAGTCAGTCTTGAGCTGGTCAGGATCGAATTCTAAGCTGTGGGCAGAGTTAGTCTGCAATACTGCATTCTAAACACTGCACCACCAGGACTCAGTGCCACCCCTATTGCAATATACTGTTCTAAGTCATACATCATCATCAGATACATACAGATATACAATACTAGTTTGCTATTGTTTTTGTCAAGTCTTCAAAATCCCCAATGCAACTTTTGTAATAACTCTTAGAAAAAAATTCTGCATGGACAAAACCTATCCCATCTTCCATTTTCAACTAAATATTTCTAACAACAGTCACTCAGAAATATTCTGGAACTGGATTCATATACATTAAGTCATACTTGGTTTGTCTAGTGCAGAATAGCATGCTGTGTGAATCCAGATTTTGGATTATGGTTCAGCATGCTGTATAAATCCTGTGGTTTATTCAACAACGCATAATCCAATGCAATGTATGAACACAGCCAGTCTCTGATTCTAGAAATTTTGAAAGACATTTTACTTAATTGTTGTATGCGGTGATAATCTTACCTTCCATGAATTTATCAGAAACACACACACCCCTTTAAAGACATCAGCATTAGTGGCTATCACTTACACTTTGTGAAAGCATGTTCTATAATTGAGTTATGTACTGGATAAACTTCATTCAGCTTCATTGCATAGCCCTGTTTTAGTAATGATGAAAATGCTTTGCTTACAATAATTTGTTATGTGTATATTACAATAATTTGTGTATGATTTGGTCAGTCTATCCTGCGGCACAGTGGGATGGCTCAGAACAAATGTTGATTTAACTGCTAACCTTCTGTTCCAATCCTGGGCCTCCCTGATAATCCAGGTTAATTATCCATAGTTCATATCAGAGGTTCTACCTACCTTTACTACTGGTTTGCAATGGGGCCGCGCGCACACATGCTTGCTTTGCTCGTGCGCATGCACAGAAGCATTCTGATGATGTCGGGGTCAGTGGGCGGAGCCTCCCACTGGTTTTACTACCGGTTCTATAGAACCGGTCCGAACTGGGGGCAACCCACCACTGGTTCATATCTCCCATTAGCAAATCACAAACAGCCATCAGAAATCACAAGCAGCCATATGAAAGAATTGAAGAAGCAAGCATTAATGAAATATCTGACAGGGTGGGTTGCTCTCAAATCATTGTGTTCCTTGCTACCAACCCACAATTGCTTGCATCTTCAGAAATGGAAATTCAGTCTTGTCCTGCTTCAAAGTCTCAATGATTGACTCACCAATAGTTGCTATGATATCTCTGGATTACTCCAAGATCGAGAGATAATAGCAATGCAAACCAAAACAGTCCCAAATGCTTGCCTGAATGAATTGCTCTCAACTAGCAGTACAAAAAGGAATAATCCAGTCCAAAGTTTTATGGTTTCTTATACAAACAGGGACATCACACAACAGCTGAAAATCAGTGTTGCTTCCAGCAAAAAAAATATGTCTCAGAGTTACTTCTTATATCAGGCTACAGCCAGCTGTCATCAATCAAGACCTTTATCCCTTGCTTGGCAAGAAGCCTAATAGAACAAGGTTGCCCTGTTCTTTGCTCTATTCACCAGATGCAAGGGCTGAGAGACCTTACATCATGAGTGTCAAACTTGATCGCGTCATGTGACATATCGTGAAGTATCATGACTTGTTTGCCTTTGTGGAACCAGGGTGGGCGTGGCCTGCATGTGACTCATTCGGCCTGTGAGCCGCCAGTTTGACAGGCCAGCCTTACATCGTCAAAATCATCTGATTGCTTCAGCTGTTCAGATGGTACCTGTGTGTGATGATTCTTGGCTTTGTGTCTCCTCAAACTGACATTCTTCAGGTTCTACTGGAACCTCTTCTTTATTCTCTGAGTTATCTGAGTCCTGGGCCATCAAGGCAAGGATATATATAAGTAAAGGTAAAGGTTCCCCTCACACATATGTGCTAGTCATTCCCGACTCTAGGGGGTGGTGCTCATCTCTGTTTCAAAGCCGAAGAGCCAGGACTGTTCGAATATGTCTCTGTAGTCATGTGACCGGCATGACTAAACGCCAAAGGTGCACAGAACGCTGTTACCTTCCCACCAAAGGTGGTTCCTATTTTTCTACTTGCATTTTTTATGTGCTTTCGAACTGCTAGATTGGCAGAAACTGGGACAAGTAACGGGAGCTCTTCCTGTAACGCTAGGGTTTCGAACCACTGAACTGCTGACTCTTCTAAGATGCTGACAAGCTCAGCATCTTAGCCACTGAGCCACTGCATCCCTCAACATATATATATCAGAGGGTAAAAAAGTCAATTTGGCAACGATGATCCCACAAATTGAAGCCCTACTCCTTTTTCATATGTATTGTGTACACAAAAGAAATATATAACTTCAATTACGTAGTTATGAATTGCCATCTTAATTTCTTTGGCACCCTTCTGAACATCTCCACTTTGGGGCTAAGAGAAATTTTGAATTGAAAAACCGTTTGCTCTTCTTCGCTGTCCACCAGTGAAATATAAATCTCTCATTGTGCATGCTTATAAGACAATGTTTTAATGAATGTCATTAGTTAACATCAGTGGTGAAATTCAAATTTTTTTACTACCAGTTCTGTGGGCGTGGCTTGGTGAGCATGGTGTGGTTTGGTGGGCGTGGCAGGGGAAGGATACTGCAAAATCTCCATTCCCACCCCACTCCAGGGGAAGGATACTGCAAAATCCCCATTCCCACCCCACTCTGCGGCCAGCCAAAGGTGGTATTTGCCGGTTCTCTGAACTACTCAAAATTTCCGCTACCGGTTCTCCAGAACCTGTCAGAACCTGCTGGATTTCATCCCGGTTAACATTCATTTTACCAAAAAGGCAGTTGGTTTATTTATTTATTTATATCCCACCTTTATTATTTTTAGAAATAACTCAAGGCAGCGAACATAACCAACACACCTTCCTCCTTCTATCTTCCCCACAACAACAATCCTGTGAGGTGAGTTGGCCTCAAAGACAGTGACTGACGCAAGGTCAAGATCCTTCATTCTTCCACCTCAACTCCACCACATATAAGAAGGAGTATAAGGGTTTCTTCTGAACATCCCTTCCCTCAACCTGGGTGAATTTTGAAATAAGTGTTTCAACCACAAGGATTATTTGCCTCTTCAAATAAAACTTTTAAAGTATCATAATTTAAAACACTGCACTAATTCTATAATATTTGTGTCTTAAATGTTTTACTATGACATAATCAAAAATTACATTTAATGTTACAATTTGAGAAAATAAAGCTTTTTTTTTTTGTAATCTTATTCTAAATTCAGGAATGGGGTTACTATATATTACCTCCAATTAGCTTAAGATCCCCAAATTAAATTTAAGGTGTCCTTATTCATAACAATTACATATTTTATTATAAAATATGCTAGTCTCATTAAAGATACAAATCCAACTTTCTATCATACATGTCTCCCTTATTTCTTTGCTTGTAGTAACTCCAGTGACATTTCCAGAAAAATGCACAATTAGTGTGCTCAGTTTATATCTCATTTTAGCTGTTAAGCATTCCATTAGTGACAATATTACTGATATAACAGCATAAAAGGGCAGGATTTTAAGTGTCTTATCTCCGGTCATAAGGATATTGCACTTCAGCAAAGAGTTACATTTCCTTTTTGCCATTCAAACACACAATTGTAAATTCTGCAGTTTTTCTTAAATGTCAATATTCTGTTACAAATGCATTAATAAATGCAGTGTGTATCTCTAGCCATTTAATTAGTGCAAGGCCTCTTTTTTCTTTACTTTTTCTATAAAACATACTCAAGATTCTTTCTCGTCTTTTTTTTTTAAAGCATTTGATGTTTCCGTAAATGGTTTAAAGCTTTAATATGCATCACACCCATCAGACTCTAGGTTGGGGGGGGGAGATATATAGTCTCAAGGAACAATTGTGCCCTCTAGTGTCTAGTTTTCTGTAACTAATTCTGAACTATCTCAATAATTCAATAAGTATGAGACAAACTCTTTTCAAGTGCTGAACTGCTAATGCAAGCATTTAACAAGTAAATCATTTGCATATGTCTGGGGAAAATATTAAAAATAGTCTTCATAAAATTAATTAAAAATATCTAATTAAACTTTCATTTGTATGCTCAACCGTTAATCTATGTAGCACCTTTACGAATAAGCTACATCTCAAAAATATGGAGCTCTGTAATTTCAGTGTGTGCTGAACACAGAACCTTAATTCTTGTCCTATTACTTTTTATAATTATATTTTTATTATATATTCAGATAGCATCTGCACACTCATCTTTCTATCGGTATAACTTTTCTGTCAGTTTTTGGACGCTCCAAATTTGTTGCAGCACAAGTCTCATCATCCTCATTGCTCAATCAGCCTGCCTAACTAGGGCTGATAAGACTAACAATATTTAGAACTAAGGTTTAACAACATTCCAGTCCATGATCTAAAGGGCAGTTCTGTCAAGTTTCGAGGTCGTCTCAAATAAATTACATTTCAAACAAAGTCAATGAAGAAAACTCCCATTTATTCAGCACGACATTCAAAGTCCGACTCATCGTAACCAACACTGACTTCCAGACCCAAAACCCTCCCTTTCCGTTCCCCACTCCCCTGCACTCATTGGCCATCTTCCAAGTCACTCTACCCCTATTTACTACTCCAACTCAAAGGAATTCCCCCCCTCCCATCCCATCTCCTAGGGGATATTATCTCCAGAGAAAATAAGTAGGTGAAAAGTCAAACGTCCCTTTCCAGACGCCTCCGCTCCTCCTTCTTATGTCAGCACTAGAGTAAAGGCAGCTTGAAGTGCTGACAAGTACATTGTTGATTTATTGTTTTGAATGGTATCTGGCATCCTGAGTGTATGTCAAAGCACTGTCTGTACCTTCTAACAAATGGAAGTAACAACAGTATCTTCACTTGCAGACCAATATCTAGATTAGAGATTACAGCTTGCATGGAATAGAATGAGAATGTTTGGCTTTGGTTCGGTTTATGGTATAATGATTAAATTATACCAAATCTGATTGGTGGGTGTGGCAAAAGCTGATACCTTGTCTCTTCTTTGCCTATCCTATTAAACAGCATTATTTGAAAAACCACCATTGACCAAAGCAATGACAGGTTGAACAGCGCAATATTTATAAAACAGTATCGACCTGTTAGTGGCACAGCATATGGAAGTTTAGAAAAGTAACAGGAGTAAATGGCAAAGAGAATGAATTAATGAATAAAATGGGAAAGAAACAAGTGTGATGAGAGATGCTGCATATGGGAGGGGCCATTTTTTGGCAATATCTAAAAGGGATCTTGAAGAAAATATTGACACAAAAGAAGAGAAGTGAAATATCTGCTTGAGAAAGAGAAAGCTGGAATCCTGTATGAAAATATATTAAAAACAGGGGACTTCCAGGAAAGAAATGGCACACTGAAGTAAAACAACGCTGACAACTGGGGGAGAATGAAGAGCCGGGAATAGATTGGCTCTCTTCCTCTCCTTGTCTGGAGAGGACTTGAGATCAACCACAAGTGCTCCGGACAGCTGTTTCTTGTGAGAGGATCACAAGACACACTGTCGCTGGTCGGTTTTGAGATCTGTGAGATGAGCAAATAGCCATATTGCATAAACCACAGTCAGCACCTACAAAAGGACATTGGGCTCACATTCTTCTTTTTATAATCACTTTCAGGAATTGCTTATTAACTGCTTTTCAGCTGATGTCTTAATAATTAAAAGGGATATACAAATAACAAACCAAGAAAGTGACCTGAATAATCTTCCTATACTGGATTTTCAAAAGAGATTTATTAAAGCTTTGAAGAATTCTGTGAGAAGAGACAAATAAAAAATGAAAGAAATTGAGCACTAGGACGTCATTTAAAGGAATTAAAATTCAATATTGTTAAAAGTTAAAGGAAGGAATATAAAGCTGGTTTGCTTGATCAGAGTTAACATAGATATGTTATGATCTTTGATAACCCTTAATGGACATTTGACAATCATGACTCAAATGATGAGGATTATTAAGGATTGGTTTATAGATGAGTGATGGGATATGGGAAGAAAAGATCATTTGTTGTATTTTAAGAGAAGGTGATAATTACAAAAAAGAATGCTTGGTAGAATGATAGAAGATAGAATGATA
Source organism: Pantherophis guttatus (assembly GCF_059756535.1). NCBI lineage: Eukaryota > Metazoa > Chordata > Lepidosauria > Squamata > Colubridae > Pantherophis > Pantherophis guttatus. The sequence continues at coordinate 72,452,307 of NC_142068.1, read as the reverse complement.
GAATGAGAAAGATAACATCATCTGAGCATGTTCATTATCCTCAATAAGAGAAGCTAGACCATAGGGACCCCAAGGCAGTGCCTCTATATAATGGCTCCTACCATAACAAATAGTATCTTTTCATAAACTAGTCTGGCACCCCAACTTTGATATTATGTTATGAAGCAGTAGTAACTGAGTTATTTTATAGGCCTTTGAGAGATAACCTCCCTAATTATAGTGTGTGCCTGTGGCATACTGTTCTGCCCCAGCTCCGGATTTCCGAGGATATTGACACACACTAACGGTCCTTATCAAATTTATTAAGTAGCAAGAATAAAAAAGACTGGCAAAGGTTGGCAACCAGCTCAGAAAACAAGATATGATAAACCAAAATACTCTGATAGTAAATACGAGTTGTTTCCAGCAAGAAAGCACTAGCTGCGTGCGACTTAAATAGGCTAAGGGAGTGGCCAATTATCCTCAAGCCCTACTCTCAAGTAGACCTCCTCCTCCTGAGTAGCCACTCCTGCCTTTTGGCAGCCCTGCGTGCTCGAGCATTGAGGAGAGGCTCCTCCACTTCGCTCTCTCCACTTGAAGGAACCTCTGGAGGTTCTGAAGGCCCTGGCTGAGTCTCTGCCTCTGGCACCACATCCTCTTCAGCCTCCTCGCTGTCCGACGCAAGCGCTGGCTACACAAGCTGCTGGCGCAACACCAAACCAGCCTCCTCTTTGTTGGGATCAGCCACGATCCACCCAGGCCACTGGCGGGTCACAACACATACAAGACTGGATGTACATATTGCTCTGTTCAATTGTTTTATCTCAACTGATTGATATACTTTTATTATGTATTGGTTTTGTGTGTTCATGCTCATCAATCTCACAGATAAGATTTGGCAATCTACGTGTTTAATAAATGAATAAATATTGTTGCCACAAATGCAAGGAAAGAAGCATGGTTAAGTTTCAGTAACCTGAAACTTGAAAAATGGCTTTGAAAGTTGACAGAGATAGCTAAAGAAGCATAAAAGTGATAAAGCAGATCGTGAACTGGGGGAATACCAGAGAGAGTATTTTAGGTTCTCTGTGGTAATGATTGTGCTGGCCCAATCATAAAAGTGAAATTTAGACTTTATAAATGTTCTTGAAAAATGAAGAGGCTTCAGATGTAGATGGCATACCTGAAGGAACAGTAAAATAAAGTTGTGGCAAGACTGCCTTTGTGCCTGATGAATGGAAGAATGCCATTCACTACAGAAAGAAATGTAGCAAAATAAATGAAAAAACTATCAAGGAGTTCATTTCTGAAATGGGTTTGGCAAAATTCTGATAACAAGTGTTTTGAAATATTTCTAGAAGGACTACCAGATTCTGTAACAGCTTTGTTCCCTATGCCATCCGTCTGGTAACCTTGCAAGATTCGTTTTTCTTGCCATGTACATGTATACATCCAAACTAGACTGTGTTGGTCCTCTGTGTCACATAATGTATGTGGACACATGCATAATGTTCTAGTTAGTTAGTTAGTTAGTTAGTTAGTTAGTTAGTTAGTTAGTTAGCTAGCTAGCTAGCTAGCTAGCTAGTTAGTCATGTTTATGTAGTGTATATTGGAGATGGTGAGCCTTTAAGAGCTGTATGCAACGAAATTTCATTTTAATGTTTGCCTATTAGGGTACTTTCAAAGTGACAATAAAGGAATAGAATAGAATAGAATAGAATAGAATAGAATAGAATAGAATAGAATAGAATAGAATAGAATAGAATAGAATAGAATAGAATAGAATAGAACAGAACAGAACAGAACAGAATAGCAGAGTTGGAAGGGACCTTGGAGGTCTTCTAGTCCAACTCCCAGCTTAGGCAGGAAACTCTACACCACTTCAGACAAATGGTTATTATTCTATTCTATTCTATTCTATTCTATTCTATTCTATTCTATTCTATTCTATTCTATTCTATTCTATTCTATTCCATTCCATTCCATTCCATTCCATTCCATTCCATTCCACTCTATTAAGTGTGCAAATGTTGATAAATTTTGGGAAGTGCAATGCAGTTTTACATCAGGCAAGAGTTGTGTAAATTGGGTTTTTGCTCTTCATCATGTCGTTGACAAATGCTTGAATGTGTGAAAGACAGTTTATTGAATATCTGTTGAGTTAGAAATGTCCTGTGATAAACAGAATAAGTAACATTTTGCACAAATATGGAGATTAGACAATGGGTGAAGAAATTTTAAGGAGTTCAAATGGTGGTAGAAAAATCATAGATAGTATGTTGCAAGGAGTGAATGTTTTTTGAACTGAATGGCTATGTATATGAATATGCTTCTGCCCACTTTGTTCTGTAGAAGTGTGAGCTAAGCATGTAAAAAAAAAAACCTATAGAAGTGGAATGCACTGGGAATGGAATACTTGAGAAGCGTATGTATTAAATAAAAAATCAGAAGGTCAGCGACGAATGGATGCTGAATGGTTATGAATTCAGCATACAAAACTGGGCAGTTAGAAGATAGCTTGACAATAGTGGTATAAATTACATAACCAATATACAGAAGAAGAGGGAGAAAACTAAGACAATTGTGACTGAATATTATGAACTCCAACCCTGCCACTTCCTTTAATAAGCAGTAATGCTGTAATAAATTACATAAATTCAGAAACATCGCTCAATATTGAAAATTGTACGCAGTTTAGAAAGAATGTTTTGGAATAACGCAATCAACATTAGCTGGGTGCACACTTTATGTCTCTAACACACAGGTGTCAAATTCATATCATCACGTTGTCATCGTGTGACGCATTGCAACTTTCCCCCTTTCACTGAAATGGGGGTGGGCATGGCCAGCGGTTAATGCATCCGGGCTGCGGGCCGCTAGTTTTGCACCCCTGCTCTAAAAGCTTTCTTAATATCATCTTTCCATAAATTTGGATGCTTTACTATATATTGAGCAACTCACTTGAGATAAATACATTATGATCTCTCTTCTTAGGTCAGATAGGTGGGCAAATTTGGAATACAGGTAGTCCTCAATTTACAACAGTTCACTTAGTGACCGTTTGAAGTTACAATGAGACTGAAAAAAGTGACTTATGACCAATTTTTACACTTATGACCGTTGCGACATCCCCGTGATCACATGATTTACATTCGGATGCTTGGCAGCTAACTCACCTTTATGACGTTTGCAGTGTCCCAGACTCACGTAATCCCCCTTTTGTGACTTTCTGACAAGCAAAGTCAGTGGGGTAAGCAGATTCACTTAATAACCATGTTGCTAATTTAAGAACTGCCATGATTCACTTAACAACTGTGGCGAGAAAAGTCATAAAATGGGGCAAAACTCACTTAACAAAGTTCTCACTTAGCAACATAAATTTTGGGCTCAGTTATGGTCATAAGTTGAGGACTACTTGTAGTAGCTTTTAGAAACTTGCAAAATGACCACTGCCTAGTGCCATTTCTAACAAAAAGGGAGAATTAAGTGCATTTTTACATTACTCAATACACAAAACAGATTTTATTACCAAATGAGACCAAAAGAACAAGATTGTTAAGAACATTGAAAAGAACTTGTTATTCCCCTGGTAGAAACTCTATCAGAATTAAGTAGGGTAAACTAAGATACCAGTTATCCACTTTTCATACTCTGATTTCATGTCACAAAAATCAATTTCTGTCTATGCTCGAAGGGCCTCCCAAAGGGCCTTTGGATATAACTAATCTAGCTCGCTGCCTGGCATTTGTGTCATGTAACCTTATACTTAGGGATCTTCAGAGATAATAAAACTTACTGAAGACACAAACCAGGCCTTACTTTACTCTTAGGCAAACTGATTTGAGGTATCGTGAAAAAGCAGCAAAATTGTGAATTATTTAATGTAGTGGACATTTCCTCGAAATTTGATTGCCCAAGAAAGCAGAAAGGTTTATAGGATTTTTTTCCCACAGATTACTCCTTCTCCTTCTCCCTTCTCCCTTCTTCTCCTTCTCCTCCTCCTCCAGTTGATTTTAGATTAATCCCACTCACAGTCCAGCCGATAAAAGCGTTATTGTAGGGGAGGGGGAAATAAGGAACAATGCACTGCCTTGAGGCCTAGAATTCCTGATTAGAGAGGAAAGGCAGGATAGAAATCTAATAAATATTATAAATACATGTTCAACTGCTTTGTTCCAAGGCACTTTCATTTAATACAGAGAACCTATATTCAAGTACATTCACATATCTTGAATTATCTTCATCTCTCATTCTTAACCTGGAATTTCAGAAATCAAGAAAGTTGGACTTTATGTTACAAAAAACCCAAACAACCAAACTTTTTACAAAGGACTGAGACTGCATTATTTGTGCAGTGAAGCCTTAACTCAAATAACTGAACTATCATCTTTCAATATAAGGGTGAAAATATTGAAGCCAAACAATTCTTCAGCTGTCAGAACTGATTGTCTCTTTCAAACATTTTCTTGAAAAGCAGGCAAGGACAGAAATACATTAATGAAGATGGTGCTTCATTTCGTGAAAATAGATATTTTGAAAAAATTACCTTCAATCTGCCTTTATTTGCCACTCGGTAATGGAGGCAAACAACTGTCATTGGTATTCTAAATTCCATATAAGTGTTTAGCAGGAGACTTTGAGTCAATATTCATGTGGGAATTTTACACAATGTCGAGGGAATAAATACATAGTTGGGATGCCTCCCACCACAGGTGATGTGAATAGAATAGAATAGAATAGAATAGAATAGAATAGAATAGAATAGAATAGAATAGAATAGAATAAAAAATTTTATTGGTCAAGTATGATTAGACACAAAATGAATTTGTCTTGGTGCATATGCTCTCAGTGTACATAAAAAAAAAAGATACGTTCATCAAGAATCATAAGGTACAACACTTAATGATAGTCATAGGGTAAAAGAGATTGAAAGGCAAATATGGATGGATGGCTGGATGGATGGATGGACCAATGATAATAGGATAGGGTAGGGTAGGCTAGGGAAGGATAGGGGAGAATAGAATAGAATAGAATAGAATAGAATAGAATAGAATAGAATAGAATAGAATAGAATAGAATAGAATAGAATAGAACAGAATAGCAGAGTTGGAAGGGACCTTGGAGGTCTTCTAGTCCAACTCCCAGCTTAGGCAGGAAACCCTACACCACTTCAGACAAATGGTCATCTAATCTCTTCTTAAAAACTTCCAGTGTTGGAGTACCCACAACTTCTGAAAGCAGAAGCATTTCTGGAGCATTTACAATTTCTGGAGGCAAGTTGTTCCACTGATTTCAGAAATCAAGAAAGTTGGACTTTATGTTACAAAAATATCCAGGGAACCAAAGTTTTACAAAGTACTGAGACTGCATTATTTGTGCAGTGAAGCCTTAACTCAAATAAGGCTTCTTTATTGCATGTTATTACACAACATGTACACTAGATTTGTGACCAGTATGAACATTCATTATCTGGTGTGTCATTCCTTAAAAAAATAATAAATGAATGTTTTTATTAAAACAAAAGAAAGGGGGGGAGGAAGGAATGCTTTTAGTAAAGCAGGAGTTTGCTCCTTTGCACAGAAAAACCTCAATAAAACTGTTACTTCTCTTGTAATACCAAATACCAAATTATATTGCTTCAGCAGAAACCAGCAGCTATTAATCACCCACAGATATGAATGTAGCAGATAAACTGAAGGAATACTGAAGCCATTAGTAAGTTGTAAACCTCAATTAGCACCATTAGTGGAATTGTACTTACACTAATTAATTAAACAGCTGAAGCCTGCATGTAGCCACAAGTTGTATAAGCCCACAAGTGTACACCTGGAGTTGTGATTTATGACAGCAATTTGATTCTTGGGTAATCCTAAACAATAGCTTTCATCTATGTATGTACTGTATATAGGCACATACACATAGAAAATGTACATGCCAACCATTCTATCCATAAAAGGAGCCATAAAAATATCCATGAAGACAACATTAAAGAAGAGGACTTATTTAAAGGAAGTGGAAGTTTATTCCATAATATAAGCCCACTCTAGAGGAATTCAAAATTGGTCATTGATACAAACATGTGGATGGCAGCAGCCATACACATACGGAAATGTGCAATCTGGAAAGTAGTTTGGGTCTAAATTGTATAAAGCTTTGTACACCAGTGTCGGCATTTGGGATGGCCTAGGAAATCACCAGCAAACGAGGATTTTAAAGTGAGTTTAACTATTGGCTTCCAGGAACACCATTCACAACCCATTCTGTCTATTTCAGAATTTAAATCTAAGGTTGGGCTGGAAAGGATGATTGTCAAGATAACATCTAAGAGATTCTACAGCAACCAGCCTGTTGCCATGTCAATATATACAACTAACTAAAAAGAAATCTTTTAAAAAAATTGTTATTGCTATGTGTTAAATGAATGAATGAATGAATGAATGAATGAATGAATGAATGAATGAATAAATGAATAAATAAATAAATAACTTTATTGTCATTGTACGTGTATACACAATATACCCATACAACGAAATTCACTTAACACCCAAAGACCAGGTCCAACACACATAATAATCCCCAAACACACTCCCACATGAAGTACTGGCAGGAGTATTTTTGGAAGAGAGAGCAAAAAATAATAGGAGTATTTTCCAAGAGGAGATAATAAAAGCAGAATCATCCAAAGGGTGAAAGTAATTCCCTACTGTTTAGCTAAAGCAACCAGCTACCTATATTGGGCAACAGCAATATAATGTTGGAAAAAATATCCATCTGGTTCAGTTCCAAGCTGGGAGAAAGGCACTGGAAACATGGGGGCTAATTGGAAAGAAGGTTTAAAGATGAACAGAACCGCCAAGCATATGGTTCTGGTGCAGCTGCCAAAATGGAGTTGAGAGTGAGGGGTTTTTATACCTTCTTTAAGCTTTGCACTTGAGCTTCATGTTTCTGTGCAAGAACATGTATTCTATTGGCTGTTGTCATAGCTGGCTCTATAGGCAAAACAGGAAATGCAAATCCTAGGTGTTTGTCTGAGCTAAGTTTGGTTGAAGCTTGGACTGCTCTGAAAGGGTGTTGGGCAATTCCTATTGTGGCTTAATGGCTTTGCCTTGTGTTGGATCTAGTGAGGGCTAATTCTACCATTCTGCCTTTTGTTTCAAAATATCCTGTCTTGAATGGATTACCAAATCTTCATTTCTAAAAGGTCCTCGGTTTGGTTTCTGAATAGGCTGGCCCAATCTTTCTTAAAGGGCACAAAATGTCTGCTGGGGCTATTAAAAAAGTGGGGGTTGCTTTCTGCCTCTAAAAAAAACCATTTCTCCCTTTGCGAAATATAATATTCTGCCTTTTTTAAATATTCCTCAAAATATTTCATTCTTCTAGGAGGGGGGTGGCTTCCCACAATAATAAGATACTAGAAGTATATTATCACTTTATTGATAATGGCAAAAGCATTCTCTCATATGCATGAGATAGACTTTCTCTTGTATATTACTCAGAAGATCACATGGATAGGCAATATAAAATGATTGACAGATAGTGGGCTCCTTTAGTTAGATGGCACACAACATGCTATTGAGGAAGAGCTGAAGATCCTTTGGAATATTAATATTATTTAAGCATGGCTGGATTAAAGACTTATGGAGGTCTGGTTGCTGATGTTGCCATGCAGGATAATAAAATCTGAAGCTTCAAAGACAGAATTACAATGGGAATATGGAATGTAAGAAGCATGAACATGGGGAAGTCCAATGTAATAAAAGATGGAATGAATCAATTATACACTGATATTGTAGGAATCTGCAAGTTCATATGGACAGGAATTGGATACTTTCAGTTGGAAGGTCACACATGGTTTACTACACATGACATGAAACTCGAAGAAGGAATGGCATTGTTTTCATATGCTTATGTTGCATTTATTGTGATGCAGAAGACGTGGAGGTTAATGAGTTTTATGATTTGAAATCAGCAGACTGTGGAAACAAGATATGCTGCTTATGGCTGGAGACTGGGATGCCATAGTTGGAAATATTAAGTGATAAAATGTAGTGGGACAGAAAGCCAGGGAAACCAAAATGAAACAGGAGAACCGCCAAACCAATTATTTCTCCATTGCTAACAGACTTCAAAAAAACCAAAATAATGCCTACAAGTATGGCAATCACCAGATGGAGTCCACAGAAGTCAATTTGACTATATTATACCAAAAGGTAGAAGAACTCTTTGGCAGAAAGATGTGCTTAGGGACTGACTGTGGAACAGATCACAAATACTTATGTGCAGCTTCTAAATTAAGCTAAAGCAGCAGAAGAAGACCAAACCAGTCTCCAAGATATGATTGTTGACCATATATACTCACCTTTTCAAGAACATCAGGAATCCCTTTGAAGTCCTGAACCTATTGTTAGGGAACTATGGAATGAAATCAAACAATTTCATTGGGTTTGTGATTACCACCAATCTGATTTTTATTTTCCAAAGCACCTGAAGGCCAGACAAAGAATAATGGATGGAAACCGATCAAGGAGAGAGTCAACGTAGAAATAAGGATAAGTTTCTGACAGTGAGAACAATCAACCAATGGAACAGCTTGCTTTCAGAAGTTGTGGGAGCTTCATCACTGGAAGCTTTCAAGAAGAGACTGGACTACCATCTGTCAGAAATGGTGTAGGGTCTCCTGCTTGGGCAGGGAGTTGGAATAGATGACCTCCAAGGTCCCTTCCAACTCTGTTATTCTGTTATTGTTTGATTAGTGGATACTATGTTGGATATGGGAAATGAAAATTTACTTCTCCACCTTCTTATTTTGATATTTTTGTTTGGAAAATGCAAGCACCAAGGGATGGTAAGCACTCTTGTTAAGAATAAATATGAAAAGAGACTGGCATTTAAAAATAAATAAATAAACAGAAGAAAGCAAAACTGGATGTCAGAACAAACAGTAGAAATTGCTAACAAGATAAGACAAGCCCAAATTTTAAAAAGACCCTATCTGCTTCATTGATCATAGAAAGGTCTTTTGATTGTATTGATCATATCAAGCTATGGATCACAGAACATCTCATTGTCCTCTTGAAACACCTATGCACAGGTCGGGAAACCACAATCCAGACAGAACTAGGCAAAATTATTGGCTACAAGCTGGAAAGACCCTATCCTTATTTATTCAATGTATGTGCTGAATATATATTTACACAATGAAGGAAGCTGGAATGGAAAAAAAGCAGTGTGTTTTAAAACTAAAGGAAGAAACATTAATTACCTGTGCTATGCTGATGGCACTTACTCTGATACACTTACCTCTAATATAAATAATCTGGAAGCTCTAGTAATGAAAGGCAAGGACCAGAGTGAAAAAAATGGGGAAAAATTCAATATAAAGAAGGTGAAACTAATGACAGCAAATAAAGCCACCAGCCTTTATGTCATTATGTTGACAATGAAGATATTCAAGGAGTGGGTAGATTTTGGTGCATTTTAGGGATGACTATCAACAATAAAAGAACTAGCATTCAAGAAATACACTAAACGCTAGTATTTGGGAAAGTAGCAATGGTCTTGGAAAAAAATATTCAGATGCCAGGATGTGTCTATATATGAAACAAACAGAATTGTATATGCAATGGTTTTCCCGTTATATACCATGGAAGTGAAAGTTTGACTTTAAAGAAGCAGGATAGGAAATGTGTTGATGTTTTTGAACTTTGGCATTAGAAAAGACACCTGAGAATATAATGGACAATCAAAGAGATAAACTGACCACTGAACAAATCAATGCAGAGTTCTTCACTCAAGGCACAAATGAATGAAGTTCAAATTTACTTACTTCAGACTCCATAAGTGAAGACTTGGCTTTCTGGAAATATCTATAATGCTGGAAATGATGAAAAGAAAGAAAAGTGGACAACCAACATCACGATGGATTGTCAGTGGTGAGGGCTAGAATACTGTTGTGGCCCGCCAGCGGCCTGCACGGATCATGGCTGATCCCGACGACGAGGAGGCTGGTGTGGGGTTGCAGCAGCCGGCGCTCGCATCGGACAGTGAGGAGGCTGAAGAGGATGTGGTGCCAGAGGCAGAGACTCAGCCAGGGCCTTCAGAACCTCTAGGTAGGCTCCTTCAAATGGAGAGAATGAAGTGGAGGAGCCTCTCCTCAATGCTCGAGCACGCAGGGCTGCCAAAAGGAGAGGCTACTCAGGAGGAGGAGGTCTCCTCGAGAGTAAGGTTTGAGGATAATTGGCCACTCCCTTAGCCTATTTAAGTCGCACGCAGGTTTTTTTTATTATTATTTATATGCCACCCTTCTCCGGTGACTCAGGGCGGTTTACAATGCGTTAAGCAATAGCCTTCATACTTTTGTATATTTTATACAAAGTCAGCTTATTGCCCCCACAATCTGGGTCCTCATTTTACCTACCTTAGAAAGGATGGAAGGCTGAGTCAACCTTGAGCCTGGTGAGATTTGAACTTGCAGTAATTGCAAGCAGTTGATATTAATAACAGTGCTTTAGTCTGCTGCGTTACCAGTTGCTGGAAACAACGTGTAATTATTACAGAGCATTTTGGAGAGTGAGTGTCTTATCGTATCTTGTTTTCTGGGCTGGTTGCCAACCTTTGCCGGACTTTGTTTATTCTTGGTACGTTATAACTTTGATAAGGACTGTTGGTGTGTGTCACAATCCTTGGGAATCCGGAGCTGGGGCAGAACAAATACTGAAAGACCTAAAGGATAAGATTGGTGACAGATCTTCCTGGAGAAAATCTATCCATGTGATTGATAAGTGAAGTGGCACCAACTTCATAGTACATAATCGATCAGTGTGCTAATCCAACAATCCATATATGCAATACACATGACTTCAGGATTATGTGTGAACTTGACCCCTACATCTAATTCAACAAACTATGAATCAAAGGAAATATACTTCAGGTGCTTACCATTCCTTGGTGCTTGCATCTTCTTAACAATGATATTACTAATGTAAGAGGCTGAAGAAGGTATGGGAACTTTCATTTCCCATATCCAACATAATATCCACTGATTGGATTGGTGGGAATCACAAACACAATTGAGTTTACCTCCAAAATTAAGTTTCTGCTTAATTTTTTCTGAAATAAATGAAATTTTTTAAAAAAACAAATGTTGAAATAGGTTGTTTCAATAATCTCTATAATCCAAGGCTATGATTTATTCATAAATAAAACTAAAATAGCTCTCTCTCTCTTGCTCTCTCTCTCTCAGACACACAGACACACAGACACAAACATACAAATACACACTCGCTCTTTCTCTCTGTTATGGAACCCTTCGGATTACTGTATATCAGCATACAAGAAAGTACTGAAAATACTCAGTTTTCTGCAAGTTTTAATTGATACAGTTTAATTAAAAATCATTCATCATTATCATGGTCAGTTTTCTACATGCAAACTCTGTGTTTCCATGTGAATTATTAAAGTCAAATTAATAATTTACTTATTTTTTTCCCCTCAATTTCACTCAAGGAAGTTATTAGGAGCCAGCCACTGTTATTAGACTTGGCAGACTGAGCGGATCTTTGAGCGGATAAATCAGACAAACAGAAGGAGCAGAAAGTGGGGGAGAGGGAGGGCTGCTTTCCCTCTTCATACAAGGAAATAATGGTGCAGAGAAAGAGGTTGATTTTTTCTTGTTTTCATTCCAAGAAACCCCTGAGACCGGGGGGGGGGTTCAAAAATTTTAGCAAGGGATTTTCTGCCTGGTTGCTGTGTGGGCATGGCCACGGTAGACGTGGTCTAGTCGGCCTCCTGCACCTCGGGGGGGGGTTGCCCTCCCCGGGCTCCAGAGGCTTTCCTCGAGCCTTCAGGAGGGCAAAAACTGCCTCCCCAGGCTCCGGAGGCCCTCTTCCCGAACTTTCAGTAGGCCTGTTTTTCTCCCTCCCCAAGCCTCCATGCACACCCTGCACTTACCTGCATCCAAAATGGGCCGCGTGGGAGGGGAGGGGAGGAGCAGGCGAGTGGGTGGGGTTAGCCAGGAGTGGGATTTGGGGTTCTCCAAACTGCACAGTATCTTAGCTAGAGGTTCTCCCAAACCCCCATCAGCCCACCCCTGCCTGAGACCAAAAATTCAGCTGCATGGCCCACCTTTGCCCAAAGATCTATTGAAACAAGTATGCCTCCTTTCTCTTGCTGCACTTACCTGCATCCAAAATGGGCCGCATGGGAGGGGAGGGGCGGGTGGGTGGGGCCAGCCAGGAGTGGGATTTGGGGTTCTCCGAACTGCACAGAATCTTAGCTGGAGGTTCTCCCAAACCACTGTGAACCCCCATCAGCCCACCCCTGCCTGAGGTTCTCCCAAACCACTGTGAACCCCCATCAGCCCACCCCTGCCTGAGACCAAAAATACAGCTTAATGGCCCACCTTTGCCCAAAGATCTATTGAAACAAGTATGCCTCCTTTCTCTTGCTGTCCTTATATGGAAACCTTTCCATGAAGTACTTTGTTACCCTCTAGTTTCAAAATATTCCTAAACTTCAATTTTCCCCCTTTCCTCATAATCATTGTACATACCACAACTCCCATCATCCATATCCATAAGCAGTACTCAATAGAACTGATTTGATTTGTTATCTAAACATCCCAAATGCACTCCCCCCTCCATAATGGCACCAAGGGCAGAAAATGAGCGATGGGTAGTCCTAATGTAAATTTGCAAGAAGGACACAAGTACAAATAAAATTAATAAATGCATATAATACAGGGGTGAAATGCTCCTGGTTTAGACCGGATCTCGCGATCTGGTAGCGATCGAGGTGGGTGGTTCGGCAATCTGGTAGTGATGGTGGAGCAAAGCTCCGCCCACCTGCCCAGGTGTTGTTACTTCCTGGTTTTAACCAGGAGTGAGTGAAGCAAGCACACGCGCACGGCAAGGGCACTTCCGAACCGGTAAGGAAGGTAAGTAGATTTCACCCTTGTTTATCCCAGATCCAGTTCCTGGCCTGACCTCTGCTGGACTGGTTATGTAATTTCTTGGAGCTATATAGTCCTCAGGATAATTTATTTATACTCTCTTCCACCAGAAGTTGGTTAGGTTGAGAATTAGTGACTACTGCAAAGTCACCTCTGAAGTTGAGTGACTAGATGGCCGACGCAGATTCTTAGTCAGCAAGAGTTATGTTTCTGTAACATGCTTGAGCACAGATTACTCAGCCTCCAGCTCAACATTTTGAGCCAACTAGACAATAAAACAAGTTGTGTCCTGAGTACATCCCACAAATGTACTTTGTATCATGACATCACCCTGCATGCATCACTGGCTGCCTTTTGTTCCCTTAATTGCAGGTGTTAGATGTTGTAGTACAGACATATGGGAGCTTTCATTTTGTTCTGTTCTGATTCAAGCTTGAAAGTCATGTTCCATCTCCCAAAGCTTCCATTATCATGTCCTAACTCAGAATATCTCTTATTTTTTGACAAGGAGAGTTTCCTGCAGCTGACTCTGAAGAATAATACAACAAATAAATTGATTTCAATGGCGTGGGAAAAAACCCGGCAACCTCTTCATGAATTGTCATCCTAGGAGGTTCTTCCTCTTGTTGTTGTTGTTAGTTGTGAAGTTGTGTGCGACCCATCACAACCCAATGGACACCGTTCCTCCAGACCTTCCTGTCCTCTACCATCCTCTGGAGTCCATTTAAGCTCACGCCTACTGCTTCAGTGACTCAATCCAGCCACCTCGTTCTCTGCCGTCCCCTTCTTCTTTTGCCCTCAATCTTTCACAGCATTAGGCTGTTCTCCAGTGAGTCCTTCCTTCTCATTAGATGGCCAAAGTATTTGAGTTTCATCTTCAGGATTTGGCCTTCTAAAGAGCAGTCAGGGTTGATCTCTTCTAGGACTGACCAGTTTGATCGCCTTGCAATCCAAGGGACTCACAGGAGTCTTCTCCAGCACCATTGGTTCAAAGGCCTCAATTCTTTGGCGCTCAGCCTTTCTTATGGTCCAACTTTCACAGCTATACATTGCAACTGGGAAAACCATAGCCTTGACTATACACAATTTTGTTGGCAGGGTGATGTCTCTGCTTTTTAGAATGCTGTCTAGATTTGCCATGGCTTTCCTCCCCAGGAGCAAGCATCTTTTAATTTCTTGGCTGCAGTCCCCATCTCCGGTAAACCTGGAGCCCAGGAAAATAAAATCTGTCACTACCTCAATTTCTTCCCCATCTATTTGCCAGGAATTGAAAGGGCCAGATACCATGATCTTAGTTTTCTTAATGTTGAGTTTCAAGCCAACTTTTGCATTCTCCTTTTTCACCTGCATCAAGAGGCTCTTTAGTTCCTCTTCACTTTCTGCCATTAAAGTGTATCATCTGCATATCTGAGGTTGTTGATATTTCTCCCTGCAATCTTAATTCCAATTTTTGATTCATCTAGTCCCGCCTTTCTCATGATGTGCTCTGCATATAAGTTAAATAGGCAGGTTAATAGTATACAACCTTGCCGAACTCCTTTCCCAATTTTGAACCAATCAGTGGTTCCCTGTCCAGTTCTCACTATTGCTTCTTGACCCGCATAGAGGTTTCTCAGGAGACAAATAAGATGGTCTGGAACTCCCATCTCTTTAAGAACTTGCCACAATTTGTTGTGATCCACACAATCAAAGGCTTTAGCATAGTGAATGAAGCAGATATTTTTCTGGAACTCCCTAGCTTTCTCCATAATCCAGCGTATGTTGGCAATTTGATCTCTAGTTCCTCTGCCTCTTCGAAATCCTGCCTGTACTTCAGGTAGTTCTCAATCTACATACTGCTGGAGCCTAGCTTGTAAGATTTTAAGCATAACCTTACTAGCATGTGAAATGAGTGCAATGGTGTGATAGTTTGAACATTCTTTGGTATTGCCTTTCTTTGGAATTGAAATGTAAACTGACCTTTTCCAATCCTGTGGCCACTGTTGAGTTTTCCAAATTTGCTGGCAAATTGAGTGTAGCACTTTGACTGCATCGTCTTTTAAGATTTTGAATACTTCAGCTGGAATACTGTCTCCTCCGCTAGCTTTGTTGTTGCTCAGATTTCCTAAGGCCCATTTGACTTCACATTTGACATTCACATTCTTCCTTTGCCTGCTATTAATTCATCAATTACTTGAATTCACTCTGTGTTAATCAGTTCTTATTGACATAGCTCCTAATGGAACTCTAATGCTCACAATGAGTGTGACTCTTAAATATGCTTTGGGTGGAACCAATATATGCTTGCCATTGATAACTATGTACAGTCTTCCCTCTCCGTACCTGAGTTATACAGTGCTGCATTTTTATTGTCCTTAGCCACTACTGCATAGAAGGTATAGCTAGAGTTCCTAGGTTGAGATGGGAGGAAAGAGAAAGAAAGGAAGGAAGGAAGGAAGGAAGGAAGGAAGGAAGGAAGGAAGGAAGGAAGGAAGGAAGGAAGGAAGGAAGGAAGAGAAGAGAAGAGTTCCTACTGCATCCATTTCACAATGTGTCAGAGGTGGAAACCAGCACATTGAGGTTTTTCACTCCATCCGAATTGCAGTCATTCACCTCCTTCCCTAATGCAGAGAAACATTTAGATCAGTGATTTGGATGGAGCAATCTTTTGGCCTGAAATTTTATCTCTAGCAAGAGGCACCCACAACTCTGCATTAGGCAAGTGAATGTCTCTGTCTCCCTAGATGGGGAGGGAGGGAGGGAGGGAGAGGGAGAGGGAGAGGAAGAGGAAGAGGGAGGGAGAGAGAGAGAGAGAGACAATGAATTTCTGGCAGGAATAGAAATATTTTTTGCATTCTAATTCTGTTTGGGATCCCAGCATTCTTCCTCTATATAACATTTGTTCCCCATTCCTCAGCCTTCAGCTGAACAAAACTGCAGTTTACATTGATAAAAATACGAGCTACTGAACACTGAAGCTTTTCATTCATCTTCTGTGGGGCACCAAGATAATTTTAGTGGCCTGACACCCCTTTCTCTTTCAATACCCATGAAGCACATAATTAACATTTTTCCGTCTCCTTACTGCCCTAATCATAACATCATGCTTCCCAACTGCACCGACATTCCTGAACTCTTACAGCAAAGAGTGCAAAGTAATTTTTAGTTCGCGTCTCCTGACTGAAAAACATATTCTGAGCATGTGTGGTTTTACATTTTAAGCTCGTTTTAAATTGCATCATCACGATGACTGCTAGAATAAAATAGAGTTTCCTTCTTGAAGAGAATGTGAGCTCAGGCGTGGCCTGTAAACCAAATTTGTTTACCCTCATTCTGAGGGCTTCTAAACAATTACATCTCTGGGTGATTTGGAAAATCCCTCAGCTGTGAGTTCTTGGATTTTGCCCTTCAGATTCAGCGTTTGGTACCCCACAATTCACATTAGTCTTGCCTAGTCTGACCCCAATTCCAATACCTATTTTTGCTGTCCCACTGAGAATTTAGCTCTGTCTCTCTCCGTACCGCAGCTTATTTTTCTCACACACCCTCACACTTCCGTTCATGCACACACCGTCACAAATTCTTCTTTCCAAAACCAGCCTTTCAGAATTCTCTGAGAAGTCATTTTCGATAAATAACCTCAGCTTTTCTTTGCAGCCTGGGTTTTTCTCATTTGCTCAATAGGCTGCATTTCTCCTTGAAGTTGCTTTTCTTAGTCATTTTTATAATTATATTAATTATCTATTTAGCATGTGGCACATGGGTAGTCCTCAACTTACAACCACAATGGAGCCCAAAATTGCTGTTGCTAAGTGAAACGTTTGTGAAGTGAGTTTGGTCTCATTTTACGATCTTTCTTGCCACAGTCGTTAAGTAAATCACTGCAGCTGTTCAGTTAGTAACACTGTTGTTAAGTGAATTTGGTTTCCCCATCGACTTTGACTGTCAGAAGGTCGCAAAAGGGGATCACATGACTGTCATAAATATGAGTCAGTTGTCAAGCATCTGAATCAGAGGTGGGTTCTAAAAAATTTTTACTACCGGTTCTGTGGCCGTGGCTTATTTTGTGGGTGTGGCTTGTTGGTCATGTGACAATTCTTTAAGATTTAGCAGAGGTACTGGTCTACCAGGCTTTGAACTGCTTGCAGAGCTGTACCGGTCTACTTATTTGTTTTTGGAGGCACTGGTGTACCCATTTATTTTTGCAGGCACCGGTTTACTCATTTGTTTTTGGAGGCACTGGTCTATTCATTTGTTTTTGGAGGCACTGATCTACTCATTTGTTTTTGGAGGCACCAGTCTACCACCACACCGCCTTTTAACACTGATCAGCTGTAGGGCGGCCCTTTGAAGCCTCACGGCAAGAGTTTAAACAGGTTTTTTCCTTCTAGCTGATCAGCTGGGACTCAGGAGGCAGCAATAGATTGGAGGTGGGGCCAAATAAAAGGTAAGAATAATGCAGGGGGGCAGAACCAGTTGGGTGACGTCATATCATCATCGCTACCGCCTCGGCGGAACCGGGCCGAATCGGGAGGAACCCACCACTGATCTGAATCAGAGGTGGGTTTCAGCAGGTTCTGACCAGTTCTGGAGAACCGGTAGTAAAAATTCTGATTGGCTCCGCCCCCATCTATTCTCTGCCTCCCAAGTCCCAGCTGATCAGGAGGAAATGGGGATTTTGCAGTAACCTTCCCCTGGAGTGGGGTAGGAATGGAGATTTTACAGTATCTTTCCCCTGCTACACCCACCAAGCCACGCCCACCAAGCCATGCCACGCCCACCAAGCCAAACCCATAGAACTGGTAGTAAAAAAAATTGAAATCCACCACTGATCTGAATGTAAATCATGTGATCATGGGGATGCTGCAATGCTTATAAGTGTGAAAAACGGTCATAAGTGTGCCCCTAGGACACCGCAACCATCATAAATATGAGTCAGTTGCCAAGCATCTCAATTTTGACCATGGGGATGCTGCAACAGCCGTAAGTGTGAAAAATGATCAGTGCTGTTGTGCAACAGTGCTGTTGTATCTTCAAACAGTCACTAAATGAACTGTTGTAAGTCGAGGACTACCTGTAAAATGTCAGGGAAATCTACAGATGCTAGACACAAGGCAGTCCTGACAGTCTAACTTGCTGGTTCATTGTGTTCAGCACTTGTGTGCCTATCCTTGGTGTACCACAAGGGGGGGATTAATTTACACCACTGACTAGTGGCGCTCGGGTTGCTGGCTCTGCGGGGTTTCTCCACCAATCTTGCTTGCCTCGCTTCATGTTGTGTTGCCTTGCATCCAACCAGGTTCAGCATCAACTTCCACCCTCTGCACACACGGATGCAGCTAGGTTTTTTTCCCATCAAAGTGGTACCTGTTTGTATTGAAGTGGGCAGGAGCTGGGAAACAAGTGGCAGGAGCTCGCCCCATCTCGCAGTGCCAGGCTCGAACCGGTGGAGTTCAGACCATTTCTGGCTGGCAGTTCCAGCATCATTAAGCTTCTGTGCCACTACATCCTCTGCTTTTATAATAAAATAGCAAAAATCCAGTCCAATTACTGTAATAGGTTGAACAACTAGTATTACTTAAGAGCAGTCGTCCAATGCTTGCAAATTATTTTTACCACTGGTGATGTTTCATTTTTGCACCTCACAGGTATAAAAAGGTAGGCTCCGAATATGCTTGTAATAGCTCTTTTCTCACATCATGTATCACCGCTAGATACACACACACACACACACAAACATACACGCTCACACATACATACACTACGGTTACACATCACAGAGGGACAGTCCAGATATAATTGCCTCTCATTATTCTTTCTATAAATAAATAGGACTCAGATGGTTGGGGGCAATATGCTGATTCTATAAACTGCTTAGAACACTGCAGAACACTGTGAAGCGGTATATAAGTGTAAGTGCTATTGGTATTTTATTTTAACTAGAAAAAAGACTGATGGATGGAGAGGAGAAAGGCAGAATAGCTACCCAATGTATTTTGATTATCAGTGCCAGGATCTTTTTACATTCCAAAATATAATCTGTCTCAAGGACATGCATATATATGTTTTAAAATTAAAGTTGTGTTTATCCTGTGTGTTTTGTTTTCATGTTATAATTCAGAATGTGTCTCTATTGGATAATTGAAAATAATGTTTGAGGTCACTTAGAAATGGAAAGGCATGATAAAAATCACAATGTAATACGAAAGAAAGCATTTCACAGTAGGTCTGGGTATAGATATTATTCTATTCTGTTCATAACCAAATTGTCAGCACAAAGAGTTCGGTGTCAGAGAGCAAAAATCAGTGGGAGAGAGAAAATGCATTCTTCCAAATACTTATGAAGAGTAAAAATAGCCTCTCTCACTTTTATCTCTGTTAGCATTGGTATTCCCCTATTTTTCTTTCCCTTAATTCAAGGACAAGAGAAGTCAAAAATGGAAAATAAGACAATCTAAGGGATCAGGCGATCGCTGTCCCATTCTCCCCTCCTCCCAGAGGGACAGTGAATTTAGGGAAATTTTGGAAACAAGGAGACTGAGGGAGGAGTTACAAGGATACAGACAGACACAGGGATAACATTCTGAATGATCCAGTAAAACAGATCCCTTTAAAGTTGCTTTCCACTGCAAAACACCAACAATTGTCTCCATGAGCATGAAGGTTATGATCCTCCCAGCTGGCAAGACCAAGGAAATAGATTTTAGTAAGGTAAGGTATCCTTAATGCTTTTTTTTTTGTTGTTGTTTTCCTTCTGTTCAATCGTGTCCAATTCTCAGCCTGGACAAGCAGTTTTCTTGGCAAGGTATTTCAGAAGTGGGTTGCCATTGCCACCCTTCGTAGAGCTGAGAGAAGGTGACTGACCCAAGGTCACCCGACTGGCTTTGTTCTGTAGGAAGTTAGCACCCACCCCTCTCCTAGAAAAATGTAATATTCTAGGAAATATTAAAAAGACAGAATATTGTATTTCCCAGGATAAGAAATGGAGAAACATGTTTTTAGGCAGGAAACAGACTCACTCTTAATAGCCCCCACAATCCTCAATAGCCCACAGCAGATGTCCACACTTAAGAGATAAAGAGACAGCTAGGTCTATTCATAGGCAAATGCCCTCACCCAAGATCCAACAAAGGTAGGATTAGCCCTCTACCCATCTAGCAACAGAACTCACCACATGGCACATGGGGAGATTGCATCATCCAGCAAAGCTCAACCAAGCTTGGGACTCAGGACAGCCTACAGAGTTGCCCCTGCATGGCCCCATGGGAGTCTGACAACCAATCAGAATACAAACTCAAAATCAAAGCCCAACCTAGATCATAAAACCAAGGCACTCTCAGCATCTCGGCTAGGAGTGAAATCTACTTACCTTCCGTACCGGTTCGGAAGTGCAATTCATCACATCCGATTTTTGACCCTCTGCGCATGCACAAAGCCTTCTGCACATGCACAGAGGGTCAAAAATGGGTTACTTCCTGGTTCAAACCAGGAAGTAACGACGTCCAGGCGGATGGGCGGAGCCTCGCGCTGCCGCAGCTACTGATTCGCACAAACCGGACAGAACCGGCAGGATTTCACCACTGATCTCAGCCCTTTTTCTGCTCAGGAACTCAAGCCATGTGATTCTGCTCAGGAACTCAAGCCTTGTGATCCTGTTCATCAATAAACCTTCTTTCCAAGCAACTTCCATGAATCCAGTGTGTTTTTTTCCCACTTGGAACTGAACCCAGAAGGATATTTCTTCCAACATTTCCTAAGATGGGTCTAGAATTCCCAGTCTTCCAGTTTCTAGCCTGGTTTAATCTAGCCTGGCTTTAATCACCAAACTGGCTAGTTTGGAGTAAATACATAATAATGGATACTATAATAGGAATATTCCAATTTCACTTCTAGTGAATTAATTAAGGTGGGATCTGTTTGAGGCACTTTTTCCCAGAACTCTCAACATCTGGATTGAGTTGCCTTTCCTAAGAGGAAACTTCAACTGACTCATCCCATCTTTCCCACAATCATTCACAAGGAACTCAAATGCAAATACAGGTAATCCTTACAACAGTTAATTTAGTGACTGTTCAAAGTTACAATGGCACTGAAAAAAAGTGACTTATGACTGCCGTTTTTCACACTTATGACTGTTGCCACATCCCCGTGGTCACATGATCAAAATTCAGATCAAAATGGCAACATTTATGATGGTTGCAGCGTCTTGTGGTCATGTGATCGCTTTTTGCAACCTTCTGACAAGCAAAGTCAATGGGAAGGCAGATCCCTTTAACACCTGTGTTACCATCTTAACAACTGCAGTGATTCACTTAACCACTCCAACAACAAAGGTCGCAAAATTGGGCAAAATTCACTTAACAACTCTCTCACTTAGCAACAGAAATTTGGGGCTCAACTGTGGTCGTAAGTCAAGGACTACCTTTATCTTGTTTTCGAGCTACATTATCCTGCAAAAACATTGTCCAAGGGATAACACTATGTTTACATCTTTCTCTTTAAAGGAATTCTATATATAACAGAATTCTTGGGGCCATTCTGTAGGAAAAAATTAAAAATCCATAAATTGCTATGCTGGTGTGAAAGGCTTTCTTGCATGACAATGATGGTCAATGATGGTTCAGGATTATCTTTTTTTTTAAATAAATGCTAGTCTAATGACCGTAGGGATTGTGTGTAAATACGCTGAAAAATCAAGAGATTTTAGTTTAACCAATCATTATCATTAAACCATTTTATGCACGAATCCACATCAGTCGTTTTGCCTTTCTCCCTACATAAACTGTATCTATTCCATACCTTGTTCTGCATGTCCCATTCTGTTCTCAGTAATATCACTACGAGGTGTCTTGTTTATTCAGGTAGATTTTATTTGTGAATATTGGATTGAAAAGACAACTACAATTGAGTGTATTTTAGATAGGATCCAAAGCCAAATAAGATGCAAACACAACTGAAGAAACAAAAGAGAATAATGATTACAGATTCTTCAACTGCTGCTTTTCAATTATGTGCCATAAAATTGCTTTCAGCTCTTAGCAACCACATAGGTAGAATTTCTCCCTGACAATCTGTCCCTAACCTATCTCCCAGTGGTACCTTTGTAACTGAGTTCATCCACCTTGCTGCTAGTCATCTTCTTCTATATTTTCCTTCTACCTTTCCCAGCAATAGAGTCTTTTCCAGAGAGCAGGGTCCTTGCATAATATGTCTAAGAGCCATGGTGGTGCAGTGGTTAGAATGCAGTACTATAGGCTAATTCTCCTGACTGCCGGCTGCCAGCAGTTCGATAGTTCGAGTCTCAAAGTTGACTCAGCCTTCCATCCTTCCGAGGTCAGTAAAATGAGGATCCAGATTGTTGGGGGCAATATGCTGACCCTGTAAACTACTTAGAAAGGGCTGTAAAACACTGCAAAGCGGTATGTAAGTCTAAGTGCTATTGCTAGTGCTAAGTAAGATAATTTGAGCTTGATCATTTGGGCTTAAAATGAGAATTCTGGGTTGATTTTTGCAACGATCCATTCGTTCGTTTTCTCGGCTGTCCACAATATTGGTATTTTATGACTATCGTTTTGATGGTCATCTTATGATTTATTATTGTATCTAATGATTTATGATTTATCGCTTTCTGGTTTGTATGTACACTGAGACTTTATGCAACTGAGACAAGTTCCTTTCGTGTCCAATCACAACTTGGCCAATAAAGAATATTTTAATCTAGTCTAGTCTAGTCTAGTCTACTCTCTCTCCCCCTCTTCTCTCTTTCTCTCTTCATGTCCCTCTCTCATCTAAGATGGAAAACCACTGTGCCTCAGTAGTGAGATATATATTTATACTCACTACTGAGTCACACTGCTTTTCCATCATAGACAATGTTTTGCTATTATTTAATCTCTAGAGCTGATGGTTAATATATATAAAACTACCCTTTAGGTAACTGTGAGCAGACAAAACAAAACCATTAATATTCTCTATACTGAAAACAACATCCCACTTCACTCACTTTTCTCAACTAAAAGCAAGCTGTCTGGTACTCTATTTTACCTTGTATGCATACCTAGGAGCAGTGGTGGGATTCAGCCAGTTTGCATCACTTTGGGAGAACCAGTTGTTAACTTTCTGAGCAGTTTGGCAAACTGGTTGTTGGAAGAAATCATTAGGGCAGAGAACCGGTTGTTAAATTACTTGAATCCCACCACTGCCTAGGAGCGACTGGTTTCATAGCAAAAATTGTATGAAAACTATTTGATAGATCTTTGACATGTTTTATTTTCCTCTGTGCTGAGCGGTTTGCCTCTGTCTGCCCCAACCTCATAATTTTGGTTTGAGCATAATCCAGATACATAGCCATAATAACAACCAGTGACCAGAATCATAATCTAAATACAATGATGTTTGTTTTTTTTTGACACTTGCCAGCGATCAACTTTCTAAATGAATGAGTATTTCTCTGTAATGTTATCCTGGTGTGAAATATTGACTGATAAGTCTGTATTTATATCAATCACACACTATACATGAGGACAAAGATCTGGAGATTTTAAATATAAATTTCTCACCCACATTTATGGATAAAATGTAACTTTCATACTAACACAATAGCACACAGTTAATAATTGTAAAAATCACTTCAAGAAAGTCATGGTCATATTGAGACTATGGTCCACCCTATGTTATTTATCCAATGTTCTACTTACAAGATTCTTCAAAGTCAGTCTCAAAATACTGAATAGTGGAGCCCGCACAAGTTATTTCTCTGCTAAAAGGGGCCGCTTTCCATTCAGTGATACCAATTCTAGCCAACATAGAATTGTTGTCTACCAATCACAGGAATGGGTTGTTTTTTTTTAATTTATTTAGTTTGTCAAACATTTACAAGATAACAGGTATAAGTATAAACATGGACATGAGCACATGAAATGAGTACAAATAAATGGGGTCAGTAGGACAGGGACGGTAGACATGCTGGTGCACTTATGCGCACCCCCTTACAGACCTCTTAGGAATGGTGTGAGGTCCACGGTAGACAGTTTAAGGTTAAAGCTATGGGGGTTTGAGGAAGTAACAACAGAGTCAGGTAGAGCATTCCAGGCATTGACCACTCTATTGCTGAAGTCATATTTTCTGCAATCGAGTTTGGAGCAGTTTACCTTGGGTTTTGTATCTACCGTGTTTCCCCGAAAATAAGACCCTGTCTTATATTTTTTGGGACTTGAAATAAGTGCTTGGCCTTATTTCAATTGGCTCAAAAGCCCAATTGGGCTTATTATCAGAGGATGTCTTATTTAGGGGAAAACAATGTATTGTTTGTCCGTGTATTATTGCAGTTGAAGCTGAACTAGTCATTGACAGGTAAGACATTATAGCAGACAATTTTGTGTACTATGCTTAAGTCAGACCGTAAGCGGCATATTCAAGGTTGTCCAAGGCCAAAATTTCAAGTCTGGTGGCATAAGGGATTCTATTGTGAGCAGAGGAGTGGAGTACTCTTCACTCTTCTACCTCAAGACCTGCTTGATTGTATTAATGTCCGATTTACAGTGTGGATTCCAGGCAAATGAGCTGTATTTGAGGATTGGTCTGGCAAAGGTTTTGTATGCATCCTTATTATGTTGTGTCCTTAATATATTATGTCCTTATGTTGTGCATCCTTATTCTCCTTCATGAAGACATTATAGGAGATGACCAGGCAGAGCCCGAGGGTGGGGTCAAATGCATCATCAGTTTGGAATCATTACATTCCCACAAGAGACCTAAGTTCATCCCTTTCCTGTGAATTCTGTTGACTCTTATCCAGCAGTTTGGCTGGATAATTTGGCTTGATCATTAGTAGATCAGATTCTTGCATATAGTTAGTATTAAATAAATTTGTAGTGCTTTGAACTCTACTCCTGTACCTGGTTTCTTGCACCTGACAGATATAATGCAAAACAAAAGTAATCAGCAGACTAACATTCTCAAATTCTGAAGTCCTCAGCTGACCAAATGAAACCCTTATACTGGGTAACAATAGCAACTCCAATGCATGTGCTGAATTCAGGTGCACTCAATAAATATTTACAGTGGGACAGGTAGAACTTCCTTATAGTTTTCAATCTATCTAGCTTTAGAGTCCCATCATCATCATCAACAGCAACAGCAACAACAAAATCATCATCATCTTATAACAATTATTATTACTATGGTTGGTAAGACAGTAAGTAAGTAAGACAGATGTTTAAGATAGATTTGTCATTTCTGTCCACCTATTGAGTCCTTCCCAAGGAACTGAAATAGAAAGATATTTCTGTTTAATAATATTTAATGCATTATCACAGGATGTAAGCTGCTCCAAGTAAAATTTGTGCTTATTAGTTGGACTAGTCACTAGAAGATCTCCAAGGTCCTTTTCTTCTTTTAAACCATAGTTAAAACTGATGTGTTATCAGCCAAGACTTTATTAGTTTGTATTTGGAAATCCCATAATATTTTAACCAGCTCATTTTTTAACTATATGCTTTTAACTATAACTGGTACATGATAACTTTTACAGATGTTCCAGTGAATCACTTTGGAACTTAATATTGTTGTTTATCATTCATTTATGTGATCTTCTTGCACAACCTGATTATTATGATTTGTACCACAGTCAGTCAGATGTTTACACTGGATTTGGGCTTTTTGTCCACCTATTGATTTCTTCTCAACAACCTGGGAGAGGCAAATGTGTTATTTCCTAGAGGTCCTTGCATGAGCTGTGTATTATGGTTCATCACACAGGCAGCCAGATGTTCAGGCTGGATTTGGCATTTTTTTATCCATCTATTAAGTCCTTCCCAAGGACCTGGAATAGGCAGCTGTTGATGTATTATGGTAATATTAGATATAAGCTGCCTTCTGCAATTGACAGGCGGTAAATTTGTAATATTTGTTAATATTATTAATATTATTTAAACCAGTTGAACTCTCTCAAGCAGATCTTTGCTTCTAATAATTTAAATTAATGCACTGGAAAAAAGTATTTTAAATTATTTAACCTACGCAAATATAGAGAGAGATTTTTCATTTTTCAGAATGTGATCTGCATCTTCGTTTATTACGGCACCATAAAAAACATCAACATCAAAGTCCGCATGCCATTCCTATATTCATAATTAAAATATTCCATAATCATTTCTTAATCTAAAGAGTTAAAATCCCTAATTCAAAATACAAAGTAGGTTCAAAGTTTGAATGTGAGCTTCATGTGTTCCACCTACAACGTTAATCCTGTATTTTATTCAAGGCATCCTCCGACCAGTCATCTCTGATTCTTTGAAATGCTGGCTTTTTGACAGCAAGGTGCACAATAAAATAGAGGCAAAAATGATGATGATGATGACGCACAGATTTCTCCAAAGACCTAACCCAGTGATGGCTAATGTTTTGTCATTGTTTGTTTTTTTTAATTTGATTTATATGCTGCCCTTCTCCGGAGACTCAGGGCGGCTTACAATGTGCTAAGCAATAGCCTTCATCCTTTTGTATATTTATACAAAGTCAGCTTATTGCCCCCACAACTGGGTCCTCAATTTATCTACCTTAGAAAGGATGGAAGGCTGAGTCAACCTTGAGCCTGGCGAGATTCGAACCTGCAGTAATTGCAGACAGCTGGTCTTAATAACAGGATGTTTAAACCACTGTACTACCAAGGCTCCTTGTGTGCTGAAAGCGCACATGTGTCTGCACAACAGCGCACATGCGTGCCTGTACCCATAATCAATGCATGCACGCCCCCTACGCAACACCCCCTGTGCATGCATGTGTGACCCCCCTGCACTCCCCCCACCCCCCGCGCATGTGCACATGACCCCCCCCCATTTTGGGCATAGCAGGCCTCCCTGCAGCTTCCTGGGACCAAAAAGGCCTGCTAGCCCAAAACAGGCTGCTGGGGGGTGCGACAACCCTCCCCCGGTGGCCTGTTTTTGGTCCCAAGAGGCTGCAGGGAGGCCTCCAAAATGGGCCACATAGGGGGCATGCCCCCCACTCATTTCCCCCCATGCCACTACACCACCACGCATGCGCACATGAGCCCCCACCCCCGTGCATGCATGCACGATCCCCCCAGGCATACATGTGTATCTCCCGCATGCACTCCGCCCCCTGTGCATGCACAGCAGAGACCTGAAAATCAGGTGGCCGGCGGGAGATGCACATGCATATGGGATGGAGCTGAGCTGGGCGACGGCTCACATACCCACAGAGAGAGCTCTGCGAGCCATAGGTTCGCCATCACAGACCTAACCAAAAGAAATCTTATGCACAAAAAGCAGGTGCTCCAGTAGTCATTCTATAAACTTTCATATTGGGTCAAAAATGGTCCTTTGTACATAAATAATTTGCAAGGAAACTACAGAAACATAAACGTAGCTGATAATAACCAGGCCAACCATCGCAATAGGGCTATGTGATAGTGCGGCTTAAACAATATTCAAAACAGATGGCTTTATGAAGGAGGTTATTTGAAGTTCATGGATTTCCCCTGGAAAATAATAACCAGAGCTAATAAACAGGACACTTCTTTAGATTTCTCAGGATCATTCAAATCAGGTGGTTTAGAGAAGAGAGGAAGTTGTAGAGTTTTAGGGAGTAAAAGTTAAAGGATCTGTTTCTTATTGTTGAGTTTTCTTGCCTTCCTTGCATTTCCGTTAACAACATAAAGGAAGTCCAGTTTACTTACTGATAGTGCATGATAAATCCTGTTTATTACAACAAATGCTGCTGGAAATACTACTATGTTGTCTGTTCCACTGAAACATAAGTCAGAAGTCTGCTACAGCATTCTGGGTTTAATACTGGTAGGATGTAACAGTGCCATCATTTTAATTAATACGAAGTTTTGGCCTGTTTTCCCTTTCCAATTAGTTTTTTTTCTTTGTTAAACAGAAAATTGCATGCAACAGCCTTGAATTCCCATCATGCCTGTAGATTCATTGTTAGGATTACAGACGAGAAGAAGAGTAATTACATCCTCTCTCCATTCCACTCTGACCATACAAAGATGCAAAAGTCATGCATCTTCTCATCTAAACTTTTTCTCCACTCCTCCTAGGGATGTAGATCTCTTCTAGTGAACCCCTACTTCCTTTTCCTAATTTAGCTTTTTTTGTTTTTGTTACTCTGGGAAAGTGAAAGTATGCTGATTATTTTGATAAAAGTAAAAGGTAGGATTCTCCATTTTTTCTGTTTTGCTTTTCTGTGTCTTTAGCACCTGGCATGCTAAAAGTAGATAAATAGGTACCAATTCAGTGGGAAGGTAACAGCATTCCATGAGCTTCAGTGTACAGTCATGCTGGCCATATACCCATGGAAGTGTCTTCGGACAATGCTGGCTCTCTCAGCTAAGAAATGGAGATGAACACCACTCGCTAGAGTCAGATACAACTGGACTTTATCTTTACCTAGTTTATTTATTATGTATTATTTATTTATTAATGAGATTTATATGCCGTCCTATCTCCAGCCGGACTCAGGGCGGCTCACAACTGTAAAAAACATCTAATGAAAAAGTTAAAAGAAATTAAATCCAAATCTCATAATTTAACAGTTAAAAGTGCAATTAAGACTAATAAGTTAAAAATAAAACCCCATAGTTACAGTTTAGCTTATATTATCCTTATTTTTTTTTTTTTGTTTTGTAAAATCCATCAATTATCAAAATAAACAATCAGCTTTCCCATGAAGGCCCAGTATGTTGATCTAATTAATTTTGCTATTTTCAAGGGCACTTTCATCAGGAAAAAAAAGATTCTTATTCTTCTTTTTAAAGTTATTCTCCCATTTATCTGTGTAAAACTTTCTTGGATCCCAATCTTGTTAAGGTTTTTGCTTTTAAATTAAAATCCTTTTAAAAGTAAATGTGTTTTTTCCTCTTCTTATAATTTCAAAAAGTGAAGGCACACGTGGAGAGTCTGATATTCACTGGCATTCAAGCCATCTTTCTTAGGTTGTAAAGTTATTAAGTCCAAATATATTTAAGAAGTGAAACTTTGGGGTCAAAAATGTCCATTAAGGCCATACAGCACTTAAGGGGTATTGTAAATCCATCAGTTCCTAAGCAGGTTCCCAACTAGAAATCAACCACAAGAAGTTGTCCTTTGTTTTCCTTGCAAGGACCAGCTCACAAACTGACTCCTGGCAGATAATTCTACTGTAGTGTGGCCCTTGTTGATGGAGCTGCCTGCTGATTGCAATCAAAATTTCGTAGTCCCTGTGCTAGGGAGTATATCATTCCAACAATTTTTTTCCAGTAGTGCAATTGCAGCATATTTACATGTTATTGGAGTAGATGAGAACAGGAGTTATGCTCTGAACAAATTTGGGTCTGGTTTTGGGTCTGGCTATTCTAAAGAAAATAAGAATTAGGGTGATATGATAGCAGTATTCCAGTATTTGAGAGGCTGCCACAAAGAAGAGGGGGTCAAATTATTCTACAGATCACCAGAGTGCAGGACAAGAAAAAATAATAGTTGGAAACTAATCAAAGAGAGAAGCAAACTGGAATTAAGGAGAAATTTCCTAACAGTGAGGACAATTAACTAGTGGAACAGCTTGCCTCCACAAATCGTGGGCGCTCCATCACTGGAAGTTTTAAAGAAGTGATTGGACAACCATTTGTCTGAAATGGTATAGGGTTTCCTGCCTGAGTAGGGGGTTGGACTAGAAGACCTCCAAGGTCCCTTTCCAACTTTGTCCTATTCTATTCTATTCTATTCTATTCTATTCTATTCTATTCTACTCTACTCTACTCTACTCTACTCTACTCTACTCTACTCTACTCTACTCTACTCTACTCTACTCTACTCTACTCTATTCTATTCTATTCTATTCTATTCTATTCTATTCTATTCGCTTAAGGATAGCTTAAAAGCCCAGTGGGGAAGAATGGATAGACCTGGAAAATCTAAAATCTCCTCTCCACCAAAAAGAGAAAGAAATGACTAGTATCTGCAGAATCTGTGGCAGTGTTTCTTAGCTCCAAGTTGAAGTCCACATATCTTAAAACTGATGAGGTTGAGAAATAGTGATCTGGGAGATTGTTGCTGGGGGAACAGGGAGGGGATATCCTGCAGCTTTGCAGGCAATGTGCTTTCTTTTAGAATAGTTGTACGAAATAGACATTTCATCTTTCTGCCCTACTGCAGTTGCAAGCATGTTCAAAGGGGCTAGCTCAAAATAAGTTTTAAAATCAAAAAAGGTACACATCTGAAATCTCTGAGCAGTTGGGAAGGGAGATTTGTGGAGGTATCAAATCACTTTTCCCCTTCAAAGACCCCTGGAACTTAATGCAAATTCAGGCAGCTGAAGCCCAGAAGGCAAAAGAATGTGTAACAAAAGGGTTTTTTTTTTCCCCAGTGAAGAGTGCAGAGTTTCAATGTTGCAATCAGAAAGATTGTTGGTGCGTTTTACTTTGTTTTGTTTTGTTTTAATTTAGATATGCCATCTCTGAGTCAGAAATAAATCAGCTCAGCTGCCGAACCAAAAAAAAACCTGAAGCTGCTTCTGTCTGGATGTGCCCTAACAACAGAATCGAAAGCATGTTTACTCAAAAGTCAGCCCCACTGGGTTTTAAAGAGTTTTCTGCCTAATAAGGCATTGTTCAAAAGGACAAGCTAAGAAATATGTTTAGGACTGTTGTCATTCAGTCTGATTCTCTAGAGCAGCCTTTCTCAAACATACTGTAAAATCAGTCATGGAATTGCACAAATTCTATAAAAGAAGGAAGGGCACAGAACATCTCTAAGACTGTAGGACATCTTTTTTTAATCTTATAAACATCAATATTGATATATGAATGTTGCTATTCAGATTCAGATTCATAAGTATGACGGCAGACACAGGAAGGGAGGGAGGAAGGGAAAGAGAAAAAGAAAGGGAGGGAGGGAGGGAAAGAGAGAGAGAGAGAGAGGAAAGAAAGGAAGGCGGGAAAGAAAAGAAAGAAGAGAGAGAAAGAAAGAAAGAAAGAAAGAAAGAAAGAAAGAAAGAAAGAAAGAAAGAAAGAAAGAAAGGAAGGAAGGAAGGAAGGAAGGAAGGAAGGAAGGAAGGAAGGAAGGAAGAAAGAAAGAAAGAAGAAAGAGAGAGAAAGAAAGAGAGAAAGGAAAGAAGGAAGAAGAAAGAAAGAAAGAAAGAAAGAAAGAAAGAAAGAAAGAAAGAAAGAAAGAAAGATCTTAGTTCTTTCCTGTAATTTTCTGCACCAATGTATAACAGCTTAGGAAAGAGACTCAATTTTCCTGGAATCATCTTTTTTCTTATGACAAGTGGGAAGCTTCATCAGATGACAATGTCTGCGGTGATGTGCCTTTAATGTTATCAATCTTTGACAGCTTTGAAGGAGGCTTAACGTCTGTTATATTTATTACAGTAGAACAATGATAGGGATGGGTATCGTAGCAACCATAGCCACAACCACCTAACAGATCTTCTAGGTAAGCATACTTAGAAATCACCTGTGGGATATTTTTTCCCCCCACTGTTCCAATCAAATGCATGCAATGCTCAGCTTTCAGGCTTAACAAACATTGAACGAATGGGTCAAAAACTGAAGGTGGGGTGCTTTTTATTTATCCTGGATTTAGACACGTTGGCAATTTGCGCCAGAGAAGTGCAGTTACTCAAGGAGTAGTTAAAAAAAACAATTATTAATTTTGTTAAAGCTCGTGGTTGCAAATCAATGTTTCAATCAATCAAAAGCAATTATTGAATCACGGAATCAAAAAGGACAAGAAAGCAAACTTGGTTTTCCCCAAGTTCCCACACAATTAAGGCAGGTCGTAGGGGCTCCAGGGCAAGCCCAAAACCAAGAATACACCAGCTGTGCTCTTCTCATGTATTGCAAATTAGACAGCTTGAGGTGAACTAAATAATCCCTTTTACGGGAAATGATATATTTCATTGTTTGAAACTTGCCACTTTGCTGCCATAAAAGATGGCCAAAAATGTGGGTCAAAGAGCCCCTAGCCAGCTCCTAGTGAAATGAAAAGCAAACACATTTTGCTTTCACGATTCACATTCCTCCTACTTGGTTTAATTTTTACAGCTGTAACAACTGTAAGGAGCTCTGTTTGCTGTCAGTTTATATTCTTATATTAGTAATATAGTATAGTATAATATAATATACCCTGTTTCCCTGAAAATAAGACATCCCCTGATTATAAGCCCAATCGGGCTTTTGAGCACATGCACTAAAATAAGCTTCCCCCTGAAAATAAGCCCTCCCTGAAAATATTTAAACGCAGAGCTGGAAAACAGCTAAGACGGCAAAAATCTTGCTCCACGCGCCTCAAAATAATAAGCCCTCCCCGAAAATAAGGTCAAGCACTTATTTCAGGGTTCAAAAAAATATAAGACAGGGTCTTATTTTCAGGGAAACATGGTTAGTATAGTACAGTACAGTACAGTACAGTATATAGCAGTGATGGCTAACCTTTTTGCCGTCACGTGCCAAAAGTGGGGGGAGCATGGGGAGGTCGCCCATGTGCGTGCACACACCCATAATTCAATGTGCCCCACGCATGTGCACACCCCTCCCCCCCGCTTTTAACACGTGATGGCACGGTGGGCCCACTAGGCCCGTTTTTCACCCTCCCCAGGCTCCAGAGGTTTTCTAGGAGCCTGGGGAAGGCAAAAACAGCCTTCTCCACCCACCCCACCCATTCTCTCAGAGGCAGGAAACAGTTCATTTCCCAACTTTCGGAAGGGACTGGAAGGCCCAAAAATTTGCTGCCCAGCGCACGCATGTGTGCTGGAGCTGAGCTATGGCAATGCTCGCATGCCCGCTGATATGGCTCCGTGTGCCACCTATGGCACCCGTGCCATAGGTTCGCCATCATGGGTATATAGTATATAGTATATATAACATATAACATATAACATATAACATAACAAACATAACATACCGTAACATACCGTAACATAACATAACATAACATAACATAACATAACATAACATAATTAATATAATTAATATAATATAATAACAAACATAACATAACGTAATGTAACATAACATAACATAACATAATTAATATAATTAATATAATATAATAACAAACATAACATAACATAACAACATAACATAACATAACATAACATAACATAACAAAAAATAATTAATATAATATAATATAATATAATATAATATAATATAATATAATATAATATAATATAATATAATATAATATAATATAATATAATATAATATAATATAATATAATATATTTATAATATAAACTGACAACAAACAGCACTCCTTACTAGCACTAATGAAGTTAGCTAGTTAGGGTAATGAAATGTCTCCAAGAAAACAAGCAAGCTTAGAGAGCATCAAGGACCCCTTTCTATGAATAAATCAAGTTATTGTCCCAGGTAAATTAACACCTGCCCTTCCTCCAAAAACTGTGATTAGTAATTAAAAGTTAGCCTAACATAAAAACTAGAAGGACAATCAGAATTCAAATGCTCCCGCCTTAGTATTTTTTACAAATGACAAATTTGGTGGAGGAAACGGACTGATAGATCATCATCTTTCCTAAGAACAGAAAACCAGAAGCAAAAGGAAAGTATTGTCCACTCAAGCTTAGTTAAATGAAAATCTATTCTGAACTAGCCTGTTGAGTCTCACACTTCAAGCTTTTGGCAGAATCTGTTACATACCCCTTCTTAATCTGCTATCAATCATGGTTTGCTTCTGGTTTTCTGGCCAATATAACTTGTTGAAGCAGGGTTTTTGTAAGGACTCAGTTTTTCCTGGCACCACGATGTTAGCATGGAGCGACGTGTTCTACCTTCCCAATTTTTGTCCTTTCCCCACACTTCGATTTTTTCTTACCACAAAATTGCTTAGAAAGGAATAGATGAACAATGTCTATTGAGTGGTCATACCAATATCTGGAAAAAGCCTTATATGTACAGAAGCCCAAAATTATAATACCTTGTTATTCTCTGCATTAAAAAATTTATTCTGGAACTCTTACACAGTCAGGAATTAAGTAATTGAACTTTACACTAACCATGTTTGACAACTATTTATTCTTTCAAATATCACACTCGATGAAAGTGCTTCTCTCTGAAATTAGTGTATAAGTCCAGCTTGTGGGTGAATGCCAAGGCAAGTAAAAATCAATAATCAAAAATAAATACAGAGTCTGACTTCAGGTTTCTTGAAACAAGGAGATGGCAAAGTTATCTCATGTAACAGCTCAGACTCAATCCTTTCTTCTATTGTATTCAAGCATTTATAAAGGGATACATATAGGTGCAAAAGATAGATTTTCTATCCTAGTAATGAAGAAAGTTAGCACCTACCCTTCCTAGAAGAATGAAATATTTCAGGAAATGTTAAGAAGGCAGAATATTATATTTCCCTAGATGAGAAAAGGAGAAACAAGTTTTTGAAGACCAGCTCCCTGCCCCCAGCAGATATTTGGTGCCCATTAAAACTGGGCCAGCCTATCTCATCTTTAAAGCGCTCCATGGCTTAGGGCCTGGGTATCTACGAGACCACCTTCTGCCACCGATAACCTCCCATTGGCCAATACGCTCCCACAGAGAGGGTCTCCTCAGGGTGCCGTCGGTCAAGCAATGTCGACTGGCGACCCCCAGGGGGAGAGCCTTCTCTGTGGGGGCACCTGCCCTCTGGAACGAGCTAACCCCAGGGATACGACTGATCCCGGACCTCCGTACTTCCCGCTGGGCACTGAAGACTTTCTTATTTCAGCAAGCCGGGCTGGCTTAAAATTTTAATCAGTTAATTTTATGGGTAAGGGGTTTTAAATTGGGGAAGCCAAATTGATTTAATTATTTTTAAAATTATTTTAATTTTCATATTGTATGTATTTTAATCCTGGCTGTTCACCGCCCTGAGTCCTTCAGGAGAAGGGCGGTATAAAAATTTAATAAATAAATAAATAAAAAATCAATCAATCAATCTACAAAACAATTAGATCTTCAGCTCCAGATGATGGGATTAAGACATGACCCTCCAGGACATAATAGGATTATCCAGCTCACCACTTGGAACAACCAAGCCCCTTCATTACATCACTCAGCAAGGTACAATAAACTCAATTCAGACAAACATGACTCCACATGGGAGTCTGCAACCAATAGGATACATGCCCTTGCCACAGGAACAGGAAGCTCAATGTCAAAGCCCAAGAGAGAGTATAAATAACACTCACTCTCCACTCCATGTGGTCAGCTACCCAGGACTTCAAACCCATGTGGTCCTGTTCACCATTAAACCATCCTTCCAAGCAGCCTCCATGTTTCCAGTGTCTTTTTCCCCACTTGGAACTGAACCCAGATGGACATTTCTTCCAACAGTAATAAAGCATCACTGAGCAGTTCAGCAAATACATTTGTAAGAATTTGATCAATCAATCATTCGATTTCTAATTCAAATCTGTACCGATTTTAAAGAACAATTTGCAGCTAAGATCCTTTAACAAAGGATGGCTACCTAAATTCTTATGCAACTTAAATGAGTTGTCAGAGTGTTTAGGGGTTGTTCACCATAAATATAGAAGTGAACGTGGGATCTTAAGCCAGTTTCCTTACAAGAAAAAAAGGAGGATTATAACATGCAAATCAATCTGTAAAACCAGTGAGCCCTTATCATGTTATCCACGCTTGTACATATTCAAATAACTTTCTTTCGTTCATTAAGGGTATTTTGCATAGGTTTGCCATGTTGGTGCAAATTAAAATCCATTTTTTAGACTAAAGGTACAGATTCCCATTTGATATTGGTTCTTCCATTTACAGCTTTTAAAATAGGATTAACCATCTGTCTCTAGTTATGCTCAGGAATTGTCTTTGGTTTTTTTACAAATATTTTTAACATAAGAGCTGGAGGTCACAAAATTCAGCACCTAATTCGCCTGTGATCTCTCTTGTAAACATTTTGGAGAGAGAGAGGGAGGGAGGGAGGGAGGGAGGGAGGGAGGGAAAGAGGGAGAGAGAGAGAGAGAGAGAGAGAGACTCTTGTTATGGGGTAGACATAGAAACATCCATTAGCCTGAAACACAAATAGCACAGGATTCTGTTTTGCTAAGCTTTGAACAAATGGTTTCTGGTGTAAAAAAAAGAAAATTGCAATTGCATATCAATAGTGGGTTGCCCTTGGTTCGGACCGGTTCGCAAGAACCGGTAGTAAAACCAGTTGGGAGGCCCCGCCCACCGCCCCAGATGCCATCATCAGCGATCTGTGCATGCACAATCCCATTGCAAACCGGTGGTAAAGTTAAGTAGAACCTACCCCTGTTGCATATATAATACTGGAGGTGGGCAGCACATTCATTAAAAGCTAATTTATTCTCAAATAAATCCAACAATCAGATTTTTTTTCCTGCTTTTATCTGGTTACTCTTTTCCCACCCACATTCTAATGAGTTCATGCATTCTGTATCTATGAAAAATTCAGTTCTTTGTTTATTCAAATCATAAAATTGTCTAATTTATTCTGTTTGATTTCATGTTCTATTCTGCGTAATACTGAGGTTATTCCTCAATTTTCCAATGTGGAAACACTATGGTGGAATTGCCATTTCTCCAGATATACCTAAATTGATGTAGCCTTAAATTATTTTGAGTACATGATGTACCAACAATGAATCAAGAGTGTTACCTGGATATTTTTTCTATATCGGACTTACAAAAAAGACTTGTTAAAGTTTTGAAGAATCTCATGAGAAGAAACAAAGAAAAAATGAAAATAAATAAAGTTCTAGGACATTATTTGAATGGGCTTAAGCAGAGGTATCAAACTCACGTTGTCACAGCAGCATCACATGACATATCGGGACTTTTTCCCCCTTCTCTAAACCAGCACATGATGCATCTGGCCTGCAGGCCGGGAGTTTGACAGCCCTGGACTAAGATTTTTAAAAGTAAAATGAAGGATTGTAGAATTGTTTTATTTGATCAAGTTTAAAACACATATGTTATTATTTCTAGTAACCTTTAATGGACTTTTGTTGACGCCAGGATTGAAATGACAATGCTTTATGGATTGGTTTATAGATAAGATATGGGAAGAAGAGATCATTTATTGTAATTTAAGAGGAGGTAAAAAGTTATTAAAATTGTTTGTACTTATTATGATGGAGATTGGAAGGAACTTCTGATATATTTCTTTTCATTTTCTTTACTGTTTCTTATGCTTTGTTTTCTTTGTTTTTTTTCCTTCGTTCTCCTTTACCCCTTTTCTTTCTATTTTCCTTTAGTTTGTATTAGTTTTTATTATTTTCATTATTATTTTTGTTTTAACCATTTAGTCATGTTCGACTCTTGGTGACTTTATAGGCAAGTGCTCTCCAAGCTACCCTGTCAATCACAGCATCTTTCAATTGTTATATCTTCAACTTTGTATCAGCTTTGATGTTATATTATGATTATGATCTTTAATTTAAAAATTACTTGGGGAGAAAAAGACACAATGGATAATAGTATGGGTTTACATGATCATTTTCATCTATTTTACCTAAGTACTCCATCCATAAAAGTTAAATTTCTCATCCTATTGTATCATTTGAAAATAACATCAGCATATGCTTACTTTCTTTAGCAATTAAAATTTTGAATGAAATAGATTTCAAGAATGACCTCATGCAGAACTTTCCAAGGGCTAAATATGTCCTTACCGTATTGTTGAATTTCCATTTGTGGTTTCATTGTAAGTAGACATTAATCTACTCCTACCAACGTTCATTTCTGGCGCCAGTGAATTTCATCTCATAAATATGGAGCTATCCTAGCAACTGACCCCTTGTTCTCACAAATCCCCTTACCCTTATATTATATTGTCCAACAAGAAAGTCACATTCAAGCAACAAAGAACAAAGAGCAGAAAAAACCACACTTGCAATAATTTAAAATATTCAAGGTACTGGAAGCTAGTCAGATATTTCACTGAACAAATTAAGTATAGGGTATACAAGAGGAGAATACTTCAAGAATATTTAATAAGGTGTATTGTTTTGCCATGCTCTTGGTGAAAATATTACCTAAGGTGTAAATAGGACAGTGTTGCTTGGAGAGGAATATACAAAAATATATGGAGGCATAAGATTGGAGTTAATGTTTGAATTGTGAAGCAAGTTCCTTAAAATGGATCTGCTTGAATTAAATTCAAGCAGCAAAGTATTTTTTAACCACCATTTACTTAGTTTTTTGAAAAAAAAATTATTTGAATATCATACATGTTTGTATCCAAAACTTAAGTGGCTACAAAAGAATATAGAGAGCATTATTGATGCAACAACATTCGGTATATGATATAATATTACTATTTAGGGAAAATGCCTCTAATGGTAAGTAGTTTTTAAAATTAGGATTTCTCTGAATGGCCTCCCATATCACCTTGGGCATTAAAGGTGGATTGAGAGGAAAACAATCATTATATCCTATTCCCCTTGAGTATCCACTTCACTATTTCACAGAGCATTTTTCAGTTTTCCAATTTTATATCTAATTTCCTGAAACTCAAGTGCCATACATGTTATAATGGCACTTTTTTCTTTCAGATCAAGGAAAAGCTACAGCTCTGAAAATATCAAAAGGAAATTATTTTTTAAATAATAGAGGATGAGGGATATGGAAGGTATTTATGCATTTATTTATTCATTTATTTTTGCAGTACGTAAAATGCAGTGGCTTCTACTGAATCGAAAGCCTTTTCAGATGTTAGAAAAAAAGAACAGAAGCACACGGTAAGAACTATGGAGATAAGCCTACGCTGTGAAGTGGTGGTGCTAATGAATTTTAATTTGCAAATGCATCTGTGCATGCCAGGAAAGAAATAACTGCTAATGACTTAATTGAGTGACAATTCACCTGTCAATTTTGCTAAGGCATATTTGAAACACAGGTGCATAAATACAGGGAAGGTTATTATTGTTGAGAAATGAAAGGGAACGTATCGCTCTCAGAAGAAAGTTGAGAAATCTCAAGCAGGCTCTAATGGCTCAAAGTTTCACCAAATTCTCAAGAAAAACAACAAATCAATTTCCAGCTATTATATGTTGTTTCCCTGCTGTCATAAGATGGAGTCCTCTGAGCTCCAGGTGATGATGAAACTATTAAATAAGTAAAGATCAAGAGACTCCAGGCTAGCTTTGAAAAGCAACTTTTCCTAATGATCAATGCTGTGTACAACTTGCAGAGCAAAAACAGCACTGAAGACGGAAGAGAAGAATGGAAAGCCATACACCATTTTATGTATTATTTATCTAAAGTTTTGCACTTATTTCATCTTCTATTCAGACATTACTGCCCTCCAGTGATAATGCTTAAAAGACCAATAGCATAAAAACTCCCAAAGAGCTTATGCTGTATCTCTGCCATGGCTTTAAAAAAAAAAAAACATGCATTGGCAGAAATACAATTATTCCCCTCTAAAGTGCTTTGTTTCTACTTTTTACTGCTTTTTCTGTTGGTAAAATAATCATCCACCTTATCTCTAGGCTAGACTTAAGTCACATCAATCAGAATCTCTATACAAAAAGGGAAGAAGAGCAACATTTCAGAAGAAACCTTTCATACATGTTGGATTAGTCCTAATAGAAGCTGTGTATCAACACATCAAATTGAAGCAGAAGCTTTAGAGAAACCGTGCCTTCATTTTACTACGCAGCAATTAAAATTCCTACATCTGGCTTCAGATGTAGGAATTAGTTAAGTATTCAGCAAGTTCTCCACCAGATTTTCAATACGAAGCATTAACAGTAACAAATGCCAAAAGAATTAAATAAGGGACATTCTTGTGCAGGATTTGCACAGGAAATCAAAACCTCCTTCTCCAAACTGCTTAGTCATGTTGGAAGAAATATCCTTCTGGGTTCACTTCAGGGGTGGGTTCTACTACTACTGGTTTGCATTGCGCCCGCGTGCATGCGCAGATCAACTTTGATGACGTCCGGGTCAGTGGGCGGAGCCTCCCACCGTTTTTACTATCGGTTCTTACGAACCGGTCTGAACCGGGGGCAACCCACCACTGGTTCAGTTCCAAGTGGGGAGAAAGACACTGGAACCATGGTGACTGCTTGGAAAGATGGTTTTAATGGTGGACAGATTCACATGCCTTGAAGATCTTGGGTGAAGAAAAAAAGAGATGCTGAGAGTGCCTGGGTTTTATGCCCTCTCTAAGCTTTTGAATTTGAGCTTCTATTCTGATTGATTGTGAGACTCCCATGGGGCCATGCAGGGGTAACTCTGTAGGTTGTCTGTGTCCCATGCTTGGTTGAGCCTTGCTGGGTGATGCAATTGCCCCAGGTGCCATGTGGTGAGTACTGTTGCTAGATGGGTAGAGGGCTAATCCTATCTTTGTTGGATCTTGGGTGAGGTCAATTCCTACTATGGCTCTGCCTGCAGGAGGTAGATCTTTGTTATGTAGAATAGACTGGCCAGGACCTTAATGGCCCATTGACAAAGGTGGGGGAGGGGATGAATTTCTGCCTCCCCTTTAGGGGAAATATTCTGCCCTTTTAATATTTCCTAAAATATCTCATTTTCCTAGGAGAGGGGTGGGTGGTAACTTCCTACAGTCATCTAGAAATGACTAGGAAAAACTCAAGAGAAAGAAAGTTAATAACTTGAATCCAGCCCATTAATTTATTCTATATGTAAAAAAAGTTCGACCCCCATTCCCCCCCCACTAAATTAGAAAAATGCATCAATTGCTGCCCTAGGATGGAGCCTTGAGAATCAGTGGCTATTAAAATGTGCTTTCTCCCTTCCTCCTTCATTATTTAGCTAAAGAATGATGCAGAATAATATATCATTAGGATGTTAGTGTTAATTAGTCCAGAGCTAATGAATCAAAATGCTGTTTATTATCTGATAGTGCCAATAAACTATAGGACCAGGGGTGAAATCCAGCAGGTTCTGACAGGTTCTGGAGAACCGGTAGCGGAAATTTAGAGCAGTTCGGAGAACCGGCAGTTCGGAGAACCGGCTGGCCCCAGAGGGGGGTGGGAATGGAGATTTTGCAATATCCTTTCCCTGGAGTGGGGAGGGAATGGGAATTTTGCAGCATCCTTCCCCCAGGAGTGGGGAGAGAATGGGGATTTTGCAGTATCCTTCCCCTGGAGTGGGGTGGGAAGGAGATTTTGCAATATCCTTCTCCTGCCACGCCCACCAAGCTATGCCCACCAAACAACACCAAGCCCACCAAGCAACACCAAGCCACGCCCACAGAACCAGTAGTAAAAAAAATTGGATTTCACCATTGTATAGGACCACTATAACAGCATCATCAAGAGCAAAGCCTTTTTTTAAAAAAAGATTCTGTCAATACATTGAGGATTTGGATATAAGAAATATATAATAAGGAGCTTGTGTAAATGAGAATAAGAGGGAATCTTTGGTTTTCTTTGAGCTTGGTTGTTTTCAGACATTTTATTAACAGAGTAGATAACATCTTCTGTGTCAGAAGAGTGTGGAGTTTCTTCTCAGTTTATATACAGTAGCTTGACCTGTCAGTGTTGGTTAGGATGTTGCTTTCTCCTTGGTGGTTCCTTGATTAGGCTGTTGTTTACTGCTTGATTGTTTATCTGAGTTGGTAGTTTCTCAATTAGGGTGCTGCTTGACTGTTTGATTTTAATCCCTATTTATCTCGGTGTTATTGCTAGTGATGAGGTGTTCTGGTCCTTATGTTTACTTTTTTAGCTCTTTTATAGCCTCTTTGGAATGGTGTGTTTACCTCTATGTGCCTGTTGATGGTTGATTTGTCTGAGTGCCAAGCTTTCAGGAATTCCCTAGCATTTTTGGATTTAGCTTGATCTAGCGTGCTCAATTTCCCAGTTGAAACTGTGTTTAAGACTGTCCATGTGTTGTGAAATTAAGGAGAATAAGATTTAACACCATCACTAAAGGTATTCAGGAAACTTTTCAAGCAATGAAGGAAAGCATAAGAACCATATGACACCCTAAGGATTGTGGGCCCCGCAGTATACCAAAAGGGCATTTCATTGCATGGATAATCTCCATACTTATAGTTATTCAGAGTTCTTCTCCAAAATATCTGACTAGTGTTTGTTGGGTAGGAGGCCTAGAACCTCCCCCTAAAGCCACCTACTTTAAGGACAGAAGTATGAACTTGGAAAATCAGGAACAATCAAGCAGGGAAGAGCTAAAACATGGAAGGAAATAAGCACTGCTTCTTATTATATCACATCAATGATCTCTAATCATGTTTTATTCCACTCGTGTTTTATGCCAGCTGTTTTGTAGCATGAATTATGACACTGAACATTATTTTAACTGATTCCTTGAAGCATTTTTATTTTTACAA
The DNA here is from genome assembly GCF_059756535.1 of Pantherophis guttatus. NCBI lineage: Eukaryota > Metazoa > Chordata > Lepidosauria > Squamata > Colubridae > Pantherophis > Pantherophis guttatus. The sequence goes on along the minus strand of NC_142068.1, from coordinate 72,410,092 downwards.
ACATGAACATATCATCTTTCAGTGTTTGAACATATCAATTACCAATTCAGTCATTCCAAAAAGTATTTTTATTAATTTCAAAATAAGATTCTTGGCAGAAGGGAATAACTATATCAGTAATATTTCATATAATTTTTTTCTTATAAGTCAACCTTTTTGCTTTCTTCAGCACTAAATAAATGCTAATTATAAAGCATATAATTTCATGAATGGGATTTTTAGGATCTTGTACTTTTGTCACTTCTAACATTGCACTACATACTGCTGAAAATTAATTGGAGATTCCTTTGATGACAGTGTAGCTTAGCTCTGTTTGCTTGGAAATTGAGTGCAGACTAGAATGAACAAGTCATCCTACCAAAAGATATCGTAAAAGATGGAGATTGGGTATCCAATTTTTGAAACACAAGCAACCTATGGAACTAGGTATCTGTGATAATTGCTCTCTCTTTCAAGTACCCCATTTGTGGGCGAGGTCCTTGAAAACTTTATTTGGAATTATTCAGAGAATTGGCTTATCTTGACCCATTCCACCAACGAAGTGGCACCAGCTGTTTGATGAAAAGGAGCCAAGAGGACTGGATGGGAAGCCCAATGGATTTTCTTTGGACTAGTAGTATCTTGTTCAACTAACTGGGTGCTGTGAAATGATGGTCACATTTCTGCAGGATTATTTTCAGAAAGGGGCATTTAGGGATTTCCCACACCCATATCACAAGAAACCCCAAGATTTTATTCTTTCCCTTGATTTAGTATGCTTATGATATTCATCTCAATTTCTCCTTATCCACTGAATTAAGTGAGTTTGTTCAAATGTTGGAATGTTTCCTGGAGGATGGAAAAACCCTAAAATTGGATAAGTAATATCTGTCATAGTACTTCCTACACCATTCAAATTTGATCAGGCCTAAGGCAAGATATTACTGCATATACTCACAGATAAGCCGACCCTCAAATTTTTAACCAAAATAGCATGAAAAATGTGGCCACCCGCAGATAAAAATGCAGACTTGCATTTTTCATAGTATCTTCCTTAAAAATTCAAGGGTTGGCTTTTCCACAAATGGGTTTATACACTAGAATACAGGTAGTACTCGACTTACAACCATTCATTTAGCAACTGCTCAAACTTACAACAACACTGGAAAAAGTGACTTATGACTAGTCTTCATTCTTACTGCCATTGCAGCATCCCTAAAGTCACATGATCAAAATTCAGGCCTTTGAAACCAGCAATCATGCAACCAGCATGTATTTGCAGCATCTGGGACCTTCTTGGAACTGCTGAAAGGACACAGCCCTTTCCAGGCTCCACCCCCATTTGCACTACTCAGGTGACGCTGCGGACACAAACAAACCTCCAAGAGGCCTCAGTGGCTCTCTAAAAGAATGTAAATGACCAGCTGTCTACAAGGAATATAAATCCTTCCATTCCCCACCATCCAGTCAGAGCTGAAGAAGCTTCTTTTTAAAAAGTTTTTTATTTTTTTATTTTTTATAAAAATATCAAATCAATGCGTGAACAGTGTGGCACCTTGGCGCCATACATTCCAATACAAATGAAACTGATCAGATTAATCATAATTATTACATTCAATCAATTTATTTATTATTTATTATTTATTTATTTATTATTCAAATTTCTATACCGCCCTTCTCCTTTCGGACTCAGGGCGGTAAACAGCCAAAATAAAACATTTATACATAAAGTACGATTAAAAATAGATTTAAAATAATTAAATTTGGCCCATAGTTTAAAATTTATCAATTTAAAATCCATATCAAAATTTAAAATCAACCATAAAATCATAAAATCAAGAGAGACCGGCTAACTGAAAGAGATGAGTTTTTAGGGCCCGAAGAAAAGTCCAGAGGTCGGAGATCACTCGAATCTCTGGGGGTAGATTGGTCCAAAGGGTAGGTGCCACCACAGAGAAAGCTCTCCTCCTGGGGGTCGCCAGCCGGCATTGTCTAATTTATGTATTTCTAATAACAATACACATTTATATTAGGGTTTTTTTAAAAACTTTTTTAATTTGATTTATATGCCGCCCTTCTCCGGAGACTCAGGGCGGCTTACAATGCGTTAAGCAATAGCCTTCATACTTTTGTATATTTATGTAGTAAGCTGACAAAGTCAGCTTACTACAGGTTGTAGTCTATCATTATTCAATTATTCCACATTTTCTCATCATTACTTTCATTTTATAAAATAAAAATATATACATTAATATTCCCCTTATTTCTATCACTTATTCTAGCTTTTAATCATATCACCCTTTATTTTAAAACTTTTTTTACTTTTTTTCCTGTCTAACTTCTAATCATATCACCTACCAAAAAAAAAAAAGGAATATATATATAGAGAGAGAAGGAAAAGCAATTCAGAACAACAACAAAAAAGAGGAATCATCCATCCATCATCTCTTGTTCACTTCATACTTTAATTGCTATGCTTTAAAAAAAAGAGGAAAAAGGAAGAGCTGAAGAAGCTTTTGAATGAGAAGTGAAACATCTTCAAAGAAAAGCAAGGAAGTCCAGTTGCCTCTTGAAAAAGCACCTTTGGGACAATTATGGGCTTGCATTTTGGCACCATAAATTCTCAGTTTATCCACTAGTATACACTATATTCCCCACTTCTTATTCAAATCAGTTCCCCTGTTCTAATTTTTAACCATCATACTTATACCAGCTCAAGATATAAATAACAAATGTAGTCTGGCTATCAAACTATCTGGTAATTGAGATGGAAACTGCCCAGGAAGATAATATAACTTTATGTTTTTGCTCCTGACAGTATTTCAAATGGTCCTAAATCAGAAGTTTAAAATGTTAGATGATGACTTGAAAATTCCTGGTATCCAATCAAGTCTGAAATATATTTTCTACTTACCTTTGATTATACATTTTTTTCCTCCAGCTTTTTCATGATTGAAACAACTCTAAAGCAATTCTATGTAAAAACATTTAGAAGTGATATTGGCTTCTACAGTCCTGTAGCATTTTTTCCCATTTTGCTTACACTGACTTGACTTAAGCCATTTTTGTTCTATTCCAAAGCAACTAGTAAGAGCCTTTCAAACAGTGATTTTCCCTTTCAGTTCTCCTTATTTCATATTAGACTATCTTTCCAGGAGCATCCATGGCACCTGAATGTTATCTTTGTCAATAATATGCAAAACAGATTCACCTGTTTTGCCAATACTTAAAACGAGCTCACAAGACAGATGTGATAACTTGGATCTGTCTATCACTGCATTGTCCTGGAACATATGCAATATTTTTTAAGGTTTCTGGGAAATCATGTTTTCAAAAATCCATAACAAAGGCATGAAAAATTTCTGCAGGCTGAATTTAGCATTTAATATAATATTTCAAATCTCATTAAATCCATCCAGCTGTGGATTATTCCCCCAAGGGAAATCTTCTATTGTTTCAGACTTTTGAAATGGATAGAGAATAATACTTGAAACAATACTGTTTATCAGCAGGAGGACAGGATAAAATCTTCTCCTTATGAGACTGGCAAGTGTACATCAAAGACTTATTCCTTTTGGATTAATTGCATAATTACTCCATGGTATCAATCCCGTATTTACCTTACTTTTCGGAGTATAAGACCCACTTTCCCCCCTCTAAAAGAGGGTGGAAATGTCGGTACATCTTATACACCAAATACAGCCATTTTTGGCCTCCCGCGCATCCCGTTTTTGCAAAAAATGGGCCTGTTTTTCGCAAAAACAGGGTGCACAGAGGCTTTGGGAGGCCTGCAGAGTGCTCCTGTGGGATGTGGAGGGCAAAAACACCCCCATTTTTGTGGAAAACTGGTGAAAAACGGGCCCATTTTTCACAAAAACAGGATGCGTAGGGGCTTTGGGAGGCCTTCAGAGTGCTCCTGGGGCCAGGGAGGGCAAAAACTTTTTTTTTCTTCCTTACCTCTTCAAAATCTTGGTGCATCTTATACACCAATGCATCTTATAGTCCGAAAAATACATATGTTAATATAATTTTATTATAATAAACCTCAACATGGTTTGCAGTCCTATAAAATAAAATGCAAACTACTGTGCAACATGACAGATGCAGTACAAAATAAAATGTGTATAAAAGGTAAAGAATAAAAAGTGTAAAATTCAATGTATAGATGGTGAAAAATGAAAAATGAAGAGAAACGACTCCCAAACCAAAAATAGCAATAAGGCAATTCAGGACCACATGCCTCTGTTCAGGAATAGGTCCTATGGAATGCCCTGGGAGCTACCTCTATATAAGTGGAAACAGAGATCCAGAAACCAGTCAAAAACTTTTCAACTATTCTAAAGTGGTCATATTTCTTTAAAATAATGTTGCCAAAGGAGACATCAGGTGAAGCAGCTGATGACAAACAAGTGATGTCTTTAAAATTTCTTTAGGCAAATATATATGCAAGTCTGTCTGTGGGAATGGATCAGGGGTGAAATGCTACCGGTTCTCTTCAGTACCGGTTTGCTTTGTGCGCGCATGTACAGTGCGTGCCAAATGCATGCTTTGCGTGCATGCACACTGCAGGCACTGAAAAAGGAGGATTAAGAAGCCTTTTCTGAATCTGCAAAGGTAAGTAGAACAGCAGGGTGGGGAACAGCTGTGCCATGCGATTTAGATTCGCTAGAAAGCAGCTGATCGTCGGAAATACTGTTTCACCTGAACCAGTAGCATTTTTTTTTACTACCGGTTCGCCCAATCCGGTAGCATTTTTTACTACCAGTTCAAGCGAACCGGTCCGAACCGGTAGCATTTCACCCCTAGAATGGATGTGCCCACTGAGGTTGGATGTCCTCTGAATATAACAGAATAACGGAATTGGAAGGAATCTTGGAGGTCTTCTAGTCCAACTCCCAGCTCAAGCAGAAACCCTATACAATTTCAGACAAAGAGATTGTCCAGTCTCTTCTTAAAAACCTCCAGTGTTGGAGCACCCATAATCTCTGGAGGCAAATCGTTCCATTGATTAATTGTTCTAACTGTCAGGAAATTTCTCCTTAGTTCTAGGTTGCTTCTCTCCTTGATTAGCTTCCATTCACTGTTTCTTGTCCTGCCTTCAGGTGCTATGAAGAATAGGTTGACTCCCTCTTCTTTGTGGCAGTCCCTTAGATATTGGAGCACTGCCATCATGTCACCCTTACTCTTTCTTTTCATTAAACTAGATTTAACCAATTCCTGCAACCATTCTTCATATGTTTTAGCCTTCAGTCCCCTTAAATACATTGTGCCATAGTTTGCAATTAAAGTAGATTTAGTTGTATAAAGGAAAAGATAATATTCTTTGTTTCCTCTGGATTTCTATTTATGTGCATAGGCAATTCCTGCATGTAGTTTACTGTCAGTGGTAAGGAAAAAAAAATAGTGTTTTTTTATTTCACATGTGAACATGTAATTAGTTTCACTTCCCTCTACCTGAAGAAGACAAATATTAAAATATTCTAGGATATTTCTGATAGATGAATTCTGGTCTACAAAAGCATGGATTGTAATGTTAATCTTAGAGATTCTACAACATTCTTTGCCAGTTTCAAGAGATTCGCATGAAAAGGAAATATAAAATTAAATTAACTACACCTTGGTTTGAATGTATTCAAATCTGATCTCTTTAAATTGCCTTTATTTGATAAGCAGTACAAATATTATAAAGGTTTGTAGTAAAAAGACATAATGTTTATTATATAAAAATTAAATTTACTTCTGAAATATGAAATAGAATCAGACCAAGTAAAATAACGAGGAAGCAAGCAGAAAATATTCCTAAAACAAAATAGCAAATGAAATGAAGGAAATATTACAAATGGCCTTTAAATATTTGGAGTGAGAAAATTGTTTTGAAGTGATAACAAAGTGATATCTAATCATGATGCATTAAAAGAATACAAATAGCTAATTGATTTCTGGAAAGTCCAGAAATGAATAAGAAAGAATAACTGTATTTTACAATAATAATCTTAAAGCAAATATGAAAGATCAATAAAGGAGAACACAGGAACATTAATTGTGATTCCAGTTTTTTATCTCCTAAATTATTTTTTAAATAATTCATTTTTTAAAAAAATAGTATCTCTATATGATTACAGAGCCAAAATGTATTATTCATAGAATTTGGTATCGCAGATTTCCCGTATGAGTGGGATAATTTGAAAAATGTGAAAAAATAAATGAGAATGTTTACACATTGTAGAACATACGATTAGTATAAAATCAATATGAGCTGTCCAATACAATTTTCAATCATTTAAATTAACAATCTAAAGAAACCAGTCTAACATTTGAGCAAAAAAAAAAGGAACATTTCAGGGAAATTTGTTTTAGTTCACAATTTGTTACAGCTGTGCATTTAAAGATAACCCAATCCTATTTTCACTAATGCAAAAAACATCATTATGTCATCTCTAAATTTGACCATCTAGTCTCTGCTTAAAACGTATCTAATGATGGGCTCTCATCTTCTGAGACCATCTGTTCCACTATTGAGTAACCTTCATAATTAGAAAATAGTTGCTACTTTTTAGTCAACATAGTCTTTTATTTAATTTGAACTCCTTCTTTTGAAGCATCGGTGACCAGATCTGCTCCATCACATTGGCCCTATCAAATAACACTTGGAGTATTTGAAGATGGCTACCACATTGCTTTTTAATCTCTTTTTTTATCCAAAACAATACAGTTGCTTCAATCTTTCCTCCTGGTCTTCAGATGCCTCACAATCTCTCTTGCCCTTGGATATATTTCATTTTTATTGCTGGCCTTCTTAAATTGCCCAAAATCATACCAGCGGTTGTCATGAAGAGGAGGATGGTTGTGATGATACCAATAACAAGAAGTCTTGTATTGCATGGGCCTACAACCTTGGATGCAAAAGGCCATGCTTAACCTTTCCATAACATGCTACAGATTAACAAATAGGCAAGTTTGGCATAGTGGCATTGAAGTTCTGTGTCTGTTACCGTGTTTCCCCGAAAGTTATATTAATTAATTATATTAATTTTTCCTCCAAAAGACGCAATAGGGCTTATTTTCTGGTTAGGTCTTATCTTGGGGAAAATACAGTACTAAATGTACCCATCTGGCTGACAATCTTAACTGGGGCTTATTTTGAGGATAGGGCTTATATTACGAGCATCCTGAAAAATCATGCTAGGACTTATTTTCCAGTTGGGTCTTATTTTTCGGGGAAACAGGGTAGTTTATAAGTATTTTAATATATAAGGAATGTCGTAAATAATGCAGCTTAGCAAAGCATTTGTAAAGTCTCGTGCATGAATAAAGCATTTGTTCTTGAAGCATTAAAGCAACTATGCCCTCCAAAATGGTCGGCCTATCATTTTTAAAAGTTAAACCAGGGGTGTCAAATTCGTGGCCCGTGGGCTGGATGTGTCATGCACTGGTCACACCCACCCCAGTTTAGCAAAGGGGGAAAAGTTGTGTTACATCATGTGATGACAATGTGATGCCACGAGTTTGACACCCCTGGTTTCACCCAGCTATCTGCACACGTGGATAGAAATACTTTCCAATTACCATCATATAAGTGACTGTGTAAACTCTGAGTAAAAGCAACTGACACGGTTGCATTAATCTCTTGTAGGATGTGGTTGTTTTAATTTTCCAAGCAGAACTTTGCATGCATCAGTGAATTGTAGAAACTGCCTCATGCTAATGCTTTGTACAATCATAAGAAACAACGATCACAATCTTTCAAAGTTGGTACCCACATGGGGTTATCACTTCGAGAATTCCAGACACACACTCAATGGGATCCAAAACAGGAGAAACCATCTTTTTATAAACTTTGCTTTGCTTCAAGCCACACTTAGGCTACCCATATAACATTCTGATTGAATGAAAGGCATGGGTCATGTTCTTTGACCATTTTAATGACGAATGCAGCCAATTGACAAATTGGATTTTTGCCCTTGAACGTGTCACATACCAGCTGTAAACAGGAAGTGCCGTAAGTTGCATACACTATTTCTCATTATTGTTGCTCTTTTTCAGGCAGTAATTGGATTGGCAAGACAGATTTATTTATGTGCAAAGATACAGTAGCAGGACAGGATAACTTTATTTATATGCAAAGATATAGCACTGGTTGTGAGCCACTGACAACAAAATGTATGGCTGCCTTTTAAAAAATGTCAGGTCCTGATCTCTTTAGTAGCGACTGGGATATTTCATCAGTGTTACGGATTAAATGTTACACTACTCATTAGATAATTTAAACCTATGAAAGTTCTCCATAGGTACTTCCGTAATCTGAATGCTATTCTTTTCCCAATCCTTTGTATCGTAATTCTGTCAGCAGCCTTGCATGTTAATATACTGCAGGTTTTATACCAAACGTTCTAAAATGCCAGCCATGACATCAGAAAAGATTACTTCACTTATAGCCTCAAGAGAAACAACACAATGAAAGCCAGGTAAAGATGAATGGAGTCACATCTTATGCCATGCTGAGTGGAAAGCTCTGAGGGAATATTGATTGAGAAAATTGCAGTCAATTAGACATGACCTCATTATATCTTATTCCCCACCATGTGGTACCTCTTCCCCCTCCTTCCCCAAAATGAGAATTGCATGTTCTAGACATGCCTGCATATGGAAAGTGTTTAAAAATTGTTCTGTTTCTTTAGCTCCTTCATATTTGACCCAATAATAACAACAGAATAACGGAAGGGACCTTGGAAGTCTTCTAGTCGAACCCCTTCCTCAGGCACGAAATCCTATACCATTTCAGACAAATCGTTGTCCAGTTTCTTCTTAAAAACCTCCAGTGTTGGAGCACCCACAAATAGTCATTCCACCGATTAATTGTTGTAACCGTCAGGAAATTTTTCCTTAGTTCTAGGTTGGTTCTCTCCTTGATTAGTTTCCACCCACTGCTTCTTGTTGTGCCTTCAAGTGTTTTGGAGAATAGATTGACCCCTTCTTCTTTGTAGCAGTCCCTCAAGGATTGGAAAACTGCTATTGTATCATCCCTAGTCCTTTTTTTCATTAAACAAGACATTCCTGCAACATTATTATTACTGTTAGTGTATGCCACCATAGACTTAACGACCACTGGGAGAATTCTACCTTTTTAATATATGAATTAGAATCACCAAGAGTCTTATTTTATAGTATATTTTCATGTCAAGGACTCTCTGCCTAAACTCTCATGTGTTTTCCACTCTGGATAGAGTTGTGTTGTATGTTCTGGGCCACTGGCTATTTTTCAGCAGAGCAAGGAAATGTTGCAATCTTGTTGAAAGCGAACAGGAAGAAATAAATACAGCATCAGGATTCAAATATCTGCTTTCAATTTTATAAATTAGTAAGCCGTGTTTTGGTTTTGCAATGTGCACAGTGAGACAAAAATACAACAAGGAAGTTGAGTAAGAGATTTTGGGAAGCCAATAGACTTCCGGAATGTAAGCGTTTCATGTATTATTTTCCCATAATAGAGATGAGTAGGAATCAAATGGATCAGGAAAACTGTGAGGAAACTGATCTGATCTGTAGCTACTGGTAATTTTATTTTGAAATGTTCCCACTGCTAGGAAGGAACTCTTAACACATCTTCATGTGTGATAAACTTAACTCCCGCTGCCATCTTGTGGCAAAACATATGATAACCCTATGGGAAAATTAAGAGTATTGCAACCTACACCCACACAGTTTGGCACAGGGGAAGAGAAAGAAATGACAACAATGTTTTCCTTCAGTGTTAAAGAAAAACCATCCATCGAAGGAAGAGATCAATTAGAAAGATAAATGTTGCAAAAGATCATAGTCAGGAAGTAATCCAAAATAATTTCATGCAATCATGACGAACAATTCTACGTTAGGCTTCCAGGAAGGTTTTGCAAGTTCCCACGTACAATTAAGGGCACATTTCACTTTTGCTATAATAGTACAAAGCAGAATACAGTTGGCCGATACCAAATATTTAAATATAAATGTTTAGGCTTGCTTATGACAAGTTATGACATTCGTTTATTGAAAATATTTTTCTTCTGCTGCTCCTGCACTTGAACCAATTTAAATACCATTGTAAAACTAAATGTAAAATTGAGAAGTCACTTCATGCAAAATCCAAATACACATCTCTTCTTGAATCAATAAAATCAAGGATGTCCTCCAATGGGCCTAATTTAGGACAGGAAGAGATACATTCTTCCTTATCTTCCACACTGGAACTAGAGCGATAAATCATGTTCTTAATAGTCAAACAGGCAGTCTGTAAGGTTGGTCAGTCTTAGCAAGCCATGCCTGGAAATTGACTAGCTGCTGAAAAGTGATTGAAAATATATGTGCATGTGTTCAATTTAAACAACACAGGCTATGGAAGCTTAAATTAGATCAGTGATGGCTAACCTTTTTGCCATCGTGTGCCAAAAGCGGGGGGAGCATGGGGGAGGTGTCGCGCGTGTGCATGCCCACACCCATAATTCAATACCTCTTCATGCCCCGCCCCACTCCGTGCATGCGCGCGCAACCCCCTGCACTCCCCCTGCTTTTGGCACACAATGGCAAAAAGGTTACCGGTGGGCCCAGTAGGCCTGCTTTTCATCCTCCCAGGCTCCAGAGGCTTTCTTGGAGCTTAGGGAGGGTGAAAACGGCCTTTCCCAACCCCCCACCCCTGGAGGCCCTCCGGAGGCCCCTCTGGTGGGCCCAGAAGGCCCGAAAATCAGCTGGCTGTCATGCACATGCACGCTGCATCTGAGCTAGGGCCACGTTCGCGTGCCCACAGATATGGCTACGCATGCCACCTGTGGCACATGTGCCATAGGTTCACCATCACAGCATTAGATGAACATATTGTATTGTCTTTATTGGTAGCCCAGAATGAAGCAGATTTTACAGATATGGAGGAGACCGGCCACATTCACTTTCTTGACCAGGATCATAATAGCAGGTTTAACCGAGCTGGCTTGAATGCTCTGACGCCATTGAGATGATGTTCTGTGCAGAAACTGAGTAGATCCCATAAACAAGTATAAATTAACTATACGTACGGATATGTTGTAAAGACAACTATAGTTTCACTTTAAATCAGTGATGAAATTCAATTTTTTTACTACCGGTTCTGTGGACGTGGCTTGGCGGGCATGGTGTGGCTTGGTGGGAGTGGCTTGGCTTGGTGGGAGTGGCTTGGCTTGGTGGGAGTGGCAGGAACTCCATTCCCTCCCCACTCCTGGGGGAAGGATATTGCAAAAACTCCATTCCCACCCCACTTTGGGACCAGCCAGAGGTGGTGTTTGCCAGTTCTCCGAACTACTCAAAATTTCTGCTACCGGTTCTCCAGAACCTGTCAGAACCTGCTGAATTTCACCCCTGCTTTAAATGCAACTCGAAAAATATATTTGGCTCTGCCCAAATTGCCTCTATATATAATACAAAAGCAATAATTAGTTGCCTTCAGTCTAGTTGGGGGAATTGTAATTCTCTTTCTCCCACTAATAATGCAACAAAGAGAATTTAACAGTAGTTCGCAGAGGGATATTTTCAATCTACATCAAAACAAACCAAAGGGAAAAAACTAAACAGTAATAAGATATACTAGTAATATTGTTCTGGTTTTCAAAACACTTAACAAACTAATTGCAATCATAAAGGAAGTTTTGTCTTCTGTTTTGGTTCAGATGATAGCATATTTAAATAGTTTCCTGTCAAACTATATTAAATATTTCTTAAGAGCTGGAGACTGGGAAATTAGTTGAATGTTAAACAGCTTAAAACAACAACCACCCACCAACCACATAGCTCGTGTATAATATTCCCATGACCAGTAAAATAATATTTTGGGAGTTCTACTCTATTCAAAACAATATAACTCTTCTGCTTGCATTTTCTTTACAAACTAGAAAGGATTTGGCTTATACGATGGTACTCTCTCCCATACTGAATAAAGTTCTCAGATCCTACAATTAGAAAACACTACCTCGAGCTACCCAATTTGGAAGTATTATTCTCTCCCCTCCCCACCCAAAAAATACATCTTACCTTATAGAAATATAATATCTTGATTCCTATGACATAATCATATATGTAACATTATCATTGAAGATCATGAATTATTTATACACAATAAAATGTTAGTTTCTAATGCATTATACGTCGACACATACACACACACATACAAATATATGTATATACTTGGAGGATTTAACCTATATCCTGTGCAAATGTTCTGTACACAATGCCAGCTACTTGGTTACACCATTCAGCATATGCTGTCCTTGTTTGCCCTTACTTGAGACAAAGTATTTAGTCATTCATCCAGATATCAATCTAGTCTTCAAGCAGGAGACGAAGCTTTGTTTGAGGCATCTACAATTAAAGGGATCAGACTATCAATTTAAAGATAGGAGCCGTGGTGGCGGAGTGGTTAGAACGCAGTGTTGCTGGCCAACTCTGCCCACTGCCAGGAGTTTGATCCTGACCGGCTCAAGGTTGACTCAGCCTTCCACCCTTCTGAGCTCAGTAAAATGAGGACCCAGATTGTTGAGGGCATTATGCTGACATTGTAAGTCACCCAGAGAGTAAAGTAAAGCACTGCAGAGAGGTATATAAATCTAAGTACTAAGTGCTATTGCTAAAGAAATGGTCTCTATCTATAACTAAGGTAAACTGCTGCCTATCACGGTGCAAAGTATTAACTTAGATCAATAGTCTGATCTGCTGGGGGAGGAAATCTTATTTACTACTTACTGATCTTACTCCAGCTATCTCAGGAAAAGCAAAGACACAAGTAAAGACATATTTTCTTTGCTTCTTCTTATTTATTTTTTAGAATAAATGCCTTTCATTTTCATTTTCTTTTTGCCTTGCTCTTCCTTCCTTTTCCTCTCATCCGGTCTAGTAGCAGGTCACAGATCTTCTTGGACCCCATTTGTCTCTCTCTTGTCTCAAATAGCCTTTAGTAATACATCTATATTATTCAGCAAAATAGTTTGTATCATATTCATTTTTGTCTAGGGAAAAACTGTCTTCCTAAAGGGGATTTAATCCAGACATCACTGCTCCTAAAGTCTCTATCCCTACTTAAAAGGCAGATGTCTATTTGTTGGCTCACATGAGGCAGAAGAAGGTTCTGTTCCAAGAATCAGCAATTTGATACCTGCTAATTCCTTAAAAATAAAACATAAATTTGAAAGTAATTATTTCTTTTATAGGTGTGGTGGCAGACACCTGGATCCCTGTAAGTTTCAGCCAACTTCCTTGTGCTATATTTAACACCGGGGCATGAGTAGGCAATGCCTAATGCTTGCCAATTCAAATGGCCTTGAGCATTGAGAAGAGAGAGCCTCAACTGATACGGATCTTAAGAAATGTGACAAATCATTCCAAAGATATTACGGAGGAATAAAAAGGCTGCACTGGTTAGATTCTGTCTTTCCCCCCCGATATTTATCTCTTACCACCAAAATAAGACAAGGGGGACAACAAATCTTTAAAATGGACAACTCCAGTATGTATCTGCAGTACTGGGAAGAATTCCAGCTGTTAAATATCTCTCTGATAAATAGTGAAGAAAATCACCGGTACACTTCCAGACTAGACATTACCAACTGAAACGATAGTACCAGTAAACCCAAAATTGTGTGAATCAGATTTAACTATAAAATCTTATGCAATTGATACTACAGGAACTTCTTGCTTAACAATCACAATTGGGATTGGTAATTCCATCACTAAATGGTGTACTTGTTAAGCAAAACATTACATCACCACGCTGGACTTATGACCTGCCTTCCCCCATGGTTGTTAACCAAATCAGTCACCATCATTAAAGAAAATGTCACATGACGATGATGTTACTGATGGCTTTTCGATTGACTCTGTTCGCTGGTTGTCAAGTGCGCAAATGATGATTATGTGACTGCTGGTTGTAGACATCTGCTGCTTGCAAACACCCTCTATCGTTAAGGATAGAGGACATCAAGAGGCAACCGGACTTAGGGAAATCTCTGCTGTTTCTGGCTCCATATGCTATTAGTTATGTTGTTACTCCTGCCAATTATCTTAGCCAGTTGGAGACGGTAAACCACCAGAAAGCATTTCCACTCACAAGGTGCCATGTGCTTCCATCGGCAGTCCTGCATGGCAAGTATAAAAAGATAGTATTGACTGGAAACAGTGGTGGGTTGCCCCTGGTTCAGACTGGTTCTATAGAACCAGTAGTAAAACCAATGGGACACTCTGCCCACCGAACCCGACGTCATCAGGAAGCTTCTGTGCATGCGCAGAAGCGCGCGCACGAGCGAAGCAAGCACACACACACGGCCCCATTGCGAACCGGTAGTAAAGGTAAGTAGAACCCACCTGATTGTAAGGCTTTGCTCCTGTAGCTCAGGAGAGGTGGAAACCATTGAACACATATTCCTTCGATGCTCTTTCCATAGAGATATTTGAAAAAAACATAACCTCCCAATAATTGGTAGGTATCCTGGTCGTTCCAACACTGCTTATCTCCAGTGGCTGCTTAAGGGCGAACAGACTATGATTACAACGCAGGTGGCTAGATTCTGTGCAGAAGCACTGGGGATTTGTCGGAAACATGTGAATAATCCACCATAGCTATTTTACACAACTAATGTGGCAAACTCTTTTGCAATACTATTATTATTATTATTATTATTTGCACTTTAGTATTTAATGACTATGGGCCTCATAGTTTATGGATTGATATTATAATATAGTTAGGCCATGTGTAACTGACAGACTGGATGCCAAATTGTGATTTTAATATAGATTTTTTCTGTTATTTATTATTTTATTCTAGATTTTTTTAAACTAGATATTCATTTAGTGTTTTTATTTGTTCTGGTCTCGGGTCTTTGACTGTAATAAACTTGATTTGATTTGATTTGATTAAGTGACCACAAGACACTGTGATGGTAGTAAACATCTGCCAGTTGTGAAACACCTGGATTTTGACCCCTTGACTGCAGGGATGCTACAATGGTCATAAGTGTGAGGACCAGTCATAGAGATACTTTTTCAGCTTTTTAACTTCAAATGGTTGCTAAAGAGGGCAGTCATTAAGCAAGGACTAGCTGTATTCAATTGAGAAAAACCGCACCATGTAAAAATAGGCTTCACTTTTGCAAATCTGTTTTTAATACAAGACAGAAGGCTTTATAAAATTGCATTTTGCCACAGCTCTTGGCAGCCTTTTGGATAATCAAGTTATAGAGTAGAATATGGCAACTCAGCTGCATACTAATCTATCCAACCATAATTATTAATTTTTTAATCTTGCCATTCTGTCAAACAGTGCTTAAGATGGCTAATAATAATTAAAATAAAATATAAAATAACTATAAAGTATAGTGTAGAAACAAGACAGAAAAAAAGGCTGGAACAGCTGAAGCAATTACAATTCTCACAGTAGCCATAAATGAACATCAGTCAAGCCAAAAACGTGACTGAATTATAGTGTATTTGCTATTGATGAAGGTTTTCTAGGGAAGTGGATGATTAGCTAGGCCACTTGACCAATTGAGGAGCAAAAAAAAAATTAGAAAGTCCTGTAGGAAGTTAGCACCCACCCCTTTCCTAGGAAAATGAGATAGTTTAGGAAATATTAAAAGGGCAGAATATTTCCCCTAAAAGGGAGGCAGAAGCTCAGCTCCCCACCTTTGTCGATGGACCATTAAGGCCTGGGCCAGTCTATTCTACATAACAAAGATCTACCTCCTGCAGGCAGAGCCATAGTAGGAATTGCTCAAAGCCCTTTCATTACATCATCACCCAGCAGGGCTCAACCAAGCCTAGCACACAGACAACCTACAGAGTTACCCCTGCATGGCCCCATGGGAGTCTGACGACCAATCAGAATGTAAACTCACATTCAAAAGCTTAGAGAGAGCATAAAACCCAGACACTCTCAGCATCTCTTTTCTTTTTTGCTCAGGACTTCAAAACCATGTGGTCCGGTCTACCATTAAAAAAACAATCTTTCCAATCAGCCACCATGTTTCCAGTGTCTTTCTCCCCACTTGGAACTGAACCCAGATGGACATTTCTTCCAACAGTCCTATCCTCGAGTTCTTGGCAAATACAAAAGAATACTAAAAATGAGATATAGCAATATTCAGTTTGCTTTACACACTTTTCCAGAATTTTGGATTATTAGAAAACTTTTAGAATGTGCTGCTGAGGTCATCGATGGTATAAAAATCTTTGGGTGAGGGTCTCAATTTACCTTCCTTCTCCCTGGAAATGCTGAGGCTGATGGCCAACAGTGCTTAGTCTAATTTCAAATTCTGGTTTTTCCTCTATTTTAATACTAAGCCTAAGTAATAGATATTTTTAGAGATTCACTGCCCATTTTAAAATTTATTTTACTTCATTGATAATGTGTTAAATATGTTTGGAAGACATGATTAAAGAAAGGCTAAAGGCTCTTGACAGCAGGGTGGATTTGATTTAAATCGAGTTGATTTAAATCACAATTTAAATCATGATTTAAATCACTAGTAAAAAGGCTTGATTTAAATCAACTCAATTTAAATCATAATTTTTAAAGAGCAACTGTCATCTCTGCTACTCCTTTGACCCACAGCTGACTCACCGATAGTCCCAGTGTTGCAGAATATACTGCCTCATGCTATATAACTAAGCTCCATTTCATGCTGAATAAACTAAATTATTTATGTATCTTAAATTGAAAACTATCTTACGATAGATTTTTACCCCAAAAGTTTTTTATTAAAATAAATTCAATAAAAATAAAAAAAAACTGATTTAAATCAAAAAAATCAGATTTAAATCAAAAAAATCCGATTTTTTTTATTTTTTTAAAAAAAATCATTGATTTTTATCCACCCTGCTTGACAGCATCACTAAGGCCATCCTATCTGCTTGGATATGTAAGTTGAACCAGTTTGGGGGGGTGGGGGGAGACAAATGTAGTCTAAGATGCAGTTCTTATCAAAAATAAGGTCTCAGCGTTCCTAAACAAACCTTGACAGCCCCAAACAATCCACTATGAAACTGGAGTTGGCAAATGGTTTATTGCAGCTGCAAGGTAGCTCCACGGCAACGCTAAGTTACATTAGTTTAAAGTTGGTGCTGAGAGCAACTGCCTCTCAACGTTTTTTATATGTCCACACAGGCTCCACCCGTCCCACACACATAATGACCAGCTGAGCTATATCCACCTGAGTGAGGCATTCAAACGGGCCATCAATTATCCCTGTGCCAGACCATGATGTCATCAAATGCTGCCGCCTCCTCTGCTTGTCCGTGATCCTTCCATTCACTGCCGATCCTCTCCCCCGACGCCTCCAGCCGCCTAAACACCCTGTGCCACCATCACCAGCCCCTGTGATGAGTATCCCCATGCTTTTAGGTATCTTCGGGTCGCATTCTCCTCCTCCTCTCATATGTGTTGTCGAGCAGGAGATCGGGGTCAACATAAGGGCAATGCCGAACAAGATAAGGTCTAATACTGAAATAGGTAGCTTGGTAGGTTACAATATAACCAAGCACAAAAAGTATAATGTACATTTGTTGGTTTGGAAAAAGCACATGATAAAATATGCTTCAGTTTTTAAAAACGTTTTACAAGAAAATAGAGTTGATGGTTCCTGGATGTAATAAAAGTGATGTGAGAATAAAACCTGGATTATTTTATCTCATAAAAATTAATTGAAAAAAAATGTTTTATTGTTGTGTATTGTTTATTTCCTTGTTGCGAGCCACACAGAGATATTGAGTCGGATGGCGTACAAATTTAATAAATTGGTAATAGTAGCAGCATCAGTTGTAGTAGTAGTAGTAATAGTAAAATACACAAAGCAGTGGTGAAATCCAATTTTTTTTACTACTGGTTCTGTAGGCGTGGCTTGTTGGATGTGGTGTGGCTTGTTGGGCATGGTGTGGCAGGGGAAGGATACTGCAAAATCTCCATTCCCACCCCACTCTGGGGCCAGCCAGAGGTGGTATTTGCTGGTTCTCTGAACTACTCAAAATTTCCGCTACCAGTTCTCCAAACTACTCAAAATGTTCGCTGCCGGTTCTCCAGAACCTGTCAAAACCTGCTGGATTTCACCCCTGACACAGAGAATGGTTCAACATTGAATAGAGAATAAGACAAGTATGCATGATATCTCTTTTGCTTAATGTATTTATGGATCAAGGTAAACTAGTGTTTGATTAGAGCCATGAATGTACATGTAAATTCAGAGAGAATTTCAGTTAGTTATGGATTTATTTTTACACCAAACACAACAACACAAAAATATCCTCATGTAAACGAATATCTCTTTTAAAATACCTTTCCTTTAAAAAGATTGTTTGGTTCACCAAGCGCCACAATTAGCTTTATAACTTTTTTTTACGTGTGCAATTAGTATCTGAATAACTTTTGACATTACTTGTGTGATAACTTGGGGAGTTAAGATTTGGTCTATGAAATTATATCAACGAACAGGAAGTCATTCATATAGCTTCCTGGTTTGTGCAAACAATGTTTGTTCTTTGTCGGTTTTAAAACATTCCAGCCCCGAGATTTTATAGTAGTCTGTTATCTAAAATGAAGATTGGATCCTGCTTAGCTTTCTGTGGTCTGCCTCTTGAGTGAGTGGAACCTGCCTAAGATACTTTTGTTCCTCATACACAAAAAAGGAGTTATAAAGCAAGCTACTGTTAAAGAAACACATCTGCTTGGGCAGCAGCAAATAAATACTAAGAATACACATTTTGACATCTTGTACCTGTGTAGCCAGAACCAAACATTTTCCTTAATGCAGGTAGTTCTTGCTCCCCAACTGCCTCGCACAGTGACCATTCAAAGTTATGACGGTAAAAATAAAAACAACTTGCAACCGATCTTTGCATTTACAACTGTTGTTCCCACAGTCGTGTGATGACCATGTGTGTGCTTCGTAGCCCGCTTGCGACAAGCAAGTTAATAGAGAAGATGGAAGTAAAATTGTAAGCCACTCTCATATTATTTTTTGCTTAGTGGCCACGCCACTTTGCTTAACGAATAAAGAGGAAAATAAGCCCCTCACAACCATGTGCATAACAACCAAAAGGGAAGTGATGGCCAAATATGCCTTCTACGCAGTGGTGGATTTCTACCGGTTTGCCCCGGTCTGGGTAAACCAGTAGTGGCAGTGGCGGGAGGCTTCACCCACCCAACCAGATGTCATTACGGACATTCTGTGCATGCACAGAAGGCACTACACATGCTCAGAAGCACCATAAGTGAGTGAAGCAAGCGCGCACACAGACACACACACGCTCTCGGTTCCGAACCGGTAGCGTGTGTGTGTACCGCACATGCTACCGGTAGCGACAGTAAGTGGAACCACCACTGCTTCTAGGTAAGTGCCTTGGTAGACTATAAGGCCCAATAAGGCAAGTGAGATAAAGAAGATGATTTAATTTACAATTTATTCAAAATGGTTCAATTAAAATTGAATATTGCAATTGTTACAAAGTTCATTTTTACGAGGCTCTCAGAAGTGAGGTCATTTTCCACTTAGTGACTGCAGCACTTAATGACCATGTTCCAATGACAACTGTAGTCACTAGATGACAACTACCTGCAAGAAAGATAAGATGAAATATATAGCCTCTTGTTCCTACAGGCAGCTGAATCATTGTTCAAGGTAAGTTCTGGCCATAATTTTTTTTCTTCTTCTGTGATCCTAGGCCAGGAGTGTCACATTCAAGGCCTGGGGGCCAGATCCGGTCCACGGGGTGCTTATATCTGGCCCATGTGGCTGCCCTGGAAATAGCAAAGGACCAGCCCACAGTGCATCTGCCAGAGAAAATGGAGTTCGCGAAGACCACGCGCGGTCCACCCGAGCTCCGTTTTCACTGGCAGATGGTTGCAGGAGGCCATCCCAGCTGAAAACAGAGTTCGGGAATCCGTTTTGGCTGGCAGAGCACTTGGGCCACCATAGGCGCCCCCCTCCCCTGACACAAGTGATGTCATGCTGGCCATGCCCCCTGGCCACGCACCCGCTGACCCCCCTGAGGTCAAACACAACCCTGATGAAATTGAGTTTGACACCCCTGCCCTAGGCTATCTAGTATCTCACAGCTCCTACTGAAGATCAAAACTTTATGTGCCAACAAATCTTTATCTGAATGCACATATTTTTATCTGAATGGCAGAAGAATTACAAGCCTTGATCCTACATCAATTGTATTCTGTTGCTCAGAATAACCTCTTATTCTGAGCAACATAATACAGCCAGCTCTGGAAGTGGTGATTTCAAGTTGTTCTTTGATTTTTCCCAAAAAATCATAAAAACAACATTTTCAGATGACGAAAATGCCTTACAGAGATAACCCTTAGAGATACTAAAGCTTTTCGGAAGTGAAGTCACTCATTTCATGGAAAGTTAGTCCATTTGAGAATATTAGACTATAAATCTAAGCAGACATATCTGAGAATAAATGTCCATTAAGAAAGTAGAATTTATGTCTGCGTAAACATACATATCAGTCTCTTAATCCTGCCAATAGTAAAGGTTTTATCAGATATTAGATATATAAATCAAAAGCCAATTGGGATTTTCTACTGGAGTTGGAAATATCTGATGGGGAGCCGCTCAGAATTTTAAATAAATAAATATCTCAAGGGATTCCATCGGCAGGATAGATTCATATGATACTAGTAGCAGCTTCCCCTCTGTCACATAACATGCTGAATTACAGGCTAGCCAATTACAGTTTATCTGGCTTGTTGTGCAACCTCAGGCCATGTAGATCTATATTTTGCTATATGCAAAATATTTTTAAAAAATTAAAATGTGTGTTCATGTTAATATGTGAATATTTATCTTCCCCCCCTCACTTTTTTTTTTTTTTTAAAAAGGCAATCCTTGGTAAAGTCTAATTGATTGGAAACATCTAAATCACCTGGGTTAAGCTTGGGGGAAAAAAAGCTAACCAGGTTTCTGGCTGATCACTGCTTGGATGGAAGATTACTACAAGACCTTAGATCTGTTGGCTAGGCTGGGAAAAAAACATGCAGAAAATGGCCATGACATATCAATTCCATATTTTTACTAAGCAAACAAACAAAAAATACATAGACCTCGGCATACAGTCACAAGGAGCAGAACTCAAAATAAAGAGAGCCTTGCTTTTCCTCTCCATTACAGTAAATGCTGCTTGAATGAGATCAGGGCTAAAATACTTTGGAATGCTGCTAGCAATACAGAACTCTAACTGGCAATGGGCTTTTATTTAGAGAGAGAGAGAGAGAGAGAGAGAGACAGACAGACAGACAGACAGACACAGAGATGATGGAAGATAGATAATAGATAGATAGATAGATAGATAGATAGATAGATAGATAGATAGATAGATGGATGGATGGATGGATGGATGGATGGATGGATGGATGGATGGATGGATGGTGGTGGTGATGATGATAGATAGATAGATAGATAGATAGATAGATAGATAGATAGATAGATAGATGCATGGCGGGCGGACGGGTGGATGATAGATAGATAGATAGATAGATAGATAGATAGATAGATAGATAGATAGATTAATAATAATAATAATAATAATAATAATAATAATAATAATTTTATTTATATACCACCCATTCTCCCAAAGGACTCAGGGCGGTGTACAGCCAAAATTAAAATACAAATATACAAATATACAATATCTAGTTAAAATTAATTAAAATCATTAAATAGTTTTGGCCGAATTTTAAAACCCAAAATTAAAACCCAATTTAAAATCAATCAATTTGATAGCCCACAGTAGGGTCTTGAGGGCGCAGCGAAAAACCCGGAGGTCAGAAATGTTACGAATATCCGGGGGCAATTCATTCCAGAGGGCAGGAGCTCCCACAGAGAAGGCTCTCCTCCTGGGTGTCGCCAGCCAACATAACTTGGCTGACGGCACCCTGAGGAGTCCCTCTCTGTGGGAGCGAACTGGTCGGTGGGAGGCTGTTGGTGGCAGAAGGCGGTCCCGTAGATATCCTGGTCCTATGCCATGGAGCGCTTTAAAGGTGGTGACCAACACCTTGAATTGCACTCGGAAGACCACTGGGAGCCAGTGCAGCTCGCGCAGGAGAGGTGTTACATGGGTGTAACGAGGTGCGCCCATAACCACCCGCGCAGCCGCATTCTGGACCAGTTGGAGCCTCCAAGTGCTCTTCAAGGGGAGCCCCATGTAGAGAGCATTAGATGATAGATAGATAGATAGATAGATAGATAGATAGATAGATAGATAGATAGATAGACAGACAAACAGACAGATGAGAGAGAGAGGCAGAGAGAGAGAGATTAAGAAGGGGAGGAGAGGGAAGAGAGAGAGGCATATCTTGCAGCAGAAATTATTATATGATTTAGAAGGAAGAAAAAGTCATGCAACATTGTAATGAAAGTCAGGTAAGCTTCAGCAGTTGCATTTATAACCCAACAACTTGTAGGGATGCAATGGAAAAGGGCCTTTTACAGTATTAATAGAAAAGGCAGAATAATTAGGTACATAATAGACCAGACAAATTAGAATTTAAGTTGAAATATGGTAGTTGTAGCCATTCCCACTAACTTCTGAGGGACATTGCCAAAAAATGAGTGACCTTCCCAAAAGTTTCTGTAACATTATCTTACAGGCGTGGATGTATAATCACTGCTTGAGGTAGATAAGAGAACTAACTGATAAACCAGCTCAATAAGTCTGAGTTGCCAGATATTGTATAAATAACTAAAGAAAGTAGAGTTAGTCCTCGACTTATAACAGTTCATTTAGTGACCGTTCGAAGTTACAATGGCACTGAAAAAAGTGACTTATGACCATTTTTCACACTTAAAACTGTTGCAGCATCCCTATAGTTACGTGGCCAAAATTCAAATGTGTGGCAAGTGATTCATAGTTATGACGGTTGCATGATCCCCTTTTGCGACCTTCTGACAAGCAAAGTCAATGGGGAAGTCAGAGTCATTTAACAGCCGTGTTACTAGCTGAACAATTGCATTAATTCACTCAACAGCTATGGCAAGAAAGGTCGTAAAATGGGGCAAAATTCACTTAACAGACGTTTTACTTAGCAACAGAAATTTGGGGCTCAACTGTGGTCTTAAGTCGAGGACTACCTGTAGTACCTAATATGAAATTGTGTGTGATCCAGATACGTTGGAATATAAGTCCCATAAATCAGAATCAAAATCTTTTCAAAACAAAGATTAGCAAGAGGCTCCTTTCCCAATTTAACATAAACATAAAATAAACAATTACACAGGATATATCATAATGGTATGTTAAGCCAAGAACAGCTTGTTAATGGTAATTATGATGTTTGTTTATTATTTCACAGATACCAGAAGCAAGAAACTTGCAACACTATCACAAGTGAAAGGAAGTCATTTTTCACATACCATCTTTGACCTTTTGCATATTGTGCTCTGTTACGTGATATTGCCTAATTATGCAATATAATAAAAAAATAACCAATGCACGGGTATTCAACAGGAATATCAGTGCAAAAACTGCAAATATTTCCCATATTTAGCTAAATCTGTAACATATTTTTGCATGTTATTTTCAACATCGGGGTGAACGCTATGGTAAATATACTTTCTTGTACATGTACTTTCTTTTACAGAATTCTTGCTCGAAAACAGTAGTGGCATCATTCAATCGGTAGTTTAAAATTTTCTTACAGAGAAATTTTTTTAAAAACTTGAAAATTTGCATATTAGTTATCAAAAGGTTTTCTTCTCTTTTTTTGCATTAATCTATCTCTGGTCACAATGAATATTTGAATGGGGATCTCAGAAATAAACCATCTTTAAAGGGGTATTACTTTTATTTATGTATCATATTTATATGGCTTCCATCTCAACAAAAAACCATGATTCTGGCCAGCTTATCACAGTAAATTAAAAAGAAAAGCCAATAAATAATATGAAATAAAAACAAGTGCAAAGATTTACAGATTTCCCAGTTGTTTTTTTAAACAGGACAACAGTGTTGGGCTGAGAATGACGGACCCAACTGAACTCATGTTTAACCCCAGATCTGAGTATAATTCTTCCAGGTTGAATCTAACACAAGTCAATTTCTTTACCATGCCAACTTGCTTATAAAAACTTCAGATAGCAACTGCTGTCTTAAAAGAGTTGTTCTCTGATGCATCGGAAGGAATACTCAAAGGTGCTTTTTCAAAAGGCAACTGGACTCATTTTTCCTTGAAGATGTTTTGCTTCTCATCCAAGAAGCTGCTTCAGTTCACAGTTCGCCGAAGAAGCTTCTTGGATGAAAAACGAAACATCTTCTCCCTCAAGGGAAAAACCACAATCCAGTTCGTTGCCTTTTGAAAAAGCATCTTTGGGACAATGATGACCTGGATGACTGAAAATCTCCATAGACATTGGAAGGAATACCTCTACTAAAGCAATCCAAGCATCTCGCCTTGACTGCTGCAACGCTCTCTACATGGGGCTCCCCTTGAAGAGCACCCAGAGGCTCCAACTGGTCCAGAATGCAGCAGCGTGGGTAGTGATGGGAGCAGCATGGCGCTTCCATGTAACACCGCTCCTGCGCGAGCTGCACTGGCTCCCGGTGGTCTTCCGGGTGCGCTTCAAGGTGTTGGTCATCACCTTTAAAGCGCTCCATGGCATAGGGCCTAGCTATCTTCAAGACCGCCTGCTGCTACCGACGACCTCCCATCGACCTGTGCGCTCCCACAGAGAGGGCCTCGTCAGGGTGCCATCAGCCAAACAATGTAGGCTGGTGACCCCCAGGGGGAGGGCCTTCTCTGTGGGGGCACCTACCCTCTGGAATCAGCTCCCCCCAGAGATAAGGACAATCCAAGACCTCAGCGCCTTCCGCCGTGCCCTTAAAACCCACTTTTTCCAGCAAGCCGGGCTGGTTTAAGAAGAAATTTTTAAATGTTTTAATTGGTTTGTGATTTTTAATTTTTGGGCCAAATTTATATATATATTAATTGTTTTTTTAATATTTGTATTTCATGTTCTTAATTCTGGCTGTACACCGCCCTGAGTCCTCAGGGAGAAGGGCGGTATATAAATTGGAAATAAAATAAAATAAAATAAAATAAAAAATATATCATTTTTAAAAAATGAAGTTGGTTTTTCAATTTTCATCCCAGACAAAGTTAATGATGATTGAAAAAAAGGCTTCTATTTTAATTTGTTTTAAGTAGGTGCTACTATTCACATTCTTGAACGCTCCAAAGCATATTTTAAAGAACAAATCCGAAACTCAGCAGTGCGTACAACAGTGGTGGGTTGCTACCGATTCATCCCGGATTGGGCAAACTGGTAGCAGCGTCGGGAGGCTCCGCCCACCCGCCCAGATGCGTCTGCATATGTGCAGAAACGTCACACGCGCACACAAGCAAACCAGTAGCAAGCTAAATTGAAACCCACTACTGGTGTACAATGACAGTGATGAAAAGAATACAAAAATAAAACCTTTTGAGGAGGGAAAGGCAACAGAAAACAGAAACAAATTATACCCTATTAGCACAAATAAATAACTGTGAAAAAAATCAGTAGATTTAAACTGCATCAGTTCCTGAATGCACTTTTAAGTCTCCTGCCTCAGCTAAAGTTGGATCGTATAAAAGTTCTGTCTCTTCTGGATATTTGGCAATGTGTTCCCGACATCAAATAATGGACATGAATAATGAACCAACAGTAAATTATAAATGTCTCCAAATAGGCGAGTACCAATAGCTGAAAATAATCAGCAATGCCTGACATGAGTGATTGGTCTCTAGTCTACAACATCTGATGCAAGGGAGCCCTGTATCCAAGATGAGGCTGACATCTTCTGCAGGACCACAGAACAAGCCTTGGAGGTGTTTCTGGACTCATCTATGCCTTTCAGGACCAAGGGGCTATTAATGGTCATTCACTGTTTCAATCATGCCTTTTCCGGACAGCTAGTTTGTTTCAGTTCTCCCCACTATGCAGGACTTATCAAATTGCACAGTCATGGCAAGGTTTGCGGCCTCCTTCTCTGGGGCTGCTTCTGCCCTTCTGTTTCCCCATCTGTTTCACGAATGGGATGTGGGAGGAAGGTCCCAATAACCCAGCGTTGGAGAAGCCAAGAGATTGTCAATCTGCACAACAAGATTGCCCCAGCATAGGTTTCCCCCACCCCCACCCTTCAATAAGGCCAAAGAATTTGAAAGAATACAATAAATGTTGTAAATAAAAATGGTGACCATTCACAAAAATTAGGTTGCAAATAGAAATACATACTATTTCCATAGCAAGGAAGATAAAGCAGGAATGGTTAAATGCAGGGGTGAAATGCTCCTGGTTTGGACCAGATCGCCCGATCCGGTAGCGATGCAGGTGGATGGTTTGGAGAACTGGCAGCAAAAATCCCTGCGCGCCCCCCCCCCATGCCCAGCTGAACCGCACGATCATCAGAAGCTTTTTTTTTTACTTTTAAAAGCATTTTTTCTACAACCTCTTCCGCCGAAAAAATGCTTTTAAAAGTAAAAAAAAAAAGCCTCTGATGATCGCGCAGCTCAGCTGGGATCGTCAGAGGCTTTTCAAAGCATTTTTTTCTGCAACCTCTTTGGCCAAAGAGGTGGTTAAAAAAATGCTTTGAAAAGCCTCTGACGATCCCAGCTGAGTTGCCTGATCAGCAGAGGTTTTTCAAAGCATTTTTTGCAACCTCTTCAGCTGAAAAAATGCTTTGAAAAGTTTAAAAAAAAAAGTTGGCCATGCCCACCCAGTCACATTACCCCCACCACCACCAAGCCACACCCACAGAACTGGTAGTAACAAATTTTACATTTCACCCCTGGTTAAATGGAATACTTTATACTTTATTTAAAGAGGAAAATATGTTCTTCTTTGGATAACACTTCTGGAATTTGTGCTTGTAAAGAAAAACAAATGAAACTTTGGTCTGTTGATTAGAAAGATTTGGTGTTATAGAAATGGCTAGTTATATATTAATATGTAAAAGCAGAAAGTTGAGGTTGGAGTGTATTTATCTTGTACTGTGCTAGGAAGAGTGGGAAGTCAATGCTCCCTTTTCTTTCTTTTTCACCTCCCCTTTGTATTTCACACCCCCTTTTCCCATTTCCTTTCCTTCCCTTAATTTCCTATTTTCTTTTCTTTTTTTGTATTTTATACAGTTTAAAAAAAAAAAAGATTGGGCCAGCATAGGTGCAGGGGCTGACCCTTCCTCAAAGTCAGGAACTCATGATGTCACCTTCTACCTGCTACCAGTGAAGGTGACTTCCATCCATCTTTTCCTGCAGTGTTTTCCACGTTCTGCATGTGCCACTAATGCTGATTCACTTGCTGTGGTTCTAAGGCCTGCGTTACAACTAGTCGCTGCCCCCCCACCTCCTCTTTTCTCTAGGTGCTGATCACTGCCCTCCACAATCATTTTGTCCTGGGCTGCTGGACCAGTGAAACTGGATTTCTTTTTACTTGAACCAGTCTACTGTGGAATAGTGAAATGAATGAAATCCGCTTTCTCCCTGTTCCAACTGGTATCATAAGAAGAATGGTGCAACTATTCCCCACCTTCTTTTTGCAAAACTGTGTCGATCGAAAGGTCGGCAGTTCAGCGGTTTGAATCCCTAGTGCCACGTAACGGGGTGAGCTCCCGTTACTTGTCCCAGCTTCTGCCAACCTAGCAGTTCACAAGCACATAAAAATGCAAGTAGAAAAATAGGGACCACCTTTGGTGGGAAGGTAACAGCGTTCCATGTGCCTTTGGCATTTAGTCATGCCGGCCACATGACCATGGAGACGTCTTCAGACAGCACTGGCTCTTCAGCTTTGAAACGAGATGAGCACCACCCCCTAGAGTCAGGAACGACTAGCACATATGTGCAAGGGGAACCTTTATCTTTACCTTTTAAGTGGCATAAAGAATGGGGAGAAAATAAGTGAATTACAGATATACTGCTTCTAAACAAGCAGCACTATTTAGCTGTAGCTCAGCTAATACCGCTCAGCCCTACAATTCCGTGTAAGGTTTATCAGATCTCCATCCATCGCTGCTTTGATTCCTTTTGCAAGCTTCATATCATGATTTTCCCCTCCTGTATTGGAAAGTCCCCAAATGCTGAGAGGAGAAAAGATTCTTGGCAACTGCACAGAGAGCCAACCAGCCGCACCAATTGGCTACGGAAGACTCCGGGATTGCTTGAAAGCAACTCAACTTTCCTCAATGCAACCACCTTGGCATCTCTATGGAGCGGCCTGTAGGTGGGTGATGGAAAGCAGCTGGCTGCACCTGGTGGGAGACATTCCTTCTCCCACGTGGTTGGAGAAGCTCTCAGCCTGGAGGGCACCAGCAGCATTCAGATGCCTGGATTAGCAACAGCAAGGAAGCTGCCCTGAAAACAGAGGGACAAGAGGCTGGGGGTGGCCAGCAGGGGAGAAAGATATGCTGCAAGTAGGAGAAAGGGCTGAGGGAGGAAGAATCTGAGGTATGTGGATACAATCTGCAGAATACAGAATACAGAATACAATCTGCAGAATACAATCTGCAAGGAAGCAAGCAAAGCCCATACCTCTTCTTGACAATCATATAGATACAGATTAACAGATCTGGAAGGGACCTTGTAGGTCATCTAGTACAAATCCCCACCCCACCCAAGCAGGAGACCCTACACCATTTCTGACAAGTGGAAGTCCAGTCTCTTCTTGAAAGCTTCCAGTGATGAAGCTCCCACAACTTCCAAAGGCAACTTCTGTTCCATTGGTTGATTGCTCTCACTGTCAGAAAATTTCTCCTTATTTCCAAGTTGAATCTCTCCTTGTTCAGTTTCCATCCATTATTCCTTGTCTGGCCTTCGGGTGCCTTGGAAAATAGCTTAAACCCCCCCCCTTCCTCTCTGTGGCAGCCCCTCAAATATTGGAAGACTGCTATCATGTCTCCCCTGGTCCTTCTCTTCACTAGACTAGCCATGCCGAGCACTTGCAACCGTTCATCGTATGTTTTAGCTTCCAGTCCTCTAATCATCTTGGTTGCTCTTCTCTGCACTCTTTTTAGAGTCTCAACATCTTTTTTTTTATTTTTTATTTTTTATTTTTTATTAGATTTATATGCCGCCCTTCTCCAGAGACTCAGGGCAGCTTACAGTGCGTTAAGCAATAGCCTTCATACTTTTGTATATTTATACAAAGTCAGTTTATTGCCCCCACAAACTGGGTCCTCATTTCACCTACCTTAGAAAGGATGGAAGGCTGAGTCAACCTTGAGCCTGGGGAGATTCGAACATGCAATAATTGCAGGCAGCTGAATGTTAATAACAGGCTTTTAGTCTGTTGAGCTATCCAGGCTTTTATAGTGTGGTGAACAAAACTGGATGCAGTGGAGTGGTCTTGGATGCAAAACTGGATGCATTCTAAGTGTGGTCTTACTAAGGCTTTATAGAGTGGTATTAGTACCTCACTTGAACTTTATTGCATCCCTCTGTTAATGCAGTTTAGGATTGCATTGACTTATTTGGTTGCTGTTGTACACTGCCGCACACTGCTGGCTCACATTTAACTGGTTGTCTACTAAGACTCCAAGTTTCCCTGCCATTGTTTGGGGCTTGTTGAAGCTTCTTCGTATGGCAGAGAGAAGGCAAGGAAAGTAAGGCAAATGCTGCTTTCTCCTTCTATCCCCACCAACAGCAAGAACAGTGAAGGGTTGCATTGAGTCCATCACCACCTCATCATCTCGCACTCAACTCAAGCGAGCAAATCCTGCACTCAACAGTGGGTTGGACCTCGAAGGTCCCTTTCCAACTCTGATTCTCCCTGGAGGAGATGGTTCTATACATGTCCTCCAAGACCTGCCCATGGAAAAGAGAATCAGTAACAGTAACAGAGTTGGAAGGGACCTTGGAGGACATCTAGTCCAACCCCCTGCTCATGCAGGAGACCTGTACTAGGGATTCAAACCGCCGAACTGCTGACTTTTCTGATCGACAAGTTCAGTGTCTTAGCCACTGAGCCACCTAATCAGGATAGTTTGTTCAGACAGGAAGGAATTGTGGGCCACCCACTAATCAAGGGCTGTAGAATGGGTGGTTTTGACAGAATCCCTGACCGCCACTATGACCGACAAAAGAACGGGTTAAAATCTGGAAAGGATTTTGTTGTTGTTTTTAAAGCTGGATTCATTTCCAGGTACTTCACAAGGAAAAGCCAAGCAGCTTAAATTGCAGAACAGCACAGACTCCTTAAAACTGATCTGCTCCATTCATGCTGTGTAGTGCCATCACGACTGTTTGGCTTGTCTGGCTTGTAATGTACTAAAAAGAATGGCAACCAATTTTTAGAAGAAAGCCCCACCTATCGTGAGGAACAGTGGTGGGATTCAGCCAGTTTGCACCTATTCGGTAGAACCGGTTGTTAACTTTCTAAGCAGTTCAGAGGTTGGAAGAAATCTTATTTTGTTTTTTCCCACTTTAGAAGGCTAATCCTGTACGGAAGGCAGGAAGTAAACATTCTGGTGGTGTTTCTGGCCTAATCTTTACTGCCCTGCTTACAGAAACTGCCTCTCTGGTTAACCCTTATTACATTGTAACAGCTAAGGCGAAGCACCCATCAACGTGAGTGACATTGAGTTCGTCACACCCACACGGTCACATGACCACCGAGCCACGCCTACACAGATGGTCATTAGGGCAGAGAACCGGTTGTTAAATTATTTGAATCCCACCACTGGTGAGGAACATATTTTGCTACAAGTTCCGTAATATTTGAGAGAACAGGTACAACAGAGACAGAAAGGAGTTTGGCAACGGTGCTGTTTTGTTTCAACTTAACAATGGATGGATAGTACTTTAACACAATAGTGGAGACAGGCTTATATGCGTAATATCTATATTGCGTTCGAGTAGTTTATTTGTTCAATTACAATTAATTTGATTCTGTGCATCTGAGGTACAAGTAGATGAAAAGATTCAGATTGCACCTTGAGTTTAAGACTAAGTATAAAAGTATCTAATCAACCATTCTTCTTTGGTCATTAAATATCAAAATATTTCACGCAATGTTGGAGAAGCTCAAATATACCCTCTGAAGATTTAATAATTAAAAAGATATTGGATTGTGCCGATGGACAAAATGACACTTGAGTTGAAAGGATTGATGGACTCGGATTTTTACGTAATATGGGAGAAATGGTATCATTGGATCAAAAATAGAAAAAAAGGAAAATAATAGAATGTAGATTTAGTAAAAAATATATAGAGTATAGGTGAATACTAGTATGATGATATGTAAATGGTCACAGTCATGCGCAAGAGTTGAATAATGATTGTTTAATTGTAAAAATTCAATAAAACAAATTTAAAAAATAAAATAAAATAAACAAACATCAAGACATTTTCCAGAAATTTCAACTTCACTTAGGATCCCACGTGCAAAATGTAGCACTCTTTTATTTATGTTTTAACAGAGAAGCTGTACAGCATGTTAATTCATGGTTATCTTTTTCCCAGGCTAAATCCAATTTAATGGGATGTGCACTGTAATCCTAAATGTGTTTAATAGTAAGGTATTCTGTTTACTATGAGTCTTATTCTCACGTATATTAGCTGTGTCAATGGTGAACTCTCAGGCTTTTTCAATTTAAAAGTAGACATTTATAATGCCATACATATCTATTCAAAAGTAAGTTCCACTGAATTTTCTCCAAGTGCATAGAATCTGTCAATTGAGAGTTGCAGCCTTTTTTTTTATTATTATTGATCAGAAATGGAAGACACTGCCTCTAATGAGTGAAAATAGAACACAGTGTTAAAAATAACTAAAATGTTTAAAGCCAAACTTGTGCATCTAAAGAAACGGGTCAAAAGAAAGAGAGAATCAGAGCTGCCTGTGGTCTTGTTTTTAAAAGACATTCTGTTCCTTTAAGCATGCTAGTGGACCTCTCCCACCCTCAATTCCAACCATTACGATCTCCATATATTATACTTGTCATAACTCCCTGCTACAGTGACTCAGTGTGCTGAAAATAAACTTCATGGCTTCGATTGGAAAGCAGGAGTCCAAATGCTAAGGAAGAAGAAAAAAAAAAGAAGAAGTTTGCCCTATGTCCTAGTGTAAACCACAAAGAAAGAGGAAGTCAGGGCTTAATAATTCCAATAAATGTTGGAAAGGGGAAAAAAAAAATAAGTCTTGACATCTGATAAATGTAAAACTAACTCTCTGTTTTCCTCCCGCTTGGAAAAGACCAGGAAGGAATGGCATCCACTGCCTTGCAAAAAAAAAAAAAAAAAAAATCCTCTTTCAAAATCATTTTCCAGTGGGAATATATCAAGCTCGTGGAACCCTAACTTTAAAATCCTATATTTACAAACCCGGTTTAATTTTAACACAAGACCTACAGTAGCGTCTTTCAAGAGGACCTCTAGGCCTTGAAAGCAGGACTTTCAAAATTCATAAAATAACCTCAGTCATTAACACTTTTTTTTTAAAAAAAGGTAAAACATAGCAAAGGCTCCACTACCTCCCTTTAAATAAAGAGAGGTAGGGGGGGGTTAGTGACCTGCGTGTCTTAAAGACAACCTGCCCTCATTCCAGCTGCACAACTCCCGAACTCCAGTAGTGTTTGAGAGGAGGAGGAGCACGCTAACCAGAAATAGTCTAAAAATGAAGCCAAACCTGAAAGTACACATAGAGTTTTTCAAGCCACAGTTGACACTGCAAGAAAGCCAGTTTTTAATCACAGCCTTCTGGCTTTCTTGCATGGGATGAGTGAGTCTCACAGTTTAACAGAGACCACTGGTCATTTTGCTGACCATGGAACTCCTTAACAGTGACAATCCTTCCCTGTTCCAGCCTTACCTGCTTTTCTAGCCACACCAAAAAAAAAAATGCTTTTTTTTTTTTTAGAATAGAATAGAATAACAAGAGTCGGAAGGGACCTTGGAGGTCTTCTAGTCCAACCCCCTGCTGTTCTGCCCCAGCTACGGACCCCAAAGAACGCAGCGCACGCAGTCTGTACAAACCTTAGTTTACTAAATTAAGTCAGTCTTTTTCAAATAAAGGCTGTTAATTAACTTTCTTAACAGCCTACAGGAATCCAAAGAATAAATAATCGTAACCTTACTGTGGTTGGCAGAAAGCCCAGAAGCAATTTGCAGGAAACTGATAAGAGAACTAAGATCAAGACACGAAGGAGAGTGAATGAAGTTGTTCCCTGCAAATTGCCTCAGTCGTCGTCCTTCCTTAAATAGGCTAAGGGAGTGGCCAATTAGCCCCAAGCCTTACTCTCGAGGAGACTTCCTCCTGAGGAGCCACTCCTGCCTTTTGGCAGCTTTGCGCGCCCGTGCATTGAGAAGAGGCTCCTCCTCTTCTTCCTCTTCACTTATGGGAGCTTCTGGAGGTTCTGAAGGCCCTGGCTGAATCCCTGCCTCTGGCATCACATCTTCTCCAGCCGCCTCATTGTCTGACTCGAGTGCCAGCTGCACAGGCTGCTGGCACAGCACCACACCAGCCTCCTCGCTGTCGGAATCAGCTACAAGCTACACAGGCCGTGACGGGCCACAACACCTGCTTAGGCAGGAAACCTCACACCAGTGGTAGTTAACCTTTTCAGCACCGAGTGCCAAAACTGGAGTGTGCATGCACTGGAACCCGGAATAAAACAGCTGGCTGGTGAGCATGTATGGGGCAGCCAGGTGCTTTTCTGGGTTCCGTCACGTGCATGCACACCGCCTAGCTGGTCTCAAAGACCGGAACCCAGAATGGGGCAACTGGCCAGTGTGCATGTGTATGACAGAACCCGGAAGAGCAGCTGGCGATGGCACACATGCCCAGAGAAGCCTCTGTGTGCCACTTCTGGCACGTGTGCCATAGGTTTGCCATCACGACCCTATACCATTTCAGACAAATGGTTATCCAATCCCTTCTTCTTTTTAAGAAGCTGACCTACAGAAATTCTTCCATGTTTGGGGAACTTTTATTTTTTTTTAGGTTTTAAAGTTGCTACCTAGAACCCAGCCTAGAACTACCTAGAACCCAGCCTAGAACTGCCTAGAACTACCTAGAACCCAGCCTTTGGCTATTGCAGGTAGTCCTCGACTTACAACCACAAACAAGATTTATGTCGTTAAATCTTGACATGAAATGAGATATTTGTTCAAATGAGTTTTGCCCCACTTTAAGACTTTTCTTGCCACCGTTAAGTTGGTAAATTAGTAACCCGGTTGTGAAGTGAATCTGGCTTCCCCATTGGCTTGGCTTGTCGAAAGGTCGCAAAAAGGGGATCACGTGACCCTGGGACACAGCAAAGGTCATAAGTATGAACCAGTTGCCAAGCATCTGAATTTTGATCACATGGCCATGGGGCTGCTGCAAAAGTCGTAACTATGAAAAACGGTCATAAGTCACATTTTTCAGTGCCGTTGTAACTTTGAACGGTCACTAAAGAAGCTGTTGTAAATCAAGGACTTACCTATTCAAGGACATAATCAGACTAAGCCATTTTAATTAAATTGAAGAGAAACCGCAAATAATTGGGCAGCTTAAAATGTTTAATAAGTACCTGAACACAATACAAGTTGTAGCTATTGGAGGGTATTTATTGCACCATGGCTTCTACACTTCATACATTATGATGGCTGCAGATAAATGTTGTTTTCCATATTTATCCTTCCTGCCTTTGCCATTGTCCATCTTCTTTCCTATCACAGCAAATTCACCAAGAAGGAGATAAAATAGCTGAATTGTTTATTTTAATAAACAGCCCCCAAGGCCGAAAAGTCGCCTGTCTGAAAGATATTTCTTTCCCACAATGGAATCAACTCACCTAAAACGGTGCCTACAGTAAGAGCCTTGGTAGTACAGTGGTCTAAAGCACCCTGTTATTAACACAGCTGCCTGCAATTACTGCAGGTTCGAATCTTACGAGGCTCAAGGCTGACTCAGCCTTCCATCCTTTCTAAGGTAGGTGAAATGAGGACCCAGTTTGTGGGGGCAATAAGCTGACTTTGTATAAATATACAAAAGTATGAAGGCTATTGCTTAACGTATTGTAAGCCACCCTGAGTCTCCGGAGAAAGGCGGCATATAAATCAAATTTTTTAAAAAAAAAGTGCAATGCACCTGCTAAAAACAAAGCCATATGTGCACCTTTTAACCTCTTTCTTGGAAAAAGGATGATTTCATTCATGAATAAATAACTAAGGAAACCGGAGAGTATTGCTATTAACTATCACTACCAGGGCAAAGCAGATGGCATCACTCTCAGCGATTATTATTACATCGCTATTAGTGGTCATTCTTATTATCTGTCATTCATACACATCGTCGGTCTTTGTGGCACTTTTACAAGTCAGCGCTCCCTGCCTGAAGAGCTTATAATGAAGCATAAAAGCAGGATCCTAATCCTCATCAACATGCTATTATTGTGTGTTTTATTATAGGCCACCCGGAGACACAGTGTCCAAGTTGGGCAGGCTTAAAAATGTTGAAATAAGTAAATAAAATAAATACATAATGAGGGGAATGGAATGAGGTCCCTGCAGAACATTAAAGATTCTCAAGATATCCTTCACATAAAATATAAGGGAATTGAAAGTCCCCAGCTGTTTTGAAGGCATGTTTTTCAGCTGCCCGCTGCATCAGCCTTACGGAGTGTGTATGTGTGTGTGTGTGTGTGTGTGTGTGTACTTCCTTGACCCTCTTGCTTCCATTCATTGCCATGATAACTTTAGTTATGGAATAGAGTTGGAAGGGGCCTTGGAGGTCATTTAGTCCAACCCTCTCCTCAAGCAGGAGAGACCCTACTATTTCAGACAGATAGCTGTCCAGTCTTTTCTTAAAAACCTCCAGTGGTGAAGCACCCACAATTTCTGAAGGCCAGCTGTTCCTCGGATGCATCATTTGTCCTAGGCAGTCAAAGATGCTCAAGATATCCTTCACATAAAATATAACCGAATTGAGAGTCTTCAGCTGTCTATTTTTGAAGGCATGCTTTTCAGCTGCCCACTGCATCAGCTTTCGGGGGAGGGTCTCTTTCTCTCTCTCTCTCTCTCTCTCTCTCTGTGTGTGTGTGTGTGTGTGTGTGTGTGTGTGAGAGAGAGAGACAGAGAGAGAGAGAGAAAGAGAGAGAGAGAGAGAGTACTTCCTTAACCCTCTTGCTTCCATTCATTGCCATGATAACTTTAGTTATGGAATGGAGTTGGAAGGGACCTTAAAGGTCATCTAGTCCAACCCTCTCCTCAAGCAGGAGAGACCCTACCATTTCAGACAAGCGGCTGTCCCAGTCTCTTCTTAAAAACCTCCAGTGATGAAGCACTCACCACTCCTGAAGGCAAGCCGTTAGGTTTACCTCAGATACACCATTAGTCAAGGGCAGTCACCTCTACACTGGGGGAACGCGGTTCGGGATCGCCGGTGTCCAAACGCACATTTAAAGAGAAGCCCCCCAAAGAGGCACTTGGCCCTGCTGCACAGTAATTTTATTTATTTATTTATTTTATTTTATTTTACTTTTCTTATACTTCTCCCAAAGGCCTCGGGGCGGCTCACAGAAATTAAAACGATGAAAGCAATAAAAATAGCTACTAAAACAATCAATTAAAATCTCCCGATTAAAAATCACCCATCAGATCAGCAACTTTGTTGGAAAAGCCATGTCTTCAGGTCACGGCGGAAAGAACGAAGGTGGGGGGGGGGCGTCTGGAGCCCCGTGGGTAACCCATTCCAGAGGGTCGGTGCGCCCACAGAGAACGCCCTCATCCTGTGAGGGCTCCGCCAGCCGACATTGTCTGGCCGATGGCACCCGGAGGAGGGCAGTCCTATGTGAGCGCACAGGGCGGTGGGAGGCAGGCAGAAGGTGGTCCTGCAGGATAATAACCCTCACTCTTCCCCCCCCCCCAAAAAAATCTTTAAATGCTGGCAGATCGGGACGAAACAACCAAACCAGGCGCGGTTCCCCTGCCTCCCCCTCCCCCCACAATCTCCCTGCCCCGAATCGAGCCAGGCGCGTGCAAAAAGGCCGGGCGGTTCCAATCACGTTTGCGCGCCTGACTAAGTTTCACTTTCCGAAAACCGGCGCCGCCAAGCGAGCGAGCGAGAGAGTGAGCGAGCGAGGCTGCGTGGGACGGCTCGGACTCGGCGGGGCTCATCAAAAGAGAGAGAGAGAGAGAGAGAGAGAGAGAGAGAGAGAGAGGGAGGGGGGGAGAGGGAAGGAAAGGCGGGGGGGGAGAGAGGCGCAGCTTAATGGGATATTTGATATCCTGCAAGGCGCATTTCTTGTTCTGCACTTCCAGGGACTTAAAAGCTCCTAATGCACTTCCTCTCGCTAATGTCCACAGGGGGGTTAATGCGGAGGGCCGATCGATGGGGCTTCTTCTCTAGTGTCCGGGACTTTTTTTTTTTTCCCTCCCCTCCCCTCCCCTCCTCTCCCTTCCCCCTTTTCTTTTCTTTGCAAAAAGCAGAGCCGCCGCCAGCTGGAACAGGGCGGGGATGAGGCGGGCGGGATGCATTTTTTTTGGGGGGGGGGAAGAGAGAGAGAGAGAGACTGCTGAAAAAGAAGAGGGAGGGCTTTGACTTTCTCAGCGCCTTTCCCCTCCTCCTTTAACCTCTAAGCTTCCCCACTCGCGCAGCCTCCTCCTCCTCCTCCTTTTC